>NC_044395.1:46723283-47357571 GCF_006542625.1 Nomascus leucogenys | reverse complement strand
GACTGGATTAAGAAAATGTGGCACATATACACCATGGAATACTATGCAGCCATAAAAAATGATGAGTTCGTGTCCTTTGTAGGGACATGGATGAAACTGGAAAACATCATTCTCAGTAAACTATCGCAAGGACAAAAAACCAAACACCGCATGTTCTCACTCATAGGTGGGAATTGAACAATGAGAACTCATGGACACAGGAAGGGGAACATCACACTCCGGGGACTGTTGTGGGGTGGGGGAGGGGGGAGGGACAGCATTAGGAGATACACCTAATGCTAAATGACGAGTTAATGGGTGCAGGAAATCAACATGGCACATGGATACATATGTAACAAACCTGCACATTGTGCACATGTACCCTAAAACCCTAAAGTATAATAAAAAAAAAAAAAAAAAGAAGTCAAAACCAGTGAAAGAAATTGAAGAGAACACAAAAAACTGGAAAGATATTCCATGTCATGGATTAGAATAATATTCCAATTAATATTGTTAAAATGTCAATACTACCAATCCCATAAAAATACCAATGGCATTCTTCAAAGAAATAGAATTCCACATCTGTTTGTTTTCCCTGTCCTTCCTAAGTCAAGTAATGGCATGTCTTCCAGAAAGGAGATGTATCAAATATGAAGTGAAGTGTATAGACTATTTGGGGATCTGGGAAGCAGAAGCTTTCTTTTATGAAGACATTATCTAATTCTAACAGTAATGCTATGAGGTGATTTTACTGTCCCTATTTACTTAAAGAGAAACTGAGGAACAAATGAAGTTGATGGTTTATATAAGACAAAACTTTAGTTTTGTATGATGATCTATTTTGTTTCAAGGGCCATTTTTGCGTGTGTTTGTTTCCTTGATATTTCTATGTATCATGATTGTCCCTAGACAAAAGGCTGTATTTTTGGCCACTAGATAATAGAGGCGTGTTTGACAAAAACGGTAGAGTTTATATGTAAGTGATATGGGGACCACACTATAACAATTTGCTCTTATAGAATTTCTAGAAGTCTTCATAATATCTTTGTAGCCTTTGCATTATTGACTTTTTTACATATGCAGGATTTATGATGAAGCTGTGAGCCACATCAATGGCACAAAATTATTAAATTGTATGCAGCAGTAAGAGATAAATTTTATAATAAAACTTCTGTAAATTGTTGGCATAGACCTCAAAAGTAAAACATTGAGGGCCAATGGTGAAAAAGATGGGTTTCAGTAATAAGCAAGCACATTATGTCTTTGTTGTAAAAATCTTTCTATCTCCCTTCTTATTTTCACCTAAAATAATCCTATTCATTTGTTCCTATGAACCTTAATACCTATACACTGTGAGATATAAACCATATATTCTTTAACTCATCTTAATGTCCCTAAATTATGTTAATTTTTCACAATGCTACTATAGAGGTCATATTTTCTCGTTACTTCTGCCCTCTCTGTTTCAAACATAATCAACTACTTGAAGTCCTAAATGCATTTTGTCATCTCTATGTTTGGCTGCCCGCTTTACCTGGGCAACAGTTTCTGTCCCTTTTATCCTCTCTATTTTCTTATACCAATCTTCTTTCAAGCTCAGTTCAGGCATCATCTCTCTCTAGGAAGCCTTTCATGGCAATCTTGCCTCCCTTGGCCCATTTGCAGATAGTATAGGCTACATGTTTCTCTTGTGGTCCCATCATTTCCTGCACATAAATCTCAATACATAGACCTGAAGATATAGCCACACTGGTGAGTTCAAACCTTGAATCCATCAGTTGCTAGTTGCATGCCCTCGAGTAAGTCGTTTAAACTTTGTGAACCTCATTTTCTTCATTTGCAAAATTAAAATAACCATTTCATACAGGGCAGTTGCAAAGATGAATAACACTATACGAAAAGCATAGAGTAGGCATTTGTGTTAGATATTATTCCTCTGGCCCCCTGGACCTATTCTTTTCCCTTCTCCACCTTGTTCTGGGCCCCATGAGGATGACTTGTAAGAATTGCATCAATAGGCTTCTTGCTCCTCTGGCTTGAGCTTGGCTTCATCCCCAGAGGTGCATGACTAGAAGATCAGAGAGCAGAAGAAAGTGACTTCTGTGGTCAGGATATTTAGTTCTCAAATCTCTCTTTGCCATGTAGCCAGTGGCTGCCTGCATCCTTCTGTAAGGCCACAGTTCCTGCCAGCTGGCTCAGTCGATACAGTGATCTTCTCTGTGTTCCAGTTCAATTGTTCATTGCCCTTGCCCTTCATTCCCAGTGTACTGAGTGATCACTTGTTTGATTCCTTAAACTCTCCTCCCAAAATTGTAAATAGTCTCTTTGTTAAGCCCTTCTCAATAAAACAGCTTCAGTGTGTCAGCTGTTTCCTGCCAGGGCCCTGACTGATACCACATTCCATATTTTGAACAATATGCACTTAATAAACTGTCCTGAAATTGTCTCTTGATTTCTCTGACTTCCTTACCAGGCTGTGAACCACTCCAGGACAAGGACCACGCTCATTTGTCACTGTTATCATCTGTTGTCGTGCACATGGCTTGGCACAAAAATTAACATTAAATAAATAATTGTTTGATTAAATGAAGGAAGGGAACTAATGCATATTGTTCTGGCACCTTAAAAATAGTCACTGCCTCATATTTTATCTGAACTCTGGATGTGGTACTTCATACTGGGCGTCTAAATAAATGTTTTCTATAATGGATGTAAATTTGCTCAGAAATAAGAGTGTCAGATGATGAAAAGGAATGTTTCAGGGCAAATTAATCTTGCGAGCAATCAACCGGCCATCAGGTTAAGTGCCACATAAAATAAGCTTAGGAGGATAGGCAGGGCAGGCTGAACTCTAAGGGAGGCACACAAGTTGGCATCAGGTATGTTAAAAGACAAATTTTAGGCAAATTATACTTAAGAGGTTTATTGAGTAAAGAATGAATTTGTGAATCAGGTAGCCTCCTGAGCCAGAGAAGGCTCAGAGAGACTCCCGTGCAGCCACAGAAAATGGAAAGCGAAGTATGGGAAATAGAAGTGAGACACGGAAACAGCTCAATTGGTTACAGCTTGGCATTTGCCTTATTTGAACACAGTTTGAACAGTTGGCCACCTTTGATTGGCCAAAACATGGTGTTTAGCATAAGAGTAGATTACAGTCTGTTTACACATCCAGTTAGGTTTCAGTTTACCTGTAGGAGAAACCTTTAGGCTGAACTTAAAATATGTAAGGAGGCAGCTTTAAGCTAAACTTAATTTAACAGGTAAATATCTCTATAAACCCAAACTTAGTTTGGCAATTTATGTAAGTATTTGGAGAAAGGTGAGTGAGAAATAAGCATGATATTGATTATTTAGGTAAACATGCTTTCAACCGCTGACTTGCATAACAATATTTGGTGCATCTATTTGAAAAGATATCACTTGAAGCTTAATCACTGAGATTAATTATGTTCTTTTCATCATAGGAGATATGTTAATTTTGCTAATTTGGTAGAAATTTTAAACTTTTAAAGTTGAAACTACTTCTTCCAAAATCTGAGTCCCTATCACAATTCACAATTTCTGATTGTCTACTCAAAACCTGTTGTCCTTTGTCTATGCCTAAGCAACTCCTATTGTGCCTGAGTGTCTAATTATCTCTATGATACAGAGATTGTAATGCCCAGAATTAGACCCCTGGGTAAAGAAGAATCTAAACGAGCAAGGCCTTCTCCCCCTGAAGACCCACCTGTCACATGAAGGTCTTCTGCAGAAAAGGAAGGAGGTCAGAGAGTGACCTTCCCAGGTTTTATGGCTTGCTTTGGGGAGGGGAGTTCTGGTTTCTATGACCCACTTCAAGGGAGAAAAGAGGCCAGGGGAAGGGCAGAGAGACCTTCTTGTTTCTGTGGCACTCCCAATCTCCTTCAGCTGAAAATACTCAGCACACCAGGAAGTCATCCTTTGGGGGTATCATGTTCTGAGCTCTGAGATAAAAGAATTACTTACTGACAGTTTGTGTCATTATTTATGTTCAATAAATATTGAAAGCTATGTTCTTTCTTCTAGAGGATCTGCACAGTTTATTGACATTAAAACGAGTGGGTTTTTTAAACTTGTGAAGGTTGCACATTTTAGTTCTACATGTTGGTTCATCAGCTAGTTCTGTTCTGAATTCATCCGAGGTTGTGCTCTCAGCAGCCATTCTTCAACTCTAGAGTTATATTTTCCTGCTAGCCTATTTTCTCCATAACATGTCTTAGATTATTCTTGCTGTTCTTGTAAAGCATATTTTGCTCTGTGGTAATGCTATTTAAATAGTTTAATAGAATTTAATTACAAGTGGTATATGCATTAAGTGATAGCAAAACTAGTTCTGCATGTAGTAGAATATACATAATCAGGAAATTGGCTTCCCAGAGATCAATACCCTCTGCCATTAAAATAATTATAGACGGTTCAACTGAAGCAAAGAAAATGTAAATCATTCAACATTGTGGTGACCACAATTTTCTTAACACTTCAACAACCTATGAAGATCAGTTTTAGGAGGGGCTTTAGTGTGTGATTGAGGTTGTGTGTGACTTACAAAGAACATTTTGAAACTGGAGCAGAGGGTGGCTAAAGACCCATCTGTATCCTAGAAGCCTATCAAAAATGTAGCCAAGTACCTAAAGCTGACACCAGAACAGATATGAGAATATAGAACATGAAAAGTATGAAGTCTAAAACTAGAAGCAGGATTAATATAGTCAAATGCAATCAGCAAGTAAAACTAACATTAGCATGGAAGATAACACAATGAAATAGAATATCTGTGAGACATGGAAATATACAGAAAGACATGGCTCTGCAGTTTACTAGTTGCTTAATCTTAAGCATAAACATCAGGTTATTTAACTATAAAGGGATACAACATGTACCTCAGTCTTGTTTTGAAGATTGAATTAGAAAACATGTATGCAAAATGCCTATCTCAAAGTAAACATCCAATAAATAATGTGGAATGAAAATGATAGTTGAATAAATCCTAGGTAAACACTAGTCTCCTCCTTCCAGCTAGACTTCTACCAAGGTTCTGGTATAATGAGTCCTAATTCTGTTGTTTGAGTCTCTTCTCATATTGGGCCTTCTCATCTTCTCTGCTCTATGCTGGATGTATGGATGGGTTCTGCCCTACATGACACTTCATTCAAAATAAAGGCTAGTCTCATTCATACTTTTACCCTTTCTCCTCTAGCTCTGTTTTTCATGTGTCCGAAATGATACTATGTGATCTCAAAAGTGCATCTATTAGTCTAAAATTTTAAAATTTATCATATAAGTAATGAATTCATGAGTGCTCATTGTTTTTCTGCATGTTTGAAATATTTTAGAACATGTATTTTACAAAATAAGGAAAACAAAAGAAGAAATTGATGAGTGTTGATTCACTTATCCATCCATTCTCCATCTACTAAAGATATTTTTAACATGCAATGTTCTAGGCATTTGGTGTGAAACCACATTTTTACTTTTAAAGGATTCATGATATAGAAAGGGCATGAGAAACATCAGTAGATTATATGCACAGTGGTGAGTGCAATGACAAAGGTGAATTGAGGGTAGAATGAGAAAATGCAAGACAGTCCTCCAGCTTATCCTCAGAGAAGGTCTGTAGATCAGAAAATGGTTTTTTGAAGCTATGACACCTGAGATGTATCTTACAGTATGTGTAGAAATTATGCAAGTGAATAAAAGAGAAAAACATTATTTGTTAAGAGAAAGAACATGTACTAATTTCTAAATTCTATAGAAGTATGACATCTCAGTGTTACTGCAGAAGTTCAATATCCTAAGGAACACGGTTTTAATTGGAGAAAAAAAGGCAATTGAGGTTGCTAATGAGAGAAAGAGAGGCCAATTTAAAAAATGATATTTGATTATATCCAATAAGATACTTATTCCCTAGCTCTCTGGACCAAAAATAGCCTAAAAGTATTGAGAGCATTATAGTGATAAACACTAACAGCACCAAATTTATGGTCTTTAATGAAAATGGTGAATATTTATTAAGTACTTAATATGTGTCAGAATATGTGTCTTATATTGAATGTTTAATATCTAATAAATTATTTAAAACTCCAAATAGTCCTGTGTAGTAGAGTTGAGCACACTCAGGTTGTAATAAGTGAAATTACTGAACAAATCTTAAGTATATGCTAATTCTCTTCCCCCTTTTCTCTTGCCATGGGGCCTGAAACTAATAACTGGCAGACCTTGGATATTACATCAGAGATTCTGACTTCATAACATCAAATTAAGGGTCAGTGACTTATACAATTTGTTTATGCCCCAGGTATTTACTATAAGGTCTTAGGAATAATAGATGTTCAATATTTATTGAACAAATGAATGAATTTAAATTTCAAATATAAAGAGTTGATGGCTACATATTTTTTTCTTGAACTCCACACATGCACACACAAACATAAGCATAATGATAATTGACCAACAAATCATAATGTAGGTTGACTAATATCCACTAATTAGCAAAATATTGAACACAGATGCATCAATTTGTCTCCCAAAAGAAATGCACTACATACATAAAACTTTAGAAGTCTTCATGATAGTTAAAAATATATCATGTTTAAAGGTTGTTAGGTAGCCACACTATTATTCTGAAAATTGAAAAATGAAGGGCAAGAATCAAACATTTACCCCACTTTTCTTGTACAGGGTAATTAAATAGTTCGTGAAGAAAGTTATTCTTTACAAAAAAAGGGGATAATCATTCTTGCAACCTTTAATAAAATACCAAATGTAGGATAAACTTATCAGTGAAAATAAAACCATATAAAAGTTTGTTAGAGAATTATGTAATTGAAAGGACAGTCTAACATCAATTCAAGCTGCTGATCAATTTTAAAATCAAATACTGAGAAAACCAGATAATATGGTCCTCTAGTATATCAAAATATGTAGTACATAACAATGCCTGTGAAGTAATTATTAACAAAAGCAATAACAAAATTCAACCTGTATACAATAAAATCTCTAGATCTAACTCCCTGATTGTAGAAAATGCAAGATTTTATTATTGAAAATGTATAAAATGATAGAAAATACAGGATAATGAACATGTTAAATTCATAGAGATAAAAGTAGTTAACCCTGAAATGTGAGAAATTCTGTAGGGCAAAAATTCAGTTTCCTCTAAAAATACTTGCATTTTTTTTTTAAAAAAAGGAAACTTATAGATTAATAGAAACTGATAAAATAGATCAACCAAAATGCAATGTATATACCTGTTTGAATCTTGACAAAATACTTTTGAGATGATTAAACTAAATTAACCATAGATTTGAAACCAGATATTAAAGAATTATTGTTCTTCTTGTTTGAAATGTGTTTTATGTGTGAAATACACGGTTTTGTTTTTATGTTCTTAATTGTTAGCTATACATAACTAAATTAGAGGTAGAATATGCTATCTGAGTTTTGTTTTAAAATATTCCAGAATTTTTAAGCTAGTAGAAACAAAACAAACAGAAAAATGCTGGATGTTGAAACTTGGAGGTAAGTAAATGCTAGTTTATTATATTATATTTTACTGATTTGAGCATATTTCTTTCCATAGTAAATTTTTTTCTTTAAATGGTAGCTACTGATACTGAGATAATTGTATTAGTTGTATTTAATAAATGGTAGCTACTATTATAATTGAAAGGAGGGCTGAGAAAAAAAGACAGAAAATGGATTCAAACTACTACCAAATAAAAGAGCAAATACCAGTGATCTGAGTGAGGAAAATGAGGAATATTGACCAGGTTAACACCAGTGAGTGGGTGACTAATCTATACAAATACCAGAAATAGAGGACCAGTGATTGTGGCTAGTTTATACTCAAACTCAACATATCTAAAATTGAGCTCATATTCAATTCCCACAAACATTTATCCTCTATTGTTTCTTATTTTAGTTAATGGCACAAGCCAAAAACCTCGCATATAGCCCTAAATCTTCTTTCCCTTCACTTTTTACTGCTCTTGAATTTATCACCTACATATCTCTCAAATTCATTAACTTATGTCCATCTCAGAGATCATTACTCTAGTCTAAGCAATGTCATGTTTGCCTGGTTTACATTAATAATCTCCTAACAGTAATTTCTACATTTAGTCTGGCTCCCACCCCACATCTGCTGTCACCTCAGTTGCTTGAGTGAAAAGTTTTAAATTCATGTATCATTACCCAAAATTTTGCTACAAAGCCTTTGTGGACTATGAGCTGGTCCATACACACGCCTTCATACTTCTATCACGCTTCTACCATTTTGGGGATTGCAGCCACCTTAACTGTACTTAAATCCCTTGAATATACCAACCTACTTCCACTTTGGAGACTTTGCGCATGCTATTCTCTCTGCCTGGAAAGCTTACACTCCTACTGTTCTCCCCTTCATCAAACAGACTTCTAGTGATCCCTCAAGTGTCACTTGAAATGTCACCTCTCCCATAAAATTATCTCTGACTATCTCTTCTCTCGTGAGACTAGAAAGGCCCTTCTGTCATGTTCCCTAATTTCTCTCTTTAATTTTCTCTTATAGCAACTTAAAAAGTAATTTAATCCAGAAAAGAAGTTATTTAATATATATGTAGTTAAAAATATTATTTAAAATTACTAAAATTAAAATAGTATTTTAAGAGACAATATCCTTCTTGATGATAGAGATTTTTGTTGTGCTTACCATAGCATTCCCATCTCTCCCCATTGTCTGCAAGTAAATACTTGCAGAGTATTTACTGAACCCCTCATTCTACTTTATAGAGCATTGCACTAATTTCATGTCAGGTCATACAGTAATCTCCCAAAATAGGATAGGACCCTTTCAAATCCCACAACTGAAGATACCTAAAGAATGTACATCTAGAGTCAGGAAGAAAGCACTCTAAATGGGATTTAATATTTAGGTACCCAAGACTGGCAAGAAAACGGAAGACTACAACTCATGTAGGCCAGAGAAGACAGTGGCCTATACTGGGGACAAATAAAGAGGTCTGTCTATTTAAGAAATCAACCATGTAAAGGAAATTAACAGGACAAAGTACATTTTAATAATTCCTCTAAGCAGGCTCTAAAGATTATGAAAAATAGACGGGACAGCAGACACAAAAGCTGTTAAAGAACACGATGAAGACTTTCTAAGTTATTTCACTGGAAGCCTGATAGTGGGGCAAGTGTAAGGCAAAATTCTTAATTAAATTGAACATGAGAAGTTGAATTCTGTCTGCGAGTACACAGAAAAGAATTATGAAATGCCACATGTGGTTACAAGTAATGCAGAAGCAAGGCTCCCCAGGGACTAGAAGACTTGTGTTAATCTCTTTGTGGCTCTGAAAGAAAGACAGAGAGAAAAGATTAAGCCTCCTTGTGGAGATCATGTGATGACTTCCTGATCCCAGCCAGAGGCAGCATTTCCATGGAAACTTCTCTTCCTCTTCACCCACACACTGCTCCATGTACCTGCAAAGCCTGCTCTGTCTCAAAAAAGTTGTTTGGAGGAGCTGTGACTTTTTTTTTTTTTTTTTCTTAAATAATGAGACAAACTCCAGCAAAAAGAGAAAAATGCAGAGCAATCTGACACTCTGGCATCATCAAAATAGTGATGGCTTTTCCTAGAATGCTTCAGCTAAGGACCCAAACACTAATGATCTCAAAGCTTTCACTTTCTTTTCCTTTTTCATTAATTTCAGTGGACCACCCAGATTTAAGTATGGAGGAGGACAAAGAAGGAAGCTTTGATTTGACTGCTCTTTTTGTCACTCTTCAGCTCACAAAAGGGCTCGCTTTAGTTCAAACCACAAAGTCTTTAAGCCCCTCCAGGGATTGGTCCCAGGTTTAATTTTCTATGATGTGTGGAGGCCTGAGTTTAATGCTCCAACTCGACAGATGAAACACAGTTCCCACCTCTACACATTTCCCCTGTCTCAGGTGTTGTATCTATTCTCAATTGACTGTCCAACTTATGCCCACTCTTTGAGATATTAATCAAGGTACTCCCTCGATAACACTTGCATATTATTGTCCAAAATTATGCAATTCTAATATCAGCCCACAAATCCATCTCTTCCATTAAAAGTTTGATTTAATTATCTATACTACTCACTTGAAGACTAACATAGTTAAGTTGTATTTTTAGCCATGAATTTCAGTTTCCCTAGATCACTATACACAGAGAAGGAACTTTTGAAATAATTGAGATGATCAAAAAATATTTGCTGAAGAAACATATTTCTCCTTTTCATTCACTCACTAATTGAGAATTTCTTTGCACAAAACACATTGCAAAACTTATTTTCAAATAAATTCCTAATTTCTAGAATTTATAGGAAAAACAACATGGCTACAACATTGGAGAAAGAGAGGAAAGAGAGAAAGGAGAGAGAGAGGAGAGAGACAGAGGAGAGAGAGAGGAGAGAGAGAGAGAGAGGAGAGAGGAGAGAGAGAGAGGAGAGGAGAGAGACGAGAGAGGAGAGAGAGAGAGGAGAGAGGAGAGAGAGGAGAGAGGAGAGAGAGAGAGAGAGCGAGAGAGAAAGCTCTTTGCCATGGGATACCCCCACAATGAAGCAAATCGCCCAGCTGTCAAAGTGAGCTATCCTTAGGAGTTGTCAGAAAATGCATCAGGATTATCAGAGAAAAGTATCAGAAAGATATTTTTTTCCAATACTTTGTAGAAAATAAACAAACTGAAATGCAATAACATATAAGGAATTATCTCTGGGCTCTGAAGACAATCTCTCTCTGCATACTGAGTTCTTCAAACATTGTAGCCTGTTTATTGTCTCTCAGAAATAACCACCTTAAACCCATAATCTTTAATACTTCCTTAACTTTCTTAATAAGAGAAGCTCTATTCCTGACACTACCTCTCATTTGCAAGTTCAAATAATCATTAGTTTTGTAGTCTATTAACTGGGTTTGCTTAGGTCAGGCATTGTTATTAATCTTATTGTTAATATTCTAACCATAAGAATTAAACTATTAATGGTGAATAGAGTTTTTCACTTTAACATCGGCCTATCCCACTTGTGGGATACAAGCCAATTCCAAAGAAAAGTCAGTCATGTGCTTTTCAGAGGATGAAAGCTTAAGATAAAGACTAAAAGTGTTTGATGCCGGAGGTGGGAGTGGTATTATATAGGTCTCAGGCAAGACATGTGATAATCACTGTAGGAGTAGCTGGAAAGAGAAGTCTCTGACTCCAGTTAGCCAGTTCCAGCAGACCTTGTGAGGACTAGAAGAAGAATGCTCCTGGCTGTTTTGTACTGCCTGCTGTGGAGTTTCCAGACCTCCACTGGCCATTTCCCTCGAGCCTGTGTCTCCTCGAAGAACCTGATGGAGAAGGAATGCTGCCCACCGTGGAGCGGGGACAGGAGTCCCTGTGGCCAGCTTTCAGGCAGAGGTTCCTGTCAGAATATCCTTCTGTCCAATGCACCACTTGGGCCTCAATTTCCCTTCACAGGGGTGGATGACCGCGAGTCGTGGCCTTCCGTCTTTTATAACAGGACCTGCCAGTGCTCTGGCAACTTCATGGGATTCAACTGTGGAAACTGCAAGTTTGGCTTTTGGGGACCAAACTGCACAGAGAGACGATTCTTGGTGAGAAGAAATATCTTTGATTTGAGTGCCCCAGAGAAGGACAAATTTTTTGCCTATCTCACTTTAGCAAAGCATACCATCAGCTCAGACTATGTCATCCCCATAGGGACCTATGGCCAAATGAAAAACGGATCAACACCCATGTTTAACGACATCAATATTTATGACCTCTTTGTCTGGATGCATTATTATGTGTCAATGGATGCACTGCTTGGAGGATCTGAAATCTGGAGAGACATTGATTTTGCCCATGAAGCACCAGCTTTTCTGCCTTGGCATAGACTGTTCTTGTTGCGGTGGGAACAAGAAATCCAGAAGCTGACAGGAGATGAAAACTTCACTATTCCATATTGGGACTGGCGGGATGCAGAAAAGTGTGACATTTGCACAGATGAGTACATGGGAGGTCAGCACCCTGCAAATCCTACTTTACTCAGCCCAGCATCATTCTTCTCCTCTTGGCAGGTAAGATGTGCTGGATATACGATGTCAGAGCAGGGAGGAACCTTAACAATCACTTCCTCAGGCAGGGTATAAACTTCTCTCCTGAACACCCACTGCAGCCCCCATCAAGGATAGAAATGGTGCCCTGTTAAGAACTCTCAATGTACCTTGTATTTTTCCTTTATAGCACAGTTTAGATATTTGTGTAATTATTTGTCTAATGACTTCTACTAGGTTTCTAAACTGCAATGAACAGAGTACTTGATTATTGTATTTCCCAGAACATAGTATGGTGCATTTAAAAATGGCAATAGCGCATTATATGTTTTGTGAATTGAATAAATGAGTGAATGAATGCATATCTGGATGATTACAAAAACAAATAGTACACACTAATGTTTCAGAAAAATAAAATTATTATTCACAACAGGATTCATATGGTGTACAATTTAAAAATGCAAATTCCTGGCCCTATCCCAGACTCATTGGTCAGAATCTTCAGGAGAGAGTCCTGAGAAGGCACAGTTTACTGAATGTCTATGGTGATTCTTTTAATCAGGAATGTTTGGGAAATAATTATTGGATTTGATCTTCATTTTTGAAAGTATGAAGATCCTGAGGCTTAAACAGGTAAATAATGAAGATGGCTAATATACATTGAACATCTAGCATGTGTAAACCCCGTGGCAAGTGTTTTTGTGCATTTGTTCATTTCATGCTCTTATCAATCTTTCCCTATTTTAGAGGTTATAAAGGTATCAGGTAACTTGCATAAGATCATACAGCTATTATAAGCAGCAAAAAAAAATCATATTTATTCTCTGATAGTCCAGCTGTATGACCACTGTATCCTATTTCCAAGGATGTGACTGCCGTGATATCTTTAGCTAAAGTATCTGGTTCATTCTGTCTCACTTTTTCTTTAAGCTGCATTAGAAGTTAGCTTTCTTTCTCAGTCCTTGAAAACTTTAGATAAAATATGAAGCATTACTATTTGGAATGGAATTCCTATTTCATCTATTCTGAATTTTTCATTCTGAATTAGGGGCAAATGACAACCAAAGAAATAGTGTTTAATTATTTATCATTTTAAAACCATATGTTAAAGGAATGCTTTTCTGCCTGTCTTCCAAAAATTTCTAATACAGCACTTTTGACTAGCAATGCTCTATGAAATTAAGCCCAATATGTGAATGGGATGGGAAGAATCTTGCACTCATTTTCTCACAATGTGCAGTTTTGAAACGTAGATGGCCTTCTCCACCCAACCAAGTTTGTACCCCATCCCAATGGAGTCTATTGAAGTTCATTAAAAAAATAGCCACTGTATAATTTCTCGTGTTATTAGTCAGCTATTTACCAAATGTAATGGGTTTTGTGCAGGAAAGGCTAGAAAAAATGTGCTTGGAAAAAAATCTATTTCAATAAGCTTTCAGACCTCCTACCTTAATCTATAATGTGCAAACTCTCATCTAGCTCTCATATCCTCTGTTCCTGTTTAAAAAACTACCAGGATTGGACATGGGATTTCAGTCAGTTATAATGCTTTATTTAACTATGTGGCTTAACTTGACCCAGAAAGGTTGGAGGACTATCTAAATTACCAAAATAAGCTGCAACATCCACAGGAAAGCTTAATAGATAGATACACATTGATTTTTAATTACATGAGATGTGTAATACCAGATGCTATCCACAACTATATGAGTATTATTTTCCTAATTACTTACTAATTGTCAAGTGGAACTTTTTCCTTTTTCTCTCTTTATGAATGTGTTCAATTTTAACACTTTCTAGAAAAAAAAATTGTGTCAAGTCAGTAAGCCTTGAACTGAAATAGTTACAATTATCAACTTCAACCTTGTTCTACAATTAAATTGCTGTGTGGAAACAGGTTTCAAAAATAAAATCAGAAAACAGAATGGAAGGAAGATGACTGAAGAGAAACAAGCAAATCACAGTTTAAGAAAGGTGAAATGAATGAACATTTGCTGCTCACCTACTGTGTTTTAGTAGTGTCAAGGGATTATTAGCAGCAGAGGTGACAGTCAAACCCCACTCGCATTGGCTGCTTCCATTCCTTCACGCAGCCTCTCTGGTTACAAAGTCCTTAAAAAAGTTAAGATCAATTGTTTACATTGATTTAATTCAGAGTTCTCAATGTCAAAATCACCTAGGAAGCTTCCAAAAAAACCATTTAAAAAATAAAAACAAAAAACTGTTGCAAGATTTTTATGCACCTAATTTCTTGCCAGAAATTCAGATTCAGGTGGTCTCCTGTAAGTTCAAGTGTTTTTTTTTTTTTTTTTTTTTTTTTTGGCAGTGGCACAATCTCCACACGCTACAACTTCCACCTACCAGGTTCAAGCGATTCTTCTGCCTCAGTCTCCCTAGTAGCTGGGACTACAGGGGCCTGCCACCACGCCCAGCTAATTTTTTGTACTTTTAGTAGAGATGGGGTTTCACCCTGTTGGCCAGGCTGGTCTTGAACCCTTGACCTCAAGTGATCTGTCTGCCTCAGACTCCCAAACTGCTGGGATTACAGGCCTGAGGCATCAAGCTGGACCTTCAAGTGTTTGCATTTTTAAACCCTCATTTTGTGATTCTAATGTGCAGCCAGCACTGAGAATCATTGAGTTAATGAATATGGAGATCGTTTTGGTATCTCTTTACTTTCACTTTACAAAAATGCAGGTTCTGTAATAAACACACCATTAATTTGAATGCCTTTGCCTTCTTTTTTTATTGGCTTCAGATATCATTTTACTTGACCACAAAATTGAGATTTTAGAGATTTGATAGCATTTATTAACTCTGAGCTGAGAGATCTTCAGTTTTATCTAGGGTAACCTGTGCATTTTATTAAAAAAACTATAGAAAAGTCTAAAATGGTAGGATGATTGTCCAAAGTCACACCTCTGAGGACTAAAACCAAGCGGCTCTGACTGCAGTGCTTTTTAAATCAATGGTGTTATTTCTTATTTATAAGGATCCATTTAGGTTCAGAAGGGGTCAAGTAACCCGCTAATTTCTGGATGTACAATTTGACATGTAATCACGTTGACTCCCTTAAAATTGTCCTGCCCCAGACAACATAGGCAGACACAGTGATGTAGTCCTTTTAATTTATATCATAATGAAAATATTCTGAGACTTTACTGATCCACCTCTGTTACTCAGGTAGAGTTGACCCTCTCCCCTTTGTGCCATCATTGTACTTTATACAGATTTGTATCATAGCACTTGTAACTTTCATTACATGTAATGGTTTTCCAGCCTGTCTGTATCTGCCAGCCTGTCAGCTGCTCCAAGGTAGTGATTATTTCTAAATATTTTTGTATCCACAGAGCACAGGACTATAATATACACATGGAACAGGCTTTATAAATACATGCTGAATTTAACATCAAAGAAATGTTAGCTCCAATGCTAACATAGATAAAATATTAAACTCTACATGGGTAGATTTTTAGGACCATTGACTGCAGTTTTTTATAGCACTGGATTCCCAATGCCAAGGATGCAACAATGTCAACAGTAGCCACTTACTCAAATTTAGGTATAAGATATTTTGTGTCGTTCTCTCTGGTAGTTCCATATGTATGTCTGTGTGAGCATGCAAAGAAAGACAGAATACAAGAAAGAAGATGAAGCAAGTTGCAACATAGCTGAGTGCGATTTAAATGAATTTAATATTTATCGGTCAGAGTTTTCTATTAAATATGTTAAAAGCAGGTAATTAATTTATTTGGAAATATTGTGTTCCTAATTCATGTCTGTTGTTTGCTCATTTATTTGTTTAATGCCCAAAGCTTTTAAAGTAGGGGCCATGTTTATCATCAATTAAAATAGTTCATTATATTTGGAGGTGGAGGGTTGCTTAATAACATTTAAGTACAAACTACCTGTGCTCAACATAATTAGATCTAATGTTATGCAACCAACAGATAAGCTAGCCATAAAAAAATAAAAGGGGTATCAGGAATAGGTGTCATGATGAATGGAAACAAAGAGGAAAAACATTTCCTAGCTGACAGACATGAGTGAATTTTGACCAGGGAATTAACTCATCAGGTGAAAAGCACATCACATAGAAGCAAACAGTTGGAAGAAAAAAAGTCACATTTCAGCAGAGAGTCATGGGTTTTAGGTAACCATGACAACAGCTCAGTGAAATAACAGCTTCTCTTTTTTCTTTATGAAAAAGATTTTGTGGAATGTCATATGGTTTACATTTTTTCCCCAGATAAACCTCTAATGCTATAACAAAATCTTTGCTCCCAAAAGCTTTTAATAGCTGGCAGTTTATTGCTATTTCTTTAAACTTAAGAGAACAGTATTTAGGTTCACCTTCCTCATTAATATATCTATTTCTTCTATCTCCCCTTTTTTTCTTTGACTTGGAACATTTGATCGTCCCCACAGCATATGTTATAAATCACTCGTGTTGAAATAGAAAAAGAACACAGTCATCATCAGAACATCCAGGCTCAAATTCTACCCCTGCCATTTAGTAGATGACATTGGACCACTTATTTAAAATCTTTGACCTTTGTTTTTTCCAAAGAGAAAAAAAATGGGGTAGAATTACCATCTATACATGTTTTGTGTGTGTGTTAATAGGAGGATTAAATGGAATGGAAAACAGAATAATGTAGTGGAAAGAGTATAGTCTTTTCAGTCACATCAGCACGAATTTGAGTGAACTTTCATACTTAGCTACAAGACCCTAAGTTACTTAATTATTCTGAGATGATTTTTGTCCCTAAAATTAGAAATAATATAGGTTAAAGCATTGCTGTGAAGGGATTCAGTAAAATGTGTTTATATGGCTTATTTAGGATCTGACCTATTGTTTGAGTTTCATGTGTGGAAATAATATATTTTTAAATGATACATCAAAGTTAGATATAATAATGAATATTCAAATAGTGTTATACATCCAAATTTAAAAACAATTTGGTGACCTGCCCAATGGTCTTGTTTTCAAAAATAATTATAATAGTTGTCATTATTAAACACTTTACACCTGGCACTATGCTAAGTGCTTTATACATGTTAGATTATTTGATCATTGATAGAAAGGTGTAATTCCCATTTACAGATGAAAAAACTTAATACTCAGAGAGCTTAAGTAACTTGCCCAAGGCCATGCAAGTAATAGGGTCAGTATTGGAAACCTGGTCTTTCTGACTAGAATCTTCATGATCATAAGCACAATGCTAACAATTTCTCCTAGCCTGTCTCCTCTCCTGTATGCAGTGTAAAGACTAAGGTTTGGAGTTTTTCAAATTATTTCTGGAACCAGGGTAGATTTTCTTCTCGTTAGTAATACCTCCAGTCATCTGAACACTTAGTCACTTGGCAGTTGGCATTTCAGCAAAAATAGTTTCATTCAAGCTTCTCTAATTTAACTGAGTCGTCTGTAGGAGTCTTTAAGGCAGCAGGATCTTTTGAAAATATCCTGAGATTACTCAAAGAGGAATAAAAATGATTTAGTCTATATACTTGTAGTGCCTAGTTAACCAAAATTATAAAAGCATCCAACATATTACATTCAATGTAAAACTTAGGTTAGTTTTATTCAACCATTCCTAAACCATTAACACATCATAATAAATGTAGTGGGTATTGCTTCAGAATAAGGAAGCTTGTGTTTCAGTGCTTTGGTTTTGACTCTAAACATCATATTACCCTAAGACAAGTCACTCAACAGCTCTAGTTCTCAATTATATGTGGATAAAAGGATTTAGGAATGTTGTGAAGTATAAGGAAAACTAGAAACTGGCATTTGTTGAGCCAGAAATTATTTGGTGAATAATTTCTTTTTGTATATTATGTCATAGTACAGTTTTAAAAAATTGAGATTTAGCAATTCTAAAAAACATGTTCATTGCCAGTAAGAAAATCAGCCAGAATTGAAGTCGCGTCTACCTGCATTATGGAGCCCAATTTTTTCTCTACCACACAATGCATAAATTCCTAAGTTATGTCTTAGTGACCAAAAATTAAGAGTAGGTTCTCTAAGCATTTCTTATCTAACACAGTAGCAGCCATTTATGGTGGGGGACTGCCCATTCAATTCTATTTGAGATGACTAGATTTGTTTATACATGCTTATAGATAGCAAATTCAGTGGGATAGGAGGCCAATAAAATAGTCTTGATTATTTTTAAATGTGATGCAAACAGTTGACCGGGAAGACATTTTACCTTTAAATTATTATTCTATGTGTCTTGCCTACTATTCACAGAATTATAAATCATAACATGCGGCTTTATATCCTGTTAGCCTTTTGTAGTCTTCCACAGTCTGGCTTAGTATCCTCATCATGAAAATAGAGATAAGATCATAAAAATCCACATGGTAGTTGTGAGAATTTCAATTTTTAATGTACGAAGAGATATCTCCCTTATGGCCTAGGACAGAGTAGGGACTCAATATATGTTTAAAAAAATAAGTTCTAGAAATATATTCTATGGCAGAGGTGGCACTGACAACATGACCAAGAAAAATGAGCACTCAACACATATTTTTATAGGAGATTCTTTGGCTCATTCACTGACTCTGTTCATTCATCCAACAAATACTTATTGCGCATCTACAGGGTGCTAGAAACTGTACTAGATTCTGAGAGTAAAAACAATGTAAAAATAAATGTATCTTCATGAAGGATGCGTTTTTATAAGAGATGTAATGATCGTTGTTCATTAGAGACGAAAATGAATAAGTATTAGTTGAGTAAAGAATAATGTTGTCTCCCTAGTGGTCCCAAGCCTCCCACGGAAGCATGCATCTGTTGTGAACAGTCAATGATGGCAGGGTGGACTCTCCTGAATTTCGTCTTTTGCTTTGAATTTATCTCTCACTACCTAATTACTCTATTTTATTAAATATAAGGTATCAATGAATTTAAGTGATGCATTAATTTATGTGCCACTAAGAAAAATAAAAATTTATATTTATCTTAAGAGCTCTTTTTGGTTTATGTAGTCATATATTTTTATCATAGTTTATTCTTCTGCCTACATATAAATGAAACTACAAGAAAAATAATTTGGTGAAGGATTCCTGGAATGTTTTTACATTCAGAGTCAGCCCCTTTTGAGTTACTTTTTAAGTCAGAGTCAACAATGCCTGTTTTTACTAATTATTTGCTTTGGCCTTAAAGAATGTGTAGGATATTAGATGCATGGCAAAGAGTGGGCATGCTTAGCCACAATCAGAGTCATGGAATGGAGAAGCACAAGCAGTGTCCAGAGAAAGCAGGCCATCTGACTTTAGCAGCAGGATCACACAGGATGTGAGCACGTGGAGATTGGTTTCCTGACTCGAGATATTTTTTGGAGGTAGAATTGACAATATAAAAGCAGTGCCATCGCAAAATGCACCATGCTCAGAAGCAGACCCTACATTTGAGGTTTAATGATCTGTGGTCTTGGTGTTGAAATTCTTATTAATCTTATCTTTGAGTTTGTGCTTTATAAGTGAAGTTATAGGGACAATGGAACATATGCTTGGTTTATATGTGTCCTGCAGACCTTTTGTTCTTTGTTTTCCTGGGATGGGTCTTGGCTACCACTACCCATCCACCAGCCCTATGTAGTTTCCACCTCCTCACTCTCTGCCCAAGGCCACTGGTGGGAGGAAAGAGGTCAACATTTCACTGTCACTCTCCATCCCCAGTGGGGTCCTTGGTGCAAGCAAAAAGAGTTGTGAGGTTGGGTGTTGATCCCATGATTTGTTGGTTCAGGGTAAAACAGAGGTTTTTCTCTACCGAGGCTGGCTGCACATTAGCATGGTGCACAGGTGATTACATATGGGCCTCTCACCCACTATTATGGACTGAATTGTGTCTCCTAAAACGTGTGTGTTGAATCCCTAATTCCCAGTGTGACTGTATTTGGACATAGGGCTTTAAGGAAGTAATTAAGGTTAAGTGAGGTCATTAACAGTGGGGTCCTAATCCAATAGTACTGAGACAGAGCCATTTCTTTCTCTGTGTATGCACACAGAAATGGCCATGTGAAGACAGAGAAAAGGTTTCCTCTGCAAGACATAAGAGAGGCCTCAGCAGATACCTTGATCTTGGACTTCCAAACTCATGAACTTTGAGAAAATAAATGTCTGCTGTTTAAGCCACCCAATCTGTAGTATTTTCTTATGGCAGCCTGAACTAATCTACCCACCTACTCAAACAAGTCTTAGCATGGAGGTTTCAATCCCTAGGGAGTCACCTATTCACTATGGACTGAGACTATGGGACACCTATTCCCTGTAGATTGAGAAAGTGAATATTGATTTCCCTGCCCCCAGCTAAGGCCTCAACATTTATCTGGTGCTGTAAATTGCATAGCCAGTCCTGCCTAGAGCACTACAATATTTACAGGTAAGATAGATGAGGAAGAGCTAGTAGGACACACCAAGTAGTAACAGCAAGAAATAAAGGCAAAAATCAAAGGGGATGTGATTATAGAAATCAGTAGATAGAGGAATGTGTTTTGTGAAAGTGAAAGTGGTCAACTGTGCCCAATGCTATCTTAACATGGGGACTTGCAGGGATAATTAGATTTTATAATGTAGAGTCTTTGAAGGTTCATAACAAATTCATTGGTCAAGAGTGCCTTTATGTGGGAATGGGTAGCCAGGAAATGGAAGTTTCACTTAAGATACTTGTTAAGATTTGAGCTTTAAATCATGCAGTCTATATTCAAATATTAAATCCCCCAGTTTTATAAACTAGATATGTTTGATGAAGTCACTTAACCTCTATAAGCCTGTTTTCTCATTGATGAGATGGAAATATCAAAAGAACTCCTCTCATAGAATAATTGATTTATTGTTATTGAATTTCAAACCAAAGTTTTCAAATGTCTTTGTGTCAGGCACCATACCATAACACGATAATACATAGTGAACAGGGTACAGTTTATATTTTGATAGAGTTTATCATCTAACAGGTATGTTTATAAAGATTAAATATACACACCATATTGCCTTATCCATTGATTTAAAAATTCATTTACAAAAATATTAGCACTTTAAGTATTGAGTATTTTATGTAACATCTTCTAGTGGAGTAGGTCTAGGAAGTGTGAGTGGGTGAGACAGTAAAACAATATATATAATAAATTATATATAATATTTTATTTAAAAAAGTTAAAGGAGTTAAAAAATATAATAAGTTATACATATTGTTTTACTGTCTCACCCACACACACTTCCTAGACCTACTCCACTAGAAGGTAAGTTACATAAAGTACTCAATACTTAAAATGCTAATACTTATTAAAAATATTGTTTAAGTCAATGAATAAGGCAATATGGTATAGACATTTAATCTTCATGACCATACTTATTAGACTGTAAACTCTATAAAAATAAAAACTGTGTTTATCCTGTTCAATATGTATTCTCGTGTTCTGGTATAATGCCTGACATGCAGACATTTTAAAACTTCGGTTTGAAATGCAGCAACAATAAATCAATTATTCTGTGAGAGTTCTTTTGATTATATAGTTTGTTAGAAGGTGCTAAGTGCACAGATAAAGCAGAAATTAGCGGTGTACAGTAAATGTTTAATAACTTGTTCTCAATGGGGAGTGGGAAAGTAGGGAGAGATGATTCTGATTTGCCAATTGTTGTAGTGTAAATACTGACAATGGTAGATTTCCGTCTAATGATGGGATATTGCTGAACATTCCAATATTGAGAAGGGTTACACACGTTGAACTTTTGCTAGCTAGTGCTAACCAGCTCTACAACACTGCTAAAGTGGGTAAGGCTGAATATGGTGTTAAATAGATGTTTAGTGTAGATTTCATTAAGATAATGAAGATATGAATAACCCAAGCAGGTATCAAGGGAAAACAATCTACCCAGAAAAAAATAACCAATACAAGAACGTGTTGCATAAGAGTGATTGGGGAGTTTTGGGAAGTGCAAAGAGGCCAGTGAAGATATAGAAGAGAGGGAAAGGGAAAGATCAGTAGGAAATAATGTTTGTATCAGTCAGGATCTCAGTAGGAAATAGATACCCAAACCAAGTTATATTAAGACAGTTTATTTAGAAAAATTTGATCAAGGTTTAGGGAAAACAACAAACAACATCCTGTTGTCAGCCACAACTGAGATACAGGACTAGAACTCCCTGTTTTATTTTAACCTAGAACCTACTTTTAAAAGATTTTGAATGTCGAGCTCTGCTAGACTAATTATAAAAGCACAAAATACACTAAAGATGAAGTTGGAAAACTTGGGTTGCCATCACAACACTGCCATTTATTTGCCACATAACCTGAGAAATGCCACTTACCCTCTCTGAGTCTCATTTTCCTTATTTGTGAAGTGGGAAGTATTGCTTTGTGATTTAAATGAAACGATGCATGTGCCATGTTTTCTTAAAAAGTTTTGCTTATAAAAAGGTGAGAAATTCTTATTTTTAAGATGGTATTTCTACAATGAAAATCACCTTGGTTCTAGCTAAAGGATCAGAGAAATTTCTATTTTTTAAAAAAACATAATCAACCACGAGTATTATACTGCACATCAAAAAAAAGGGACAATAATAGGACATTTTATGAACAAAAAGCACAAAGTGAAACTATTTCTAGTCCTTGACGTTCTGAATATAATATAGATTAATGTTTTTAAAGCTACTGTTTATTGAGTGTTTTCTGTTGGTCATGCCATGTGCTATGGGCTTTATATACAGAAAGATGACTATCTCTATTGTTACCAACCCCAACCTCAGCACTTGGCACAGTGCTTAATATATAATAGGTGTTTAATAAATATTTTATTTTCTATAACTATGTGAGGTAGTTCTTATTATCTTCATTTGATAGATAAGGCCTAGACAGTTAAATCATTTTCTTAAGTGGTAGATGCAACACTAGAATCCCGTTCTATGTTTTAACTTTTATGGCTCATTCTGCAACCTTCAAAAAGCTAATTCCTTCAACAATTTTAAAATACAGTCATATGCTGTACAATAGCATTTCTGTCAAGGATGGACCACATATATGACAGAGGTCCCACATTACTATAATGGAGCTGAAAAATTCCTGTCACCCAGTGACATCATAGCAGTTATAATATTATACACAATGCATTACTCATGTCTTCGTGGTGATGCTGGTGTAAAGCTACTGAAATTCCACATATATAAAAGTTTAGTACACACCATTATGTATATTACATAACACTTGATAATGATAATAAACAACTGTGTTACTGGTTTATGTATTTACTATCTATATTTTATCATTATTTTCAAATGCACTTCTTCCACTTATAAAAAAGTAAGTTAACTGTAAAACAGCCTCAGGCAGGCTCTCCAGGAAGTGTTCCAGAAAACACCATTGTTACAGAGATGTTAGCTCCATGTGTGCTACTGCCCCTGAAGATTTTCCAGTGGGACAAGATGTGGAGGTGGAAGACAATGATATTGACGATCTTGACTCTGTGTAGGCCTATGCTAGTGTGTATGCTTGTGTCTTAGTTTGTAACAAAATTTCAATTATGTTTATAATAAGTAAAAAATTAAATAGCATAAAGCTTATAGGCTAAGGATACAATAAATATTTCCTACGTTTGTACAATGTGTTTGTGTTTTAAGCTAAGTGCTATTACCAAAAGACTCAAAAAGTTTTAAAAAAGTAAAAAAGTTACAGGAAGCTAAGGTGAATTTATTATTAAAAAAAGAAAAATATTTTTATAAATTTAGTGTAGCCTATATATATAGTGTTTATAAAATCTACAGTAGTATAGAGTAGTACTTAGGCCTTTATATTCACTCATTATTCCCTCAATGACTTACCCAAAGCAACTTCTAGTCCTGCAAGGTCCATTTATGGTAAGTGTCCTGTATATACAAGTATGCCATTTAAAAAAATTTTTTATACTGTATTTTTACTGTACCTTTTATATGTTCAGATAGGTTTAGATGTACAGATACTTGCCATTATCTTACAATTGCCTATAGTATTCAGTACAGTAATGTGCTGGACAGATTTGTAGCCTAGGAGCAGTAGGTTTTACCAAACAGCCAAGATGTTTAGTAGGCTATACCATCTAGGTTTGTGCAAGTACACTGACTATGATGTTCACGCAATGACAAAATCCCCTAATGATGGATTTCTCAGAAGATATCCCCGTCATTAAAGACACATGATTATAGTAATCTCCTAAGGAGAAGTCTAACAATGGTAATTAGGAATTCCACCATTTCTGCCTTCTCCTACTGACTCAGAGGTGGTGACAATTTCTTTAACATGAGGGTCTTTTGTACAGATTGTCTGTAGCCGATTGGAGGAGTACAACAGCCATCAGTCTTTATGCAATGGAATGCCTGAGGGACCTTTACGGCGTAATCCTGGAAACCATGACAAATCCAGAACCCCAAGGCTCCCCTCTTCAGCTGACGTAGAATTTTGCCTGAGTTTGACCCAATATGAATCTGGTTCCATGGATAAAGCTGCCAATTTCAGCTTTAGAAATACACTGGAAGGTAATCTCTTTCTTTTCACTTTTAATTTTTTTTCTGAATTCATATTTACAGTCTCTTATCCAAAGTCCTAGGAGGTGTTTGAGAATTCAGAATTCTCTGAGTTGACCAAGAATATGTGTTGTATATACTTATATCGACAATGACTCTAGCTGACACTGGTCAGCACGTTATAATTCAACATGTTAGCTTCAGGAGCCAGGCATGGTGGCTCATGCCTATAATCCCAGTTTACTTGGGAGGCTGTGACAGGTGGATCACTTGAACTCAGAAGTTTCAGGCTGCAGTGAGCTATGACTGTGTCACTGCATTCCAGCCTTGGTAACAAAGTGAGAGACTCTGAAGAAAGCAGCAGCAGCAGTAGAAGCAGAAGCAGCAGCAGTAGCAGTAGCAGCTTTAGTGAAATATACGAATATATTCATCATGGTAATAAATATAGGCAATAGGCAACCTAATGGTGAGTAAAATCAGTTTTTTCCATTAAAAGAGAAAAAGTAACTTCATTTCCAGAACATTTTGTATTGTGGAATTTCAGATACAAGTCTATGGACTGATAGTATTTTTCCTATGTTTCAGTGTTTTAGTTTTCTCCTGTTTAAAATATTCTAGGAGTGGGTTCTTTGAGGTGAGTTCACTCATTTAACTGTAATAAGGACACAGCACATAGGTCAAGCCTCCCTCTCATTATCCCTTAAGTTTTCTGTTCTTCATCAGAGATTACATCTCATGATCTTCTCTAACTCCTAAATACTTCTCCTACAAATGTTTTCATCTTGCTTGCATTTTGCATTCAACATCTATTCATTCTTTTCTGCTTATAGCTGACCCAGTCGTGAAACCCACTTCACTCACATAAATTTGCATTAGGAAAACAAAATCACAAACAAACACAAAACAAAAACAAAAACAAAACTCATTCAAGTCACAGATTTAACCGGAGTTTGGGGAAGACACAGGCACTGACTTGTGGCAAGGCAGACAATTCAAAATTTAACACTAGACATCCCAGCTCCTAAAAGGCCTGTGACACCTTACCATGCAGAAAAACTTTCCTCTCTTTTGTAATCCTTTCTCCTTAACTTGTTCTTTTTTTTTTCCTTTTTGTCATTGTTTTACACCCTAACTTTTATTATTGTACTGTGCAGAGTGGTTTTACTGTTTCATTCATTTCCCTGTTTATTCAAAACCATAATCTCGGGGTCTTATATCCAGAATCAACTGAAGCAAGGAGAGTCTCATCCTAAAGATGAATTCTGTTTTCCAGCCATGAAAATAGAAATTAGGTTTATTCTTCCATGGTAATATTCATGATTAACTTTTTAAAGTAATCACCGTATCCAAAACACCACATCAAACACTTTGTGTGACATTAACTCACTCAATTCTAATAACTATCCCCTGAGGAAGATTGTATTTATTATTCCCACATTTAAGGGAGGAAACATTATCAGAGATATTCATCTTTTGGTTATTGATTCCTATTGAAAAGTGGCAGAGATAATCTGCCCCCAGCTTTATCAAGTACCAAAGTCCAAGTTCTTTCCATCGCACTCTGATAATCAACAGTGGGTTGAAAGTTTCTTTAAAGTGGACAATACCAGTTTGGTCTTTTGATATAAGAAGGCAAGACATAGTGCCAGGTAATCTCAGAGCCTATATAACAAATCTAAGGTACACAATTTCAAAGTCACCATCTGGGAGGACTGTGACCCACTGGACTCTTCAGGGATTAACAACAGTACTCAGAATGCTGATATTAATGACATTGCAAAGCGAAGCTACATCTTTAAGGAAACTGGAGTATTTTGCTGTTTTTTCAGCCATGAGTGACAAAGCATATATTTTATTATTAAGAAGCACGGGTTGGTCGCAGAAATAAGGCAGGGGAACATCACTCGTCTAGGGTCTCAAGTCAAAGAAAAAAAGTGGCTCAAGATGTGTCAACTCAGCCAGTGGTTTTCAAGTGAGAGTCTAATACACACAGGTGAGGAGGGAACAGCAGATTTACTGCAAATGATTTGCTACTACAAATAATTTATGTTTGTAAATTATTTTTTCCCATAATTTATTCTCATTCTTACACACTTCAGTAGGCGAAGTGTGTAAGAAGCAAACAGATGCAACATAGCATATTGTCTGGCACACAGTAGGCGTTCAGTATCTGATAACCGAATATGTAAATAATGGCTAGAATCCTTCAAATTGCATCTAAACTACCACTTACCTTATCCATGCCTGTTGTATGAAGTCCATGTCATGAGAGAAAATGTGAGAAACCATTAAGCTCAGCTGCTAAGAAAAACTTTTCTTTACCAGGTACACATTTTTTAATTATTTTTTCTTAAATTTGTATTCAGCAATAATTTTAAGCTTACAGAGATGTTGTGAAAATAAAAGCAATACAAAAACCATGAATATACATTTTACCCGAATTTACTTACATTGTATCCTGTTTGTCTCTCTCTCTCCCAGTCTGAGCCATTTTAAGGGTAAATTGCATAGACTGTAACTCTTTACCCCTGAATATTTTAATGTGTATTTCCTAAGAAAAGGAATAGACTCATATAGCCACAGAACAGTTTTCAACTTCAGTAAACTCTATATTGATATAATGCTTTTATAAAATCTACTGTATATCAGTTTTTAAAAATAGATATAATAATATCCTTTTCAGTATTTTTCCTCTGCAAAATAGAATCCAGTCTCGGGTCAAATAGCATTTAGTTTTCATGGTTCTTTAGTCTGAAATATTTCCATAGCCTTGTACATACGTGTCTTTATGTACTTGACAGCTCTGGAGGATATAGTTCCTCCTCTTCCTCCTCATTTTTTTAATAGAATGTTCTTCATTTTGAGTGTATCTAATATTTCCTCATGACTAGATCCAGGTAATGCACTTTCAGCCAAAATTCCACATAGGTGATTATGCATCTTTCTGAGATGGTGTCACATCTGGAAGCACATGATGACCATCTGTCTCATGTTGGTGATGTTAATTTTTATCGTCTACTCCAGATGTGGTCCAATTTTCCCACCGTATAATTATTTCTTCCCCATTTAATAAACTGTCTACACGGAGAGTTTAAGACTATGCAAATACCTCACCTCTTATCACAATTTCTTCTACAGTTGGCATCGTTAATGGTTACAAATTTATGATTTTTCAACTTCAGCACTTCCTTTAAATTTATTAGCCAATATTCAGGATTCTACTATTAGCAAGAATCCTCCATTTTTTCTATCTATCTATCTATCTATCTATCTATCTATCTATCTATCTATCTATCTAGTAATGGTATGCAGTAAAGGCTTTCATTGTTTGACAGTGTATAACTCATTGATGTGCTTAATTATCTTTGTGTTCCAATGGTTCCAGAATTTCCCCAGCGTACACCTTGAAGCCGGTTCTTATGTCTCCATTTCATATACACATTTTTTAAAACACACACTGTCTCTGGTAAGCAAATTATTCTAGAGCATCTTGTACCTACAATGCTTCAGGCCTGAAATTATCCATGACTCCAAGGAGTAATGTTTTCTTTCATTGGGAAGGAAATTCAAGATCAAGATTTGGAAGCAAGTTTTGCTCACCAGAGAGACACATTTTATCTCACAACATGAATAGGGCAGGGATGTGGCGTGTCTTGGTCTATAAGGAGTACTCAGGTAAATATAGCAGTGAGGACAGTAGGACTTGAGAGGAGAGCAAATGTCAAGATTATACTCTGCTCTCTCAATACATGCATAATAAATGGAATTGTTGCTTTTGATTAAACCTCAAAGTTATTGCTTCCTTTTTTTTCTTGGTCTTGTGATAACTCTATAATGCACTTCCCATGGAACAAAATATTCATAGTCATTGCTAGGACAAAGGAACTCTTGTATTTTTGTCTACTGAGGCTGTTTAAGTAACCTCAGCTTTCCTCTTAGATTTCATTGCTGAAATAGTGAAGATGTATAATTTGTGAATTGTATAAGAGAGACCTCATGGCCCGGCGTGGTGGCTCATGCCTGTAATCCCAGCACTTTGGAAGGCCAAGGCGGGCGGATCGCCTGAGGTCAGGAGCTCAAGACCAGCCTGGCCAACATAGAGAAACCCCATCTCTACTAAAAATATAAAAATTAGCAGGCATGGTGGCACATGTTTGTAAATCCCAGCTACTCGGGAGGCTGATGCAGGAGAATCGCTTGAACCCAGGAGGCAGAGGTTGCAGTGAGCCTAGATCATGCCACTGCACTCCAGCCTGAGCAAGACTCTTTCCAAAAATAAATAAATAAATAAATATAAAAATAAAAATAAAATAAAATAAAAACCTCATGTTTCTAGATAAAGCAAAGAGAAATAAGTCTGTATTATAAGCAGTTTTCTGACTAGGTTAAATAGGGGACCCTGTGCAGTGTCAGTTGTCACATTAAAACAGAAATTTTCTCTCATGAAAATCTCTATGCATTATGTCCTGTATTTCAGAGTTTACAGGAGATTTCTTTTTTTAATAGCACTGTTGGAGAGTGGGACATGGGGACTGAAAGTTCAATTAATTGGTTAAAGGTAATCAAACTGACTAGGATTAGATCCTACCTCAACCACTTCCTAGATGTGTGACCTTGGGTATGTTATTTAACTTCTCCGGGTCTTAGTTTTATCATCTGTAAAATGTGGATAACAATAATAATGTATAAGGTTCAAAGAATTAAATGATGTAATACATGTAAGGTAGTTAGAACATTTTTTCAACAAAGGGCACAACAGTATTGTGTTAAGCTGTGGCTAGTTACTGACAACTTAGTCAGCAATCATTAACTTCTCTGGCAATTAGCTTAACAAAGTAAGTTAACAGTGAATTCTGAGAAAATATATTATAATGGCTTACATTTACTGGAAAAATAAGGGAAAGGGGAGGGTGGAAAAGAAAATTCATGAAGATAGACCCAAAAGTAATGTTTCTGGAGACAGATAGGATTTCAGGGCAAGTTTCAAAAATGAGGTGACAGCAGGAACAAAGGTATTTTCTGTTACCTAAAAGGGAAGAAGGAGACAGGAACAAGGAACAACTTGTTGGTGTTTAATGGTGTGTTTCCAACTCTGAGCACAGTGGCTGCCTATAGTAGGTGCTCATTAAGTATTGGCTGACAGACTGATAAATAAATAAATAAAAGAAAGCTACTTCACTGTAAAACTTATATATACCAAGAATAGTGTAAAGTCATATTAATCATAGGTAGGACCAAATCAATCTTGGTTGATCATACATTGTTTCAAACCACCCCCTTCTAACAAATGCAGTTTGTGACTATGGAAACTTACTACTGAAAGAGTCTAACAACCCACACTATGCTAAGATGCCCACTGGGATAACACCACTATGTGACCCATCAAGGGAAGACCTACCCCACAGGGAAAATACGAAGTTCTTTAGGCTAAACCAAAATCTAATTCCATTCAACTTAGATAGAGCCATCCATGAACCTGGTATTATGGTATACTATGGAAGTACAAAAAAATACAAAGATGACTTACACAGTTTATCTCACTGAAAAGCTCACCATCAAGTGAAGAAACACCACAAAAATACATAAATACACAAAATGGTAATTGATATAAAATGAGGTAGGAACCCAGATACACCAGAAATATTTCCCAAGGAGGTGAAAATAGAATGGGATCTTGAAATATCAGTAACTGCTCACTGAGCAGAGAAGAGGAGGAGAGGCATTTCCAGCAGAGGGAACAACATATGCAATGACATAGAGGTGTGAAAGTGTGAGACGAGTTACCAAAAAATGAGTTCTACGTGGCTAGAATATTGAGTTTGTAGTGGGAAATAACAAGAGATGTAAGGAGTTTAGGAAAATCTATGTATACCAGTGTCTTTCAATCTTCTTGAAGGAAAAAAACACATTATAGGCCTCTAAGAATATGTTCACAAATCCCTAGAGAACTAAGAAACTGAAGTTTATTCTAAGATTCTTTCAAATCTTCACTTTAAAAGAGTTATAAATTCATTAGTAATACATTAAACGCTAGCTGTCATCACCATAAAAACCAAAAGTTTAAAAACCATAACATTCTCATCTTCAAAAAGTATGTCTGAAAAATTTGTCTTGAAAACATTGCCATTGACAAGGGTAGTTGTGATAGGTTACTAAGCAGGGAATTGATATTATCCTACCTATACTTCAAAAGATATGATGGCTAGTGGCATTAGTAGAATGCAGAAAGATAATCAGTGAGCTATTGGGGGGAGTCATGGATGAGAGCTTGATCTAAAGAAGTGAGAATGAGGATGAAGATGAGTTGGTTAGTGTATAAAATTCTGGGCGTCTACTTCCTCATTTGTAAAATTTGTTCAATAATTACATGTTCGGGTTACAAGAATTTATGTACATCTAGCTCCTATTACATACATAAAAAATGTTTCCCTTTTACTCCTGCCACCTTCTCTGTAATCTTCAATAGTCTTCTCAACTTCTCTTATAATTTAGCATAGGCTATCAGTCTTCATGATTTGTATTTATCCATGCTAAAGAGCTTTTGTTTAATTTTTCATGATTTGAACTCACTGCTGTGGAAAATGGCTATTTAAAAGGGATAATATCATTTTCCAAGAATTCAATTGAGAGTCCTAGAAGATCTTTATGGAGCAAAATACTAATACAGCTTTTCTAAGTATAGAGTCAGGCATTAAGACATATAGACATTTCACTTCCTTGGGATAAGTCTTGGGAAGAATATCACTACACATTAGCAATACATATTGCAAAGAAAATTTATAACTCTATTTTATGCATTTATTAATTAAACAAATATGAGTTAAAAGACTTCAGGAGTTTTGCTCTGTAGCCCAGGCTGGAGTGCAATGGCGCAATCTTGGCTCACTGAAACCTCTGCCTCCCGGGTTCAAAGGATTCTCAAGCCACAGTCTCCCGAGTATCTGGGACTATAGGTGTGTGCCACCATGCCTTGCTAATTTTTTTGTATTTTTAGTAGAGACGGGATTTCTCCATATTGGCCGGGCTGGTCTCAAACTCCTGACCTCAAGAGATCCCCCACCTTAGCCTCCCAAAATGCTGAGATTACAGGCTTGAGCCACAATGCCTGGCCTAACTTCAAGGTATCAAAGACAAATTAACAATGTCTGATGCATACATAGGACTGCTTTGTAATCTTCTACACTAATGATTTGTAGTATTTTGGTTTCAGAATCCATTTACAACTCTTACAATATTTGAAAAATTTCTGCCAGCTTTTATTTATGTGGGTTATATTTATGACTACTTCTCATTTGTAAAACTGAAATAAAAAGATCTTGCATATTTGTATTAATTTATTTAAAAAATTAATTTGTTATGTGATAGTATAATATAATTTTAATAATTTCAAAAATACTAAGTGGAATGAGACTACTTTATATTTTTTACAAACAGGCTACATCTGGATTTTATGACTACTTCTACATTCAATATATTATAATTTATTGTTTGGTTGAAGAACTTGATGAAAATCTAGCCTCACACAACTATGTAATCGGAATAGAGACAAGTATTTTTAAAAACATTTTCAGATAATTGTGGATCCTTTCTTTTTGATAGTAAAATATCACAAATGGTAATTTCCTCAGAGTTTACACTGCCAAATCTGAAATCATATCAATGAACTTTTTGTCCTTGCTACGTTAAAGTCTGTTGATCTGTCTAGCATCATGAATGAGTATTTTACCCATTAGTGATTTTATAATATCATGCATTAGTCATTTGTAAAATATTCAGTTATGTGATCTTCCATATGTTAAAATATACAATATTCAAAATCACATTATTAATATCACCACCAATCTCATCAGAAATATCTTTAAGTATGAAGACATTGTCAAGCTCATAGTGATATTACCAATTTTTCTTAATTTAAATTTTTGATTGAAAACTCAAATTGTAGCATTGGCAAAAAAAAAAAAAATGCCATTAGCTTTTTTTTCTTTTTAAGTGACAGACTTGCTTTGTTCACATAAGAAGAAGTCTGCCAAATGCCTGTCTAAATAGCCAGTTTATCTCTGAATTCTACATTCAAGTGAAAATGATTTCCTGTGGGAAACATGATTATTTCAGCTCTCAACACAAATAATGGCACAAATGTTTTTTCCCTAGATGAACATATTTCAGAATGCAGCATAAATAGTGCATATGTAGGTTCCATTCTGTCAAACAGAAAATTAAAAAGGCACGTAAAAAAAAAGATAGTTTAAAAAAATTGTAATGCTTCATTAAGGACATTAAGTGAAACTAGCACTTATTCGTTTTTTACTGCAAGTCTGTGGCTAGTGAAGAACATAATAATTACAGTACACTTCGTTGCCACTACCTTGATTTGTGCTAAGACAACAGAAGATTTGCCCACCATTGCTTTTGCACCATCAGTGCAAATGTGAACACAGAAAAAGGCAAAATCACATCATAGTATCATTAGGAAAATAGTTTTGACATTGCAAATCCTCTGAAAGAGTTTCAGGGACTTCAAGGGGTCTGTTGGCCACATTTTGCTAAGCAGTAAAATCTTGGGATTGTAGAATAATTTATTTTTAAAAAATAAGGGCATCTGGGAAGATATTATTAATTTCAAATATAATTCTGCATTTTCAGGATGCAATGTCAAAGAATATTGATATCTAAAGGTACGTTTGCTAAATCCAAAGAGATGGTGGCTAACAACGTACATTATCAGGCCTTTTCTCTAGAGATTTTGGTTCAGTAGGTCTGGCAGTGGAAGTGGGGGTGTTTATGACCTCCAGTGAGCCACGGTGACTTATATAATATTATATATATATGTGTGTGTGTGTGTGTGTGTGCACAGATATATATGTATCACATATCACACACATAATTATTTGTATTTATATATTAAACCTTATCAATACAAAGAGCACACACACACACACTTATTTTTGTGGGGGCAGGGTAAAAGGTGTTTTCCTGCAATGGTAAATTAGTCACCTTGCTTCTCTCTCTGGTGGCTGTTGAGGTTGTCTACATGGATTGGGTGCATCCTGAGGGCCCTCAACAGAATGAGGTCCACACACAACCTTCTACTATTTGGAAAGTTGAGGGACAGCATGAAAATCCCACAGTAAAAGCACGCATTGCTGAGCTATGAAAATGAAGCAGCTTTTTTTAATAGTAAATAGTAGGTCATTGTGTTTCTCAAACTTCATCTAATTGGCTATTACAAATTATCTGGCACATATATTGATTCCAGATGTGATTAGTGTTCACTTGGTTCTAGGGTTTTACATATACGTCAATTTGGCAGTCCTAATATGTTGATGTTGATAATGTTTCATGGCCAAAACTAGAATGTATTTTCATAATACACACACACACACACACACACACACACACACACACACACACACACTCACACACTATAGCTGCATCCTAGGAAGCTTTTAGTAAATGCCTCAGGTGATTTTTATGATCAGGCATACAGGGCAGCTCTGCTCTATAGCTGGTTGCTATATTCACATTTCTTTTCTCATGATGTAACAAGTAATGGAGGGGGAGCAGATTTTATAATCAACTGTAGAATTATGGCTATAAAACCTTACTACTTCGGCTTATACTTCTCTTCATTGCAAGCTCCTCTTACCTCAAGGACAGAAAAAAAATGATGCTGTTTCTATGAAAGGATTTTTCTGTTTAGTAAAATCTCTAGTGTAAAAGGAGTGGCCTATTTTCAATTTGCAAGTCTGATCATTAGCCTTTGATTCATAAAATATAAATAGACTTCTTTGATATCTAAAGAGCTTGGCTATATTAAAGTAAGAAAGTAATAGATACTTGCATTTCCACTTACAAGTGAGCAACAGAGAAAACAAAATTAGTACTTGTTGAGCACCTGATATCTTGTACATTTTCAAATGCATCATTTGAAATTTGCAACTACACCATGAGATAGGTTTTGCCTTGATTTTACGGATAGGAAACCTGATAGTCACATGGTTGATAGCAACTACAAGTTAAGTCTACCATTCCAAGTTAATCTGACTCCAAGGCTGATACAAATTCCACTTCACTACAAAGTCTTCTTCAGCCTGCTAAAGTAAAGCTGAGGACTCTGATAAACTCCCAACCCTGCCTCTGGTTTATGACCCAACACTAACCACTCTGCTCAGAGCGGGTTTCTAAAAGAAATTCTTGTGTGAAACAATGAAATTTTGGTGGGCAAACAGAAACATGATAGTCAATAAACTAACAAAAGTATACAACACAGACTTCTACTTCTGGGAAGGTAAAGTAGGTACACTTTTCTCTATTAGTCCCTCTAAATACAATCACAACCTCTGGACATTGTATATAAAAGAAACAAAAAATATAAATAGTAGAGAGAAGAAGGCAGATCAGCTAGGAATATTGGGATCTCATGGTATGATGGTGAATCTCCTGGGTTTTATTTTCCTCATATATTCAAGATTTGGAGCTGAAGAAGCTTGTAACCTAGAAACACCCAGAGGTACAAACAAAAGTAAAACAAAGCAAAACAGAAAGAAAAAAAACACCAACAAAAGCCTTCTCTCTCTAGTCAAACGACAAAGAAAGGTGCAGAAAAGTGTTAAACAGTAACTACTCTACTTCATTCAAATTCAAAAACAGAAAAACTGAGGCACAATCCCCACCCAAGTCAGCAAAAGTTGATTAGGGAGACTAGACTTCCACCCTTACTAGGCTATAACAAGGTGCCTCCTCAATACCCTTCCAGGGTGGTGTAAGAGAAGGCTCAGTTTGCATTCCAACCAGGGAGGAATTAACCACTCTTTCTACTTTACATGGAGGCAATGTGGAGGACCTGCAATTCTATCCCTACTAGGCAGTAAAAACAGGAATCTTTTCTTCCCTTCTGGATTGTTGTCAGAGGAGGCCTATTGGAGAGTTAAGTCTTCTAGCTCTGTCTAGTGGTAATTAGGCCACCCAATCCATGGCATTAGGGGAAAGTAGTTGAGGAGCAGTAATGAGGTATTCTTACCTCTCCTAGCAAGGAAGACATCAGTAGAGGCCTAGTGGGGAGCCAGGTCAGTGGGGAACTTGGACTTCTACTGCTACTTAAAAGTAATAATGCAGTGTTTCCCTTCTGCTGGAGCTGAGTCAGAGAAAGCCAGGAGATTATACATTTTTTTTGTTTTTTTGAGATGGAGTCTTTGCTGTGTTGCCCAGGCCGGAGTGCAGTGGCCTGATCTTGGCCCACTGCAACCTCCACCTCCCAGAGTAGCTGGGATTCCCCTGCCTCAGTTTCCTGAGTAGCTGGGGTTACAGGTGCCCACCAACAAGCCTGTCTAATTTTTCGTATTTTTAGTAGAGACAGTTTCACTATGTCGGTCTGGCTAGCCTCCAACTCCTGGCTTCAAGTGATCCGCCCACTTTGGCCTCCCAAAGTGCTGGGATTACAGGTGTGAGACACTGCGCCCAGCTGAGATTATAAACTTTTATAAAACAGAAGATTTAATAAGATCTGGAGTCTCATAAAATACCCAAAATGTCCAGGTTTAAAAAAAAAAATCCCTTATCATACCAAGAAAAATTACATCCTTGAATTTAAAAACAAAACAAAACAAACAAACAAAAAAGACAGTAACACTGAAGTAACAGATATGTTAAAATTATCTCAAATAATAGGTTGGAGCAAAAGTAATTGTGGTTTTTGCCACTGAACAGAATGGTGAAAACCGCAATTACTTTTGTACCAAGTCAATAGATTTTAAAACAGTCATTTTTGAATTCCTCAATGAACAATTATAAACATACTTGAAACAAATGAAAAAAAAAATGACTTATCAAGAAAGTGGAAGATATCACAGATAAAAAAATAAAATTAGAACTAAAAAATACAGTTACCAAAGTAAAAGTCTCAACACTAGGTTCAACAGCAGAATAGAGAGGAAAGAAGAAAGAATCAGTGAACTGGAAGATAGAAAAATAGAAATTACCAAATCTGAAAAAGAGAAAACAGACTGGAAAAAAAAATTTTAAAGGCTCAAAGACTTGAATAACTACATGAAAATGATTGAACATTTGTGTTATTAGTATCCTAGAAAGAGAGGAGAAAAAGCAGTTCTGAGAAAGAACTCAATGAAATAATGACTGAAAACTTCCCAAATTTAGCAAAAGAAACTACAAATTAAAGAATCTGAGTTAAACCCAATTTAATAAATCCCATAGCAATCCACATCAAAATATATCACTATTAAACTTCTAAAAACTAAAGAAACAAATATTGAAAGTAGTGAGAAATTAATTATATCTTAACTATTGTGGAAAAAAATGAATGACAGAGCTTTCCTTTGACACCATGGAGACCAGAAGGTGGCACTGCATTTTTCAAATGCTGAAAAAAATGAACTGTTAACCCACTGTTCCATGCCCAGGGAAAATATTCAGGAATGAAGGAGAAATCAAGATCTCCTCAGATGAAGTAAAATGAAAAGATTTTGTCACCACCAAGCAGACCTGCCCTGAAAAAAAAATGGTTAATAGAAGTTTCTTAAAAAGAAGGGAAATGATAAAATAAAAAACTTTCTTAAGCAAAAACATGGGGAATTCAATAGACTTCTGTTGAGTTTTCTAAATTGTGGTTTGATAGTTGAAACAAAAATAAAATTTTCTGTCATTCATCTAAATGAACATAAGATAGATATTTAAGACAAATAAGGTTTTACACTTAATTTGAACTAGTTGAAGGATGATGCCAGCAGAGATAAATTATGTAAAAATAGTGTAATACTTAGATAAATCACCAATAAAGTGATACAAATAAATATATTCAAAAAACTACTGATAAATAAAAATGGAATCTGTAAAAATTTTCAAGCAACTCAAATGAAGACAGGAAAAATGAACCAAAAAATTCAGAAAAGTAACAAACAGGAAAAAAATAGGTTTGAGCCATAACACTATATAATAGTTATATTAAATGTAAATGGTCTAAAAATACCAATTAAGAGATTGGTAGATTAGATTTTATTAAAAAATGACCCAACTATATTCAGCCTAGAGGAAATTCACTTTAGATATAATATTTGTGAAAGTTAAAGGATGGAAAAAATATCATAAAACATTAATCAAAACAAAGTGAAAGTGGCTATATTAATATGTAATAAAATAGACTTCAGAGCCAAAACAATTATTGGAGTAAGAGAGGCACATTTTATCAAGGTGAGTCAATCCACTAAGGAGACATCACAATCCTAAATGTGTATGCACCAAACAAGCTTAAAATATGTGAAGCAAAAGCTGGTAGAGCTAAAAGGAAGAAACAGACAAATTCACAATTACAGTTGGAGAATTCAATACTTCTGTTTAACCAATAGGACTAGGCAAGACATCTGCAGTGATACAGAAGAACTCAACACCATCAGCCAAAAGAATCTAATCAACACTGATAGAACTTTCCATTCAATAACAAAAAAATAAAAATACTCATTTATTTGAAGTGCTGACAAAACATATACTAAACATACGACTGCCCCTTGAGCCATAAAGCAAACATCAACAAATTTAAAAGGATTGGAATTATACAGATTGTATTCTCCTACCACAATGGAATCAAACCAGAAATCAATAACATGATGGAAAGATCTTCAAACACTTAGAAACTAAACAAAGCACTTCTAAATAACCCAAGGAGTGAAGAGAAAGACTTAAGGAAAATAAAATACATTTAAATAAATAAAATTAAAAACCAAACTTACCAAATTTGTCAGACATACTATAAAATTGTGCTGAGAGGGGAAAGTATAGTACTAAATGCACTCATGTGGAAAGAGGTAAAGTCTCAAGTCAGTAATACAAACTCGAACTCCAGAACCTAGAAACAGAAGAGCAAAAATAAAACCAAAGCACAAAGAATGAAGGAAATAATACAGATAAGAGCAGAAAGCAGTGAAATTAGGAATCAATACAGGATACGAATACAACAAACAGCTGTTTTTTTGGAAATATTAATAAAATTGACAAATTAGCAAGATTGAAAAGGAAAAAAGAGAAAAGACACAAATTACCAATATCAAGAATCAAACAGGGGATATCACTACAGATCTTGCAGACATCAAAAGGGTAATAAAAGAGTACTATGAGCACTCTACGTACGTAACATTTGACAACTTAGATGAAATGAACTAATTCCTAAAAAAGCACAAACTATACCACTCACCCAATAAGAAATAGACAACTTGAATAGCCCTATAAATGTAAAGGAAATTGAATTGGCAATTTTAAAACTACCAAAATAGAAATCCTAAGGCACAGTATGTTTTCCTTGAGAATCAACCAGGAATTTAATAAATTAACACAAATTCTATACAATCTGTTCCAGAAAGTAGAAGAAAAGGAAACACTTTTTGAGACATTTTATAAATCTAGTATTACTTTGATATTAAAACCAGATAAAAGAATGCCAAGAAAATGAGACAGATCAATATCCCTCATGTACATAGATGTAAAAATTCTTAACAAAATATTGACAAATATACTTCAGCTGTATATAAAAATAATTTTATGCATTGAAACAAACGAAATTTAATCCAAATATACAAAACTGCTTCAATATGTAAATATTCTGTATCTTGACCCTTTCAATGCCAATATCCTAGCTGTGATATTCTACTATATTACATAATATGTTTTCAAGGTTACCATTGAGGGAAATTGAATAAGGAGCACATCAGATTTCTATTATTTCTTATAGCTGCATATAATTCTATTTAGCTCAAAGTACAAAGTTTTTAAAAAGACAAAGTTCTTTAAGGCAAATATTTGAAATTTACATTTAAATAGATGAGATAAAAGACAGTATTAAGAACCCTATTTCAGTCAAGCAATGAGCAATATTTACTTTTATTTATTGACCTTTCTTGATGCATAAACATCAAGAGAACCAATGTGTAACACTATCCAAGATAATATCAACAGTTATCAATATATGTGAGAAAAGACTTAGGGAGGACTTCCAATATAGATTTTATTCTAAATTTTACATTATACAGACAGCTATTATCACTTTATTTCCTGCCAATTTGAGATGAATAATTATTGTGCCAGAGAATAAAATAATGGCTCAATAATGAGTATGCAATTCATCTGAACCTATGGATCATTTATGGAGAATTTCCCTAAAATATGCATCATAATTTTAGTCACTAAGATATACCCAAATCCTTAATTTTGTAAGTACTTCTAAAACATATCTAATGATCTTTGTAATCATTCTTAGATGTATTTACTTTGTTTTTATTTATCTACCAGCATTAGCAGTTGCTTTTTATTTTTGTTGCTTACTTTATAAAAAAAGATTTTCCATATCAATCAATTTTTATGGCCACTATTTATGTTATTGTAAAGTAAGAAGAAAGGTAAGACCTTTTGCTCAACTTTCAGTTGAGTTTAAATTCTTGCTTTGGGAGAGCTTCCAAGATGACTGAATAGGAACAGCTCTGGTCTACAGCTCCCAGGGAGATCCATGCAGAAGATGGGTGATTTCTGCATTTCCAACTGAGGAGATTGATCTCACTGGGACTGGTTGGACAGTGGGTGCAGCCCACGGAAGGTGAGCCAAAGCAGGATGGGGCATCGCCTCACCCAGGAAGCACGAGGGGTCGGGGAATTTCCCTTTCCCAGCCCAAGAAAGCTGTGAGTGACTGTACCTGGAGGAACAGTACACTCTTGCCCAAATATTATGTTTTTCCCACACTCTTTACAACTGGCAGACCAGGAGATTCCCTCCCATGCCTGGATCAGCAGGTCTCGGTGCCCACAGAGCCTTGCTCACTGCTAGTGCAGCAGTCTGAGATAGATCTGGCATGCTGGAGCTTGGCGGGGGGAGGGTCAACTGCCATTGCCGAGGCTTGAGTAGGCGATTCTATGCTCACAGTGTAAACAAAGCAGCAGGGAAACTCGAACTGGGTGGAGCCCACCACAGCTCAGCAAGGCCTACTGCCTCTCTAGATTCCACCTCTGGGGGCAGGGCATATCTGAACAAAAGGCATTAGACAGCTTATGCAGAATTAAACGTCCCTGTCTGACAGCTCTGAAGAGAGCAGTTGCTCTCGGAGCACAGCGTTCGAGCTCCAATAGCAGACAGACGGCCTCCTCAAGTGGGTCCCTGACCCCGTGTAGCCTGACTGGGAGACACCACCCAGTAGGTGCCAACAGACACTTCATACAGGCAGGTGCCCCTCTGGGACAAAGCTTCCAGAGGAAGGATCAGGCAGCAACATTTGCTGTTCTGCAGCCTCCATTGGTGACACCCAGGCAAACAGGGTCTGGAGTGGACCTCAAGCAAACTCCAACAGACCTGCAGCTGAGAGGCCTGTCTGTTAGAAGGAAAACTAACAAACAGAAAGGAACACCATCAACATCAAACAAACAGGACATCCAAACCAAACCCCATCTGTAGGTCTCCAACATCAAAGACCAAAGGTAGATAAAACCACAAAGATGGGGAGAAACCAGAGCAGAAAGACTGAAAATTCCAAAAACCAGAATGCCTCTTTTCCTTCAAAGGAACACAGCTCCTCATCAGCAAGGGAACAAAACTAGATGGAGAATGAGTTTGATGAGATGACTGAAGTAGGCTTTAGAAGGTGGATAATAACAAACATCTCCAAGCTAAAAGGGGATGTTCGAACCCATCTCAAGAAAGCTAAAAACTTTTAAAAAAGGTTAGATAAATAGCTAACTATAGAATAACCAGTGTAGAGAAGAGCTTAACTGACCTGATGGAGCTGAAAACCACAGTATGAGAACTTTGTGACACATACGCAAGCTTCAATAGCAGATTCAATCAAGTGGAAGAAAGAATATCAGTGATTGAAGATGAAATTAATGAAATAAAGCAAGAAGACAAGATTAGAGAAAAAAGAGTGAAAAGAAACAAACAAAGCCTCCAATAAATATGCGACTATGTGAAAAGACCAAACCTACATTTGATTGGTGTACCTGAAAGTGATGAGGAGAATGGAACCAAGTTAGAAAACAATCTTCAGGATATTAACCAGGAGAACTTCCCCAACCTAGCGAGGCAGGCCAACATTCAAATTCAGGAAATACAGAGAACACCATAAAGACACTCCTCGAGAAGAGCAACCCCAAGACACATTATTGTCAGATTCACCAAGGCCGAAATGAAGGAAAAATTGTCAAGGGCAGCCAGAGAGAAAGGTCGGGTTACCCACAAAGGGAAGCCCATCAGACTAACAGCAGATCTCTTGGCAGAAACCCTACAAGCCACAGGAGAGTGGGGGGTCAATATTCAATATCCTTAAAGAAAAGAATTTTCACCCAGAATTTCATATCCAGCTACACTAAGATTCATAAGTGAAGGAGAGATAAAAATCCTTTACAGACAAGCAAATGCTGAGAGATTTTGTCGCCATCAGGCCTGCCTTACAAGAGCTCCTGAAGGAAGCACTAAACATGGAAAAGAACAACCAGTACCAGACACTGCAAAAACACGCCAAATTGTAAAGACCATCGATGCTATGAAGAAACTGCATCAATTAATGGGCAAAATAACCAGTTAACATCATAATGGCAGGATCAAATTCACACATAACAATATTAACCTTAAATGTAAATGGGCTAAATGCCCCAATTAAAAGACACAGAATGGCAAATTGGATAGTCAAGACCTATCGATGTGCTGTATTCGGGAGACCCATCTCAAGTGCAAAGACACACATAGGCTCAAAATAAAGGGATGGAAGAAGATCTACTAAGCAAATGGAAAGCAAACAACAAAAAAAAAAAAAAAAAAAAAGGCAGGGGTTGCAATCCTGGTCTTTAAACCAACAAAGATTAAAAAAAAAAAAAAAAAGAAGGCCATTATGTAATGGTAATGGGATCAATTCCACAAGAACAGTTAACTATCCTAAATATACATGCACCCAATATAGGAGCACCTAGATTCATAAAGCAAGTTCCTAGAGACCTACAAAGAGAGCTAGATACCCAGACAATAATAGTGGGAGACTTTAACACCCCACTGTCAGTATTAGACAGATCAACAAGACAGAAAATTAACAAGGATATCCAGGAATTGAACTCGGCTCTGGACCAAATGGACCTAATAGACATCTACAGAACTCTCCACCCCAAAACAACAGAATATACATTCTTCTTGGCACCACATCACACTTACTGTAAAATTGACCACATAATTGGAAGTAAAACACTCCGCAGCAAATATAAAAGAACAGAATCACAACAAACTGTCTCTCAGACCACAGTACAATCAAATTAGAATGCAGGATTAAGAAATTCACTCAAAACTGCACAACTACATGGAAACTCAACAACCTGTTCCTGAATGACTACTGGGTAAATAACAAAATGAAGGCAGAAGTAAAGTTGTTCTTTGAAATCAATGATTACAAAGACACAACATACCAGAATCTCTGGGACACATTTAAAGCAGTGTGTAGGGGGGAATTTATAGCACTAAATGCCCACAAGAGAAAGCAGGAAAGATCTAAAATTGACACCCTAACATCACAATTAAAAGAACTAGAGAAGCAAGAACAAACACATTCAAAAGCTAGCAGAAGAAATAACTAAGATCAGAGCAGAACTGAAGGAGATAGAGACACAAAAAACCCTTCAAAAAAATCAATGAATCCAGGAGCTGGTTTTTTGAAAAGATCAACAAAATAGAACATTAGCAAGACTAATAAAAGAGAGAAGAATCAAATAGATGCAATAAGAAATGATAAAGAGTATATCACCACTGATCACACAGAAATACAGACTACCATCAGAGAATACTAGAAACACCTCTATGCAAATAAACTAGAAAATCTAGAAGAAATGGATAAATTCCTCAACACATACACCCTCCCAAGACTAAACCAGGAAGAAGTTGAATCTCTGAATAGACCAATAACAGGTGCTGAAATTGAGGCAATAATTAATAGCCTACCAACTAAAAAAAGTCCAGAACCAGATGGATTCACAGCCGAATTCTACCAGAGGTACGAAGAGGAGCTGGTACCATTCCTTCTGAAAATACTCCAATCAATAGAAAAAGAGGGAATCCTCCCTAAGTCATTTTATGAGGCTAACATCATCCTGATTCCAAAGCCTGGCAGAGATACAACAAAAAAAGAGAATTTTAGGCCAATATCTCTGATGAACATCGATGTGAAAATCCTCAATAAAATACTGGCAAACCGAGTCCAGCAGCACATCAAAAAGCTTATCCACTACAATCAAGTCGGCTTCATCCCTGGGATGCAAGGCTGGTTCAACATACGCAAATCAATAAACGTAAATCCATCACATAAACAGAACCAACCACAAAAACCACTTGATTATCTCCATAGATGCAGAAAAGGCCTTCAACAAAATCCAACAGCCTTTCATGCTAAAAACTCTAAATAAACTAGGTATTGATGGAACGTATCTCAAAATAATAAGGGCTATTTATGACAAACCCACAGCCAATATTATACTGAAAGGGCAAAAACTGGAAGCATTCCCTTTGAAAACCAGCACAAGACAAGGATGTCTTCTCTCACCACTCCTATTCAACATAGTATTGGAAGTTCTGGCCAGGGCAATCAGGCAAGAGAAAGAAATAAAGGGTATTGAAATAGGAAGGGAAGAAGTCCAATTGTCTGTTTGCAAATGACATGATTGTATATTTAGAAAACCCCATTGTCTCAGCCCAAAATCTCCTTAATCTGAAGAGCAACTTCAGAAAAGTCTCAGGATACAAAAATCTGTGTACAAAAATCACAAGCATTCCTATACACCAATAATAGACAAACAGCCAAATCATGAGTGAACTCCCATTCACAATTACCATAAAGAGAATAAAATACCTAGGAATCCAACTTACAAGGGATGTTAAGGACCTCTTCAAAGAGGACTACAAACCATGGTCCAAGGAAATCAAAGAGGACACAAACAAATGAAGAACATTTAATGCTCATGGATAGGAAGAATCAATATTGTAAAAATGGTCATACTTACCAAGATAATTTATAGATTCAATGCTATCCCCATCAGGCTACCACTGACTTTCTTCACAGAACTGGAAAAAACTACTTTAAAGATCATACAGAACCAAAAAAGAGTCTGCATAGCCAAGACAATCCTAAGCAAAGAAGATCAAACCTGGAGGCATCACGCTACCTGACTTCAAGCTATACTACAAGGCTACAGTAACCAAAACAGCATGATACTGGTACCAAAACAGATATATAGACTAATGGAACAGAACAGAGGCCTCAGAAATAACACCACACATCTACAAATATCTGATCTTTCACAAACCTGACAAAAACAAGCAACGGAGAAAGGATTCCCTATTTAATAAATGGTGTTGGGAAAACTGGCTAGCCATATGTAGAAAGCTGAAACTGGATCACTTCCTTACACCTTACACAAAAAATTAACTCAAGATGGATTAAAGACTTAAGTGTAAGACCTAAAACCATAAAAACCCTAAAAGAAAACCTAGGCAATACCATTCAGAATATAGGCATGGGCAAAGACTTCATGAATAAAACACCAAAAGCAATGTCAACAAAAGCCAAAATTGACAAATGGGATCCAATTAAACTAAAGAGGTCCTACACAGCAAAAGAAATATCATCAGAGTGAACAGGCAACCTACAGAATGGGAGAAAATTTTTGCCATCCATCCATCTGACAAAGGGCTAATATCCAGAATCTACAAAGAACTTAAATTTACGAGAAAAAAAACAAACAACCCCATCAAAAAGTGGGCAAAGGATATGAACAGACACTTCTCAAAATAAGACATTTATGCAGCCAATAGACATATGAAAAAATCCTCATCATCCCTGGTCATCAGAGAAATGCAAATCCAAACTGCAATGAGATATAATCTCATGCCAGTTAGAATGGCGATCATTAAAAAGTCAGGAAACAACAGATGCTAGAGAGGATGTAGAGAAATAGGAACCCTTTTACACTGTTGGTGGGAGTGTAAATTAGTTCAACCATTGTGGAAGACAGTGTGACAATTCCTCAAGGATCTAGAACTAGAAATACCATTTGACCCAGCCATCCCATTACTGGGTATACCCAAAGGATTATGTATCATGCTATTGTAAAGACACATGCACACATATGTTTATTGTGGAACTATTTACAATAGCAAAGACTTGGAACCAACCCAAATGTCCATCAATAATGGACTGGGTAAAGAAAATATGGCACATATACACCATGGAATACTATGCAGCCATAAAAAATGATGAGTTCATGTGCTTTGCTGGGACATGGATGAGGCTGAAAACCATCATTCTCAGCAAAATATCACAAGGACACAAAACCAATCACCACATGTTCTCACTCGTAAGTGGGAGTTGAACAATGAGAACACATGGACACAGGGTGGGGAACATCCCTGTTTGGGGGTGGGGGGTTGGGGGATGGATAATGTTAGGAGAAATATCTGATGTAAATAACGAGTTGATGGGTGCAGCTCACCAACATGGCACATGTACACCTAGGTAACAAACCTGCTCATTGTGCACATCTACCCTAGAACTTAAAGTATAATAATAAAAATAAAATAAAATAAAATAAAAATTATTGCTTTGGCAAAAAATAAATGGCTATATCCCATTGGCTTTAAAATTTTGAGTCTAAGCAATCCATTAAAACAATCTATTTTAACTTAAAATTTTTTATATATTTAGGGGTACAATCGCGATTGTGTTGCACAGATATATTGCTCAGTGGTGAAGTCTGAGCTTTGAGTGCACCTGTCAATCAAATAGTGTTTATACTGTTACTAAGAAATGTTTAGAAATGTCATAAGAATCCCACCGTTTTTGGAGAGAGATTATTAATACTAAAGACACAAGACCCTCCATAAGTCATTTAACTTCATACAGCTCATGTTTTTTATTTATAAAGTGAAGATAATATTTCTGTTCTATCTCTGTTTATGTAACTATCAACTAAGATACTGTTTGTTAAATATATGAAAACCTCTGTTACTATATTATTATAATAAAGAAAATCATTTTTAGGATTTATACAACATACTAGGATTTTGGTATCTTTAATCAATAATTTTAATTGAAACCGTATTTATTTTTCTTTTTCATCCTGCAGTAAATTCAGATTTTGTGCAGTAAGTGACTTCACTTACCAATAGAAGGTGTGAAAGCTTATGAACCTGGTAAAAGCTTATGAACCTGGAATTGTGACTTTAGTGTATAAACAGAAGAAAATGCACTAAGAAAAAGCATCAGATTTATAGGCGAAATACTTAAAGGATGGCAGTTAAGCAGAGTAAGAAATATGACTTGTATGTATACTAAAAGCAACTGTGGCTCAGATTATTCCTTCTGAGGTTCTATCTGCCATTCATTTCATGGAATATTGTGGAATTAGCCTATTCCACCTTCTATTAAATGGGGCCCACTTTATGGTATCATAAGAAAAACCCAAGGCTGACATGGACTGATTGCCTGAGCTCCGGAGTTTGAGGCCAGCCTGGGCAACATGGTGAAACCCCATCTCTACTAAAAATACAAAAAATTAGCCAGACATGGTGGTGCACCCCTGTAGTCTCAGCTACTCAGTAGGCTGAGGCTGGAGAATCGCTTGAACCCAGGAGGCGGAGGTTGCAGTGAGCCGAGATCGCGCCACTGCACTCCAGCCTGGATGACAGAGGGAGACTTCCATCTCAAAAAAAAAAAAAAAAAAGGAAAACCCAAATATGCCTTTAAAGAAAAAAGAAGTTGATTTTGCTCTTATGAAACTATATGATATGAAGTTAGATCTTCAAGATCTGGTAGTGCAATTCTGTCATCCTTAACTCACAGCTTCCATCTCTTGATCTTCATCCTAATGTTTTCACCCTAATCGAAAGGGTGAAAGTGGGAAGAATAGTGCATGACTATTTTATTTTTCGTTAAAGGAATTATTTAGAAGTGTTTCTTATCATGATCAAACAGACATGGTAACATTTAGCTTAAACTGGAAGATGTTATTTCCAGCTAGTGGCCATGTGTCCAACAACATTTAGATTATTTATTATTAGGAAAAAGAGAAAAAATTAGTATTTGTGAAAAAGCAGTAGTCTCTGTCACAATCTTTTACCTGTGTTTTGTAAAATACTTAAAACAAAAATCAAGTACTCTTACCATAATGTTCTGTCACAGTGTTGTTTTAAATTTCATGTAAAACAACATTAGTTCTGTAGTGGTAAATGAAGTCTTAAAGTCTCTAACTCCAGACCTTTCAAGTTATTAAAATTGTGAGCATTTATTACCTAACTTAGGAAGTAGAGAATATTGGAGTAAGTAACGCTATGCAGTGTTAACGAATGTATGCCAAAATCTTAGAGACCTAATCCAATAAAAATGAATTTCTTGCTCATCCAAAATCCAATTTGGATGTTTCTGGTTGGGAGTGACCTTCCCTATGGCTATGTTAGTGAGTCTACTGTCCCCCACTTATCTGATGTATCTTCTCCATCTTCCTGGGAGACTAAGTATGAGGATGTATGGAGAATTGTACATAAGAAATATATGGGCCAAGCCTTGAAGCGGCCCACCTACCTTCTGCCCACATGTCATTGACCACTACTTATTCACAGGGCCACATATAAATGTGAGGTTGGTTGTGCATCCAGGAGTTAAGGGAAAGTGGTTTTTTGAACACAGTGAATAGATGTGTCTTGGGTCTTTCTGTTTGAGTCTCTTCGTTGTTTTATTTTCCCCTCTAGGATCCAGTAATTGCTAAACTTTAGTTCTGGCCTGGGCTGGCCTGCCTCATTTTCACTGAAGCCTCAATTCTTAACTGTGAAAGAATAGGTAATTTTCTCTTTCTTACCATTGCTTGCTTGCCCTACTCTTTCTGAAATAGTTTCCCATGTTATCCCATTTTCTACCACATGGAAAAAGATCATGCTATTCTGTTTTCCACAATCATTATATATTCTTTTTTCCCCATGGTATTTCCCAAAAATTTATTCCATCTTTTATGGGTGAATAGTTATTTCTATTAACTACTTTTTTAGAGTGAAGAATCACCTACCTCTTCTATCCTAACATCTACTGTTATCTCCTCCATGCTGAACAACACCAAAACTATTTTTCATGTAGGTTGTTCAGGGCTTTCTCTCTATTCACTTAATTATTCCATCAGGAGACTATTTAGAGAAAGGCCTATAACATAAAAACATGAGGGTTAAATTCAAAGCCATCGTCAATCTTACTTAAAGACATAAACCTTAGAACATTGTAGGAATCTTCAAAAAAGTTAGCTAAATTGATTTTAAAATTATGCCAGCAACTAAAGCTACATGTTTTAGAAAGAGAAATATATGCCTCATATTTATTGATTAAAAAACATTTACAGATACTTTGCAATACACTAGGAATAAATAATGACAGATTCTGCCCTCTTGAAACTTAATATAATTAAGAACTAGATTGTGAAAAACTAATTATAATCCAAAGAAAATAAATGATTAAAAGAGGCAAATTTAAGTGTCATTAAATGAAGGAACCTAACCAAATATTTTTTGTCAAAGAAATTTTTATGGATGATCTGATATCACCAAGAATGAACTGGAATAGTTTCAGTAAAGTACAAAGAAGAAAAGGAGGAAAATTGACAAATTCTTTCCTATATCTTTACAAAATAACCTTACAAATTACCAGAGAGCCTCTGTAATTAATAACGACTGTTAACATCACTACAATCCTACTTTTCTAAAAACCTTTCACATCCATTATCTTAATCATTCCTCTTAAATGCCTTATACCATATTATTATGCACACTTTATAAATGAGGAAACTGAGATTCTGATAATTTATCCAATTGACAATGTTACAGAGCTAACAGGTAGAAAACTTGGATCATTAGCAAGGGAGATCACGTCCTCAAGTGTTCCAAATAGAAAAGCCAAGTTTTAGATGCAGCTAGAGAGAAGCGGTTAAGAGTTGGACTACCTGGGTTTAAATTCCAGTACTATCACTTACTAGTTAAATGACTTTTATAAATTTAACCTGCCCTTGCCTGAGGTCCCTCACTTACAAAGTAATGATCATCACAATACCTACCTCGTATGTTGTTGTGAAGATTACTTAAGTCAGTATTTGTAAATTACTTAGAACTATCCTTTTACTGCAATAATAAAAGTTCCTTAAAGTTACTGTCTTGCATGCTGATGCACACACTGTAATTTTCAAGCCCTATATAGAAGCCAAATTCCAAACAATAGACTAGGACTTGAGACTCAAACTGGAAAAAAAATTGTTTTAGGAAAATATTCGTCCTAAATTAAACTTATATCCAAAGTGTAAAGAGCAGCAGAATGATAGAATGACTTTTTGTTTTGTTTTGTTTTTGGGGACAGAATCTCACTCTATTGCCCAGGCTGGAGTGAAGTGGAGCGATCTTGGCTCACTGCAACCTCTGTCTCCCAGGTTCAAACAATTCTCCTGCCTCAGCCTCTCGAGTAGCTGGGACTACAGGCTAATTTTTGTATTTTTAGTAGAGACACCATGTTGGCCAGGCTGGTTTTGAACAACCCTGATGTCAAGTGATCCACCCGTCTCGGCCTCCCAAAGTGCAAAGAGTACAGGCGTGACCCACCGTGCCCGGCCTGATAGAATGCTTTTAAAAGCAACCTTTAGGATGAAGTTGTGTCCTTCCACAAATTCTTACAATCTAGTAAAAAAATTAAATTTGATAAGAACAAAAATTAGCCATAAGTATGTGGGTATTGGGTCTTATACAATATTTTGGTGACACTACCAAAATTCTTGCCTTCTCTGAGCCAGTTGACTATGTGCACTGGAGTCCTGTGATAGGAAGCTGAAGAGGTTTGCATCCAGAGAGTAAGAACCAGCATGATAGGGCCTTCTCTACCCCAAGAAAGCACTTTATGAAAAAGCTGGGTTTCAGCTTTTTATTCCAGTGGATATAACAAGAATTAAAGGAAATAAAGGGACTATCATAACTGCAACAGAACATCTATTGTCTATTTTAAATTTTATTGCAACTAATGGCTTTATATTAACTGAAAGAATGTAACAGAATAATTAAGAGCAAAGCTTGTAAGTTTGGCAGATAATTGGCCAAAATTCTGACCCTGCCACTTATCTGCTTGTATTAGGCCATTCTCACATTGCTTTAAAGAAATACCTCAGACTGGGTAATTAAAAAAAAAGGTTTTATTTACTCACAGTTCTGTAGGCCGTACAGGAAGCACAGTGCTGACATCTGCCTGGCTTCTGGGGAGGCTGAAACTTACAATTACGGTAGAAGGCAAAGAGAGAGCACGTCCATTACATGGCCAGAGCAGGAGCCAGAGTGAAGGGTAGCAAGTGCCACACACTTTTAAATCATCAGATCTTGCGAGAACTCACTCACTATTGTGAGAACAGCACCAAACAGATGGTACTAAACTATTCATGAGAAATTTGCCCCACGATCAAATCACCTCCCACCAGGCCCCACCTCCAAAAGTGGGGATTACATTTCAACATGACATTTGGGCTAGGACACATATCCAAACGATATCATTACTGAATGACCTTAGATAAGCCACCTATCCTCTTCGAGCCTTAGTTTCAACACCTGAAAGTTGGTTAAATAATATCTTCTTTACAGAGTTACTATGAAGATAGCCAGGTGGCGGGTGCCTGTAATCCCAGCTACTCAGAAGGCTGAGGCAGAAAAATCGCTTGAACCTGGGAGGCGGAGGTTGCAGTGAGCAGAGATCCCACCACTGCACTCCAGCGCCAGGGCAACAAGAGCGAAACTCCATCTCGAAAAAACAAAACTCAAAAACAAAACAAAACAAACAGAGTTACTATGAAGATGAAGTTCCATAAAAACTTAAGGAAATGCAGCCTAGCACCTACCACATAGGACTAGAAGGTGTAGGAATAGCAGTAATCTTTGTCCTAGAGAGGCAATTAAGTAGTAGAGAAGAGAAAACACAAACACCGAGGTTAACAAGTAGAGAAGCCCACTTAAAATAATAAACACTTTAATAACTCAAAAACCTTTCTGGAATTTATGGAGATGACTTATAATTCATTGTGATTTGTCATTGTCTTTGTGCAAACAATGAAAAGAATGAGAGCAGCTGTTTTCAAACCTTATTGTGCATTAGAATCACCTGGAGAACTGGTTAACACACACGATGGGTCCCCACCTGACTTTCTGTTCAGTGATTCACTGTTAGGGTTAGAGGATTTGTATTTGTAACAAGTTGACAGGTGATGCTGCTGACTCTGGGACCACGTTTTTGAAAACCACAAAATATGTGGAGTGTTTGTGCCCTGGGCTATGCTGTAATAATTACATAGTATGAAACACTCATGCACCACTACATTTGCTTCGTTACTCTATTCCTCATAATCAAAGAAATCTCCTGAGTCAAACTGGAAGTATTTTCTAATAAACATAAATGCTAATTAATTACATTTATGGCTGTAGAGCTAGCACTTTGAGCAAACTGGAAGTTGGTTGAAAGTTAATGCTTCTCGTGTATCTAGGGACTTGCTTAGATCCAAAAACGTTTTTTGATCTGCAATTCTGTATTTCTTCTGTAAGTGGTTTAAATTACAAGCCTTTTCAAAGTATTCAGCCATCAAATACAGCCTCCTAAAACCATCGTGCGTAACCTTTTGAAGCTGTGTACTTAATTCCTCAATCAAGTTGCACATTAAGAGAGTAAATTGGAGGAATACAAGTCAGTGGGTCTAAAGTCACTTTTTAAAAAATTTTCAGATGCACTAATGTACATTTTCTATCTTCTTTTTATTTCCTTTTCTCCGATTCTATCTCTGAAACACTATGAAATGTTAAAATAGGTTAAAAATGCACTTAAATGAAATTCAATAAATTAAATGTGCTCTGTTCTTCTGAAGATTTAACTACACACCTTTTCACATTTCAGACTCTAAGCAGGTATGATTGAAGTGCAACATCTGTAACTCATCTTCCTAAAAAAAAGATACGGAGTTATATGAGGTGATATATATGCCAATGCCTAGCCAGTGACTGTCACATAGTAGTTGCTCAATTTCTTAAATCGTAATTTTCAAAGGAACATGGAACAGTTACCAGTAAGAAAATATGGCAAGGCATAAGTTTATAGTGTAAGATTTAAAAGGCAGAAGCATTTTTGGACTGTCAGAATATAGAAGGTTAAAATTTCACATCAAGGAAATCATATATTCAGAGGTAAAGTTTTTGAAGCAGGAGCTCAGGTTTAGAGAATGGAGATCAATCTAGCTTAATTCAGTGCAGTGCAACCCTGGTCACATGTTAGAACAACCCGGAATGGTTTTCAAACTCCAAGTGCCTGAGTCCCATTCTAAACCAGTTATATCTGAATCTCTAGGTACGAGAGATAAGCATCAATATTAAAAAGAAACAAACATAAACTTTTCAGAGTAGTATCAGGGAAGAAAAGAGCAAAAAGAGATCAACTAGTTGAAATTTTCTATTGTTGGGGGCCGGGCACGGTGGCTTACGCCTGTAATCTCAGCTACTCCGGAGTCTGAGGCAGGAGAATCACTTGAACCCAGGAGGTGGAGGTTGCAGTAAGCTGAGATCGTACCACCGCACTCCAGCCTGGGCAACAACGGAGCGAGACTCCGTCTTAAAAAAAAAAAAAAAAAAAAAAAAAAAATTATATTGTTGCCATTGACCTGAAACCGGGTTTATTAATTTCCTGTAGGAATGTAGCTTGCAAATGTTAAGGCATAACATAATTTGGGGGAACTCTTACTGCCCTTCACAAAGAACATTGAGCTATTTTGGGATCTGTGACTAACAATGTCCCCACTGACTCATTAAAATTTCTTTCCATGAGGAATTCCTGGACAAGGTTGAGATAATAACACATTCTGCACCTTGCTGTAATTTGGTAGCTAAAAATGACAAGTCCACAAATTCATTGCAGGGGTATAGCGCAAAGAAATTTCCAAGGGTAAGTCAGTACAGACACTACCCAACTGTATATGCAAAAAGGAGCACAGGTATTGGAATCAATTATTCAGTTCATTGATTCCCCCATTACTAGCTTTAATGTATGTGTGATTTAACTTCTATAAGCTGTAGTTTTCACATTTGTAAAATTGAGGTAATGATAATATTCATATCACAAGTATCCCTGAGATTCAAATGAGATTATTTACCTGAAAGATATTTGAAAAGCTGGATATATATGGGCACTATTTTGGGGTACTTAGAATTTCCTCTTTGACTTATTCTTCCAAAACAGAGTCAAATCTCAGCCAGAGAAGCTACCGATGTTGGAGTAATTATTTCTATTTTTTTTCAAGTTGACTTCACCAACCAAGAAAAAGAACTCTATGAAAAGATAAAATAGAAAATAGTTAGTTCACATCTTTATATTATTTGTCATTCATAACATTTTCTCTGTTTTGTCACTCAACAGGTGCCAGAGTAGAGCTCTCTAAAATTCCCTTGTAGGTTTTGTGGAAATTATCTCTCCTATTCCCAATCTCTGTAGGATATATAAGTGAAAGATTGAGAAGTATTTTATATTTGTTTATCTTTTAAATATGAAGGTGTTCAAGTCTCTGATTTTGATTATCGAAAATCAAAACAAACAATTTGATCTCTAATTCTGAGGTGTTTCTAGTCTATTTGAAGAGACAATATATACGTAGTTTATTTAAAAGTGTTACTATAATAAAACCATTTACAACTGTTTATATTAATCTGGTATGTATTACAAAGAATCTTGGTTCAACCCGGGCCTTTACATTATTTCTAAGCACATATCACAATGTATTCTGACAAACTCCATGTGCTTTTTCTTTAGCTGTTTTTTTTTTTTTTTTCTTAATAATATTAGAGGCTTTTCTAGATGCAACATCTGTCAGGTCAGTATAGGAGTGAGTAATGAAATACTAGCCTGGCTGAAAATGCTGTTAAAATGTCAGTCCATTCTAGTTCCTAAGACACCTAAGAACATCTGATATAGGATGAGGGCAGGCAGCAGGCAGGATTCTACAGAACAATGAAGTTTAGGAAGGAGGGAGATGCATGATGCTAGGGTGGTACCTAATGGTGTGGAGTTGCAGCAAAAGAGACACTTCTTCATTGGGAGTGCACCATATTCTTGGTTAGCAGCACCCATTTATCACATGCAGCATGATTATAGAAATACTAGTTACTACTCAGGAAGAATTCACTTTGCACCAAATCTGTACTAGGTGCTTTTATACCTGCTGTCAAAATTAATCCTTGCCACCAACTGATAAGTGCACATTATTTACTTCCTCCCTTACCATTGAAGCCCAAAAAATATAAATAACTTGACAAGGATTATACTTCCAGTATGTAACATAGAATTTAAGCCAAGTTCTATTCAGTTCAAAAATCTTTTTTACAGCAGTATCTTCAAAGTGGCAGAGATACACTACTGCAGGTTCACAAAGACTTTCTGAGCGGTAAATGGTGCAGAGAGTTTTAAGAAAATTTATTTTTAGCTCATCCTTCCAAGCACACTTTTCCAAATGAATCTGATTGAGAAGACTCCTGAAGATTCTCCTTCACCAATTCTCCTTTCAAAATCTCCCTTCTCCGATGTTTCAGAAGAGCGTATCTTCCACTTATCCTGAATTCATTCTCAATACAGTCTGCTCCCAGAAGGGGAAAAACTTCCAGATTGTTTAACAAGTGGGGAATTCAAAATATTGGTGCCAGTATTGACAACATGTATAACTTTAATTACTAGGCAACAAACTTCTTATGAGTTGGGTAGTTTATAAATAAATTAATCATTTGTGAAATTGCCTTTATCAAATAATTCTTGCTTGAGTTGCCAGTTGATGGATCAAATTGTAAAAACTATTTTTTTTTGCTGGGTTGTATCATTATTAGCATATTTAGCTCAAATGAGTTCAAAAAAGTAAGTAAAATTTATATAAAATTTCTTTACCCTTATCTAGTTATTTATAAGAACAAAGTTTCTTGGCAGTTATTTATTTTTTTAAAAATTGGAATATAATTGATATACCTATTTTTGTTACTGAGAATTTTGGTAGGCTACTTAGTCTTTTCCCTTTTCAAAATTTATAAATAAAAATTGTATATATTTATGGTGCATCACATGATGCTTTGATGTATGTATACATTGGGAAATGGCTAAATAAAGCTACTTAAAATATCTGTTACCTCACATACTTATCTGAGTAATAAGAACATTAAAATCTACTCTCAGCAATTTTCAAGTATACCATATATTATTATTAACTATAATCACCGTGTTGTATCATAAATCTCCTGAACTTATTCCTCCTAACAAAAAATTTGTATCCTTAGACTAACATCTCCTTAATCCTCACTAATATTTTTTAGATATTTTAAGCGTAACTTATATAACATTTAGATATAATTGTGTAGAAAAATAGTATACAAATACAAGTTCAAGTATAAAAAGGTAACTCCAGAAAGTTACAGACTATCAAAGAAGAGTTTAAGTTGTTTTTGATATGGATGATGGAATCAAATAATTATGGTGGATACATTTTTTGAAAGTAATATTATATGTTCATTTCTAAATTGACACTATTTGCAATGTCCTTTTATTATATCCTCTGAAACTATTTGTGATTATGATTAAAACAATTTGATAGTACAGTGGGAAAATTATAGTTAACAACAATTTATTCTATTGTATATTTTTAAATAGCTAGAAGAGAAGATTTGTAAGATTCCCAACACAAAGAAAAGATAAATGATTGAGGTGATTGATATTCCAATTAGTCTGATTTGATCATTACACCTTGTACATTATAGGCATCAAAATATCACATGTACCCCAAAGATATGTACAATTGTTACATATCAATGAAAAATATAAAACTTTAAAAATTATTTTAAATTAAAAAAATCAGTTTGGGATCTACTTTAAAAAGTGTAAGAGTATACATATAAGTGGTTTTAAATTTTGCATTTGGTGCTACTCAAAGATAAAATCTTGAAAACAACTTCTATGAGAACATTGTCCTCAGTGACATGATTTATTGCTACATAGCAAAGGAAGTAATCCATTGTATTTAGGAGCATAAGTTCTATACTAAAACAGGCATCTGCTCTAACCTTAACCTCCAATTTGTTATTTTACCTTAGACAAGTTCTTTGTTCCCTCTAAGCCCTTTTTTTCCATTTCTATAATAATGTAGGTACTTAATTGGTTATATCCTTCTAAATGTCACATAAAATTATGTCAAGATCTAGAAAAATTTCTACACAGATTAAGTGTCATGTATGTATATTCACAGAAGTTGTCATAGACAAAACTTTGTAAAGGAGAGGGATGTGCATGTTCTTAGGCTAATCTTCCAGAGGGATTGGGGATTGGTATGGTCTCCCAGAATGAATAAAGTAAGTTCAAAAGGAGGTAAAAGGAGGAAAAAACATCACTACCCGAAGGGGCAGAAATACTACCAGCCACAACAGTGGGAGAGCACAAGGCATGTGATGCAAAAATTAAGAACTGCACCTTTAATAAGGAAGATATTGCAAATAAAATAGTTCTACTTGTGTGAAATAAAGCTAGAACTTTCCTGCCTAAATCCTAATTTTTTCACTGTTTCTGTTATAACTCTGGTTTACATTATAATCTTACTCACAATTTCTGCTGGCTTGATATTTCTTAATTCTGAAATTTAATAATATGCCCTTCGTCATGTTCCCCCAACTTGGTTCCTGCTTACAATTCAATTTAATTATTCAAACTTCTTTTTCTGGTCCTAACTCTCAGTTTTGCCTGAGTGGGCACTAAAAAGTTATCTTCCTCGTCCTCTTCTTAATGGGCATATGAGAGAGAACACAAGATTCCAACAGCTCATATCTTAGCGTCTAATTGATATGGAGACTCCGTCTCAAAAAAAAAAAAAAAAAAAAAAAATTCCAACTCTACCTGGGTAGCTTGGTAAACTCAGAACTTCTCTGAACCTCAGTTTTCCTTGAATAGGGATAATAATTTCTAACCAACAGAGTTACTGTAAAGATTGAAGAACATATGTCACAATAAACATTTAGCATACTCAACATTTAGAAAATAATAGCTCTTATTAAAATTTTTCCCATTATTACTGTTGCTGATGCAATAAACGGAAATATTTATTGGAGTTCTGATTTTTTTGAAATGAATGTTTTGTAAAATCAGACATATTATGAAATGATATGAAAGATGTTCCTGTGAAAGAGGAATTGAACTGTGAAGAGTCACAAATTTTATGCTTTCTCTGGAACCAGAAACCAAACTTAAAGTATTCTCCAGAACTGGAAAGCAAGGGGACACATAACAGGCTGAAAAGATCTGCTATGAGTGTTGTTACAGACTGAAGTGAAAGTGACTGCTGGTTATTATAAAATGTTCCTATGACTTGTCCATATTGAAACAGAAATTATACGCAGAAGGAACAGGAGGGAACACAAATTGGCTCAGCCTCTTTCACCTGGTTAAGCTGTCCATTGTACCCAAATTTAGGCCATTTAATTCCACAAATATTTATTGAACACACAGTGGGTATCCAGAATGTACAGAGTCTCAATATGGAATGAATTTTATTTTTGATTTTATATTTTGAAACAGTCTTCAAGTTATAGTTATAAATCAAATGGGATAATCACTTCGGTTTTCAGTCATTAAAGTAAACATATTTTTTTCATTTTTTTTTAACGAACAGGATTTGCTAGTCCACTTACTGGGATAGCAGATGCCTCTCAAAGCAGCATGCACAATGCCTTGCACATCTATATGAATGGAACAATGTCCCAGGTACAGGGATCTGCTAACGATCCCATCTTCCTTCTTCACCATGCATTTGTTGACAGGTTGGTTAATATTTCTTTATAAATTATGTGCTCATTGGATTTAAATAGAGGGTGCTTATCAAATGTGATTTAAGTTATTAAGTAAAAGCTAAGAAGTCATGGTAGTCTATTGTCTATGATCAGGTTGTCCCCAAAAGAGGCCTTAGGCTAAGAATTTGCATGCAAGTGTATAACAAATAAAGTGTTTATAAAGATAAATTAGTAAGAAGGTGGATTAGGCAGGATACAAAAGAAAGAAAAGTAAAATAAGGGTACAATGTCAGTTGAAATCTCAGACTCCACTAGATCTTGGTAGAAGGTAAAGTATACCCTAGTTTGTCCTACCTTAAGAAAAAAAACAGATGAGTCTTTGTACTTCCATGCTAAAATAGCCATTGGCTACAGGTTGCCCTGAGGTAGGGGATGTAAAACTCCCAGGAGCTTGAGTCCAGATAGGCTTTGTGGCCCCAGTACCCAAGGGCAGCCTTCTAATGGCTTCAGGAGAAAGTGGTTAAGAGCAAAGAATGAAAAAGCAGGAGGATGGACACACAGAACTGCTACAGGAATTTAAGGCCATGTGGGCCTGACACTAACCTACTACATCTGTCATCAATATATCTTTCTTTCTGGAAATTGTATTATTATTTCTTCTCTTTTTGAACCTAACACACTTTCATATAAGGAAGTACAAACTGATCTCTTCCACTGGCCTGAACAGTATATGATTAATTCTCCAGACAGAGTGCACTATGGCCCAACTGTCCTATTTAATGTGATTTAATCTCTTGGAGCTTTTATTCCCCTTATTAGCCCTCTTCCATTACATGTGTAATGTCTTAGACATATTAGGTTTTAGACTTAATTGTAGGTGATGATAGCAGAAAAGAAAGTATTCAGAGGAAGGTCAGCTGTCTACTCTTGAAATTTTCAAGAAGAAAGGAGAAAATAAAGCATCAAATCATGACTGACAAATGCTGTGGAGTGTTCTTTGTCCCCTCTATGGTAATTTTCTCACCACAGTTAATGAATAAAGGGCACAGACTTATAATGCCATTAAGATAATACTATCAACCTCTTGAGTAAAAATAAGAGGAGTTATTTTTTGTGTTTTAAAGATAAGGAAACTGAAACTGAGAATTAAAGATTTTACTTAATTTACCAACATCTTCTCTTCAGTCATGTCCACAGGAACATGGACATAAAATCAAATAAGAAAGTGACCGTTATCCAGGAAAATGATTAGGCAGATTTTTATTGGCTTCATGGAAACTCTCATATAATGAGAATTAATTAACAGTCTATGTTAAGTTTTATTCAGAAATCAGTGTATAAGAACATGTATGAACACCAAAGTGTTCGTGTCAATACCAACATCACAACCACCTATACCCATACATAAGAGAGAAAAGCATAATGCTGGAATAAAATGTTACCAGAAAAGATAAATTGAACGCTTTTTAAAGAGTCATTTTTATATCAATTTTGGTGTAAATTTTTGCCATTTTTAATATCTAGAACTACCCAGTGAACTCTAAAGATTTAAGTATGACCACTCTTGCCACCTCCATTCAATATAGTATTAAAAGGTCTACCCAATTAGCAATTAGGGAAAAAAAAAAGAAAAAGAAAAAGTATCAAAATATGAAAGGAAGAAGATATTGTTTCTGTTTACTGATGATCTGACCTTATACACAGAAAAGCCTCAGAATTCACTGGAAAACTGTTAAAACTGATAAATTAAGTAAACTTGCAAGATACAAATGCAACATAAAAAAATTAGTACTGAGGCCAGGCGCGGTGGCTCACGCTTGTAATCCCAGCACTTTGGGAGGCCGAGGCGGGCGGATCACGAGGTCAGGAGATCGAGACCACGGTGAAACCCCGTCTCTACTAAAAAATACAAAAAAAATTAGCCGGGCTTGGTGGCGGGCGCCTGTAGTCCCAGCTACTCGGAGAGGCTGAGGCAGGAGAATGGCGTGAACCTGGGAGGCGGAGCTTGCAGTGAGCCGAGACTGCGCCACTGCACTCCAGCCTGGGCGACAAAGCGAGACTCTGTCTCAAAAAAAAAAAAAAAAAAAAAAAAAAAAAAAAAAATTAGTACTGTTTCTGTACACTAACTATGAACTATCTGAAAAAGAAACTAAGAAAACAACACCATGTATGACAGCATCAAAAAATAAAATACTTAGGAGTAAGTTTATCCAAGAAAATGAAAGATATGTACACTGAAAACTAAAAAAAAATTGATAAAAGTAACTGTAGACCACAAAAATAAATAAAAATATATCCTGTATTCATAGATTAGAAAAATTAATGTTGTTAAAATTACTATACTACCCAAAGAAATCTACATATTCAATGTAATCCTATCAAAATACCAAGACATTCTTTACAAAAATAGAAAAACAGTCTTCAAATTCATATGGAACTACAAAAGAGCCTGAATAGCCAAAACAATTTTGAATAAAAAGAACAAAGCATCACATTCCCTGATTTCAAACTATACTACAAAACTATAGTAATTATAATGGCATGGTAATGGCATAAGGGCAGATTTATTGTTCATTGAAACAGAATTGAGAGCCCATAAGTCAATCCAATAATTTACATTTAATTAACTTTTGACAAAGATGCCAAAAACAATGGGGAAAGGACAGTATCTGCAATTAGTCATTTGGGAACAACTGGATATCCACATTCAGCAGAATGAAATTGGACCCATATCTAACACCATATCCAAAACCAATTCAAAATGCATTGAAGACTTAAATATAGGGATTAGAAATTGTGAAACTGCTAGAAGAAAGCATATGGTAAAAGTTCCAAGACTTTGGTTTGGGCAATGATTTTTTTGGAGAGGAGCCCCAAAGCAAAGGCAACAAACACAAAAATAGACAAATGGGATTACATCAAACTAAAAATCTCCAAGCAGCCAAGAAAACAATTAACATGATAGACAGACAACCTACAGAATAGGAGACTATATTTGCAAACCATACCTCTGATAAGGGGTTAATATTCAAACTAGATAAAAAACTCAATTCAATAGTTAGAAAATAGAAAAACTAATTTAAAAAATTGGGCAAAGGATGTAAATAGACATTTCTCAAAAGAAGATATGCAAATGTCCAACAGGTACATGAAAAGATGCTCAACATCACTAACCATCAGGAAACACAAATCAAAACCACAATGAGATAATATTAATATTACCTCACACCTTTTAGAACAGCTATTAATAAAAAGACAAAGACAAGATGTGTTAGAGACTATATTAAAAAAAAAAAAAGGGACTTTGGGAGGCCAAGGCGGGCGGATCATGAGGTCAGGAGTTTGAGACCAGCCTGGCCAACATGGTGATACCCCGTCTCTACTAAAAATACAAAAATTAGCCATGCATGGTGGCAGATGCATGTAATCCCAGCTACTCAGGAGGCTGAGGTATGATAATTGCTTGAACCTGGGAGGTAGAGTTTGCAGTGAGCCAAGATCATGCCATTGCACTACAGCCTGAGTGACAGGGTGAGACTCTGGTCTCAAAAAAAAAAAAAAAAAAAAAAAAAAAGGAAGGAATTGTTGTGCACTGTTCATGGGAATGTGAATTAATATAGTCATTTGGGAAAACACAGCAGTTTCTTAAAAAATTAAAAATAAAACTGTCATATGATTCAGCAGTTCCACTCCTGGGCATATATCCAAAGGGAAAGATATCTGAACTTCCAAGTTCATTACATTATTCATATAAGGCAAGATACAAAACCAACCCAAATATTGATAAGGATGGATAGATTAAGAAAATGTGGTATATATACACAATGGAACACTATTCTGCCATAAAAAAGGAAAACCCTCTCATTTGCAACAACACGGATGAACCTGGAATTCAATATGTGAAATAAAATGAGTCAGGCACACAAAGACAGAAACTGCATGGTCTCACTTATTTGTGGAGTCAAAAGAAAATTTAAACTCCTAGAATTAGAGAGTAGAAGATGGTTACCAGGGGCTGGAGCTGGTGTGGGTTGGAGGCAAGTTGGTCAAATGATACAAAATTTCAGTTAAGTATAAGAAGTAGGCTGGGCACAGTGGTTCGTGCCTGTACTCCTAGCACTTTGGAAGGCTGAGATGGGTAGATTGCCTGAGCTCAGGAGTTCAAGGCCACCCTAGGCAACACAGTAAAACCCCATTTCTACTAAAAATACAAAAATTTCACCAGGCATGGTGGTGTGCGCTTGTGATCCCAGCTACTCAGGAGGCTGAGGTAGCAGAATCACTTGAACCTGGGAGGCCAAGGTTGCAGTGAGCTGAGATTGCGCCCCTGCACTCCAGCCTGGGCAACAGAGCGAGATTCCATCTCAAAAAAAAAAAAGTAAATTAAGAGATCTGTTGTACAGCATGATGACTAAAGTTAATGACAATATATTGTATTCTTGAAAATTGCTAAGAAAGTAGATTTCAACTGTTCTTAGCACACGGAAAGTAAAAAGTAAGTATGTGAAGTAATGCAATGTTAATTAGTTTGAATTAGCCATTCACAATGTATGTATACAGGCCCACATCAAAATACTGTGGGCTTAGTTCCAGGCCACTACAATAAAGTGAATATCTCAATAAAGAGAGACACAGAGTTTTGGGTTTCCCAGTGCATCTAAAAGTTATGTTTATGGAATCAACCCAGGTGCTCATCAATGGTGTATTGGACAAAGAAAATGTGGTACATTTACATGACGGAATACTATAAGAAAGAACAAAATGATGTCCTTCACAGTATCATGGATGTAGCTGGAGGCCATAATCTGAAGTAAATTAACACGGAAACAGAAAATCAAGCACTGCATGTTTTCTCTTATAAGTGGGAGGTAAACATTGGCTACATATGAACATAAAGATGGGAGCAACAGATACTGGGAACTACTAGAGTGAAGAGAGAAGGAGGGGCATAACAACTGAAAAACTACCTAATGTGTACTATGCTCATAACCTGGATGATGGGTTCAATCATACCCAAACCTCAGCATCATGCAATATACCTTTGTAGCCAACCTACACATGCCCCCCGATTCCAAAATAAAAGTTGAAAAAGAAAAAAAAATTAAAATTAAAATTATGTTTATATTTTACTGTAGACTATTAAGTGTACAATCTCATTATGCCTAAAAAGGAATTTATATACCTTAATTTAAAAATACTTTATTGCTAGGAAATGCTAACAATCATCTGAGACTTCAACAAGTCAAACTTGCTGGGGAAGGGTCTTGCCTTGATTTTGATGGCTGCTGAATGATGAGGGTGATGGCTGCTGAAAGCTGGGGTGGCTGCAGCAATTTTTAAAAATAAGACAAAAACGAAATTTGTCGCATCAATTGGAACTTCCTTTCACAAAAGATTTCTCTGTAGCATACTATGCTGTTTGATAGCATTTTACCTATAGTAAAACTTCTTACAAAATTGGACTCAATCTTCTGAAAGCTTGCTGCTGCTTTATCAACTAAGTTTATCTAATATACTAAATACTTTGTTACAATATAAAAACATTCACAGGATCTTCACAGGAGTAGATTCCATCTCAAGAAACTACTTTCTTTGTTTAACCATAAAAATCAAATCCTTACATCTTCAAGTTTTATCATGAGATTGCAGCAATTCAGTCATACCTTCAGGCTGCACTTGTAATTCTCGTTCTCTTGCTATTTCCATGATATCTGCAGTTATCTCCACTGCTGATACCCTGATCCCCTCAAAGTCATCTATTAGGATTGGAATCAACTTCTTCCAAACTCCTGTTAACGTTAAGATTTTGTTCTCCTTCCATGAATCAGAAATGTTCTTAATGGCATCTAGAATGGTGAATCCTTTCCAAAAGGTTTTCGATTTATTATGCCCAGATCCATCAGAGGAATTACTATCTATGGAATATATAGCCTTACAAAATGTACTTCTTAAATAAGATTTGAAAGTCCAGATTACTCTCTGATCCATGGACTGCAACATAGATATTGTGTTAGCTGGCATGAAAACAGCATTCATCACCTAGTATATCTCCATCAGAGCTTTTGGGTGACCAGGTGCATTATAAATGAGCAGTAATATTTTGAATGGAATTGTTTTTCCAGGGAGTGGGTCTCAACAGTGGGCTTAAAGTATTCAGTAAACCATGCTATAAACAGATGTGCTATCATGCAGGCTTTGTTGTTTCATTTACACAACAAAGGCAGAGTAGATTTAGAGTATTTCATAATGGCCCTGGGAGTTTCAGACCAGTAAATGAGCACTGACTTCTACTTAAACTTACCAGCTGCATTAGCCCCTAGCAAGAGTATCAGACTATCCTTTGAAGCTTAATCCTTTATTACCCTTTGAGCATTAATTTCTCCTTAGTAGCTGTAAAAGTTCTAGATGGCATCTTCTTCTAATAGAAGGCTGTTTTGTCTACATGGAAAATCTGTTGTTTAGTATTGCCACCTTCATCTAATATCTAAATCTTCTGGATAACTTGCTGCAGCTTTCCACCTAGTTTTTTATTTAAAGTGAGAGACATGCAACTCTTTCTTTCATTTGAACACTTAGAGGCCATTTCAGGGTTATTAATTGGCCCAATCTCAATATTTTTGTGTCTTAGGGAATAGGGAGGCCCAAGGAAAGGAAGAGATTCAGAGGAGTGGCTGGTCAGTGGGGCAGTTAGAACATAGGCATTTATTAATTAAAGTCACCTTTTTAACATTGGCACAGTTTATGGTGTCCCAAAACAATTACCATGGTCACATCAAAGATTTCTGGTCACAGATCAGCATAACACATACAATAATAATTTAAAACTTTGTAATATTGCAAGAATTACCAAAATGTGACAGACATAAAGTGAACACATGTTGGAAAAATGGGAGTGATACACTTGCTAAACACAGGGTTGCCAGAAACTTTCAATTTGTAAAAAAAAAATGCAGTATCTGTGAAGCACAATAAAGCAAACCACAATAAAATGGTAACACTTATATTTCAAAACATAAATGGCTTATAAGCATATGAAAAAATGTTCAATATCACTAATCACCTGTGAAATATAAACTGAAACCACAATGGGATATCACCTCTGACTTGTTCAAATACCTCTTATCAAAAAGATAAAAGACAAATGTTGGAGAAGGTGTGGAGAACAGGGAACACATGCACATTTTTGGCTGGGAATGTAAATTAGTCCATGGAAAATAGTATGGAGCTTCCTCAATAAACTAAAGATAGAATCATCATATGATCCACTCATTCCACTTCTGACTATATATCAAAAGGAAGTGAAATCAGTATGTCAAGGAGTCATTTGTACTTCCATGTTTGTTGTAACATAATTCACAATAGGCAAAATATATAATCAAACTAAGTGTCCATAATTGGGCAAATGGATAAAGAAAATATGGTATATGTACACAATGAAATACTATTTACCACTTAAAAAGAAATTCTGTCATCTATCATAATATAGGTGAACCTGGAGGACATTACATTAAGTGAAATAAGCCATGCACAGAAAGACAAGTAACCACATAATCTCTTTAGATGCAGAATCTAAAAAACTTTGAACTCATAGGAGTAGGAAATAGAATCGTAGTATCACAAGGTGATGTGCAGGAGTGGAAGGGGATGAATAGGGTCAATGAAAATGTTAGTTGGAAGGTACAAAGTTTTAGTTAGACATGAGAAGTAAGTTCTACCGGTCTTCTGCACAGCATGATGATTACAGTAAATAATAATATACTGTATCTTTCAAAATTGCTGAGAGTAGATTTTAAATGTTCTTACAACAATAAAATGATAAATATGTGAGGTGATTGCTATTTTAGCTTGATGTAATCATTCCACAATATATACATATATCAGCATCACATTATACCCCATACATACATGTGATTATTATTTGTCAATTAAAAATAAAAATTTTAAAAGTGTCCATTTTTCTAGATGCCTTGATGTTTCCCACTTGTTTTTATAAATAAGGTTTTACTGGAACACAGCCATGACATTCATTTACATATTGTCAGTGGATGCTTTCGGGCTACAATGTCAGAGTTGAGTATCTGTGACCAAGACCGCATTGTTTGCAATGTGGAAAATATTTAATATCTAGCCCTTTGCAGAAAAAGTTTGGGGATTCCTGCCAAACCACAAAATTCCACACACACACACACACACATACACAGACACACACACACACACACACACACCAGACAAGAGAAAGTTGTTTTTTCTGTAGCCCACCTATATGTAAAGAAAGTACTATCATTAAATTCAATGTCTGTAGGCATGGTTGTTTAGTAGAGAGAATGTCATTATGTAGATATATAGCTGTGAAAAGCCACTCTGCAACCTTTGAAAATTAGAATTTTCTGCCCCCTTAGAATTGTCTATTAATTCTATTTTACTATTAGATATTTGCATAATTATTAAAATAACTCAAAAATAATAAGCAAAGATCAAGGTAATTTCTGAGCCTTTGTAACAAAGCTGATGAAGATTCCGATGATTCAATTATCGTTATACAGAAAGTTAGAGAACTGTGGGTTACCACAGAACATTGTGTGGCATCTGAGCCATCCTCTCAAGTTTCTACCTATGGAGACTCATTTTTCTAATCAGACAGGTCTATTGACTGCCATTCAATTATGCACAAATATATTTATTGGCAAACTATGTGCTGAGTGTATTTTCTTAAACATTCCACATTTATTCCTATTTCTGGGCTCTGCTTAGACCATTCCTCAAATCTGTAGCCTACTTTTCTTGACCTATCTAGTTTGTACACAATCTTCAAGACTAGTTTCAGTTTTGACCTCCTCCATAAACTATGCCCAGGTCATGTCTGTCTATAACTATCACTCCAAAATCTAATTATGAATACCATTTCCCAACTTGGCATTCAGTGACCTCAAGTCAGTAGCCTGAAATCAGCCATGGTGAGAGTATATACACCATGAAATTGGCAAACGGTACACGTCAGGGCTTTTATTCCAAAAGACCTAGTTGTTAAAATAATGGCCAACACACCACTGCTCTAATCTATTAACTCACAGCACATTCTTTCTATGTCCCTTATTTTGGACACATCAATTATCTTTTTATTTTTATCTCTTCATCTGTTAACTGTTTTCTTGGCTGCAGGAAGCTTTTTTGTTTAATGTAATCCTGTTTGTCTATTTTTGTTTTTGTTGCCTGTGCTTTGAGGATCATTTCCAAAAATATTGCCCAGACCAATGTCATGGAGCTTTCCCCCCATTTTCTTCTAGCAGTTTCACAGTTTCAGGTCTTACACTTAAGTCATTAACCCATTTTGATTTCATTTTTATATATGGTGTGAGATAAGTGTCTAATTTCATTATTCTGAATGTGACTATCCAGTGGTCTCAATACAATATATTGATGAGCCTATCCATTGTGTATTTGTGGCAGCTTTGTTGAAAATCAATCGTAAATGCTTGACTTTATTTCTGGGATGTCTATTCTTTTCCATTGGTCAACATGTCTGTTTTTATGCCAGTACTATTCTGTGATAATTACTACAGCTTTGTAGTATATTTTGCAGTCAGATACTGTGATTCTCCTGCTTTGTTTTTATTACTCAAGATTGCTTTGGCTATTCAGGATCACTTGTGGTTGCATAAATATTTTAGAATTGTTTATTTCATTTCTGTGAAAAACATCATTAGAATTTTGGTAGGGATTGCATTGAAACTGCAGATTGCTTTAGGTAGTATCAACATTTTAATAATATTCTTTCTTCCAAATTTTGTGTTTTATTATTTTTATTTATTTATTTATTTTTGAGACAGAGTCTTACTCTGTCACCCAGACTGGACTGCAGTGGTGTGATCTCGGCTCACTCCAACCTCCACCTCCCAGGTTCAAGCGATTCTCGTGCCTCAGCCTCCCGAGTTGCTGGGATTACAGGCACACACCACCATATCTGGCCAATTTTTTGTATTTTTAGTAGAGATGGGGGTTTCCCCATGTTGGCCAGGCTGGTCTCGAACTCCTGACCTCAAGTGATCCACTCGTCTCAGACTTTCAAATTGCTGGGATTACAGTCATGAGCAACCGCGCCCAGCCAATTCTTCTAATTTTTGAACAAGAGATATATTTACATTTATTTGTATCTCCTTAAATTCCTTTCATCAATATTTTATAGTTTTCAGAGTATAGGTATTTTACTCCCTTGTTTAAATTTATTCCTAATAATTTTTAAAATTTTTATTTTTAATTAACAACTAATGGTATATATTTAGTAAGTACAATGTGATGTTTTGATCTATATATTTTTGTGATGCTATTGTAAATTGTTTGTTTTCTTCACTTTTTTTGGATAGTTCACTGTTAGTGTATGGAAATGCTACTGATTTCTGTATCTTGTTTTTGTATCCTGTAACCTTACTGAAATCATTGTTTAATTTTTAATAGAATTTTGGCAGATTTCTTAGAGTTTTCAGTATATACAATCATGTCTGCAAACTGGGACCATTTAATTTCTTCCTTTCTAATTTGGATACATTTCATTTCTTTTTCTTAGCTAATTGCTGTGGCTAGGACTTACAGTACTTGTTGATTAGTCGTGGTGAGAGTGGGCATCCTTGTCTTCTTCCTGATAGGAGACAAAAAAGTTCTACTTTTTGCCATGAAGTATGATGTTAGCACTGGGTTTGTCATATATGCAAACTTTATTGTATTGAGGTAGGTTCCATCTATATACGTAATTTTTTGAGAGTATTATCACAAAAGGATGTTAAATTTGTTGAATACTTTTTTCTATTAATACATTTATTAAAATGATCATATGATCATGTGATTTTTCACAAATATAACTGTGAAATTTGTATGTTTACTGTCCTTGCATCTTTGGGATAATCTCTCTTGATGACAGTGAACCAGACTTCTGTTGAATTCACTGTCAAATTCAGTGTTTTAGTATTCTTTGAAGATTGTTTGCATCTATGTTCATTAGGAATATTGGCCTGTAAGTTTGTTTTGTCATACTCTCCTAGTCTGGCTTTGGTATTAAGGTAAAGCTGGCCTTCTGAAATGAGTTTGAAAGTATTCCCGCCACTTAAATATTTTGGAAGAGTTTGTGATGGATTTGTATTAGTTCTTTAAATGTTGGTAGAACTTATCTCCGAAGCCATCAAGTCCTAAGCTTTTCTTTGATGGAAGAATTTTTATTACTAATTCACTCTCTGTACTCATTATTGGTCTATTAAGATTTTCTATTTTTTCATAATTCAGTTTTGGACATTGTATGTTTCTTGGAATTTATCTATTTTCTTCTAGTCTACCCAATTCATTGTTCTTAGTAGTCTCTTACGATTTTTGTATTTCCATGGTGTCTTTTGTAATGTCTCCTCTTTCATTTCTGATTTTATTTATTTGCATCTCCTTTTTTTTCTTATTCTGGATAAAGGTATGTCAATTTTGTTTACCTTGTTAAAAACCAACTCTTAGCTTCATTTATCTTTTGTACTATTTTCATTTACTTCTTCTCTGATCTTTATTATTTCCTTCCTTCTGTTAACTTTAGGCATAGTTTTTATGCCTTTATTTTCAGTTTTTTGAAGTACAGCATTGGATTATGTATTTGGAATTTTTTTTGTTAATGTAGGCATTTATTGTTATAAACATCCTTCTTAAAACTGCTTTTGCTGCATCCCATAAGTTTTAGTAGTTTGTGTTTCCATTTTCTCTTCTCTAAAGGTTTTAAATTTCCTTTTTAATGTTTTCGTTGACCCATTCGTTGTTCAGAAACATATTTTTAAGTTTCCATGTATTTGTGAATTTTTTGAAATTCTTTCTATTGTTGATTTCCAGTTGTGTATCATTTTGGTCAGAAAAGATACTTGATTATTTCAATCTTCTTAAATTTGTTAAGACTTGTTTTGTGTCTAACCATATGATCTATCCTTATGATAATCCATGTGTGTTTGACAATAATGTACATTTTCTGTTGCGGTTAGAATGTTCTGTATGTATCTGTTGGGTCCATTTGATCTAAAATGTGATGTAAGCCCTATGTTTCTCTATTGAGTGGGGTAGGGTGGAGGGAGAGCATCAGGATGAATAGCTAATGGATGCTGGGCTTAATACCTGGTTGATGGGTTGATCTGTGAAGCAAACCACCATGGCACATGTTTACCTACATAACAAACATGCACATCCTGCACATGTATCCTGAACTTAAAATGAAAGCTGGAAATCAAAAAATAAAAATAAAACATAAAGGATCTAATTGGGAAAAATTATCTAAAACCTATCCTATCACCTAAAAAATATTCAGAAAATACAAAAAGTGGAGAAAGAAACTAACAAAATTAATTATACTTCCTTTTTGTGAAATTTCTATTTACTTCCTTTGCTATTTTATATTAGATTTTGGTTTTATTATTGCATTGTATAGGTTGTTCACAATTTTTAGAAATTAGTTCTTTTTGTCATAAACATTATAGTTTTAGTTATTATCTTTTAATGTTTTAATGGCACTTTTTTGCTATTCAGAAGTTATTCCTTTTCATATGGTTTCTTTTTAATTCAGTCATTTGTTCATGGCTTTAAGGTCATAAACATTTATTTCTTACACAGTAGTACTATCTGTAAAAAGAGTGAATTGCTCTAAATCTCTAATTTCCTTTCTGGGCTTTACAACTGGATAATCTCTTTTTGAAGAAATGACAGTAATACATTAGTACAGTTGCAGGTCTTTACTGGGATTTTTAGTTACAGCTTAATCATGCTTTTAGTTCTGATTAATAGGTAAGTTACAAATAGAGAAGTTCAATTTATAGTTAAAATTGTTTTTCTCTTCTATTCAGTTTAAGGTTTGACAAGGGACTCTAAGCTGTTCTCAGGTTTGTAAAAACAAGCAAACAAACAAAAAACTTTCTGGCGTGGAGATGGGGTTGAACAGTTTGAGGAGGTTAAAGACTCCAAAAGAAATAATTGGTTGAAGAGTTGTTTATTCTGCTTCTACACAAATATCAGATTTGGGAAAAACTAGAGACAAGGGCATCTGGGTCATTAAATAAGCCTAACACTACAACAGCCATCAAGCAAAGCTGATGGTGTCTGTAAATGCTCTTCAACTTGCATGGTGGGAGAGGGTGTAGAAAGTATGAAGAACTATTTAAGAACATACTAAGTTCCAGGTCTTGTGACAGAAATTTTTCATATGTTACTTCTATAGATGTGACCTGCCTCAGGAAGAAATGTCTGCCTCATACACTAAAATTACCCTCGTATGTACTCTTGTCTACCCTGTGCATCCTCATCATGCTGTACTCTGCTTACTTGCCTGTTTTCTTAACAGTGTTCACCATTAGTTCTGCATGGATCACATCTAGTTTGTTCATAGTTTTATTGCTAGGACCTAGCAAAATGTCAAGAAATATGATATGTGTCCGGTAAATATTTAAGCCCTTTAAATATTGTATTGAATAATTCATTCATATTTATTAATTCAATGAATCTATTCACTCATTAATTCATTTAGAAAATACTTATTGAGATCCTGACACTATACTAGGCAATAGGTTATAGCAGTGAACAAAAACCTCAAAAGCTTAAGTTATTATCAATATTATTTCAGTTAATTCTCACAATTAAATAAAATTGTATCAATACAATTATATAAAGTATTGCAGTCCATTCATATAGATGTTAATATAATTTAATATATTAATATATTTAATATTATATGTTATATTACTATAATAGATATTATATATGCTATATAATATAGTATATACTATACATATTATATATATTTCATATTAATAGTGAAATTGTCTCACTACAATTATGTAAGGTATTGCAGTCCATTTTTATAGATGAAAAAACTGAAGATAAAGAGAAAAAATAATTCACTTTTCTTTAAATGGATACTAAAAGATGATACCACGTTTTGAACCCAGATTTTTTGAGCAATTTAAATCACATTATACTGTTTCCCACCATAGATTATATTACAAATATTTTGGCATAGTGAAGAACATGGAAAGAGCCAGGTGTGGATACACTTCTGAAGAAGGTAAAGATATGTTATTATTTCAGAGAAAGATGAGTGTCTAGGATAAAATTTCAGAAGGGACTTCTTTGGCTGTTTATTGACTTTGTTTTTTGGGTTTTCTTTGTTTGCTTGTTTGTTATGTTTTTTGAGATGGGGTCTTTCTCTGTTGCCCAGGCTGGAGGGCAGTGGTGCAATCTCAGCTCACTGCAACCTCCAACTCCCGGGTTCAAGTGATTCTTCTTCTCCAGCCTCCCAAGCAGCTGGGGTTACAGGCACCCACCAACACGCCCAGCTAATTTGGGTATTTTTTTTAGTAGAGGCAGGGTTTCACCATTTGGCCAGGCTGGTCTCAAACTCCTGACCTCAGGTGATCACCCATCTCCGCCTTCCAAAGTGCTGGGATTACAGGCGTGAGCCACCGTGCCCAGCCTCTTTATTGACTTTATAGCACATAGACCTACTAGTGTGGAAGGACTTTGGTGAAGGTGGTCATTTGGACCTTGGAGATAAACTGGAGGGCTCTATTCTGACAACTAGAATTTCAGAAATTTTTCCGTATAGAACATTGTGTCAGGAGTGGTTAATGGCAGTGTGGGCCAATGGAAGAAAACATTTTTACATTTAGAATCTGTTAATTAGTATCCCTGGGAGTTCAGATAAATAATGTAGCTTTTTTGAGACTTCTTTTCTTCATCACTAAAATGGGAATCTCTAAAGAGGTCCTGACCAACTCAGAAGTTATAGAAATCAAAGAAGGTATGAATCTAAAATGCTCTCTATAAAGAGTAGGGTGCATAGTGTGGTAATGAATTAAAGAGTCAGAGAGACCTCGACTCAGATATGAGTCAGTTAACCACTCAATCACGGAGCCTCTGCTGTATATAATGGATATCACATAATACCACCTTTGTAAGGGTGTTGGGAGTATTTTAAATAATACTTAGGTGATACTGAATAATAAGATGCTACAATAATTATCATTCTCTAACAATTTGAATGCCTATTCTTCAAAAATTGTGTTATTCTCAAAAGTTTATAGGTTTTACATGATTCCAGAGTGGGCATGGCAAAGGCATACAGTGCTTTATTGGGGTTTAGAGGTCCCAATAAATTGATATGTTACAGGGTAGTATTAATGTTTTAGAAGATTCCGTTTTATCGTTTTATCTATTCATTCTCCATTCATTCAATAAATACTTATTTAGCATGTGTGGGCCACTCACTGGACACTTCAGCTTCTGCATTCTTCCTAAATGGGCATGTTAATGTACATGCTAATGGGGATTCCACCTATACTTATAAGTCAAGAGGTAGTTCAAGCATCACCTTGTCAGTGCAGCTTTCTCCACTTCCCCAAGGTCCTTACTCCAGTCTTTTGGGTCTCCAAGAATTTGGGGGCTGACCTTTTATGTTGAGCTTAAGACATTGTATTAAAATTGTATTATTATGAATTATATTATAATTGTCCAGTTTACCTAGCAAGATCTTGAATTATAATTTCAATTCTCATTTTATCTATCACATCTTTGTACCTGTAGTTTTCTGTGCTCAGGGTAATTCCCAGCACACAATGTTTAGTTGAATTAATAAAGTATAACAATGTCCAACTGCAGTGTGTTAACTAACAAACTGGTTAAGAAATGTAGTTGAAATATATTCTGTTGTTTCTCAAAGTACACTATAAATACATTTAGTGAACTCTTGCATACAATGGAAAATTCAGTAACCATTAAAATGATGTGTATTTATAATTGTTGGGTTTTAAATATTTATTATTTATTATATAAATAAGAAAGGTTATAGAATAGGATATTTAATAATATTCCATTTCAAAAGCATAAGCATGTGTATTCAAATGCAAATATATCTATTAATAGATGTGAGAAGGGTATAAAAATGTTGGTAATGGACCTCTGGTTGGTAGAATTCTGCATAAACTTTATTTCCTTTGTGTTTTACAAATTTTAAAACTTTTTTGCAATGGATATGTACACTTTTGCAATAATACCAAAAATAGAGCCTATTTCCAAATCTGTACAGATAAATAAGCAAACAAACATACAAAAGGGTAGAGAGGGACATGTTATCATTTGCCTACACTCTTAAAGTTCCTTAAAATTGTGTTTGTTTCCTTTTATCTATTTTTATTAATTACTGGTGACTCATATTTTCCAGAATTATCTCTCTCTTAGATTGATTGAATAAAGAGATCTACTAGGCAGTTGAGCCCAGGTTCTGCATTTTTCCTGACACACTCTGTATTACCCTCTGTCCCCAGCTCCAGCCTCCGAAATGCCCTCTCAGCTTAGCATGGCCTGCTTATGGCGAGAACCATGTATTCAATGGCTCCTCCTGATTTCTGCAGGTCTTCAAATTCTCATTTTGGTAATTCTCTGCATGGAATTCACTCTTGCAAATCCACGTCTCACTTTTGTGTGACCTGTTTTGTCTTATGCTACACACTGTCCATGTTTTCACAGTAGATTAGAAGCTTTTATGTTCATAGCTTCCTCAGGAGGAAAGTAAAGGGTTGGTGCTAGATGGTGCACCTTTGATAAATGTCAGAACAGCAAAAAAGGGGCTTTAGAAATATTTCCTTCTTTGCACATTCCCATTCAAGAATGGCTTATACAGAAAAAACACAAGCACACCTCTGCACATATGCATTCTTTCATCTGTTAATTCAACTAAGTACCCTTTATGTGTCATGTGTTATATTAGACCATGGGGATGAAGTGATTACTAAGTACTATTATTCTCCACCTAGTTTTCCCCAGGGCAGATATGGCAACAACTAAGTAACGTAAAGCAAAACGTAACTCTGCAGTAATAGTGGCTCAATAGGACAGGATATTTGGAAGTGAGAAAAAGAGCACCAAAGAATAGGGACCACAGGAGTAGTCCTCTTTAACCCTGAATCTGCAGCACCTATCACTATGCCTAGCATAAGATAGTCAATGAATAGCTGTTTGATACTATTGTTTGGAATACAATTTTATGACTGGTGGTTCTATGAAGAATGAGTAGATTGTTTACTTGTGACATTTGCGTGTAAAAACAGTCAATACATAGAGAGCAAAACAAAAAGGTATAGAAGTATGTGGTTGAAGGAAACTTCAGAAAACAGTCAATAGTTACAACATTACGAAAATACTAAAAACAAAACTAAGGTTTATTGTGTGCTTCCTACACACCAAATTCTAAGTGCATCACATGAATTGACTCATTCAATCAATACTTACAGAAGAATAGACTGAAATTCAGAGAGGTTAAATAACCTGTACTAAATACTGCTTCATAAAGGGTTTCGATGGAAGCTTAATAGAAGGAAAGTGTGTATTGGATAAAGACAAAGAAAGTATACTCTTCCTCCAACAAGGGAGGAGGAACTCTCAGGATAAGTGATTATTTTGAACACTAGTCAAGCAGCGCAGTTACTGCTGCAGGAGGCATTCCAAGCAAAACAAGTTGATAAAAAATTTAGCATGCTCAGATGAGGCAGGCAGACAGGGAAATGAGGATTAAGAAGAATCTGAAGAGGAACAGGCCGGGCGCAGTGGCTCACGCCTGTAATCCCAGCACTTTAGGAGGCCGAGGAGGGCAGATCACAAGGTCAGGAGATCAAGACCATCCTGGCTAACACGGTGAAACTCCGTCTCTACTAAAAATACAAAAAATTAGCCGGGCATGGTGGCAGGCACCTGTAGTCCCAGCTACTCGGGAGGCTGAGGGAGGAGAATGGCGTGAACCTGGAGGCGGAGCTTGCAGTGAGCAGAGATTGCGCCACTGCACTCCAGCCTGGGCGACAGAGCAAGACTCCATCTCAAAAAAAAAAAAAAAAAAAAAAAAGAATCTGAAGAGGAACAAACACTGGGCCAAAATATTTGAGGGTGGAGAGATGTGCCATTCCCAAAAGCTTGCTCAGAAGCTTGGGCCAGCAGTTTTAACTGATTCTTAAATACTCTGACGTGGCTGGGGCTCATAGGAGTCAACCTGACTGGACAGGCACTAGCTTAGGAACTGAGACCAAGGTATGAAAGGCAGGACATGACATCCACCACTAGGAGCTCACAGTCTAAATACTAAATTCTAACTGTGAAGAGGAATCCTGTAGTGGAAGGATCATGAGACCTGGAGTCAGAAGTTCTGTGATTATGTCCTGGGTCTGCTTCATGCTTCTTTTGTGTAATCTTAGGAAAGTTGCTGATCTCCAAGCCTAATTTTCCTCGCTTAGAAAAAGGCAGTAATAATACAACTTTCCTCATAAGAACCTGAGTTCATACTTTATGAACTATAACACATTAACAAAGACTAGCTCCTGTAAAGAGAGTAGAGTATAAGGGGCTTAAAAAAATATTCAGTGCTTTTGTTCTTTACTCACTGTACTCTAAATGCTTTCCAGTATTGGCATCACCTCACTGATTCTCCCACAGCGTGTCTCTTAAATGTGTAGGAATCCAGGTTAGGTGCAAACCTGAAACAATACATTCCAGGGATGGCCAGCCTGCCTCCCTTCTCAGCTACAGATTAATTACATCTTCTGGAGTGACATTTTGGCTGTATTTTCCAGTGAGGCTACCCTTCTACTCTACTCTCCAAGCCTCCCCTGGGCCATCCTGCTAAGAAGACTGTCCTAAACCACATGCCTTCAAACCAGATGCCTTGCCAACTTGGCAGCCCAGAAACAGTCCAACCAGAAGGGTGGCAGCAAGGAAGGTCCCTGGGGCTTCAGGAATGAACAGCAGATTGCTTCCCTGCTGGTGATTGCAAGGCTAAAGCTTGCTCAGAAAGGCAGAAGTCTCAGGGTTATGGGGGTAGGTAAGATTGGAAACCAGAAAAATGTCTTAAAGTCTATTCTAGCAATCAGATGGGATGGCAGAGGGGGACCTGTCTGTTTCTGGGTTTCTTTTCACACTGTTGGATTGTGACCAGCTTTAAAAACTGCTCCCTGATTTGTTCTCTAAAGCAGAATTAATGCCCTAGAACAAAGAGCAGTTATACCATTATAGTCATATTTGTCTATATTCTGACAGCTGTTTTTCTTTTTGATGTTATTGTTAGATTTAGCTCTTATACCACTCTGCGCTTGTTAGATTGATTCATGGTTTGTCCATCTCTCCCACTAAATCATGGGTTCATGGCAGACAGGATCTATGTATCGATCATTTTTAGCACCTAGCACAGAACCTAGCATATAGGAGACATTCATTACATACTTATCAGACTAAGTTGTTGTGTAATTGATAACTCTGAGGCAGGCAGGCATTGACTGGGTTATCAATAGCATTTTGTTGTGGAGTGAAATATTAACCTAAGAGAGTTGAATTGCTTTCTATCAAGTGATGAAGACATCATGTACCATAACTAACAACCTAAAGAATGTTCCTACAACAATGTAGCTGCTCTTTGTAGGATTAATATATTCTAGTACTAGGAAAGTTAAATTGCTTAAATTAAAATATTGATAACTTAAAAAGCTTAAAGGAAGGGGGATAAAGAAACATGACTTGTCGTTATTGCTGAAATTTTAAAGAGAATTTCAAGATCATAATTCAAATTGTTATTTTACAAATAAGGAAATTGGGGTCCAGAGAAGATGATGTGCCCAAAGGCACACAGTTTTCTGCAAAGCAGAGGGAAGTGTGTCAACCTCTTGCCCTACAGATTAGGAGATCCTGGGGGCAATGTGGAATATACTTAACATAGCAGGAGGATATTTAGGCAGACAGAAGCAGCATGACTGTAGGATAGATCTTTATCATAATTATTTAGAGAGCCAAAGGTCAGACCCACTGAAATAGCACCAAATATCATATCCAAGGGATGAACAGAGCTCTAAAGTAAATCAAAAGGCCAGAAATCAAGAGACTAAGAGGCAGTAAATCATGTGATTAAGATCATAGATTTTAGCATCAGACATGCCTCATTTTGAATCCCAAAGCTGCTACATCTAGCTACATAATCTCTGGCAAGCTGCTTATTCTTCCCTAAGCCTTCTTTTTCTCAGCCATAAAATGGTGCTAATATTTGTAGCCATCTAAAGTTACAGCTTTGATTTTTAGTATGATATTGTAAAAATATATATGTAACAATGTTCTTAGCACACAATTACTAGATAGACAAGGAACTTGCTATTAAAATATTTGCATTCTAGTGAGGAGAAACATAAGCAAACCAGAAAAGAAATAAATAAGCACAAAATTCAGTTAAGCACTATGATGTTATATAATATCTATGTATTTTATAAAGAATTACTTGGGAGAAGGTTCCAGTTGAGATAGGCTACTTATAGCTGGCTTCTCTGAGGAAATAATCTATAACTTGACACTAAGACCATGGAAAAGAGGTAGCCATAGAAATCCCTCTGGGACAAGATTTTTAGGAAGCAGAAGGCACACATTTAAAGGTCCCATGGCAAAAAAAGAGCTGGTCTTGCTTCAAGTTTGGAAAGGAGACTAGAAAAGCTAAATATGGTAAACAAGAGGAACTTGGTGCAATATGAGATTGAAGAGATCAGCAGAGATCAACAGAGCCCTAAGTACCGTACAGAGGAAAGACTTTAAATTATTTTAATCCAGGTGCTGAAATAATTTTTAGATTGACATTTTTAAAAGTTGTCTTGGCTATTGTGACAAATAGACTGTTAGAGTGAAAACTTCAAAAGTGACATGGATTACTCTATTGCATTGGTCTAAATGAGAAATGACAGTGATTTCAACCACAGAGGTGACAATGGAGCTATTGGGAAAAAGAAAACTGAACCATGTGTATTTCAGAGGTAAAACCAACAGGGCTTGTTAATGGACTATGTGATAATATAGATGTAGTTAGTACTTTTAAAAATAAAGAAAAAAGAGTAATCAAAGATTACTCCAATAATTAGAAGCATTAGAGAGAAGAGTGGAGATGTTTACTGAAGTAGAAAGGATGGGTAAGTAATAAATTTAGCAAAGAAAATGAACTAAAGTTCTCTTTGAACATCTTTGGGTCTTTTTAAGATAGGGCAAATAGACACTCAAAAGAGGCTGCCAATTAGTCAGCTGAATCTTGGAGTATCAAGCTCAAAATAGAGAATCAGGTTAGATACATGTATTTGGTAGTTTTAGCCTTATCTATTTAGCATTAATCACTTTGTGTTATTTAATCATTTAAGTTTTAAAATTTAATTGTTTATCATTATTTAAAATCAATGGAGTAAATGCGGTCACAGGAATTGAGTATAAACACAGAAGAAAAGGAAGCAGTCTGGCATACCCCATCATTAAAAGGATGAGCCGATACAGATAAGTCAGCAAAAGCAAAGAAGACAGAGGGTTATTGACCAGTGAGGAAGAAAGAAAACAAGGACATTAAGCCACAAAAGCCATGTAGCAAAAAAAAAAAAAAAAAAAAAAAAAAAAAGTGGAAAAATAAATCAGGTACTCTTAAGAGATCAATAAAACGAGGAGAGAAAAGTACCTATTGGGTCTGAAAATACAAGGATGATCATGCCCTTGGCAACAGAAAAGTTTCAGTAGAATGGAAGCTTCAGGAGCCAGACTGGAGCAGATTCTAAACAAATCTTTTGAAAAGTTTTCACAAAAAAAGGAGCATCTTTAAGTGGGAAGCAGGAAAGGGGATATGAATAAGAAAGGAGGATTTGAGATTTTCTTTTTAAGAGAGAGGATATGTATTAGAGAATGATTATATGTTGTTGAAAATGAAAACATTCAGAGAAAGAGACATAGGAGAAAAAGGAAAAAACTGCCACAGCAAGGTACTGGAGATGTGAAATCTAAAGCCCAATGGAGAGATGAGCCGTTGCCATGAGTTGGGAGGAACCTTCCTTTATGCTTGAATGGAGACAGAGGATAGAGTATAGATACATGTATTGTTCTTGGACAAATTAGGGTCTACCGATCTAGTTATTTATATTTTCTTATTCAAGTGTGAAGGAAGGTCATCAGTTCTTAAGGGGCTGGGGGCTGACTAGGAGAATAAGAATTAGAAAGGAAGAGTTTGTGTAAGTTAGAGAAAACAATATTAGACAAATCATCCATTATTTATGTCATTAAATATATCAGTGGTCTGAATTTAGGAAGCATGCTGGTCTGGACAACAGGAAAGAACTATAGTGTCATGAGTTTCATTATTATCTGCTTGATATTACACAAGGCATTTCCATATAACCATCCTCTTTAATCCTTAAAAATGAATATTAATTGTTTCCTTTTTTAAAGTCTGAAGGCGGAGGCAAAGAAAGATTAAATAATTCACCCAAAGTTTTAGCACTATTAATTGACTAAAATTAGGACTTTAACTCACTTCTGTCTTACTTGAAAGTCCCTGTGTTTTGATCCTGTCATTATATCAATTAGGAAGTAACTGATAATCATATCAAAAACATTATTTATAGGGTGGTATATTAGTTTTCTAGGGCTACCATAGAAATGCTACAGACTAGGTGGCTTAAAAAACATAAATTTATTTTCTCACAATTCTGGGGACTAGAAATCCAAGATCAAGGTGTCTGCAGGGTTAATTGCTTCTAAGGCCTCTCTCTTTGACTTGTAGATGGCCATCTTCTTGCTGTGTCTTCATAGGGTCTTCCCTGTGTGTGTGTCTGTGTCCTAACCTTCTCTTCATATAAAGATACCAGTCATATTGCATTAGGGTTCACCCTAATAAGGTCTTTAAAAACTTTATCTTAAAATACACTCACATTCTGAGGTACTTGGGATTAGGACTTCAACATACAAATTTTGCAGGGAAGCAATTCAGCCTGTTACAAGTAGTGAGAATGAAAGTCAAACTATAGTGGAATAATGACAGACTTGAAGTTGAAAATGTTAAATCAGACCTAGCTTTTAAACTTGTGATGATAAAATAGAGAAATAAGAAAACAAATCATTTGAAGGGAGCAAGAATTAAGAAAAAAGTATTTTAGAATTTTTTTTTATTTTAAGATACAGGTGACTGAATTTATAGTTTAAGTGAAATTTGCTGAAGAAATGAGAGAAAAAACATTTAAGCATGTTGAAATGTTTAAATAGGTACTATAAAACATATGGCTTTAATTCCAAAAGATATTCTGTAGGGAAATTATCTCAGATTTTCCTCTAAGGAAAAATGAATTAAAGAACAATAACTAATGTGTAGAATATCTATAAGAAATGCTATTTTGAAAACCTCCTTTGCCAAATTATTCATAACGTATCTGTTTATCATATGACTGTTTATTAATGTAATTTTGATGACATAAGGGTTTCCTGAAGTATCAAAACAAATTTCTGCTTGTCGGATTGCCACAGCACAGGACAAATAATAACATGCATGGACAATACAAATGTTATTTTTATCCTAAAGTAAAGCATGCCCAAGATATATCTTGTCAAGTACAAAATGTCACAATAATCTAGAATAACAGTAAGGATAAGAATCTGTTGAATACTCAGGAAAGAAATATTACTAAATTCAAAAAGTCAAAGAGGAAATGGCAGCTGAAAGTTTTCTGTAGCTGTGTCCTTATACAAAGCATATTTATTGAAAGGAAAAAAGTTCTGTTTTTGTTTTTTTAGAAAAAGTGCTTTCCCAAGAGAAAATGAAGCATCACAGCTCCTGTATGTCAGGTAAAAAAAGACAGGAGAACAAGCTTCAAGATTCACATGATGGGGTATTCTTTTACCAAACCAGGAATCAATTGCTTTGGAGAACGGAAATAACATTTTTGAAATCCCTTAACCCCAATGATCCCTGTTCTGTGAGGCCCCTTGATACTAATCAGACAGTTGCTCATATCAGTTAAATCATTGAAATGTAATTACCTCTAGTACTCAGTGTTGAGGTATGGAGGTGAGGGAAGCAGGCCTTGAGAAAAGCCCTTATTGTCGTAGTGTCACTCTTAAGTTGCATCGCCCTCAGTTTTGCCATCCCCATATATTTCCTTTTATCCTCACTACAAAATGAGGACATTGGCTTTTCTGATTTCCAATGTCCTTCTATTTTTTCATGTTCTATGAGTAAGGAGGACATTTGATTTATTTTTAAGATATTTTATGTGCAATTCTTAAAGTTGATACATGGCTTTCTGTTCCAGCGAGATATTAGACTATGAGAATCTGAAAATTCCCTTGAGACGATCAGTACAAAGCCAGAAAAATATAATAGGAAAATTTATTTTACATGCATATATATCTCTCAGAACAGTAAGGCTAATAAGATTCAGAAAGAAAAAATAAATTAAAGCAAAAGTACTGAGCTAGGAAGCTGGCCTGTACCTTACCTTGGCTGTTGGGGTTTTGGTCTCAATAACCTAAGGCATAAGATTTTAAAGCCCATGATGGGGCAGAAATGAAAGACTTGAGCCCACCCAAGGCTAGGACCAAAATGTCCACATAAATCAAAGACCCTAGAAATCTGCATCATTCATGAATGAGTACAGTAGAAAAAAAAAATCCACTACAAGTCAAGTCAAAGGAAGATTTTAGCCTTCAAGACCTGGATAGAAAAATAATTCCCTGAAAAATTAGAAACCTGGCGCTTGCACTCCACATAAGTTTTGTGTTTTGAAATTAAACAAAGTACTGATTCAGAAAAAGCAAGCGCAAAACCTTTGAAATTAAAACAAAGAATTTCAAGGAACAGATTGATTAGAATAACTGGACCATTGTAAACTAGAGAGATTGTACAGGAGAATAAGATTGGGGATGTAATGAGGCTCCTCGAGGATCATTTTAAGGAGTTTCATGCTTCAACATGAAAAGGAAAGCAACATTTAAGAAACATGCCTTTGTTATTTCATTTAATTATAGAAACAGTCTCATACAGTCTTTTGTTTTTAAAATAAATAAATTGAGTATTTTCGAAAAGTGCTTCTGAAATACAAAGTGCTTAAGTGGTAAATTGAGCCACAATCTTCTGATCCCAAATCCAGGTTAATTTCTCTAAATTACATGACTTTATTTCTTCTTTCACATGGCAAGCAAATTAGTCATACCTCCAAATTTAAACTTCAGAATTCTAACTCATTTCAGCTGCGTTAGAATTTCCCTTAATTCTTATGCTCTGTTTCTTTACTTGTCAATGAAAGATCCTTTCACTTTCTTTCTTTATAATTAAGTCAGTACCTATTGCAAAAGTAGACTTCTTAGCCTATAAGCATTGCATACAGGTGACAAGAATTTGCCAACTACAAATGTTAGCTGCTTGAACATATTTTTTTTCAAATCTCCGTTTTTGTTGAGGTATTTATTTAGTATTGTTGAGTTCTGCTCTTACATAATGCTTCATTTCCAGGTAACACACAGCCCTGCCAAGTATTGGTATCTAGGTAATGCTGACCATTTTAAATGAATGTTTCAATATTGAGTCTACCCATCCACAAGCATGGAATGTGTTTCCATTTGTTTGTGTTGTCTATGATTTCTTTCAGCAGAGTTTTGCAGTTTTCCTTCCAGAGGTCTTTCATCTCGTTGGTTAGGTATATTTCTAAGTAATTTATTTTATTTTTGCAGCTATTGTAAAAGGGGCTGAATTCTTGATTTGATTCTCAGCTTGGTTGCTGTTGGTGTATAGCAGAGCTACTGATTTGTGTACATTAATTTTGTATAACGAAACTTTGCTGAATTCATTTATCAATTCTAGGAGCTTTTTTGGAAGAGTCTTCAGGGTTTTCTAAGTATATGATCATATTATCAGCAAACGGCAACAGTTTGACTTCCTCTTTACCAATTTGTATGTCCTTTATTTATTTCTCTTGTCTGATTGTTCTGGCTAGGACTTCCAGTATTATGTTGAATAGAAGGATGAGAGTGGGCATCCTTGTCTTGTTCCAGTTCTCAGAGGGAATGCTTTCCTCTTTTCCTCTTTCAGTATTATATTGACTGTGGGCTTGTCATAGATAGGCTTTTATTACATTGAGGCATGTCCCTTGTATGCCAATTTTGATGAAGGTTTAAATCATAAAGGGATGCTGGATTTTGTCCAGTACATTTTCTGCATCTATTGAGATAATCATGTGATTTTTGCTTTTAATTGTGTTTATGTGGTATATCACATTTATTGACTTGTGTATGTTAAACTATCCCTGCATCCCTGGTATGAAACCCACTTGATCACGGTGGATTATCTTTTTGATACGCTGTTTGATTCAGTTAGCTAGTACTTTGTTAAGCATTTTTGTATCTATGTTCATCAGGGATATCTGTCTGTAGTTTTTTGTTGTTATTGTTATGTTCTTTCCTGGTTTTGGTGTTAGGGTGATACTGTCTTCACAGAATGATTTAGGGAGAATTCACTCTTTCTCTGTCTTGTGGAATAGTGTAAGATTCATAACAATTCTTTGAACATCTGATAGAATTCAGCTGTGACTCCATCTGGTCCAGGACCTTTTTCTTTTTGTTGTTGGTAATTTTATTACCATTTCAATCTCACTGCTTGTTATTGGTCTGTTCAGGCTTTCTAATTCTTCCTGATTTAGTCTAGGAAGGTTGTGTATTTCCAGGAATTTATCCATCTACTCCAGGTTTTCTAATTTATGTGCATAAAGATGTTCATAGTAGCCTTGAATGATCTTTTGTATTTCTGTAGCATCGGTTGTAATATCTCCCATTTCATTTCTAATTGAGCTTATTTCGATTTTCTATCTTCTTTTCTTGGTTAACCTTGCTAATGCTCTATCAATTTTATTTCTCTTTTCAAAGAACCAGCTTTTTGTTTCATTTATCTTTTGTATTTCTTTTGTTTCAATTTCATTTAGTCCTGCTTTGATATTGGTCATTTCTTTTGCTGGGTTTGGGTTTGGTTTGTTCTTCTTTCTCTAGTTTCTTGAAGTGTGACCTTAGATTGTCTATTTGTGCTTTTTCAGACTTTTTGATGTAGGTGTTCCAGGTTGTAAACTTTCCTCTTAGCACCACCTTTGCTGCATTCCAGAGGTTTTGATAGGTCATGTCACTATTATTGCTCAGTTAAAAAAATATTTTAAATTTCCGTCTTGATTTTATTGTTGACACAATGATCATTCAGGACCAATTTATTTAATTTCCATGTATTTGCCTGTTTTTGAAGGTTCCTTTTGGAGCTGATTTCCAATTTTATTCTGCTGTGGTCTGAGAGAGTACTTGATATAATTTCAATTTTCTTAAATTTATTGAGATTTGTTTTGTGGCCCATCATATGATCTATCTTGGAGAAAGTTCCATGCGCTGATGAATAGAATGTATATTCTGTGGTTGTTGGGTTGAATGTTCTGTTAGTATGTCTTAAGTCCATTTGTTCTATGGTATAGCTTAAATCCATTGTTTTTTTGTTGACTTTCTGTCTTGATGACCTATCTAGTGAAAAATAAATTAATAAAATAAAATAAAATAAAATGAATGTCCCTTCCTCTTTTAGTTTTATGAAGGGTTTGTATTTAATTGGCAATATTCCTTCCTTAAATGTTTGGTAGAATTTACCAGTAAAGTCACCTAGATTAGAAATTTTCCTTGTAGAAAAGATTTAAAATTAAAACTCAATTTGTTTAATAAATTTAATGTTATTCAAGCAATCTATTTCTTCTTGAATGAACATTAGTAGTTTGTGGTTTTCAAAGAAGTAGTTCATTTTGTTTAAATTGTCAAATTAGTGGCATACAATAACTCATAATGTCTACTTCTTATCCTTCTGATATCTGTAGGTTCTGTAGTGATGCCGCTAATTCATTCTTGATAGTGGTAATTTCTGTCTCTTCTAATTTTTTATAACCAGCCTAATTAGACCCTTATTCATTTTATTTGTCTTTTTCTAAGAGGCAGCTTTAGTTTACTTGATTGTCTCTATTGTTTTTCCATTATAAATTTCAGTAATTTTTGATATTTATTATTATTATTACTTGCTGGTCTAGTATCTTCTGACAAAATGAGTCACATATTTTAATTAAACAGTGGCATTTTACTTCTGTTCTCATCTTTGACATCATTAAACTGCCATATATTGTTCAAAAATTTTACATATCGTTTGCTATAGAATCAGGGTAATATGAGTAATAAAGACAATGACCTATATCTGCCCATGTGGCTAATGAGCACTTAAAATAGTGTTAATAAAACTCAAGAATATAATTTTGAACTTTAATTTAAAATCTGATAGTTGTTTGTTATTGAAAAACTTACAAATATTTTTAGAGCAACTTGGATATGTGAACATAAGTTTTCGCCTGTAAAATGTATGAATTCTAAATACACATCAAGTATTTCTGATACTGTCCTATGTCATATACCTTCAATGTATACTCTATAATTACTAGGTTTCTTAACTTTGTAAGCTATATTCAACTAGCTATAAAGAACTTTGTTTTCTATAGTTTTATACAAAATGATAGAGGTATGTGTGTGTACTTGTGTATGTGTGTGTGTATGTGTGTGTTCATGTTTTGTATGAGTCAAGATTCAATGAGAAAAAACAGAAACAATGCTAGTTGTTTTAATAATGTCAGTTGTTTACATAATAATAAATAATAGCTTAAATAGATATTTGAAAATTCAAAAGTGGAAAAAAACTGAAAAAATACAGAGATAGGCGTTGGAGGAAGCAGTACCACTCCTAGGGCTGGGGAAAAATAACAAAGTAGTAAGAGATATTCGAATCTAGCAGTTTTGGGAAGGGCTTCGAAAACCTGGACTCGGATTTCTGAAGAGGGGACATTTTTTATTTAGTAGTGATATCTCATATCACCTGACATTGGAGGAGCCTCACAGGGCAGGAATTCAAACTCCTGAGTAGGAGGCTTTAGTCAACTGGTACTGATAGCTCAGGAGTATACCAGTGCTCTACAGAACTAGATCTCAAGATTTTTGAGCAGAGAGGGATGTAGGGGTGTGAGGGAATGGGGAATACGGCCTAAAGCATGTTGAAACTTCTTAAGGGGAATGATAATGCTGATTATTGGTGTGCTGATAAGAAAGCTGGAAGCTAGACTCTACTGCTCTTTGTAGGGTCAAGAACAGTCACTGAAATAAACAAGAAGGAACAAGTCCTTTGCTGTTCTAGCCTACATGTAGTGTCTGTCAGGGATTCAACTAGCAAAAAAGAAATGCAGCTTACACATTCTCAGCCCCAGTATCCCAAAGTGGAATATAGTAGGAGATCGTTGGGGCTGGAAACAATAGCTTAAAAACTGGCACGGTCCACCTCTTGTCTATCAGGCATTGATACACATTTACCCTCCAATACGTAGTTAAATTTCACACAATAACAATAACAAACATGCTATTTTTTTCAAACCAAGATTATTTCGTTCTATCCCCATGAAGAGGTAACTAATGTCCCAAAAGCCATTTCTGATTAATTACTCCTTTCTGATTAATAGCCATATTATCCCTCTCTGGGAGATGTTATATAAACTTCAAATTTTGTCATGGTTTATATACACATTCTGTACTCTAAAGAGGGAATTATAAGATTAAATATTATTGATAACACATGAAATAATGAGACATGAAATGTTAATATATAAAAATACTGTATATGTATACACACAGACAGACACAAATTAGGTTATATGTGAAAACACAGAAGGACCAGGGAAGAAAAGATGCATAGCTGCTGCAGACCTCATTTTATTTTTTTTTTATTACCCATTAAATGTTATATTTGCACTTAGCCAGCATTTCGGCTGGCTAAGGCTCTTTACCTATCAAATGACTCAAACTTTCTTTCCTAGAGAATTTGAATTCTGAGTGATTTTCACCTTTCTTTGGTTACTGTAGTCTTCCATTAAATTATCGAACACAGAAATGCTAAAAACTCAAAACTCCTCAAAGAAGGCCCTGAATTTCATGCATATAGTCTTTCCTGCACTACTATGTAGCAACACCCCAAATGTACCTTGAGAATAAGGATTTTTTTAAAAAATCATGTTCTTCATAAAACTTTATAATGTGCAATTGTGTTTTGGTGCAAAGTCCCAAAAGATTGTGCTAATTGATTCCACAATACTTATTTTTATGCCTTTAAATTCATGTTGAAGGTGTGGCATTATGACAATGGAATGTATATTGATTGCTATGGAGAAAGGTGAAAAATTTTCTTCTTAAATGGATTCTATCTGAACACAGATGAGAAATGCTTTTTATGTTTTTTTTTAACTATTTATAACTTGGGGAATTATGACACCTGATACCTTGAAAGTAGTGAAGGAGAAAAATTGTGTTTCCGTATTAGCTATCTATATCAAATCAGGCAAGAACAAAAAAGAAAATTGATTTTTTTTGCTAGAAGCCTGATGGATGTAACAACTTTTCCTTAAAGGAAAAATAAAGGAAATCTCTTATTACCTATATGGCAACATCTGGCCAAATGAAAATGTGCAAAAAAAAAAAAAAGTGAAATAAGTTGGGGCTGTTTCTGGCTCAGTGTGAAGTATGAGAAGATTTTAAAGTTAGGTGTTAGATTAGAAAAAAATGAGAATTTATGATCATTTTCTTTGACACTTTTTATAATGTACATCATAGAATATATGGGAAAAATTCCCATGAAATTATGATGAATAAACAAATATGATAAGTGGACAGATATTGGGTGAATTTAAGAAAAACAAAGTATTTTTATTGTACATTTAATTATAAACAATGTAAATAGGCACTGGCCTGTTTTCTAAGCCTTTGCATAGGTTCAACAATATGACTTTCTTCCTTCCAAAGACTGACCTATCTATTCTCACTATACAGTACCAAATCTAATACCAAAGACCAACTATGAGGCTCTGATAAGACACCATTCCTTCAGAGCAGAGTGGGGAGCAGCCAGTGCCTTTGCCATCCTCACTCAGCTGGAGTTACTTAATACATTGTTGTTATGTCTGTTTCATCTATTTTCTAAGACATACCTACCGGAATAGGTAATCTATTGCAAAAGTATTTCTCAATCCTTGCTGCACGAATCAGCGGGTGTTTTTTTTTTTTTTTAATACCCATGTGCAAGCCCCAAACACAGAAATTCTGAATTAACAGATATGGAAGTCTGGGCATCAGTATTATAATGGGTTGAGAACCATTGCATTCATGCCCAAAATGAATGAGTCTAGAATTCGTAACATTTACGTAACCACAGATGTGCTCAAAATGAATTCTAAGAACACAATGACTATAGCATTCTCCTAATCTCTTCTTTACACAGCCTAGACATCTTCCTTGCAAGCTTAGCACTTTCCTTCTCATACTGAGAATCAAATTCTGCCCTGTTGTGTAGAATATTTGGCTAGAACATTAGTATTTGGCCTTATTCTTTTTAGTCTTTTTCTCAAGAAGGTTGACACTATTTAAACTTCTATCACTGAGAAAGTAATGCCAAGCAGGCAGACTACCCAAAGCTATAACCTCAACCACATGTTTCTGAACAATAGATCTCACACTAAATTAGGTCCCTTTGGAAATAACATCAAATATTACTACTCTGAAGTAGCTAACGTAGTTAGGTTAAAAAATATGTGAGAAGTTGGAAGAAATAGGACCAAGAAATAAAATAGTAAGCCAAAGTCAAACCAGAGTTCATAAAATTCCTTGAATTCTCATGTTTAGACCCCTGGATCCCCTGTTCAGGGGCTTACCTTACCTAAGACCAGAATAATATTCTAGGCACAGCTTACTTGTGACTCCACGTCTTTCCTTCCAAGCTGGCATTCTACCAACTTCCCAGCATATCTGCTGGACAATCACCAATGCATAATGACAGAAACATATGTAACTTCTTAAAAATACATACCACTATTGTTACACTGAATCTATTTTAATTTTGATTGATAATTATTCCCTCTTATTTAATTATATTATCCTTTTTAGTTAGGAGTTTATGGGCTTAAGAACCAGATTGGTTCTTAAGAACATTGGTTTAATTCCTGGCCCTGCCATTTACTATTTATGTAACTTTGGACATGTTATTTTCCAGGTGCTATGTTTTCTCTGATAACTAAAATTATCCACTTGTAGATATTCTTTGGTGGTTAAAAAGAGCTTGTGTGTTTTTAGTTTATCTTCTTTTAATTCAATGGAATGAGCCAATAACTGGGTTAAGCCCAGGACCTGTGCAGTAGTTTCTCATCTACTATCAGACAGTTTTATTACCTTAGATAAGTCCCTGAACTTCTCATTCCATTGAGATTAGCCACTTTGAAGAATAAAATGCAAAAAAAAAATTAAAAATGAACAAAACCTAAGAGATCTGAGCAACGTCATTAAGTATATCAACATATGTGTAACAGAAGTGCTAGAAGGAGAGAAGAGAGAAGAGAGAACTGACTTCTTACCAGAAACTATGAAGGCCAGAAAACAAATGATTGGCATATTCAAAGTGCTGAAAGAAAATACTGTGACCCCAGACTTCTATATCTGGCAACATTATTCTTCAAATATGAAAGAGAAATAAAGAAATTTCCCAATAAATGAAAAACTGAGAGATTGCATTGCTGGTAGACTTCCTCCAACCATGCTAAAGGAAGCAGTTCAAGATGAAAAGAAAGGACACTAAACAGTGCCTCATCCACAAGAAAAAGTAAAGAGCACTGTGAAAGATAACTGCATAGATAAATTTAAAAGACTACATAAATGCTCTTTAAGTTTGTAACTTATTTTTTCTATCTGATTTAAAAAGAAAATATATAAGGCTATAATTATAAATCCAGGTTGGTGGGTGTATAATGTATACAGATAAAACGCAGGACAATAACAGCAGAAAAATGAGAGCATGCTCCATATAACAGGGGTCCCCAACCCCTGGGCCATGGACTGCTACTTGTCTGTGGCCTGTTAAGAACTAGGCCACACAGCAGGAGGTGAGTGGTGAAGTGAGTATAACCTGAGCTCTGCCTCCTATCAGCTAAGTGGCAGGTGAACCGGGCATGTGAGGGATCTAGGTTGCACACTCCTTATGAGAATCTAACACCTGATGATCTGAGATGGAACAGTTTCATCCCAAAACCATCCCTTCAACCTCAATCCATGAAAAAATTATCGTCTATGAAACCAGCCCCTGGCACCAAAAAGATTGGGAACAGCTAGGAATTATGTATTTAACACAAAAGAAGGCAGTAATGGAAGAACTGAGGAACAATAAAGAAAGACATAAGATATATAGAAAACAAACAGAAAAATGTCAAGAATAATGACATTTTATCAGCAATTACATGACATGTAAGTAGATTAAGTCCTGCAATAAAAGGACAAAAATTGGCTAACTGGATTTTTTAAAATGACCTCAATATATGTTGTCTACAAGAGACTCACATTAGATGCACAGATAGGTTGAAAAGAAAAAGATATTTTATGTAAAAAATATTCAAAAGAGCTTGAATAAGTATACTAATATCAGACAAAACCAACTTTAAGACAAAAATTTTAACAAGTGACAAAAGAAGACATAATATAACAATAAAAAGGTCAATTGCTGAAGAAGATACAAGAATTATAAATATGTATGCACTTATCAACAGAGCCACACAATACACGAAGCAAAAACCGACAAAATTGAAGGGAAACATTTGCAAGTCAACTATAATAGAGATTTTTAATATCCCACTTTCAGTAAGGGATAGGACTAGACCAAAAATCAGCAAGAAAAAACTTGCACAATACTATATGCCAATGAGACCTAACAGATATTTATAGAACACTCTACGCAACAACAGAGTGAACATTCTTCTCAAATGCACATGGAGTATTTTCCAGCATTAATTACATGTGAGACCATAAAACAAGTCTCAAAATTTTGAAAAGATTGAAATCATACAAGGTATATTCTCCAATCACAATGGAAAAAAAATAGAAACTAATAATAAAAAGAAATTTGAAACATTTATGAATATATGGGGAAATTAAGCAACATACTGCTAAATAATAGTTGAATTAAAGAAAGAATCACAAGAGATTTAGAAAATGCTTTGAGATAAATTAAAAACAAAATATACCAAAGCCACGGAGAATAGCAAAAGCAGCAATGAGAGAAATTATTATTTTTTTTTTTGAGATGGAGTCTCACTCTTGTTGTCTAGGCTGGAGTGCAATGGCACCATCTCAGCTTACTGCAACCTCCACCTCCTGGGTTCAAATGATTCTCCTGCCTCGGCCTCCTGAGTAGCTAGGATTATAGGCACCTGCCACTAGGCCCAGCTAATTTTTGTATATTTAGTAGAGACAGCATTTCACCTTTTGGTCAGGCTGGTCTCGAACTCCTGACCTCAGGTAATCTGCCCGCCTTGGCCTCCCAAAGTGCTGGGATTACAGGCATGAGCCACCGTGCCAGGCCTGAAATTTATGGTTATTAATGACTACATTAAAAAAGGAAATATCACAAATTACTAACATAACCAGCCTTAGAAACAAGAAAATAAAGGATCAAACTAAACTCAAATAAGAAGAAAAAAATAGTAAAGGCTCGAGTAGAAATAAACAATAGAGAATAGGAACACAGCAGAGAAAATCAATGAAACCAAAAGTTGATTCTTTGAAAAGATCAACAAAATGACAAACATTTAGCTAGACTGGCCAAGAAAAAAAAAAAAAGAAGATTCAAATTACTAAAATCAGGAATGAAAGAGGGGACATTACTACTGTCTTTACAGGAGAAAAAATTGCAAATAAACAATTGTATGGCAGCAGTTAATACTAGATAAAGAAGATAAAATAAATTCCTAGAAACACACAAATTACCAAAACAGACTCAAGAAGAAATAGAACTCTAAACAGACCTGTAATAAGTAAAGATACAAGCTACTCATCCAAAAATAAAAGAAAAAAATCAACAAAGAAAATCTCAGGACAAGATAGCTTAATTAATTGATTTTCTCACATGTTTAAAGAACATCAATTAAAGTCTTTCAAAAAAAGGTAGAGTAGGAGGGAACATTTCCTGACTTACTCTACGAGGCCAGTATTATCCTGTGAGCAAAGTCAGACAAAACCGTCACAAGAGAAAACTACAGAACAATAACACTTGCAAATATAAATGGAAAGAAAATTCTAAGCAAAATACTGAAAAACTGCCCAGCAGCATATAAAAATGTTTATGTCAAAGCCAAATTGGATTTATTTGAGAAATACAAAGGTGGCTCAACATATTCAAATCAATAAATTTATTATACCACATTAATATAATAAAGAGAAAATCAAAACCCATGGTCATCTCAATAGGTGCAGAAAAAGATCGTACCTTTCATGACTTAAAAAACAAACATGCATCCAGCTAGGAATAAAAAAGAGCTTTCTCATTTTGATAAATAACACCTATGAAAAAGCCACAGCTAACATCATACTCACTTATTAAAAACTAAAAAAAAACTCAAATAATTTTCCTAATGTAAAGAACAAGGCAAAGATGTTTACTTAGACTACTTCTGTTTAACATTGTATTGAAGGTTTAAGCCAGGGCCATTAGGCAAGACAAAGAACAAAAATTCTCCACACTGGAAAGGAAAAATGAAAACTATTTCTGCAGATGATAGTGTCTTAAATCATAAAGAATCTACAAATAAACAGTTTGAACGAGTTTAGAAAAATTGCAAGATACAAAATCAATATATAAAAATCAGTTGTATTTCTAAACATTAGCAATAAACAAACTGAAAAGGAAATTAAGAAAACAATTTCAGTAATATCAGAAAGAATAGAACAGTTAGGAATAATTTTAACCAAATCAGGGCAAGACTTATATACTGGAAACTATAAAACACTATTGAAAGAAATTAATAAAGATCTGAATAAAATAACAGGAAGACATCCCTTGTTCACAGATTGGAAGACTTAACTATCTTTAACATGAAAATACTTTGTAAGTTATTCTATAAATTCAACATAATCTCTGTCAAGTGAGAGGAAGTTAGAAGATCATGATTCAAATGCCACAGAGTCTCACTGCTCTTAATGTTTTAGTAGATTTTCTTGAATAAATGTTTCAGCATTTGCTGTGTACCCTTAGAATAACTTCTAGAGACTTTAAGTGGGGGAGTATTATTTTTTCATAATTATTACTATTGTTACTAGTTACACTTGTTTTGCAAAGGACAAGGTCCATGAAGCTTCTCCCACTGCCAATCCAGAAGTGGAAATCCAGAAACCCTTTTTTTTTTTTTTTTTTTTTTGAAGTGGAGTCTCGCTCTGTCGCCCAGGCTGGAGTGCAATGGAGCTATCTCGGCTCACTGCAAGCTCCGCCTCCCGGGTTCATGCCATTTTCCTGCCTCAGCCTCCCGAGTAGCTGGGACTATAGGCGCCCGCCACCACGCCCCACTAATTTTTTTGTATTTTTAGTAGAGACGAGGTTTCACCGTGTTAGCCAGGATGGTCTCGATCTCCTGACCTCGTGATCCGCCCACCTCGGCCTCCCAAAGTTCTGGGATTACAGGCGTGAGCCACCACGCCCGGCCCCTTTTGAAAAAAAATTCCTACACTGAATGTCATTTCAACATGTAAAACAGATACAAGTAGAACTGCTGTAATTGTGATGGGGTAGTCTCCAAAGTCCATTTGGGTGGCAAGTCCTCAAACATTTCACGGATTCTAGGCAACTTATTTATCAACTCTTGGATTAGACGACAGTATTCTTTCTTTTTTTTTTTAACTTTTATTTTAAGTTAAGGGGTACATGTACAGGTTGGTTACATAGGCAAACTTATGTCGTGGGAGTTTGTTGTACACTGTTGGTTGAAGTATAAATTAGTTCAACCATTGTGGAAGAGAGTGTGGCAATCTCTCAAAGACCTAAAGACAGAAATACCATTCAACCCAGCAATTCTATTACTGAGTAATAGAATATAGAATTAGAATATATACAATTACTCTATTACTGAGTAATAGAATATAGAATTTGGGTAATTTATATTACCCAAAGAAATATAAATCATTCTATTGTAAAGAAACATGCACACATGTGTTCACTGTAGCACTATTCACAATAGCGAAGACATGGAATCAACCTAAATGTTCGTCAATGATAGACTGAATAAAGAAAATGTGGTACATATACACCATGGAATAGTATGCAGCCAAACAAAAAAAACGAGATTACGTCCTTTGAAGGGACATGGATGAGCAGTGTTCTTTCAAGCCCTAATATTTGTGAAGCGTCTAATATGTTATTTATATATCTAAGAAGTCTCCTCTCTCCTTTGTAAGGAAAACTGCTTTTCTTAAGTGCCATTTTTCTTCCACTCCTTCAAGGAAATCTGTTCACTTTTCTTTTTCTTCTCAGTAAATGGTATCTATGTATTCAGTGCATACTTAATTCTTTCAAGCTTTATTGATAGTTACGTCAGTTTTGAGTCTAGGCCCATTAGGTAATCAGGCCTCTGAGAAGCTTATATTTTTTCAATATTATACATAATAACAACTTCTAAACAACTACAGATTCTCAAATGTTTCGGGCACATCAACAAAAAATGATAAATTGGACCCTCACTGATGCTTTTAAAAGTAAACGAGCAAATCATAAGAACTCAGGGAGATCATGAGGTCAGGAGATCGAGACCATCCTGGCTAACACGGTGAAACCCCTTCTCTACTAAAAATACAAAAAATTAGCCGGGCGAGGTGGCGGGTGCCTGTAGTCCCAGCTACTCGGGAGGCTGAGGCAGGAGAATGGCATGAACCCCGGGGGGCAGAGCCTACAGTGAGCCCAGATGGCGCCACTGCACTCCAGCCTGGGCGACAGCGAGACTCCGTCTCAAAAAAAAAAAAAAAAAAAAAAAAAGAACTCAGGGATATGGGAGATAAAAACAATGATTCTCACTGTCCAAGGATATATAAGTGGGTAGGGGAAAGCCTTCAAACAAGGAGTTTACTCCTTTGACCTTTGATAAAAGGATAAGCTTTGTCAGATGGGCCCAAGGAGGAGCTTGCTGGTAAGAGATGTCACAACCACTCCATCCCTCAGAATTCCTCTGCCTTCACCACTTGGCTGTGGAGTGAAATATGTCTTCATAGCTCCTAATACCCTTGATTTTTCTTAACTGGGCCTGTCTGATTTCATGAATTCTACTACTGCCACTTGGAGAAAATAGATAATAAGTAATTAACTTGGGATTTTAATAGAAATTTCAAAATTTTCACTATCACAAGTCCATTTGGTTTATATTCTGGAGTCTTCTTGAGATGTTTCTGCGTTTTCTCCTTTGATGTTCTACCCTCTGTTACTTGTTTGTTCTCAGAGGGGGTTTCACTAGTCTCTCACTCTTCCACAAATTGTTCGTTAGCAGAAGAAATAGGAATCCTTTCCTCCATGTTATCTCCCTTTGCATAGTGGAGATTTAATAAAAATAAAATAATCAGTTTTTCCTTTTTTGAAAGTGGCAATTAATATTTTTAACTCCAGATCGAATGATGCTCAGATCACTAGCTTTTTTAAGATATATTTTAGTTTGTCAATTTTTCCAATCGGAATAGTGGATTAGAAGAGTAGAAAAGGAAAAAAAAAATAAGAAATATTATGTAAATAAAAATTTTGGCTGGAGACGGAAATAAATGGTAAGTACATGGGAGGATATCTAACTACTGTTTTTGGGCAAAACGCAAAGAAAATGGTCTGGTTTTTAGCATTTGATCGATTTTTCTTGGGCTCCTTTTTTCCAGCAGTCCAGATCATTTGTTGTGATTAAGATGTCAGGTTGTCAGCTTCAGTTGAATTTGCTCTCTGAAGAATGTTTTACATTATCTTCTTTGTTCATTAGGCTAGACTTTAACACACCATGCTTTTTCTTATCTAAATTGCCAATGATATTAGTGTTATTATTGCATAAATTATTTGTGTGTTGGTGTTCTGTATATTTCTATAATTGTAAACCATAAATACTCTTAGTCATGCATGTGATATTTGCTGTTCTTTGGAAAGAAGCATTTGAGTTCATAGATAATTCATAGAGAATTTTGCTTCTTTTAGATAGCATCTCTATGTTTACATATTTTTTATTTTCTTTGCTTTCTAGTGTTATCTACAGATATTACCTCTGATTTTTCTTACATTTAGTATGGGCCATAGGTACTTAGCCCCATCATATGTGTTGGTCCCCTGCCTCTAATCTCTCCAACAGCAACAACAAAAAAATCCAAACTGCATAACACCTCCATATAACTCTTTCTATGCACTATTTTTTCACACAATTCCACTCTTCAAATGGCAATAGTCTTCCATTGCATATATATTACATACAGAATAAATTCAAATACTTTGGGCTGATACCCATAGATTTTTGCTATTTTGTTCTTGCTGCCCCCTTTTTTGCTATTTTTTTTAGCCTATAAGCACCAAACTAAGCACTCATTTTTCTCATTTTCTGAAGCAGAGGTGGAAACCTGGCCTGTTCATATGCAGATGATCATGCAAGTTATTACATGAAGATTATCATGTAGATTATTACATAAAGAATAATTCCTCTGGATTCCTACCAAACCATGTCAATTACTGGGGAGGCTACAAGTGTTAGAGTTTGTGTCTGAAGGGCCTTATGCACAATAGGAATGATATCCTTTTGTCTGGGGGAAAGACGTGTCATTCAAAATAAAGGAGTTCTACATCTGTACAGATAGTAGATATATGACAAACTCTTCCACTGTAAATCTCAGAATCAAGTGAAATCTACCACAGTTGGGGGAGAGCAGTAAGGCTGTTAATGTCCCATGAAAGTTGATGGTTAGGGCTCATTGATATAGTACTGGGAATATTTCAGTGAGGATGCTGGAAGCCAGAAAGTATTGTCTGCTATGACAAGAGTGTTGGGTATGTGAAAGTGTGCCTGTACTACATATGCTCACTTTGAACTTACTTAACAGTTATTACCTTGAATAATGACTTTTACTTTATAGCACTTGAAGACACCTTTCTCCATCAGATACAGGTTCTTGGTCTTTGACTGAAGATATAAAAATCATATAAATGATTAAAGATATAAAAAGAGATAAATATATATAAATGGTTTAAGTGGCTTTCTTCCCTGAAAATTCCTTAAGGGAAGGACTGTGCTTTCTGAAGCTTTTCATCTACCGTTTTACTATATACATTTCTTGTACTTGCCTCTAGGTAATAGATTGTTAGTACCTATTTTCTGAATATATGTTTTGAAGAAACATATAATACATTCTCCTCATTCCCAGAGGATACATTCTGAAAACCCTCTGGGATAGTTATTTATCAAATATTTATTGAGTATCAACTGTGTACATGCACAATTCCCTTTTCTATGGATATAGCAGTGAACAGATGAAGTTTTTATTTCTAATGTAAAATGTCACATAGTTTTCCACTCAAAGATCTTTTTCAATGTTTTTCTTTTTCCTGATTAACTTAGAAAATGGGCAAGTCATATAGGCTTACTCTGTGTGTGTGTGTGTGTGTGTGTGTGTGTGTGTGTGTGTGTTTATGCAGAATACACAATTGGACAATTGGAAGCACTTGGTGTCCTGGAAAGTGCCAAGTACAAAAGACTCAGGTTTGATTCCTACTGCCCTATTTACTAACTAAATAGAAGAAAGTTGCCTAAACCCTCACTTTTTGTTTGTTTGCCTACTTTTATATGTATTTTAATGGGAGTACTTTTGTACAAATACCTCATTAAGGCTAATAACACTTATCATATTTAGACTGCAGGTTTCAACTGTTGATTCTGCCACTTCACACTTACTGGCTGTGTGACCTTAGGCAAGTTTTATATCCTTTTGTCCTCCAGTTTTCTCATCTGTAAAATACAAATATAACATACCTAATAGGGCTGTTCTGAGGATCAAATGAGTTCCTGTATGTGAAGTACTTTGAATAATACCTGGCATACAGTGGTATATGAGCTAACTCTCACTACTGCTACCATTACTAATACATTTCTTGCAGTTTTGTTGGAGAAATAAATATGATATATATATATATAGCTATCAAAATTCTCAGCATAGCACTGGATGCATGTCATCCAACAAATTGAAATTATTACTGAAGCAATCAGTCATATTTTATTATTCTAAGAGCCTCAGAAGCATCACTGTAGTGAAGAATAGTAGGACAATAATTTATGTTAAATGAAGAGAAATTTTGGAAGAAAGAGAGGCAGCATAGCCATCTTAAGAAAAGTAATAGCTATTTGTCATATGTAGAAGTTGACTTAGTCACTATTGCTCCCCTGGCATACTATGATCTCCACTAAACAGAAGTGTTATATTTTGATTTATTATAATTTAATATAATACACACATCCATTATAATCATAGTTCTAAAATTAAAATCCAGGAATGGTTACTTCTTATCTAAAGTACTTAGGTTCAAGTTAACCCTTGGGATCAAGCCCAGACTCCCCACCGTGATATGGATAAGGCCTTTCACTGTGTGACCCACCTCCACCTTTCTGGGCTCACTTCTTGTTGATGCCGCACTGTTCTACATTGCAACCCAGACCAAATCACTTTTATTTTTCAATTACATCAGTGCCCAGGGTCCCTGTCAGTCCACACATTCTATGTGATACCTTTCCCATAATTTACTCATCCAATTTAAATACCACTTTCCGGTTTCCCCATCTGGTTAGCAGCTCCTGCTGTAATCCCATAGGCTTTATAAACATCTTTAAGAGCATCATTTACATTGCCTTAACACTTTATGAATGCATTTATCACAAATGGAGGGAGGTCAATGAGGATAGGGACTATGCTTCTATATCGCTGGAGCTTGACATGTCATGATTCTTGACATGATAGAATATTTATTGAATAAATAAATGGACAACTCAGTGAAGGGAGTGAGGTAAGTTTTGTTATCACCACTTCACAGGTAAGAGGGGTGAGGCTTTGAAGGCCCATCAGTAATTCCTATTGAAAGCCAAGTGAATAGACCTCCCATTTACACCCCGCATTGTCTGGAGGTCTGTTAGGAGACATTTTCTAGATTCATCCTGACCACTGTGGCCAGTGTGGCCTGGCTCATTTTATTTGAGTGCAATTTCTGCCTAATGCAGTGTCTCTCAATCCTGGGTGCACACTGAATTGTTCATAGCAGGGTGCCTGCTACTTAATGATATACTTAAATGTTTATGGGAAAAGGAGAGAAAAAAACACTGAAACTGCCTTTCTTCCTTAAACTTTTAATTATTTAGGCGTTTTTGGTTCTTATACTAAGTTTCTCCAAGTTTCATCATTAGTTTAAGTAATTTTAATCTGATTTTAACTCCCTTACTGATTTCCCAAGGGTTTGTTTCCCCTTTTTTTCAACTAAGTTAAGAACTTCTAGACTATATACTTAAAACTGTAGTTAATTGAGATTGGCCACAGTTGATTTTCTTAGGTGTACAAAAGGATTTTCATTTGAAGCTATTTATTCCTGACAATCTCTACTCTTAAAAGTGTCAAGTTCTCTTAAAAGGGCTGTTTTGTAGTGCAAATTTCCAGATACTCCTCAAATGTGTTTCATCATTAGCCAGGAGCCAGGAGGAAATAGAGCTCCTGGGACGCTGTTATTTCAAACCCAGACAGATGCTCCAAGTTTTTCCCAGTGGTCTCAGTAAAAGCAGGCTGTGTATCTACTACCGTGTTGCTCCCTTTGAGCTCCCAAACTCAGCTGTCGGTCCATTGAATTATACAGTAACTAGGCACGATTATGTCACTCCTTGGCTTAAAATCCTCCAATGGCTTCTCACAGCTTTTAAATTAATATCGACTAATTACCTTTCATGCAAACCCTACAGTATTTGGGTTAAACCACATATACCTACAGATATCCACATAACATCCTTCCTTTCAATCCATCTGATATACTTGCAGGATCCCAAAAACACACTTCTGTTCCTTCATGCTTGTGCTTTACTCCTCCTGGAGTGCTTTTTTCTCTCTTATTACTTTGCCTAGATCTCTGTTATTCATTTTTTAAAACTTAAGTTCCAGTGTCACCAAAGGGGCACCTTGACCGACACCACACAACCCTCATCCAAACGGATACTATCTCCTCTTTATCTTTTTTCCCAAGGCATGAAGGGCCCTTCTCTGCTGGCATTCACATTGTAATGTGCTGAATTATTGACCAGACATTAGCTCTTTGTAAGACAAGCACATTTCCTCATTTGGCTTTGTATTTCCAGCACTCGGTGCAATGCTTATTACATGCCAGGCACCGTTGCCTAACTGATGGGAATTAGTGAATGGTACAATCTACCAAGATTCAACCCCAAATCATCAACATTTCTTAGATCCTTTCTTCTCCAAGTTCTGATAGCTAAACACTAAATTAGTGATTCATAAAATGTTTAAATAATTTGAATAATTTAAAGAATTTAATCTTAAAGAATTTAATCTTAAACAATTTGAAAAAATTTTGGACTCTCTAGGGAAAAATACACAATTCCTATCTATTTTATATATGGTTTACGAGACTTTATAAATAATATGAATTCAATCTCCTGGTTGAATTCATATTGTTTTTAACTGGCAGGCACTCTAATGGACACAGGACATATAATGACCAATAAGGCAATATCATTGCTTTCAGCGAATTTCCCATATAGACAAAAAATGACACAGGATCAAATAAATGCAATGCAATAGGATAAATGTGATAATCGAAGGAGGAAAATGTCAACTCTTAAAAGTTTTCATAGATGTAGCCATTGAGCTAATCTTAAAGGGGCAAAAGATGTAGGAGAATATAAAGGTTTAAAGAACCCCTAAGGAAGAAAAATCCCAAAACAAAGTATTTATAATTTTAATAACAATAATAATAACACCAATACTTACTCTATGCTACATGTTACTCTAATTGATTTTACATACATTAATTCAGTTAATGCTAAAAACAATCCCTTGTAGTAAGTACTATTACCTATTGGTTTCTTAGGGCTTCCATAATACAGTGCAAGCATAACTCTAAGATATGGAAGGTTTGGCTTCACACCATCACAATAGAACAAACATTCTAATAAAGTTAGTCATATTAATATTGTGATTTCCCAGTGCATATAAAGTTATATTTATACTATATTGTAGTATATTTGTGGTGCAATAACATTATGCCTAAGAATAAAATGTACATACCTTACATTAAAAATACTTTATGATGAAAAATGCTAAGAATATTCTGAAGCTTCAGCAAGATGTGATCTTCTTTCTGGTAGGTCAGACCTCTGGTAGGTCTAGCAGGTTGATGGTTGCTGACCGATCAGGGTGATGGCTGCTGAAGTTTGGAGTGGATGCAACAATTTCTTAAAACAAGAAAAAAATAGAGTTTGCTACATTGATTGAGTCTTCCTTTCAAAAAATATACTCTTGTAGCATGTGATGCTGTTTGATAGCATTTTGCCCACATTAGAACTTCTTGCAAATATGGAGTTGATCCTCTCAAACCCTGCTGGTGCTTTATTAGATAAGTTTATAGAATATTCCAAGTACTTTGTTGTCAGTTCAACAGTGTTCATAGCATCTTCACCAGAAATAAGTTTCATCACAAGAAACCATTTTCTTTGCTCATCCATAAGATGCAACCCCTCATTCATTCAAATTTTATTATGGGATTGAATAATTTGTTTCCATCTTCAGGCTCCACTTATACTCTAGTTCTCTTGCAATTTCCCCCACATCTGCAGTAACTTTCTCCACTGAAGTCTTGAACCCCCTCAAAGTCATCCATGTGGTTTGGATTCAACTTCTTCCACACTTCTATTAATGTTGATATTTTAACCACCTCCCGTGAAAATTAATGTTCTTAATTGTATCTAAATAGTTAATCCCTTCCAAAAGATTTTCTATTCATTCTGCTCAAATTCATCAGAGGAATCACTGTATGTCGGCTCTACTCTTACGGAATGTATTTCTTAAATAATAACAATTGACAGTCAAAATTACTCCTTAATCCATGGGCTGCCGAATGGATGTTGTGTAGGCAGGAATGAAAGAAATATTCAGCTCCTTGTGTATCTCCATCAGAGCTCTTGAGTGACCTTGTCAATGTGCAGTAATATTCTGAATGAAATCTTTTCTTTTTTTGAAGGAGTAGGTCTCAACAGTGGACATGAAATATTCAGTAAATCATGGTATAAACAGATGTGCTGTCATCTAAACATTGTTCTATTTACAGAGCACAGGCAGAGTAGATTTAGTATTTTTGATGGCCTTTGGACTTTTGGAATGGCTTCAACTAAATAAGCACTGGCTTCAACTTAAACTCACCAGCTGCTGTAGCTCCTAACGAGAGAGTTAGCCTATCCTTTGAAGCTTTAAAGCCAGGCATTGAGTCCTTTCAAGCTAAGAAAGTCCTAGATGGCATCTTCCAATAGAAGGCAATTTGTCTACCTTGAAAATTGTTTGTTTAGTGTAATGGCTTTCATCTATTATCTTAGCAAGTTCTTCTGGTTACTTTTCTGCAGCTTTTCCATCAGAACTTATTGCTTCACCTGACACTTTTATTTTAGGAAGATGGGCTCTTTTCTTAAATCTCTTGAACAACTGCCAGATTCAAACTTTTCTTCTTCAACTTCCTCACTGCTCTCAGGACTCATAAAATTGAAGAGAGCTGGGGCCTTGCTCTGGATTAGGCTTTAGCTTAAGGGAATTTTGTAGCTGGTTTGATCTTCTATCCAAACCACTGAAACTTTCTCCATATCGGCAATAAGACTGTTTCATTTTCTTATCATTTATGTGTTCACTGGAGTAGCACTTTTAATTTCCTTCAAGAATGTTTATTTTGCATTTACAGCTTCACTATACTTCATATAAAAGGCCTAGCTTTTGGCCTATGTTGGCTTTGGACATGCTTTCATTATTATTCTTACCTCTAATATGTATCTAATATTATTCCCACCTCTAGGTAATTATTCCTACCTCTTGATTTAAAGTGAGAGATGTGTGACTCTTCCTTTCAATTGAACATTTATAGGACACTGTAAGGGTTATTAATTAATGACCTAATTTCAATATTGCTATGTGTCAGAGAATAGGGAGGCCTGAAGAGAGGGAGGAGGACTGTTGGTGATGGGGGCTTGAGGGAAGGAGGATGGTTGGCAGGTGGAGCAGTCAGAACATACACAAAACTTCACCATCTTATATGGATGTGATTTGTGGCACCCCAAAACAATTACAAGAGTGACATCAAAAATCACTGATCGCAGATCATAATAAGAGATTTAGTAATATTGAAAAAGTTTGAAATATTGTGAGAATTACCAAACTGTGACAGACATGACACGAACACATGCTGTTGGAAAAATGTCACTGAGACACTTCTGCAATGTGGGGTTGCCACAAACCTTCAATTTGTAAACAATGTAATATCCGCATAAAGCAATAAATTGAATTGCAACAAAATGTGGTATACCTGTGCCACAGACTGGGTAGCTTAAACAACAGAATTTTTTTTTTCTCACAATTCTGGAAAATTAAAGTCTGAGATCAAAGTGTCACCAGGATTGGTTTCTTTTAAGGCTTCTTCCCTTGACTTGTAAATGGCCATCTTTTTCCTGCATCTTCACATAGTCTCCTCTCTGTCCCTGCCCATGTTCAAATTTCCTCTTCTTCTAAGGACTTTATTCATATTGGATTCTGGCCTATGCTAATGTCTTCATTTCAACTTAATTATCTTTTTAAAGATCTTATCTCCAAATAAAGTAACATTCTGAAGCATTAGGAGTTAGGACTTAAACATTTGAATTTTACAGAGACACAGTTTAGCTTATAATATGTTATAATCCCCACTTCACTGAAAAGAAGAGTGGAGCACATGAAGTTAAGTAGCTTGCCCCATTTTGCAGAATTATTAAGTATCACAATCATCTAGCTCCAGAATCTGTGAGGCTAACCTTTAGATTGTATGATTCTCTTTTTATATTTTAAAATAAGAAATAAAATTCATAGACCTATTGAATTAATTTTTAGGGCATCTCTTTTGTTTGTGGTACACCATAATTCACAAATAGCAAAAATTTGCCTATGTCTATACCATAGGTGTGCCAATTTCTTGAAAGCTAAGCAGGGTCTAGCCTGGTTAGTACTTGGATGGGAGACCAAATAGCAAATATTTAAAATGTCTTTTCTAAAGAAATTAAATTGGCTCCTGTATTAAGCTGTAGAACTAACGTTTTCTGCTCTGTGCAAGTATAATGGCCACAACTAACCTCACTGCATGTTAAGCACTGTCCTTAGTGTACCTGATCTCATTTATGTCTCACAACTCTTTGAAGTTTGTTATTATCCACATTTTACAGATGAGTAAACTGAGACTTCCAGAGATTATCTTCTCTCTCCTCACAAAAATCGATAACAGGAATTTGAAACAAGTTTTCTTATCAGGAGGTTTTGTATTTCTGACTTCTCTTCTTGCTCCCACATCCCAAGGCCAAAGTTAGGATGCCTTGTATAAGCCTTTGTGCTTGTGGAAATTGGACTTTCCCCTGTTGTATGTTCATCTGGCAGGTTCTTCCTACGTTCATAACAAGAGATATTGTACTGCTTTCCCCAATTCCCCTCACTTTCTCTGCCTGTTGTGAATGTGAGCTGTTTAGGTCCCTTTCAGCACTCTTAAAGTCACCTCCGAAGTACTCTGTGGCCCTCCTCAGGAGGGTATTCTAAGCTAGTCATCATGGATACATCTAGGCCCAGATCCAGAATCTCATGTTCATGGCATCCTCTTTGACCTACTTATCTGTTGCCGCCTTGTACCCTACTAAGCCAGTGCTGGTCTAAGGCTCCTCATGGCCTGCGAATAAAAAAGGGTTCCAATTCTACAAGGATAAATCATATGTCTTTATACTACTGTTATTAGTGTTTCACAATTGTGCCATCACCCTTTCTTACATACTCTGAGAGATTTTGTAATCAAATGTCTGTTTGTCACGTGAGGTGAAATCAGAAGATGCCTAGTTCTCACTTCTGTGTATAGCTTTGAAAGGCCTGCTAATGCTTGGAACAAAACATGAAAGCCTTGTCCACCTTTCTGTTTTAATTCCTAATTACTACTTTCTTGCACGTTAGTGGAAAAGAATTAAACTTGGAACAGAGCACCTTGATTCTGGTCCTAGCTCTGCCAGTTGGGTGTTATAATAAAAGTCACAGGAATCTAAAATGGAACCCCAGATCTTCTACTGCTTTCTAGTTGAGTTACTATTGGCAAATTCTTAAACTCTCTGACTCAATTTTTTCTTCTGTAAAAAGGAATCAATAAAATATTAAGCAAGATATTGTTCAAAGGAAAACTTTGCCAAATTAAATTTAAAAGTGTTTAATTGAGCAAAGAATAATTCATGAATCAGGTAGCTTCCTGAGCTAGAGTAGGCTCAGATTCTCTAGCACAGCCACATGGTGGAAGAAGATTAATGTACAGAAAAAGAAAAATAACGTTAAAAAAGTGGAAGTGAGGTACAGAAACAGTCAGATTGGTTATAGCTTGGTGTTTGACTTATTTGAACATGGTTTGAACAGCTGGCCACCTTGGATTAGACAAAACTCGGTGATTGGCACAAGAATAGACTATAGTCTGTTTACAACCCCATTTAGGTTATAGTTCACAATGTACAGAGAAGCCTTTAGGCTGAACTTAAAATATGTAGGAGACAACTTTCAGCTAAACTTGATTTAAGAATATATTAAGAGTTTATTTTATAGAAATTGCTTTATTGCTAACTTTGTCATCTGGGTTAGATTATAAACTCAAGATTATTGGGTAAATAGTTGGCACCTAATCTGTGTGCACAGCACTGAGAAAACAAAAGATAAAAAGCTGTTATTCTTCAGCTGCTTGGCAGCATTGATATTCCTCCAATGTACTTGTGTCTGCTTTGAAAACAACAATGCCTCTGCCTCTATTTGGATTTGTTCCCTCACAGTGAAAGAAAAAAGAGTGATTGTGATCCTGAATTTCTGAAATAAGGAGCATGTTTAACTGACAAGCTAGCATTTGTTTTCTGTACCTTTCCCACACTGTCGAGAAATTCTCCTCCATCTGCGTCGCTTAAAGCTTAGTCAGAAAGTAACAGAAACCTCCTCATGGAGAGAAAGGAAGGAAAGAACAGAAACCTAGACAGGGAACACTAAAGTGTCAGAGAAAGAAGCAGAAGAACTGGGTTCTCATCTTAACTCAGTCCCTTACCAACTTTGTTCACTACTTTCTCTCTCTCTGCCTTTTTTTTTAAAGTATGATTTCACATTATCTCCATTGTTGTATTTCTTATGCTAATACATATCCTTTCATGATCTTGTAATGTATTCATTGCTGCTCCTTGACTATAAAGTGTGTGAGTCCTGAGTCCTCTGAGAGAAGGAACACTTAAGGTGTTTAATGCTAATTAATGCAGGTGTCTGTTGGATAAACAGCTTACATTTCAAGATGAAGGTCAAGCAGAGCGTCTTCCAAGAGAGAGAAAATCTACACATCAGACTTTGGTAGAAGCATATGCATACTTGCAACTGCAGAAACACCCCTGTCATCCTGTGTAAACACACAGAGAACAGGGTATTTACAATTATTAGTAACAGAGTGGTAGCCAAGACCCCTTGATTCCAATATTGGTTATACCATTAACTGTGACGTTTGGATTCAAATTTTATTTTGCCTCTGTAAAATGAGGGGTTTGGAAGGGAAGAAAACAAATTACTCCTTTTTCAGAACTAAGCCAATCATTTATATTGTCTCATTTTATCCTTAACTATTGTTACTCAACATTTCACTTCCTTATTTTATTTTTGTTCTCATAACTACGTTAAAATAGATAGTACCATCCCCTTTCTATAAATGAGCACAGCTAGGCTTAGAGAGTTTTATTGGATTAAGTTTAAATGGAAATGTTTATTATCATTTAAAAATTACAAGTTTGTTTTAACAAGTAACTGCTTCAAAACAAGTACTACATGAAGAAACAAATAATAAAAAAAGAATAAAAATATAGGAATGCACTGGCCTTGCTATTATACAACTGCAATTCAATAAATTTTTAGTGACTAGAAATTTGAGTGGCTGGAGGCATCTCAAGCTGTAGTTCTCAAAGAGAGTGTGACTGTCACGTCATCTGTCCTGGCCTTTCAGAAAGATGATATCTAAGAAAAATAACTTCAGATTCTCTTGGATTTTCATTATCTCATTATTCCCATGGCTTCAAGTTATTAGCTAGAGGTTGGTGACTTCTCAATTTGTGTTTCCAAAGTTAATCTTACTCTGAAATCCAGACCCAGATATCTAGCGAATGACCTGACGTCCTCACTGAAATGTCTCAAAAACATCTTGCAGCATAGAACATCTAGAATCATGACATGAACATCCTCCCCTAACATGCCACTTCTTCAGGGATTTCTGTATCTGGTAATACAAACACTTTGTTCAGTAGCCTCAGCCAGAAAACTAGGCATTTTCTGTGGTACCTGGCCACTCAGTTGTACTGCTTGGATTTCCGGACATCATCTTTTTTCCTGGACGTAAATTTTCTCACTGATTTCTTTATCACCCTTGATGCCTGCATATCCACCAACTCCTACTCTTCCTCAGTCCCTTCTCTACAATGAAATCTGTGTGGTCTTTTACAAATGATAATCTGTTCATGTTATCATTCACCATCCAAGATACAAACAGTGACTTTCTACCACTTCTAGGAAAAAAAAAACACAAATCTCCCTAACATGGCCTCTGCTACCCTTCATGATTTGGCCTCAGTTCACCTTCCTAGCCTAGCCTCATCTGGAGCTATTTGCTCCTTGATCCCTATAGACATATTGGTCAATTTTTAGTTCCTTGAATTTGTCGCATACTTCCGATCAAAGATTCTTTCCAAATTCCATTCTGTCCTTCAGAAATATTCTTCTACGATTTCTCTAAACAGTCATTCTTCAACTCTTGAAGAATGCACCATCAAAGACTTTTCCTGAGGCCACAGACAAGATGAGGCTTCCCCATTAAATCCTGTTACCATATTACATTCTTCCATATTTGCCAGTCCATAACTATAGGTTGATTTCTGAAATTGCTAGTTAGTGTCTATCTCCACCACTAGACTCCAAATACTATAGGGCAGAAAACTTCACCAATGCTGGGCACAGAGCCAGTTTATTGTAGATGTTTAGAATATACTCATTTATTTTTGAAATGTATGAATGAATAAATAAAAAGGTCTTCTATTATATATGTGCATGTAACTTTTTTGTGTGTGTGGTCATCGTGGTGGTAGATGTGTTACAACAAATCAGTTCCTAAATATCTGACTGTCTTAAGGCTTCCTTGTTTGTTCCTTTTTTAAATAAATATTTATTTATAATTATTTTATTTGTAAAAATGTTGCAAAGATAGAATGCAGAGTTCCAACCTTTTCCATACCCAATTCCCCTATTATTAACATCTTGCCTTGGTATGGAACATTGGTCAACATTAATGAACCATGTTGATACAATTATTATCAACCACAGTCAATACTTTAGATTACTTAGTAGTTACCTAATATCTTCTTCTGCTTCAGGATCCCACCCAGGATACTACATTACATTTAGTCATCCTGTCTCCTTAGGTTCCTCTTGCCTATGATAGTTTTTAAGACTTTCCTTGTTTTTTGATGACCTTCACAACTTTGAGGAGTACTGTTCAGGTATTTTGTAAAATGTCCCACAGTTGATATTTGTCTGATTTTTTTCTCATGATTAAACTGGGATATGTGCTGTGGGATGGACAACCATAGAGGTAAAGCACCATTCTCTTCACATCATATCAAAGGTGTATAGGGACTCAAAAGTGTACCCCAAAGTATGGTGCCTTGGAATGCTGAGTATTTTGAAGTAAAGGAGATTGGAATTCCTCAGAAGCAATGTCTCTGGCCCCTCTTTCTCCTGTGAAATAAAACATAGAAACTAAACTCCCTTTTCCCCAAGATCATAAAAACTAGAACCCTTCTTTTCCAAAACAAGCCATAAACCCTAAAAATATTACTATCATCTTCTCCCACCTTTCTGTGTAGCAGCTGGCCATAAAGAAATACTCTGACCTAGGTTGTTTGATAGTAGATCATAAAACCTTCATTGCTAAGGTCCTGCCCTATACGTAGGAGAAGGGACTGCTTCACAGAGAGGTCAATAAGAATACAAACAGACAGGGCTTACTGGGTTGTTTCTCTCAGTCTATTACCATTAGATCATACTCTTTTGTCCAAATTTCTGCAACACTGGCCATAAGCATAAAATCTAAGCATAAATATAGACAATTTTCCCTGGGTCTTTGGCTCTTCTTTTCTGAAGTCTCCCATGTCATATAAAACTTTGATTAAATAATTTATTATGCTTTTCTCTTGTTAATCTGTCTTTTGTTATAGGAGTGTTGGCCATGACCCTTATGATGGGTAGAGAGAAATTATCACACCTCTATCACTGCAAAAGGGCCATGCTATTAACATAACTTACCATTGTGAATGTTAACCTTGATCACCTGGCAGAGGTAGTGTTGGTCAAGTTTCTCAAACTGTTAAATGATTTCACCATGTTTTGATACTGTACTCTTTGAAAAGAAGTCACTGTGTGCATCCCATACTTAGTGAGTGGGGAGTTATATATAGTACCTTCAAGGCAGAGTATCTACATAATTATTTGAATTCTTTTACATGATAGATTTATTCATTTCTCTCCATTTATTAATTTATATATTTATAGATTATATCTGTATAGACTCCTCTATATTTATTTCATACGACTTTATTTTGTGACTCAAACTCTTCCAGCTTTAGCCTTTAGGAGTGATTTCAGTTGACCATTCTGTCCCTTTGACATATCTCTAACATTGTGGGTAGTTGTCGTTTCTTTGAACATATCCTTACTTTATGGCACTGAAAGATGCTAAACATTCATCTTGTATATTTCTTATGCCAGCCCTAGAGCCTGCTGTTTCTTCGGGGAGCCCCAGTTCCCTTTATTGGAGAATATTTCTTCTGTTCTGCCTACCTTTCCTTCTTCTGGCATTCCAATTATGCGTATGTTACACTTTTTGGAAATTATCCCATAATTCTTAATTATTTTTTATTCTTTCTCTTTGCATTTCAGTTTGGGAAGTTTCTACTAACCTAGCCTCAAGCTCACTGATTCTTTTCTCGGCCATATCAATGCTAGTGATATATACAACACTGTTGGAGTGTTTTTGATTTCTAGCCTTTCTTTCAATTTTTTCTTAGAGTTTCCATCTTTCTGCTTACATTATTCATGATTTTTTGCATATTATTTACTTTTTCTATTAGAAATGTTATTCTAATATATTAATTTTATATTATGTATAGTTTTTTAAAATTGATATTATTCATAATTATTTCAGATTCCATGTCTCATAGTTCCAAAATTTATATCATATCTAATATGATATAAATGATTCTAATGATTGCTTTATCTCTTCAGATTTTTTTTCTTCTCTGTTGCCGTGCCTTGTAATTTTTTATTAAAAGCCATATGTTTTATTAGGTAAGATAAACTGAGGTAAATGGGCCTTTAGTGTACAAATTTATGTTACTCTGGCAAGGAGTTGGGCAATGTTTAAATTAGTTTGTCGTAGTTGTTACAATTTGAGATCAGAGGCCTCAAGTTTCTCTAGTGTATTTGTTTTTGTCTCTATTCTTGGTTTTGGGTTTCCCTACATACTCTTCCTCAGAGATAGTTTATGTATTTCAGCTCTTTTAGCTGTAATCCACTGTTGTCATACTGGAGCTTTGTTGGATGCTGGTAAAGTATGAGAGAGGGGAGTGTTCAAAATATTCTAATTAAATCTTAGTCCTTTACTAGGCCAGTGCATTGGGGCTTCACAATACAGCTTTTTCTTCTTTTGCCTCTGCGCCTCTATTTGCTTCCCTGGTTGCAGTATTTCTATTTATTTCCTTGAAACTCTGACCCCTGTGTCTTATATTTACTTCCCCTTAGGTGAGACAGGAAGAATGAAAGAGGCTGGACTGAAAGGAATTCTCTTCCTGAAACTGGGATAAGGCTCTAACAATTTCCCCTGGATCATAGGGCTTTGATATGGAGAATATTCTGGGCATATTTCACAATGATCACTCTCCTCCTCCCTGTAACAGAGTAAGGAGAGTATCTTTCTGAGGTCTTCACCATAAAAACCTGGTGGAGTTCCTGGAGGTAAAGCCCCAAACACGTGGAAGCTCCCCTAAGACAGCAGCACCCAGGAATTTCCCACTGTCATCACTAGTCTAGACTCAGTCTCCAGCCATTCATCGAAGTGTTTCAGTGTTCCTACCACTTTAGGAATCCAGCTGCTCCTGTCCCTGGTAAGCAGATCTCAGCTATGTGCCTTTGGATGAACCCATCTCTCCACTTTTGAGGATGGCAGTTTGCCCTGCAACTTCAATTCTCTCATGGGTCCAAGAAAATTTGCTGATTATTAATTTGTCAATTTTTTTTTCCTATTTTAAGGATAAGAGTGACCAGAGTCTTTACATGTCAGACCTGACATCAGAGGTCCCATGCCAGCTTTTATTTATAAAACACATCTTTCCATATTTCCGTCTGTGGTCATCTTTACATTTTTCTAATTTTTCTGTTGTGAATTTCACTGTTACTCAGATTTTCAGAAAACTATCTAGATTCAGTTCAAATTAAGTTTTGCTGAAAAGATGACTACCCCCTCCTCCCCAAATGTCAATGTAATTATCTAAGTTAAACATTAGTATTCCTATGTGAGCTATTCTAGTCATGGTTTGGTGAAATTAACTGAAGTTGAGAATCACTGGTGAAGAACTTAATCAAGATTAATACCTTCATTTTAAAAGGTTGATGAGGTGGGCGAGCACATTAATGGTTTCATCCATTAAATCTTTTGGTGCTGAGAATTGATGTCGTTGTCCTACTTAGGTAAAGAATTTTTATTTCATGGCAGAAACAAGATTATTTATAAATTGAACTATAGAAGTAATTTTTCTCAATTGACAAAAGGTACAATTTTTGCCTCAAGCCCTTATTTAGTGGTTCATTGTATATCAGGCTGTTCCAAAATAAGTCAAAGTTTGACAGGGGTGGTGGAGGGATTATCAGACAGCCTCCTTCTCATTTTAAAAAATTAATTTACCAATTGAAAACATATGGTTTAGTACAAATAAAATGTCTACTATATATTATTTGTAATGTGGTTTCCTTCTTTGGTAAAATACATGTAGAATGTTGTGGATACATATTTTAAAAACTAGATATAACAAAAGCATAGAGCAATTACATGTGATATTTTCTTTTCTCCTTTTTGTTTGTATTTTCTCTATTTTACATAACAAACAAGTACTGCTTTTGTAAAGAGAAGAAAACCATAGAAGTGGCCGGGCGCGGTGGCTCACGCTTGTAATCCCAGCACTTTGGGAGGCCGAGGCGGGCGGATCACAAGGTCAGGAGATCGAGACTACAGTGAAACCCCATCTCTACTAAAAATACAAAAAATAAGCCGGGCGTGGTGGCGGGCGCCTGTAGTCCCAGCTACTCGGAGGCTGAGGCAGAAGAATGGCGTGAACCTGGGAGGCGGAGCTTGCAGTGAGCCGAGATTGCGCCACTGCACTCCAGCCTGGGCGAGAGAGCGAGACTCCGTCTAAAAAAAAAAAAAAAAAAAAAAAAAAAAAAGAAAACCATAGAAGTTACAACAAAAGGACTACTTTGTAAAATCATAGGACTTTAATAAAATTTGGGGTTTATTGTCAAGCCAGTTTCTAATTTCTTCTGTTGAGGAAACTGAAGCACAGAAAAACTAATCTTCTTAAATTTTCTAATTTCTCATTTTTGCCTAACAGAATAATAACCATCACTAAAGGCACTGCTCACATATACATGGCTTTGGCATTTCTAATACAGCATATGTTATGTCTCATCAATTTTAAAGTTTTTCCAATATAGTCATAATATTTAGGAGGGGGAAGAAGAGAAGAGAGGAACTGTGAGAAAGATAATAGCTTTTATGTACCATTTGGCAAGCACTTAACTGTGTATTTTGTGTTATTTTAATTAATCCTCACATTACCTTCATGACATAAATATAATTCCCATTTCGTAGAATAAAGAAGATCAAACAGATTATAAAATTTTACAAATCTTCCTTGTTGCAACCTATAGAACTCAGATTTTTACACAGTTCTATGTGTAAGTTGACCTACAGTAGATACTCAGTAAATATTCGTTTAATAATTGAACTAATCGAGAAAGCATTTGGTATGCATGGACCAGATTTTTAGTGTTTATCAGTGGACTGCCAATTCCTCACTAAATTCACAACTGAAAACCAATTTTGACCACAAGTAGTGCTTCAAGTTCAGATCCTCTAATAAATAAAATTGTTTTCTGTAATGGAAAAAATGATCACCATTTCTTCCATTTGGCTTCCTTGTTCTCTTCATTACTGTGCTTCAAAATGTTGAAAATGGTTTTCTAAAATTGTATTCATTTTGTTTGAAGCATTATCACTTCTTTTTCAATACCACCTTTTCTACCATGTACAAACCTTTGACCTGCTAGTTTAAAATATACAGCTAAGTAACAATAGCTTATTTATTTAGTACTTTCACAAAAACTATCATGTTGGAAACAGGTAGGACAGATATTATTACTCTTATGTTAAGGATAAGGAGGCTAAGTCTCCATGTTCAGTGATTTGCTTGGAGTTATACAGCCAGATGAAAACACAGAGCTAGGCCTCAAGGAGAGTTCCCCAACTCCAGCTCTTGTGTTCTTTCTTCTATGTCATATGACTCGATAATGCAAAGCCATTCTCTTTGTCATATTGTTAATGGCTCACTATAAATTACCCTACAACTTGAGTTTCTACTCCATTCTTACTGGATTTTTTTCAATCCTTTAATTTTTTAGTTTTTGTTCCAGTCAAAGTTTTTAGTTGCATGAAACAGAAACTGACTCTGCCTGATTTAAGTAGGAAAAAATTTGCTGAGAGGCTATTGAGTAGCTCACAAAATCATGGAGCAGTAGGTTCAGAAACAGGTAAGAATAAGCAAGACGGGCATCAGCTAAGACAGCTGCCAAAACCATGCTATAGAACACGGGGCACTTCCTGGGCAATGGATTCTTTTGCTGGTACATCTGGCTTTGCTGCCCCTGAAAACTAAATATTGTTATATCAATTGCCACTGCCCATTTCTAGGATGGTTTCTGATTGTCCCTGCTTCTTTGTGTCACTATCTCCTGTTTCAAAGTCATGAATGAGTATGTCTGATTGGCAGAATATTTATCATATGGTCATATTCTAACTTTAGAAAAAGCCAGGAAACAAAGTTTAGGCATTTAAACCATTGTCATTGGAGGTAAGCTCAGTCTCCCATCAAGACTCATTAAGCCCACACTTCACCTATCACAACATGAATGTTTAAATCATTGAAAGCCTCCCACCAGTACCAAAAAAATGACCAAATTCCAGCACTGTTTCCAACTTAGTTTTATATGTTCTTTCTCTGGTCTTTCTTTGGGAATATATTTAATTTACAACTATGACTCAATTGTCACTCAACCAATAGTTACCTTTATTTTGTAGCATTCTGAAGGTTCAAAACTCAATGTGTAAGTTTTATTCACCTGCTAAGAAATTATTTTTTCAAAGCTAGCCTCAATATTTATTTTAAATTAGTGAACTTCAAGGCCTGAAAGAATAAACTGATACTTTACGAAATATTTTTGAAGTATAAAGAATATATTCAACATCTTTCCATGTCTCCAGATTTTAATATATGCCTTATTTTACTTTAAAAATTTTCAAATGTTTCTTTTATCCACAATATGTTTCTTAGTCTGAATAACCCTTTCCTCTGCAGTATTTTTGAGCAGTGGCTCCGAAGGCACCGTCCTCTTCAAGAAGTTTATCCAGAAGCCAATGCACCCATTGGACATAACCGGGAATCCTACATGGTTCCTTTTATACCACTGTACAGAAACGGTGATTTCTTTATTTCATCCAAAGATCTGGGCTATGACTATAGCTATCTACAAGATTCAGGTAAAGTTTACTTTCTTTCAGAGGAATTGCTGAATCTAGTGTTACCAATTTATTTTGAGATAACACAAAACTTTATGCTTCGACAATGTTATTCCTGAACCCTTTAAATCCTGAAAGTGCATTATAATCCTTAATTTATTACCAGTTTATTAACACAGGAATCAAATTCTGAGGATCTTTAAAGTCATATTCATTTTGCTTAACATAGGCCATTTTGTACATGGCAACCATGGGAAGAGCAGTAGAATCAGAAGAACAAGAAGAAAAAAGGTTTTGAGACATGACTCAACTGACTGTAGTGTGACCTGGGGAAATTTGCTCTGCATCCCTGAATCTCAGGTTATTCACCTGAAATATTGGGACCAGAACACCTTAAAGAATTATTGAGAATGATACATTAATGAACCTAGTACAGTGTAACATAGGGTAAACATCCAGCAGTTTTGGAATCATTTTTGGAACTTTCTTGCTAGGGTTACCAAGAAAATTTGTAGAAATCTTGAACTTAAGTGTAGTTAATAATAATAGCTATTATAATGTTTATTGCTCTATGATGAAGATAGCAATATAAAACCCCAGGATTAGAATTAGATTTGGGCTCTAAATAATCTTCCTGCATAGAACCATGTCAGTATCTTCTTGACAAAATGAGGAACAGATAGTAGTGTTTCCTTCTACCTCAAAATCCACTACATGCATATTCTTTACATGTATTATTAATAAACCATATAGGAGGTAAGTTTTATTTTTCCAAGATAAAGGTGAGGACACTGATACCCAGAGAATTTAAGTGACTTTCTCAAAATCAAACACCAATAATGTGGAGAAGCAAGATTTCGATTCTAGGAGGTCCTCCTCATCTCACCACACTGTAATTGACTAACTCATGAGGGTTAATTATCAAAAACAGTGTGGCTTGTGGGTAGGAGGTATTTAACAAACATTGATATTTCATTGTATTCATTGATAATGAAACATAAATACATAAATAAATAAATAAACAAATGAATGAAACTCAACCCTCTCACTCTTGTGCTCAAATCCAGTGATACATGACTGGCATAGTTTCATACCTGAAGAAGCTCCAGTGTGGAAGTAAGACAATTGTGCAAGGAAGTAAAAAACATCAGGCTGTGTTATGTGCAGTAAAAGAGTCATGAAGAAAATCCCACAGCAGTGCTAAAGAGAAAGCCATGACTTTTGAAGGGTTCGACCTAAAAAGAGAAAACGAGGCCTTGAGAATGAGCAAGCAGGTGGCAGATAGAAAAGGGCAGGGGGTATGATAGGCAAAGAGAATAACAAGAACAGTAGAGGTGGAAAATGTACAGTATATTTATGAAATGCTGAATTATTCTATTTGAGTAGTATGAATAGTGGAAAAGGACATGAAGAAAATAAGTTGACCCAGTTTATAATAGTTAACACATACTAAGTATTTTTTATTAGCCAGGAACTCTTCTCAATGTGCCCTATGCATTACTTCCTTAAATCTTCATAATTACTCTATGAAGTAGATATCATTATTTTTTTTCTTTTTCATAGATGAGGAAACAGAGTCATAAAGAGTATAAATTGATTTTCCCAGGCCACTTACCTAGTATATGGTATAGCACATACACAATTTGGGGCTAACAGGAGAGCCTATAGGTTATCAACCTTGTTCTGATTATCCCTTTGAGGGATGATTAATTGAAAACATATGGGTTTAATTGAACTTTTCTGCTTTATCTGAAGACTATAGCCAATGGACAAAATGCTAACACAGCTGACAAAAGAGATCAGTTTTTGGAAAATCTTAAGATCACTAAGAACAGAGAAATTTGCAAAGAGTGGAGGTGTGCTAAGAGGAGGGGCTTCCTGTAAGTCTCAAGTAACATGCCTTCCATTTCTTCTATGAAAACCACAGTACATAAAAAAGGGAGCTTATTGGTAACTATTTTTCAAAGATTTTCCATTTAGGAATTTATGATTTAGTCTCTGTTTCCATTTCCAAAACATGCTAGACTTTCATGGGTTCATGCTTTTAAATATGGTATTGTTTCTGCCTGAATTCTGACTCTATTTCTCCATTTGTCAAACTCTCAGATATAAAAATCACTTTATACTTATAGTGATGTTTACTCACACCTTTCTCATAGTTACACAGTATTTTTTTCTATGTATGAATCTGTCCTGGGTTTTATTCTTCCCCAAACCCCTAAGATCAGAATTTATCTTGCAAGCTTCTCCATTCTAACCATCACATTGTATCTGGTATGGACTGAAATCAATAAATCAATTTGAGTGCAAGTGGTATTTATCATGAAGTGTCATTTCTCTTAACTAATATAAGTGAAGTTTCCTAGAAAAATGCCACACCTCTTAATACTCAGGTCATTTTTGTATATTTATTTTAAAACACTATAAGTATTCTATCACGCCATGTGTTTTTTTTTTATGTGTCTGTACTGAGTTGTTTATTCTTTACACACACATTTATTGAATAACTACTTTGAATAAGACATTGCCTTAGATACTATGGATACAATGGTAAACAACATAGTCTCTATCTCCACAAAGTTTACAATGGAAGAGAAAGATCTTAACTGCTTGCTTCAAAACTCATTTATGTAGAGATATGTCTAACTCCAGGGGTCAATGAAGTGATATTTCAGATGACATCAATATGACAGGTAGAATTAACTAGTTGAAAAGGAGGACATGATTATGAATTTGGGTCATATTGTTAGAATAATGCAAGCCACTGATAAATTTTAAGCAGGTTATAATCAAATTTGAATTTTCAAAAGATTATTGCAGCTTCAGTATGCAGAAAAATTTTAGTAGTTGGAAGGCACATGCAGAAAGGCAGTGAAAATGCTATTATAAAAGTCTGAGGAAGAGGTAAAGGTAGTTTAAGTTGCATTGGTGGTGGCAGGAAGGGAGATAGAAAGCATGATTAATTTGATATTATTTTGAAGGCAAAATTTACAGAACTTGGAAAATGATTTATATACCAGATGAAGGAGATTAGGAATGGCTTTGTGCTTTCTGGCCTGTGAAACTGATGAATGGCAACATAGTTCACTGATACAATAACAAGAGGAGCAAAGAAAGACACAGAAGAAAACTTATGGTTTTGTTATACAGTGAAATGAAGTTATATGGGATGGCAAGGTAAATGTCTCTTGGGAAGTTGGATACACAGGCCTGAAACTCAAAAGTGGTGTCTGGCCCTCAGACGCAAATGTGAGAGACATAAGCATATAAATTGTTGACTCAGCTAATTTTTAAAACCCCATGGAGGGGTGATTTTTATTCTGTTTTACAGGGAAGTAAATTGAGACTCAGAAAGATAAAGTGATTAATTTTAAACTACAAAGCTAGTGTCAAATATTGAATCCAAAACTTCATCATTCCATCACTGCACAGAGAAGAGGGTTTTAACCCCTATATTGTCTTCTACACATATGCTCCACCTATTTGTTCCTTCCCTAGTGTCCAAATGGAACTTTTTACTACAAAGGCAACAAAATTTCCTGGATGAGCCAGGGGAGAAGAGGCTCAATGAGTCAATTAGAGGCTTGAAGCTATTTATTTCCAATTAAATTCAAAGAAACAATTTATTTGAAATGCTTTAGAGTAATTTTCACACAGCTTTGAATTTACAAAGTTAATTTTAGAGAAGTTTGACTAAAATAAGCAGCAGCAGATACTTGGGAGGCTGAGGCAGGAGGTTCTCTTAAGCCCAGGAGTGTGAGGCCAGTTTGGGCAACACAGCAAGACTCATCTCTGAAAACAAAGCAAAACAAAATAAAACAAAACAAAATAGCTAAACTAAGTAACAGCAATTGCCTATTTTCTATTTTACAAATTTTTCCATATTATTGCTTCTGTTGTACTTTCAAGGAGTTTAAAATTTATCTCTATTCATAGCTAAATTTTAAGCTTACTAAAAAATTACTTAAAATTCCTTGGTATAATTTTGTTCAAGGGGATTATTAGTCATCATCCAGGTACTCATGTTTATAATTACTTAAGTGGTTTCTGTAAAAAGACAGCTGATGTCTGCCATTTATCAAACTTTTTCTCTTATAATTGAATTTAGTGATTCTTTAGAAAATTGAGTAGCAGGTGATTTTCTTGTATGTATAACTAATTTACAAGGTGAGGCCAAAAATCTTTGGCAAAGAAGGGTTATGTCCTCAATGTTGTTGATAAATGTAATCTTACTTTCTACGTAGCAGAAAAACTCTCTGTTGAGGGCTTCCTTCTTCCCATACATTACAAAAGACCTGGAAATTTGGTTTCAAAAATGAGAAGGGAAAACAATGTTCACAGTAACTGCAGTGCCCTATTCTGCCAATGGAATTTGATGACACTTCTATCATTCATGAAATTGTTCAATAGCTCTGTTTGGCTGTGTATACCTGTGTGCATGCTGTTCCTTTCTGCCTAGGATGGATTGCCATCAACATTATATGCTCAGAATCTAATTCATTCTTTTACTCAGTGGCACAGTCTTCTGGGGTGCCTTCCCTGACTTCACAGAGATGTAGGAAGTCTTTTCTCCATGATCCCTTTGTATCTTCATCAGAACAACATTACTCTCGAAATGATTTGTTTACCTGCCAGGTGCTGAGGGTGAAAAGGTAAATGAGACAGAGTGCCCCCCACCCCCCTGCCGACAGGTAGTATATCTCAATGAACATGTGATATTTTAATAAATGAATAGAAGAAAGATAAAACAAGTAAGACATAATACTTGCTCTTGAGAGTTTGTGACAAGCTTGAAAAATAAGACATATATAAATAGAAGCAATTATAATATATGGACATTTGTGGCAAATGTCACAAGGCAGCAAAGAAACTAGTTTGAGAATCCAGAAGACAGAATGGACCTGAGTCAGTAGTTGAAGCAAGTTTGGAAAGAAAAACTCATATTGTAAGCTGATTTAGTTGAAATATAGATGAAATTATCATTCTATCATGACAAGAGTCAATAGCAGTTGTAAATTGTTTTCTATATGGTAGACATTGTACCAAGGGCTATACATACATTGTCTAGTTTAATTGCTCCAGGCAGACTCCTAATTCATTAGAGTAATGGCCCCTAACTACTTCATGTGTTTGTTTTGTGAATAAATGGGCATGTTAATGCACTTTGGAAATGATAGAGCATAAAACAAAAATCTACATAATTATTCCGAAAAGAATGGATGACAAGAAAAATAGGACTTCACATAGGGAAAGATGATCAAAAAATTACAACATTGGGAAAGAACAAAAAGGTGCACTATTGGGGCTGAAAAGCAGATGGCTTAGAAAGAAAGTCTAAATTTTAAAGGTGTTGAGAAATAAAAGTGTTTCAAAGAGAGTCCCTTGGTGACAGTAAAAATTGAGACCACTTGGAATGAATTGAAGTGGAGCAATAATAAGAGAAGCTGGAGAACAGGACCGACATAGAAATAGTATTTAAAAGCTGTGAAAGCACTTGAGCCGAGCCTTTAGCAAAAAAGAAAATATTTATTATGTAGCCTGTATGTATCCTGCCTTTTTTTGGACATTTTAAATATACTATGTATTGAAGTCACTAACAGCAATCTAAGCTAGGTATTGTAGTCCCATTTTCAAAATAATTTTAATATATATTAAAAACAGTAACTTTCAAGGTCCAGGGTTTACCCTGGATTATATAGTCCATGATGGCTCACCAACAATCTGTCTATATTCTAGCTAGTCAGAAAGGAAAAGGTAAATGGTCAAAGATATATATTTTTTTCGTTTTAAGGGAACTTTCCCCAAAGTTATACATATATTTTTGCTCTGGACTTAAGTCACATAGCCATGATTTGCTGCAAGGTGAGCCCAGGATGCACTCTCTTCTTTCTGCTATGTCAAAAAGTAAATTTATAGTATCTTCTGTGTATGTTCTACATACATATCTTCTACATACATTATAGAGGGCATCTTCTATAAAGGAATTGTTTTGTGAGAAAGAATCCGTTTGCTCTTACTGAACAGATATTCAGTACAGACTTCCTCATTTACTCAAATCTTATAATCTCCTAAATAGGTTCTATAGTTATATTTACATAAATTTTAAACATCTCTCCTTAACTGCTACGTGCCTTAAATATGTATTTGATTGTGAGAATGAGATTTGTTTTTCATTAAAACAAATCTTTCCTTCCCATTCCACAGCTGCCATTCAGGGACATTCCTTCACCATATCTTCTGGGTCCAATAACACATTCAGTCATTCAGTAAACATGTTCATTTTCTCATATGTGTTTCAGACTCTGTACCGGATTCTAGAATTATATAAATTATGAAAACATACTACTGGCCTTCAAGGAGACATTTTAATAGAAACAATAGGTTAATTGTTGATGTACAGGGAAGTTTAATTTATGTAATCCTTATCTAACAGTATGTTATTTTTTTACTATGCATTATCTGATTATGGATTTCCTAAATATATAGTTATATCATCTATTAATTGCATCAGGTACTTTTAGTAGCATGCTTTCTAATTGTATCAGTAAAAAGACATTCTTTTTTTAATTTTGGAAAATTAATAATAGAATAAACCAAAAATAAAAATCACCTGTAATCTTATTGTTAGATTGATCACTTGTGCTGTTTTAGTCTCCACTGTACTTTTTCTTATACTTTTTTTCCACATACACTTAAGTTATTAAGCATATGTTTTAATTAATTTACTTTTATCAAATAATATATGCATGTTATTTTATAAGCCAAAGAGTGCTCCAAGTCTTATAACAAAAGTCTTATGCCCCTATATCAGCTACTGTAACCCTTTCAGCTATTTATTCTGCTATATCGCCCTGTATTTCTAAATAATAGGCAAATATTACTATCTGTTAATTCATCAAGTTTATCTCTGGAGTTCCTCATTTTTAAATAATGATTTTAACTCTCTTACAGCTTCCCTGTTCTTTCATTCATCTTCTCAGTATAGTATTATCATATTTGGGGGCAAATCCACATCTAGGAATTTTATTGTTTTTACTACTACAATATTATTTACAGTTCAACCAAATAGTATGCTATGATTACATTTGTTTTCCTATGTTACTTTTCTATTGGAATTAAGACTTTATCTTTTTGATTTTAAAGCACCCATCGCTGTTTATACCAAATTTTAAAAGGAACTGTAAATATCACCTCATAACATAGTGAAATATGGGTAATTTATAAATTATTTCCCTGGGTGACATCCTTTTGTATAGGTCTCCCCTTCTCATTCCACAGCTGCCATTCAGTGACACTCCTTAACCATATTTTCTGGGTCCAATAACACATTCAGTCATTCAGTAAATATGTTCATTCTCTCATATGTGTTTCAGACACTATACCAAATTATATCAATGATGAAAACATACTGTTGGCCTTCAAGGAGCCATTTTAATAGAAAAAATATTCATGTAATAGATAACTGGAATATAATGTGATGGGTGAGATAATAGAGGAAATGCTAAGCCAGTAACATATTGGATGCTCTGTCTCCCCAGTGCCATGTTCTTATGTGGTTTGAAGGACTATAAATAATCAGGAGGCTAAAGACTTTTCCTTGTTCAGAATTATTGTTAAAATACATGTGGTCAAAATCTGTTGTTGCTTTTTAAAGTAATATAAAACTATTGACCACTATTCACCTTTATTTACAATAAAGGAATCAATATACAATTGGATAACATTCTGATTACTACCAAGTTATTATTTTTCCTGGTTTCTGCTGAACCAGCAAATCGAATATTGAAAAGACTGAGTCTACATGTAAGGAATGAGTTAAGGTAAAGAACAAATATGCAAGTCAATACATTACAAAAGTTGTTCATCCATTTATGGCAGCAGATTCTAAACTGCCAAATCTCCAACCATCTGATTGAGTTCCTAAAGCCAAGTCTTAGACATCCCATGAATCATTACCTTTTAGTCAGTATAGCACAGGGATTTCACCTTTTTGTAAAGGAATGGCTTGCCAGAGGAATCTTTAAATGTCCCTTAAACTAAGGCTTGTTTAGATAATTAAAACACAGCAGGATCTGTCTAGTTCCCTTATCTGGTTGGGGAGGTCATTGGTAGTAATAAAATTATTCCTTTTAGGAATTTTGCAAACAAACTGTTCATTTATATGACTAAAGGTGTAGATAGGGATTCTTATATGGCTGCTTTTAAATGATTCATTTAAATTGTCCAACTAATTATAGAATCATCTGTTTTATTTGAAACACATGGCTTCAGGAAAATTTTGAATTTAATTTGATGTGATTTATTTCTTAGGTTGCTCAGAATGATGGCATCTCAAAAACATGGGCTTACCCATGATTTTTGTTTGGTGAATGTTTAAAAACAACACAAAAAGCCATTTACGTACACATTTTATGCATACACACACACACACACACACACACACACACAAAGCCAGAATGGTCCTTAGGCTAAACTTAAGTTCTGATTGAGTAATGACTATGGAAATTTTCCACGACATTTAGAAATGCTGTTCTCTAATGCAGAGGAAATAATACATCATGATATCAAATGTTCTTTTATGATAAAGGAAGCAACTATAGAAAGCTTTTATTTGTTCAAAGTAACCAGTGGTATTGATGAAAAAAAAAACACACACACACCAAAAAAACCCAACTCTCCCAATACTACTTTTAAAATGAACATATCAAAACTGATTTTCATTAGAATGTAGTTATTTTTCCACACTAGTTAATTAAAAGCCAAGACCCAGATATATATATAGATATATATAAAGATATATCACAATGCAAACAATTAAGCTTCATCATCTGGACAAGAATGTCAGCTTAGACTCTCTTTGTAAAAAGCAATTACAACGTCAAGACACTTCATATTTGCCTCTTTTGTCAGCACCAAGTCGGCCTAATGTGAATATTCCCATTTCGGGAGAAACATCCATTCTCCACTGCTGCCTGTGGCACCAATTATTCTTTCAGAATCAAGAGCTCTAGCGAAGCCTCTTGGTTTGTCGGCAGCATCTCTTTTCTTCTTTGATTTGCTGTCATTAGATTCACTGTCAGATAAAGACTTTCTTTCTTTTTGTGCCATTTTTTTTTTTTACCAGCTTTTTGAGAATTAAGGAATGTTTCAATTAACTCTGGACAATCTAAATTTTCTGCAGGTTCCCAAGTACTGTCAACATCTGACGTCCCTTCCACTTCAAGAAATGCTCCACCTTCCCTTTTGCTATAATTGGATCCAGTAGTTTTTCCACAAATTCTTCAGGCTCTGCCTCTGACATTTTTTACCCTTTTCATTCTGTTTTCTTTTTTCCTCCCTTTTTAAAATTATTTTTATTTTTTGCTCTGTAGTTTCATTTAAGGCTTTTGGGGGTTTTTTGTTTGTTTTGGTTGTTGTTGTTTGATTTTGGAAGACCTGAAGGGCTATTATTCTTAGATACATCCGCTCCCCTAAGTCCTGCCCCTCCAGGCTTTACTTTCAGCGACCTGAGGCCTATAAAGGCCAGGCCCCCGCCCTCCACCAGGGAGCGCAGGGTTCGTGGTCCGCGCATCTCCGAGGAGAAACAAAGGCTCAGAGTGCGGGCGCTCCAGGGTACCGCGGCACAGGGCCCACTCCTATGCCACTGCGGCCCGGTAACCAAGAGCGCCCCCCACCCCCGAAGCTTTGGGACAGAGGGACAGCGCCCATGCGCCAAAATCTGCTTCAAGATTTAACACTGTGACCTCTGTGAATACAGAGATTGTTCAAATGCCCTGGGGTTCTTGGGAGGCTTCTAAGATTACTGAGCATTTGCCAACATTACTATTAATGTTTGTCAAATAATTAAAAGACTGGATTAGTGAATGGTTAATGATATAACAGTGTTCTAATGATCATCAGAATAGTTACAACATCCTTTTACAGAAAAAGATGGAAAAATCACAGCTAACATTTAATTGAGTACACACTATATACCAGGCTCTGAATCACTTACAGATGTTATCTATAAAATTCAAACATTCCAACAAAGGGGGTATTATTTTCCTACTTTTCTGATGAAGAAACTGAGGCTTTGGAATATTAGGTATAACTTTCCCAAGCTCTTACAGCTAATAAGTAGTAGAGCTGGCCTTCAAACCCAGGTGTCTATTTCAAAGGACTGTGAAAGGATGAAGATGATGGTGATCGTAACAATGGTGGTAACAATAAAAACAATGGGATGTCTTTCTATTTCAGACCCAGACTCTTTCCAAGACTACATTAAGTCCTATTTGGAACAAGCCAGTCGGATCTGGTCATGGCTCCTTGGGGCGGCGATGGTAGGGGCCGCCCTCACTGCCCTGCTGGCAGTGCTTGTGAGCTTGCTGTGTCGTCACAAGAGAAAGCAGCTTCCTGAAGAAAAGCAGCCACTCCTCATGGAGAAAGACGATTACCACAGCTTGTTGTATCAGAGCCATTTGTAAAAGGCTTAGGCAATAGAGTAGGGCCAAAAAGCCTGACCTCACTCTAACTCAAAGTAATGTCCAGGTTCCCAGAGAATATCTGCTGGTATTTTTCTGTAAAAACCATTTGCAAAATTGTAACCTAATACAAAGTGTAGCCTTCTTCCAACTCAGGTAGAACACACCTGTCTTTGTCTTGCTGTTTTCACTCAGCCCTTTTAACATTTTCCCCTAAGCCCATATGTCTAAGGAAAGGATGCTATTTGGTAACGAGGAACTGTTATTTGTATCTGAATTAAAGTGCTCTTATTTTAAAAAATTGAAATAATTTTGATTTTTTCCTTCTGGTTATTTAAAGGTATATATATATAGATAGATAGATATAGATATAGATATAGATATATAGATATATATATGTTTTATTGGCCCCTTCTTTATTTTAATAAAACAGTGAAAAATCCACATTAACTGACTCCTTTAGGCTTCAGAAACACATTTTTATTTTCTTCAGAAAGGATGATATTCCCCTACATTTTACATTTCTGCTCCAAAATACATTATGGACTTCAAATAGAAAACAACCTTTAGCTCTTTCCTGTCATAGCTCTGACGATATTTTTTAAGGTCACTGAGAACAAGGGCCCAGCCTCTATAACACATCCAGCTAAGTGCCTGTCTCAAGATGTGTCCATTAAATATTTTAACGATGATAACTATATTAACATCTTTTCACCTTCTAAAAACTATCTTATTAGAGAAAGTTTAAAATGCAATCAAACATTTGACGTTTGAACAATTATCTGAATATTAGCCTTTCTGTAGTTCTAGTAAAATAACTCATTTCCATTTTCCTCGCCTATTAAGATTTCAAATTAGAATGTTCAGATAATCCTACTACTTAAATTTTGGGGCCCTATTGATTTCCAAAAAAAGTACAATTGATATTACATTTGTATTATGGCTATGCATAGCATAAAAGACTAGGACCAGTGGGAAGAAGTTATAATGGGCCCATTTTAGTTCAATAAGGGGAAACATTGTTCAATACTTAGAGTTACAAAATCAAAATGGACATCTTTGGACAATAATAAGTGGTTACCACTGGAAGTCTTCACGTACTGGATTGGGTGGCTAATGTGAGTCTGTATTATATTTATTTAAATTGGCTCAGGGTTCTCACCAATTCTCCCCACTGTAAAGCAAAGCTAACCATGCTCTATCAAAAGTCCCTATTACTCTTCCACATTATTTCAGGGGTTTTCACCATTCTTTCTTCCAGCCTTTCAACCAAATTAATTTACTTTGTCCGGGTGTTCCCAGTCTCTTCAGTTTCCTTATACCTAGTTGTGCTTGTCTGCTTAGGATTTTCAAATAGTATTTCAGTTTGACTACTTTTGTTTCCAGTGTCATCTTTGAACACCATACTTTCTCTGTCCCTTGGTGGCATATTAAAGGCAGACCTACTCAATCCAGGCTCCTAGAAACCTCTCTGGGTCTGGCATCTGAGTCCTACATCTCTGGGAAGGTAGTTAATATGAGACACACAGGTTTTTATGGGGTACCTTTCAGTCACAAGATTCTATAACTACTAAAAGGTCTGCAGCATAGCATTCTGATAGTTTATAAATGCATTTAAAAATAAATTGGCTGAAAAATTTGAGCTCTTGAAAACACCTTTATCTGTATAAGACTGACCTAAAATCAAGACCACATAATTTTCAAATGATTACTTTTTATTTAGTCCCGTTTTAGATTTCAAAGAGAGGCAAATATCATCCCACTTTACACATGTCCTAACCACACATTTTGGTTAATTTTAAAATCTACAATAAGTAAAAATTTACAATTATTTCTAAAGTTATCTTATTAATTATCAGAAATTCCTAACAGTTACTAAACTTGGTAATAGAGCAGCAGTCATCTTCTGACTCTCATTAGTTGTCAGACTTAAGCTAGCATGTCTAATTTCTGATACTGACTGCAGGAAAATCTGGCAAGAAGTGGGGAGTAGCTCACATGAACACAGTGGAAGTCTGTGGGAGGAAACGATAAATACCAGGGAGTATATCCTCAACTTAGTACATAACCAGCAAAAAAGATTTCAAGCAGATCATTAACAACGGTGTCTGAAGATCAGAGTCAATTATAGATGGGAATTGAAGCTAGTTAAATGAAGAGCAAGAAGGAATGGGAAAAGAAATTTGCACAAGAGTCTGTAGAAGATTCTGAAGAAGAAATGGTGATTGGGGGCACTTTTAGTCACAGATCACACGTGTGGGTGGGTCTGCCTTACCTAACAGGGGCCAAGGTGTTGTGGACACTGCAAAATAACTATGTGTGGGTCACTTACCTAGGATTGATTTGAAGGCAAGATTTTAGTCCAGGGTGGTATGTTTAAATCATTTTTGCAACACATTTTGAATAAAAGTCCACCTAAGAAATTGTCATTGTTACTGAGGGGCAGCCATATAAAGTCATTTTTTTTTCCTTTGTCACAGGCAATTCCCTCCATCACCGCACCTCAATATAGAACATCATTTTGTTTCTCTAGAGGCTTGAGGTGTCTATTTGTATAAAAGCAGCATCTATGATGAAACCATCATCACTTTAATTCCATGGTTTTCTCAATATAGCATAGAAATTACATGACTGATATTTCAAACTGACAGTTCCATTAAATTATAATCAACATTATATTCTATGGCTTTGTTTTTTACTGAGACCTTTACAAATTGCTTCATTTGATGCTTCTGCTCTGATTATTTTCCATTGCTACATTATAAGCCACATTCTGTTGAAAAGAGAAATAAGCAGCTGCTACTCTTTTTTTAATCTTTCTGCGTTTTCTAAAAAAAAAAAAAAAGATGTATTTTTAGTATCCAACCTTTCAAACAAGTCAAATACATAATTCTCCATCTGTAGAAATTACATTTGCATTTGGTATAAGTCATTTCAGCCAGTGTCTCCAGCAGGCTAACAGCTGGCATTAGTGGCGGATGTTTTTAGCTTTTTCCTTGTTTGTGTAGGCTTTGATTTTGTGGGATTTCTTTGTCATCATAAAAAGGGGCTTACTGGGGCCACCTATTGTGAGCTTGTTTCGGAGGACATGTCAGTAGAACAAAGTTCCACTCCCCCTCTGATTAGATGCCTTCTGAAAGCTACTGAAATGCAAATGTGAAAAGAGTTTTGGTTTTTTAATAAACTTTTTATTGCTTATTTTCAAAATCATTTGCCATTTTGTACAATGTAATAAAAATTAAAATTGGCTATGGAAACCACTTAGACCTCAAGAGCTTTCAAATTGTTCAGCTATTTAAAACAATATGGGAAGAATTTAAGTATTTTTTTAAAGAAAGGCTTGCCAAAATTCTATATTGTTCACGTTTATCTTATTGTTTTATGAGTTTTCTTAACAGCAATGTAAGAAATTATTATGACTTCATGTTCGTCTTCCAATTTTTATGCTTCATAATCATGATTATAAGGCATATTCTTATGACTTCTAGTTTTTCAATTAGAAATAAGTAACAAAGATGTTACAATTTAGTCAGTAGTTGTGATATTCAAAGAACTGTGCTAGGCACTTTCATGTATGTTAACTCATTTAATAATTGACATGTTACTAAAATGAGACTAAGTACTATTCATATTGTCAAGGGAGGAAACTGGTTGAAATAGGGTAAACACCTTCCCAAGTTTACATGTCTGCTCAGTAGTTTAGTTAATTTATCTTGGATTTGAGTTTAGTTATTCCTAGGTGATTCTTATTATAAATTTAATTGTCATATTTTACTCAATTATGTTGAAGTGTAATAACCAACTCCTGTTACTAAACAGTTTTGATTTAGCTTTTGTCATCATTTTGTTTAATATTGTAATGCATATCTTGGTTCATATACCATTTTATTTATCTTAAGTTACTTTCCAGGAGTAGGTTTTCTGGGTCAAAGCACACGAATACTTTTATAACTTTTCTAATGGACTGCCACAGCGCTCTTGAAAAGGGTTGTGTGGACTTAAAAATGCAAAGGAAAGAGACTAAAAAAAGGACATCAGAAAGAATAAATGAGAAAATTAAAAGGTAAAGAACTTAGAAGAAAGAAGACATGCTGCAGTTATCTTCAAGGGGAACTGAAGAGCCTTATTTAAGTTAGAGCCTTAACTTCATATGAATTTAACATGGCATAGGCTGTGATATTAAGTGCATTAAAGATTTGAGAAAATTTTTAACATATGTGGGATCTCAAGTCAGACTCTATGAATTTGATTCCTGGTTCAATCTCTCACTAGCTGTATAACCTTGTGTGAGTTATCTTACCTCTGTGTGCCCCAGTTTTATCATTGTTAAAATGCATGTAATAATAGTACTTTCCTGAACATGTCCTGAAGAGTAAATCTAAAGCCTTTACAGTAGTGCATAAATATTCATTATTATTTCACAAGTTCTCATAGAGTATGTTAACTCACATGTTACCTGTTTTAAGAAAGAAGATAAAAATATAACCACACCTTTTGTTTTTCAATAATAATTTTGCAAAACCATGAATAGTAATGTACCTATTTAATAAAATGATATTATGATAAATGTACTTTTAAGACACAGAAACATTTGGGGCCTAGAAATATTAATCACGCAAGTACATAGACTTCTAGCTCATAAACAAAAGTTGGCTATTAAAGCACCTATGATGTGGTACTGGGCTTGAACTTAATGCACATCCTAGGCCAACAGTCCCTAGCAGGATAAACTCCTCTGAGCCAGACAGTGTTGGTTCACTTTTAATCATTCACTCATTCATTCAAGGAACAAGTCTTTACAGAACACCTACTCTGTCTTGGCACTTTGCTAGAGATACAAACGTTAATAAGATTTAGTCTCCATTCACAGTGAAATCACAGTACTCTGATAAACAAGCCTATGAGCAAATCATTGCAAAATTATAAATACCATCATAAAGGAATATTCCATGTCTTATAGAAGTAATATAATTAATACTGCAGGTGTACAATATCATCAGAGGAGCTATAGAAGATTTCAAAGAAAAGCTAATAATTGAATGGTATTCTCAGAAGTTCACCAGGTAGATGAGGTGATCGATAATCTGAGCAAAATGATAACATGAGCAAAGGTAAGTGCTGACAAGCTATGGCTAATGGACTAAATCCTGCCCGGCAGTTGTTTTTGTAAATGAAGCTTTATTGAAACACAGCCAAACTCATTCATTTACATTACATATCGTCTACTGATGTTTTAATGCTACAACGGTAGAGCTAAGTAGTTGCAACAGCAACCATATGGCCCAAAGCCTACAGTATTTACTATCTTGCCTTTGATTGAAAAAGTCTGCTGTCCCCTGGCATAAACCAAATCAGAAAAATTCAGATTAGGTGAAGATAGATCAATGTAGATAAAAAATCATGAAAAAGAACTTCACCTTAACAATTGAGACAACAATAGTTGATTAGGGTTTTCGTTATTCTACTGTTTTGCCGGTTTAAAGTTATAAAGTGCTCTGGTGTAGATATGTAGATAGAGATATGGTAACATAGACACACACTGAATTATATGAATAAGGTATGTGGGATTTAAAATATTTTTTCTGCCAGCAAATCTACAAATTTCCTAGATTTTTGTTTTATTGATCTTTTTATTCCCTACTGTATTAGTCAATTTTCACGCTGCTGATACAGACATACCTGAGAGTTGGCAACTTACAAAAGAAAGAGGTTTAATTGGACTCACAGCTGCACGTGGCTGGGGAGGCCTCACAATCTTGGAGGAAGGCAAGGAGGAACAAATCACATCTTACATGGATGGTGGCAGGAAGAGAGAATTCGTGCAGGGAAACTCCACCTTATGAAGCCATCAGATCTCATGAGACTTATTCACTATCACGAGAACAGGATGGGAAAGACCTGCTCCCATGATTCAATTACCTCCCACCGGTCCCTCCCACAACACGTGGGAATTCAAGATGAGATTTGGGTGGGGACACAGCCAAACCATATAACTCACTGTTGCCATTAAGTGTCCTTCCTATGGAGCACCCATCTCTTTGGAAGCTCAGGAACCCAACCCTTGTGAAATTGCTGAGTTTTTATTTCACTAGTTTTCCTCATTCTTCCCTGTGTCTTCAACCCTTCCCATACTGTAGGGTCCTCAACACTTCAGCATTCAGATACGCTTAACTTAAAAAAGAAAAATCACTCTCCATTAATAGCACATGAGCTAAAATAAGTTATGCACAGGTGAGAGTTTTCTTTGACCAAGAAAGGCCAAAATAAAAAAAGCTGAGTTTCCACTCAGCTATTGCCCTATTTCTTTCTATAGCCATGCTTCTTAATAAGGCTGTTTATATTTGTGGTCTTTACTGTTATGTCTTTTACTGACTAGGTAACGCACTTCAATTTGTTTTCTGTTCTGCCTCTCTATGGAAACTTTCCTTACCATGGTCACCAAAGGTGTCTATACTGACAAATTAGATGACATTTTTGGTACTCATTTAACTTGATTCTCTCTTCTACTTAAACACTCTTTCCTTATGGTTTCTGAACAGTAACTCACCTGTAGGTGTTTTCTTCCTTCTGCTTTTTCCTTCTTGGCAATTCCAAAAGGTTCAACTCTTCTGTCTCTAGATGTTGAAGGTTTTTTAGTTTGGGTTCTCTAAGGCAGACGTCTGCATGCAGGTCGTTTTTAGAAAGTGTTTGTAAAATTTGTTCTCACTCATAAGCAGGAGCTAAATAATGTGTACATATGGACGCAGAGTTTGGAATGATGGACAATGAGGAATCCACAGGGTTGAGGAGTGGGAGGAGGATGGACAATGGCAGGTTTCTTGGTGGGTACAATGCACATTGCTCATAGTAATGAATGCACTGAAGGCTCTGACTTCACCACATTGAACTATGTCAATGTAGCAAAAATTGCACTTGTATTCCATGATTATAAATAAAAATTCAAATAAAGGAAACAATAAAAGAAGAAAAGGTAAAATGTTTGCAGAACTAATATCTCTAATGGCATAAGAGACGTATGGAGTGAAAGGAAGAGAAAAAGCAATGTAGTAGAGGCTTCAGCCCACCCTATGGGGAGCTCTGCAGCTAGGAGAAATATGAATATATATACAAACATATAAACATACATATAAGTGTATGGATAAACTTTTTATAAGAAATTTGTCTCACATAATTATAGGGGTTGACTAAACCAGTCTGAATTTTGTAGGACAAACAGTAAGGGAAGATAAGCTGACTGAAACTAGAACCTCAAGGACATGAGCTAATGCACAGGTGAGAGTTTCTTTGACAAAGAAACATCAAAACCCTTTTTTAAAGACTTTCCAATGGATTAAGCTCCACATTTCAGCTTAAACTGTAGATCTCTTGGGTTCACAATTCATTTTAGTCATCCCTAAACTTTCATTGTTGTTTTTCAGCATCAATGTATCAATAGCACTCAACAAGAGCCACTTCCTTTGAACTTCCCAAATCCCTAAATTATGCTTTAGTTACAGGTACATTCAATTATTCTATAAGCCCATTCCAGTTAATACTGGTAAAGTTTTTAACAATTGCCCACTATAGCATGCTAGGAGCTATCCGTATTCCGACTACTACTAGTGACGGAGTTTTCATTGCCAATTAACTGGTGGATTATCCAGCAGCAAAATCCTATTTCAGAGAATGCTTCCTAAGACTACTTTTGGCACCAGTAGTCTTCAGGTTCCCCAGAAGTCTCAGGTGAGCCGACAGCTATCTGCAGCTGGGATGGTCTTTTAGAACTGTCCCACATCAAAGCAAGGAGCTTCAGTATTTGTTTTCCCACATTATCTAGTCATTGCATATGGGCTGCCCCAGGTAACAGACTCAGGCCAGAGACTCCCTTCTGTGAGCACAGTTCTTGAAGAGGGACTCAGCTATGAGCAATCAGCAGCCAACACTAACAGTAGCTGGGGGAAATGAATGCTTTGGTCCTTAAGGAACAATCTGTTCAGTAAACAGAGCATCCACTACACATGGATGATGTTATCACTCTCATCTTTCCATTCTACTTCCTGCTTAAGTATTCTTTTCTAAAATTTCAGAATTGTTGATGACTCCCAAGCTTATATCTCTAGTCCAAGCTTCATCTTAGAGCTTCTGATTAATATATCTAATTGCTTATTTTAAAATTTACTTAAATATTTTACAGGAATTAAAACTGAACACATCTAAAAGTGAACTCTTACTATCATCCTAAATATCAATTCTCAGTGAAATAATGTCTTTTGTAGCAACATGGATGGAGGTTATTATCCTAAGTGAAATAACTCAGGAACAAACCAAAAACCATATGCTCTCACTAATAAATGAGAGCTAAGCCATATGCTATGCAAAGGCATACAGAGTGGTGTAATGGACATTTGAGACTCAGAAGGTGGGAGGATGGGAACAGGATGAGGGACAAAAAAGTTACCTGTTGGGTAGAATGTATACTATTTGGGTGAGGGGTACACTTAAAACCCAGACTTCACCATTATACAATTTATCCATGTAACCAAAAACTACTTGTACCCCTAAAAATTATTGAAAAAAAATTAGTTTTTCATCCAAACTTCCACAACTTAATAAATGGCACCTGTACCCAGGTTATTTCTCGTGCAATAAACTTGGAAGTCTTCTCTGATATAGTTTCCCACACATCTAATCTATTTGCAGTAGTCCTATTTCTGCCTGCAATATGCAATGACTTTGGCGTGTCTCTACTTCATTCTAACATGCCCTCACTGTCACATCACAGCAATCTCTCTATTGCAGTTCTAGACTAAGTCATAATCTTCTGTTGTTGAAACTACTGCAATAGCCACTTAACTTAATTCTAATTCCCCCACTTGCCTTCTTCTAATCCACATAGCAATTAAAATGACCATTTAAAAAGATGCTTATAACACTTCAGAAGCTAAATATTTCTCTCCAGCTAAATTCCAAATCCTCAAGAAAGACCTCCTGTTTTAGCCCCTGCCTGCCTTTCCAGTTTTATTTCATGCTATTCTGCAACTTACTTTCAGTACTTTGGCAAGTAAATCCAATGAATCTGTTTCCACTAGATAATAAATTTCATGAAGATAAATTCTGCATTAATTTTGAGAAATTATATTCCCAACGTCTGGTCCATAGTAAGAATAGGATAAATATTAAATGGAAGAATGAAAGTGAAACTCATCAAAAATTAAATCTAAGCAAATAGAGAAAAGTAAAAACAGAATAAACGTACTTTATGCTTAAAAAACAATAAGATCTAGCCCTCACTTCAGTATGTCAAGGACTTCCAAAAAGTGAAGATTGCTGATAGCTCTGAAAGAAGTCCAGGTTGCACTAAACCAGGTAATACTTCAACTAAAAGGAAATAGAGAACGCAAACTGGTAAACATGGTGACACTGAGAAGTGGGAACTACTTATAGAAAAATCCTCAGTACAAGTTGAAGGCATGCTGATGTGATAAATCTTCCAGTGACTCTAAAAGATAGTGTTCTTAGATGGAGATGGTGAATATTTCCATCAGAGCTTCCATAGCATGATAGATCATAAAGAAAAGTTATTAATAATAGGCAATACTGGAATAATTCATAAAAATAGCTTGGTTCAAAAAAATATTTTCAGATATCACTGGATGAAACAGGAGTTGAAATTAGAATACCAGGCTAAGATATGTGGGGCTACAGAAGTAGCTAGAAAGAAGTTCTGGCCCTTAAGACGGTTTCAGCCTAGGAAGAAATATAAGAAATATTTATACTCCCAAGCTACAAAAATATGATAGATTTGGCTTAGGGGTATAGAAGAAGAGTTATGAAAGATGACAGATTTTATGGACTTAATACTTAGGGAGGATTTGATAATATGTGTCAAGATCTGGGTATTTTACATATTTGATCTCATTGCATTGTCACTAAAATTTTGTGTATTGTTATCGTCACTTGCAAGATAAAGAAACTGATATGCTGAGAGGCTTAGTAGCATGCCCAAAGTCATGCTGCCACTATGAAATTGAGATCCAAACCTACGGTTTAACTCAAAGTTCATAGATTTTCCAATATACCGTGTTTGTATAGATTACCGCCAGGTGTGTGTGATTGTTTAATGTGTGTATATGTATCTGGTAGTAGCATCTAGGAAAAATCAAGGAATTAATTACATTTAAACTGATCTTTCTGGTTATTCAAATGACTGGTGTATCTTTAATCAAGGTTTGAAGGCCAACACCAAAAGAGTGGGTTGAGAATTTTAAGTTTGTGTCCTTTGATAATAATGCAGCTTTTCTAGAAAAGAAACCCTGCTCTCCTGCCTGTCAAACAACTACAGGTCACCGGGGTGTGCATCTTGTAAAACTTCATTAAGGTACATACTTAGTTGATGCCTAAAAATATTTTGAGTATAGGCACAGACATTAAGTAATAGATATTAAAATTTTTAAGAAAAACATTTTCAAGTACACATGGAAAAACATTTTTTATTGCTAGTAGTCTAATGTTAGCAGTCTTGAATTTAATGCTGCTCTATATTAGAAAATGAATTAACTAGCTGGTGTTAAATTATCTCTAAAACTAGGATGGTGGCTATGGAAGGAGAAAAGGACAGATGTGAGAAACCTCAAAATGAGAAAATTAAGAGGACTTAGTGACATAAATAATAGAGAGGAAAAATCAAAATTCACATTCAACTTGAAAGTCTGTTTTTCCCTAAGTTTTCCTTTTTTTCTAACTAGACTAATAACTAGTCTTTTCTCTAACTAGACTATTACCTAATTTCTAAGTACTAAAATGTAATGTGTTGATCATATACATAATTAACTGTTTCCATTTAGTTTTTCTTCATAATATTTTTAAGGAAAACTATTAAGATTCTTTTTATGGTTCTGAGTACCCCTGACGATACTCAATATTTCCTATTAGGCATGGCTTTTAGGTATAACGACACAATGAGAATTACATTTAATTTACCAGTTACTGAGAACTTATTGAAAATCAGAAATTTTGCTAGAACTCAGGGGTGAAAAGATGATTAAGACTCTAAAACCATGTACTACTTTGAAGAAATGCACACTTACTGGAGGTGACAGGCAAGCTGATAAATACCTATGAAATTATAATGAAAATGTAATCACTTCTGAAAACTATTTTAAAAACACACTCTCATAAATAAGTTCATAATATAGAAAAAATAACAAACTATCCATGGTTCACTACCTTATTTCTTCAGGTTGGCCCAATTTCTTTCATAATTATTATAATAGATGCCTTTCTATCTTTTCTATGTTAGACATAATTCAATCACTATTACTATATAATTGACATATCCCTGTCATATACACACTGGACATGAGTATATTATTTCAATTTTAATGAAGAGGACACTTGAAGAAAAGAGAACTTCCCAAAGTCACACAACTAGTAAAATGGAGAGACCAGGACTTTTAATCCTACATTCCTGATTTTACATCCTCATCTTTGTGCTATCCATACTATTTCCTTGACTTACAAATTCATCTTCGTCTAATTAGTACAATTATTGTACTAATTAGACAATATTTATACTAATAACAAATATTGTTATTAATAGCATTAGAATTTACTTTGTGACCCTAGACACCTTACATCTTATTGACTCATGTAACCCTCATTCTACAGATAAAAAATCTAAAGCTGATAATCATTTTTAAAACATCATCCAAGGTAACAGAGCTCACATTGGTGCAGGCAGGATTTTAACTCAAGCAGTATGACTTTACATTTTAGAGAGTTTGTCTGAGAAGAAATTGTAACCACCACATTATATGGTCAGTTCTGGAATTCAATAGGTCCAGAAAGGTATCAATCTATAAAGTCAATTGAAAGAAATCATCAGCCATCATCTTGACAGAAACCTAAAAGCTCCTGGACAAGCAATTGAAGCAGCACCACTGTGTCATGTATTGACCTTAAAACTGCTGTCTCAGGTAACCTGTTTATTCTGAATTAAAAAAAAATAAAGACTGGAAGAAAAACTCGTCACTGGTAGTATATAAAACCATCATAAAGAACAGCTGATGAGGTATATTCTATTTTTCCTAGGAATATAACCTGTTGTCTAGGTTAAGGTTGGAATTATGAGATTCAATGAAATAAGATAGATTGGAGAATGCAGAAAAGATTACTAAGACAAGAAAGAAGACTTAGGAAAAGCTAATTCTACCAACACAGATGACATCCACCACAATCCACTTTGGAAAAAGATGGGAGGAGATGGGTTGAGTAGAAAAATGAGGAGAGAAAAAAGCAAGGAATATTAGGGCTTCGGTGATATTATAATGTTTTAACTCTGCCCTGCCAATCACCTCTGTTTTGTGTTAGGGAACTGACAGAGGAATATACAATAAACAATATGCAAAGGGGAGAGAAGGTTCTATTAACAGCGATGTCAGTGACTAATTCTAGTTTGGGGTTCTCTGTTAAAGCTAGGTTGGTGCACAAGACTTAAGCAATAGTCTCAAGTGAAACTTCTCAAGTGAAACTTTCAATGGTTAGAAAAAAATGACTCCAAATCTGGGGCACTTACCACCCTTGGTCTATCAAATTGTGAAAGGAAGGCAAAGAGAGAAAAGAAGCACAACAAAGATGACAGCAACGTCATTGACAGTCTAGCATATGTATGGCATAGAAGAAATGGAAGAGAAAATGAGAATATGGGATACGGTCCTGCATCCACTTTTCTCCCAGGGACAAAAGACGATGAGAGATGAAGGTACTAAGAGGCATGCAAATTGTGTCAGGGGTGCCCAGTATCACCTAGGTTTACTAATTCTCTAAGGATACTCAAGAGCTCAGTATAGTTTTACTCACAGCTATGATTTACTACAATGAAAGAATACAAAGCAAAATCAGCAAAGGGATAAATTGTGTGGGGTGAAGTCCAGGGGAAATCAGGCACAAGCTTCCAAGAGTCCTCTTCATTGGAGTCGCACAGGATATACACTTAATTCCTCCAGCAACAAGTTGTGACTTGCATGAAGTGTTGTCTATAAAGGAAGTTCTTTTAGACACTCAGTGCCAAAGGATTTTATTGGAGGTTGATCACATAGGCATCTTGCCTAGCACTTACCGCAATTCCAGAGTCCCAGAAAAAAAGCAGGTGTTCAGTATAAACCTTATTGTTTGCACAAAAGTTTTGTAACATTCAGTCATTGTTATCAGTTAGGGTAGTGAGAATTGTCCTGAAATTTCAAGTTCCCAAATGTCAGCCAAGAGACAAGCTTGCAAGCACACTTTTCTAAGAAGGATGTCAGTCTCAGGCCTGGTGTATTAACTTTTTTTCTGCACACAGATATATGTGTAATCCTTTACACACAAGAATCATAGCTATTAATAAATGTGGACCAATACAAATTTCACACCCTGTCCAAATTATTATTCTCTATTCTCTATTCTTGAAGGCAGAAGAAAGAAAGGGATGAGAGGAAAGGCTGACCAATCAAAATAGAAAAGCATCTCTGTCTCCTACAGAAATGCTGAAGTTGGTTCAAAACCAGTAAGTGAAGAATAAAAACTAAAGATATAAAGTCACAGAATCTTCCTTCCCATTTACCACACCTAGAAAAAATAGATACTGTCAAGGCTCATCATACGTAGATTCCATATTTGCAAATCACCTGCTTGCTAAAAATTTTTGTGACCCCCAAATTAATACCTGCTGCACTTTCATGGTTATTTGCAGCCATGAGCAGAGCAGCCAAACATTTGTTTCTCCAGGTTGACATTCCCAGCTGAGCCCCAAGTGTAGTGAAGCTTTGTTTAGTGTTCCTAAGGACCTCCCATTAAAGTCTTTTGTCAGAATAAAACAAAAAGTCTATCTTCTTGTCTTGTGGATTTTATAGATATATATACACATATATGTGTATATATGTGTATATATACATATGTGTATATATGTATATGTGTATATATACATATGTGTATATATGTGTATATATGGTATATATACACATATATATGTGTATATATGTAAATATATGTATGTATATATATGGTATATATACATATATATGGTATATATATATATACCATATATATATATACACACACAAACATACATACATATGGTAGATAAGCTTTGTCCAGGGATGAGTTTAATGTTAATTAATCAACAATATATATTAAATAAGGTGTCTTTAAAAAGAAACACACATATACAAGGTTATATATTAAAAGGTTGATGGAAATTTGATCATAGGTTCGCGGGAGCCTATCTGAGAGTAATGGTTTGCTATTCACTAATTCAGTCTGTGTGGCAACTTTATAGAACAAAACTACCATAAATAACGAGAACTGACTCCACTTCAAACATCACTTCACACACAAAGAACCTCTATCTACCATAAAGTCACCGGGTTCTGCAGCACATTGTGCATGTCAGGGAGCTATAGCAACCATGGGCACAGAAGGGGCTGTGACTGGGCAGGGCCAGTGCCTCAATGACTCCTCTGAGCCCTGGGGCAGAGAAAAACTCAGAATCAAGGATAATAGGCTAATTCAAGTGCTGAATTGGGAACAGACAAACTTAGAGCTTGGATTAATCCAAAAACCCAAACAAATAGGCTTTTGCCAATTGTGGCAGCGAACTTTGGATCTTCAAGTCTGTGACTGGGTTATTAACCAACAGGGAAAAACAAGGTTCAAGGTTAAAGTTAGGGTCCAGGAAATAGGTGAGGAAAAGAGTTTATATTAGAAAACAAAACAAAAGATGTAGTCATCATACAACTTCAAGGTATAGCTGTGGCTCTCAGGGCTCTGTCTGTCTGTTAGCTCTAATTTGAAGCACTCTTCTTGTTACTGGTAGATAAGGGTTAAAGGGAAGGGGCAACTGCCTCAAAAGACAAGGCTTAACAATGCCCACATGGTCATAATATATATTACTAGATATTTTGTTTCAATCTGCTTTGGAAAATAGGTACAAGGTAACTATGCCCTCAATATTTCCCAAGTGTCCCATTAGATATTTAAAATAAATAACTAAACAAACCACTTCCTACGATCACTATAAGAGAAAACCAAGGCACAGAGGCCGCTATTTAAAAATCTTGAAATCCGAGTTTATTTACCAGTCAAAACCTCCATTAAAGTCTTTTATCAAAGTAAAACACAAACTTAATTTCAGAAATCACCTTGTCAAAATGCACGTGCATTTGGAATCCGTCATAATTAGCAGTTACTCTAAGTGTATTTTTTCACACAATACTTTGGGTCTATATCTGAAATTCAAAGCCAATTCTGGCATGTATGCTTACATCTCCCAGTTGATTACACATTTATCAGCAAGCTGCAAACTTGGCCTCTGCAACACAAGCCACTTGAAAATATTTCTCAGAGATTTTCTTGCCTAATAAAAAGTCTGATGAGAAACTTTTGCTGTCACATATTTTCATATTTTTTAGCCCTAGCAAACACATTCCTGACAGGTGAATCAATACGAATAAGGGAAGACACTTCAGAGAAACTTTTAGTCTTCAGAATTGAGATTTGCATCAATGCCTCTCTGATTTGTGCATCCTTCAAATATTTTTTTCCCCAATTATCTTTTGTGTTCTTCTCTCGCTGGCTGCTGCTGATGAGTAATTTTAAAACACTGGTGCTATTAAAGCATGCACTCATGACCCCATTGTGACACAAAGCAAATAGTGCACATAGCGAATGCAAGCACATAACTGCTAATCTTGCCTTTTAAATGCATTTGAACTTGACCTATTGAAATACCCATTACAGAATGTATGACAGCTTGGCGAAATACAGGGGGCAAGACACCATCTCAGGAAAGCAGACTCTTTGAAAATAAATCACTTGAAAGACTGCAATGTGGTAGGAATTGATTGAGAAAAATGCAGTACCACATAGTAAAGTAACCTGCTTAAACCCTACAAAACAAGTCACTACTTCTAAAAGCTCTGTAAGTTAGAGCTCAGTGGAATCTAATTTAATCCACAAATGACTCTTAAAGAAAATAATGACTAAAAATTTAATGTAGAGAGCATAGATTTAGAAACATCAATAATATAATGTCTTGTATTCTGAAGCAAATATATTTTCCTTTTTCTTTGTCTTTTTTTCTTTCTTTCTTTCTTTCCTTTTTTTTTTTTTTTCCAGATGGAGTTTCACTCTTGTCTTCACTCTTGTTGCCCAGGCTGGAGTGCAATGGCACAGTCTCAGCTCACTGCAACCTCCACCTGCCTGGTTCAAGTGATTCTCCTGCCTCAGCCTCCTGAGTAGCTGGGATTACAAGCGTGAACCACCACGCCCGGCTAATTTTTGTATTTTTAGTAGAGATGGGGTTTCACCATGTTGGCCGGCTGGTCTTGAATGCCTGACCTTAGGTGATCCACCCAGTTCGGCCTCCCAAAGTGCTGAGATTACAGGTGTGAGCCACCATGCCCAGCCAGCAAATATATGTTCGTGCTGCTGATGCAGGAACGCATTTCAACTTAATATAGCCTAGGCATATCTTAGGACCTAAAGGTGCCCACAGTCATATATACTGAAGCATTTTTACTCAACCTATCCACTATAAAATTATCAAGTCTACTGAGAGTCAAAGTCAACATAGAAACACAAGCTATAATGATTCTCAGAGAGCATTTTTAGAACAAGGTCTGATCTGCATTTTACTGACAGGAAAAGTAGTTTTCAGATGGTATCAGAACACTGGTCTCGGGGACAGGGCTTATGGTAAATGGCTCATATCCCACCTTGGTAAATGTCAGAAACACTTGACAGTAACTCTACTATTATTCTTTATTTTACGTAATTTGAAGATTTCAAAAAAGGGAGATTATGATGTGCTGGATAAAATCAACAAAAATCTGTAAGCAGGAGTTTTTACAGGTGTGTAAATATGTACGGTATACTTAATGTTTAGGTAAAATTGACTCCTCAATGGTCAAACATAAAAACTCAACATTTAAACTTCATAATGAACATATTATGTTTTATTAATTTTCTGTGCAAATATATATATAATTTTAATATTTTAAAATTATATAAATATTTAATGTTCCAATCTTACTGGGCAAAATTATGAGATTTAAAAATAATAACAAAAAACAAACCAAAAATAAAACCAAAATCCCAAACCCAGCATATTAAATTTAAATATCAGAATCCTATCATTCCCAATTACATATTCTGCTGTAAGGAAAATTACAAAAGTGTTGAGTGGCTTGGAAATTAGAATACTTTCAAAGTGTTTCAAAGGAGCAGTTCTTAAACACTATTTTTTTATTATCTTCACATGTAAGGCTGGTCCTTCTTCAGGATGAAAACAACACTATGCTGTTCTCAAAATCCTGGAGAAAATTCTTGATTATTATTGCCCAAAGTGCATAATTCCCAATGAAAAGAGATTTTAAGTATGTTTGAACAAATTTTATTTGCTTCAGTTGTAAGCACTGTGTCATGTTCCAAAGCAATAAAGGTTTTCCTACATACTATGACTTTGTAGCAACAAAATTATATATAAATATATGCATATTTTCAATTATTTATGAATACTGAATTTGATTTAGTGCTTTCTCTTCAGCATTGTATAATGCCACACTTCCATTTAACCAGATAACAAGGATCAAATGCCAAACCTGGATTGCTGAGCATCTCACACTTGGATGGGAGGACTACACTTTCTCTACTTGCAAACCTGAAATTGTTGAATGCTATGAAAGCTGGAGGGTGTTACCACACATTATTCCAGAATTTCATTTTCACTTGAGTTTTTTTTATAATCCACCATAAAAATACACACATGCACACACACATTACTTAAATATAAAAATCTACAAAATAACATGAGCTTTGATGAAAACCCACAATGTAAAATATCTCCAGTAAGAGTAAGAAAGCTATACTTTACTTTATTCCCATCTAAAAAAAAAGCAGATAAAACGTCTTGCATTTTTTGTAAATAGAAGGATTTCTAGTGATAAGACATAGCTCTTGAATTTAATTCAGTAGAATATCTCACAAACACCTAAATTTTCCTCCATTAAATCTTAAATAAGTGGGATAACTTATGCTACCCTCTGTAATTCATAACTTAATTTTCATAAGTCAATACAACTATCTCTAGCCATATTGGGCCTGACCAAAACTAGCTAAGAGGAATTCAGAAAGCATATACTAGATTTAACAAAAGACTTTCTTTGTGGGGAGCAGAACAAAGACAGATAGTGGTGCTGGTTTGCTGTGGGTGTTTCTTTACTCGCCCAGAAAATAAAATTAAATAATCAATCTTTCAGGTGCAATGGACTGCAACTCATAAAAGCCTGAGTTTTACTTTCTTATAACAGTTTGATTTTTACTCTGTCATCAAAAGTCTACTAAGGGAGATTTGCCTAGGAAATCTCTCTCTTCACCACACTTCTCCTCCCCTCTTCCACATTTTTGCACACTACATCCCTGGTAGATATTATTCCCATTTTTATGTAAGTGGTCTAATATATTTCAGGGATGAAGGCTCCAAATTTTCTGATTTCTCTCTCAGAATCCTATTTACTCCATAACCATTGAATGTGGCTGAATAGAGTGGTAACACTGGCACACTCTCAGGGTAGAACAGCATGTCATCCAATTGTATGCTTAATTTTTAAAGTGATTTCTACTTTTCCCACCTCTAATTTAATTTTTTAAAATTATTTATTTATTTTTGAGACCGAGTCTCGCTCCTGTCCCCCAGGCTGGAGTGCAATGGCCAAGCTTGGCTCACTACACCCTCTGCCTCCCAGGTTCAAGTGATTATCTTGTCTCAGCCTCCCGAGTAGCTGGGATTACAGGTGCCTGCCACCACGCCCAGCTAATTCTTGTATTTTTGGTAGAGACGGGGTTTCACCATGTTGGCCAGGCTGATCTCCAACTCCTGACCTCAGATGATCTGCCGGCCTCAGCCTCCCAAAGTGCTGGGATTACAGGCGTGAGACACGGTGCCCACCCTTAAAATAAATTTTAATGAAAAGAGAAAAAAAAAGATAATCTCCTGCTAACGCCTTTTGGTAAGCAGATAATTGTCATATTTAAATAAACGTGTAATTGCACCTGGTGGGCACCCAGTTCTGCCATTAAAAATGCCATACTCACTGAAGACATTGTATTTTCCTAAACCTGTTAGTCCCTGGGAACCTAAAGAATAAACTGTGCAGCACATCTAATCACAGAGTGTAGGGTAAATGTCCCAGGTCATGTTCCAACATACATGCGGTAAGGTATTTTACATTCCTTTGAGGTTCAGCTGCAGATAAAAACCTAGAAAATTTAACAGCTTTGTCTTTAGCCAATGTGTTGGCTGCAGTAAATTTTTAAGCAAGTAAGCAAAGCTCCCATTTTATGCACTGTGGATATTTCTCACCGCTAAAATGAATTACATAGTCATACTAAATTGATACTAGGTTCAAGTGAATATGCTTTTATAAGTAAATATATATACTTTTATGTTACAACAGAGACAATGTATGTATCTCAATGTCTACAATTGTTAAGAAGGTTTTCATTCCCTGGGTGGAAGGATAACGGTTGTAAAATATGACCTTGCAATGACAGAATTTTAATGCATTGTGTATGTGACTAAAGCAATGCATGGCATCCTGGCCTTCTTTATGCCATGTATATTCGAGTATTTTGGAGTGCTGGCTCTCATCTAAGTGTCGGGGTCTTCTCTAGGTCAAATAGCAGCTCATCAATGCTTTATTTCTTAAAGAACCTAGATGTAATTTTAATCTAAGATAAAGTTTCTTGCTAAAATTCTAATATCAGTGAAAATGTGAAAAGTTCCCTAAAATCTAGCCAAACATCACATTCTTTTACATTCTTCCAAACCAGAGAAATAGCCAGTTTACCATGTATTTAAGCATCTTTTGAGTTATAAAAGGAAAAACATTATTATGTCCTGATGTGTTAAATGATTTTGCTTTCTCTGACAATTTTTATTCCTCCTATGAGACATTTCTTGCCCTTCCTAGTTCCAAAATGTGAATTTTAACACTCTGCATCAGGTTGTTGGTTTCCGTTCTAAAGCAACATTAAGCTTTCCGCTAATTTTTATAAAGATCCACATGGCCTTTTTTTTCTCTTATAATAAACCCCTCTTTCTTATGTATTAGATATTTTCTGCTTTTTCTCTTTAAAAAACTTAGTTTAGCTAGTCTTTGCAATTCTGTCCTTTAAGAATAAAGAATATAATGGTATAGAATAGAATAAAGAGTCTTACAGAATAGAATAATAAAGTTAGCGCAATAGGGAGGATATTTAGAAGAGAAATAACAGTGAGTTCTCATTGTCCTGAGGTGGCTGAAGTAAATGCCAATCTCATTACGTTTGATTTCATTTATTTCCTGTCTCACTAGTTTACAAAATGCTGACTCTTCTCCTGGACAAAAAGTGAGTTGTGGTCATGTGAGTAGTGAACAATAGTCATTTGTTTTGACACCAGTTTTTCCTGGGTGGTTAGAAAGCTGGTGAAGTTATGATTTTCATCTATGAACTTGAATTTAAAATTATATTATTAGCATTTCCTAGAAACCACTGTATTACAGATTACCATCTGTATTACAGATTTCTCCAATGCAAAACTCTGGAGAACATGATCCCTTTACCACAGTTATCATACTTAAAAACAGGTATATGAAAATGGTTTTTAATAAGCAAAACATATAAGACTAACAAATTTAGAATAAGAAGATAGATTCGTAAGAAAAGCATAATTTTCTGAATCTGAATCTGGAATTAACACTCAGTATCATATTTTCCACATGGCACTAAATAGGGTTTAACAGGGAGATTCAAACTCACAGCGCAAGATATTTTTATTAGATGAAGATTTCGTGGGGAGGTGAAGAGCCTTTCAGTAGAAGAGATTAAAAAAATTGAACTCCAGGCCGGGCGCAGTGGCTCACGCCAGTAATCCCAGAAATTTGGAAGGCCAAGACGGGCGGATCACAAGGTCAGGAGATACAGATCATCCTGGCTAAGACGGTGAAACCCCATCTCTACTAAAAAAAGTACAAAAAATTAGCCGGGCGTGGTGCTGGGAGCCTGTAGTCCCAGCTACTCGGGAGGCTGTGGCAGGAGAATGGCGCGGCCCTGGGAGGCGGAGCTTGCAGCGAGCGGAGATCATCACACCACTGCACTCCAGCCTGGGCGACAGTGCAAGACTCAGTCTCAAAAAAAAAAAAAAAAAAAAAATGAATTCCAGTCTCAGCTCTGCTACAAACTCAACAGACGACTTGTAGCAATTTTGGGCTTCAGTTTTCCCAATCGTAAAATAAGACTACTCCTACCTTCAGTATTTTATATTCAATAATATAACTGTATATGGAAAAAGTCCTAGCTAGCACAAGAAAAGGAAACTTCTTAAAGTGAATAGCAACTTAAAAATTTTCCCCTTGGTTTGTTTAGAAAACTCACTTTTTGGCTAGTATAACCATCCTTAAGAAACAAAACATTTTTTCTTAAAATTTCTTCTCTGTTATATAATGAATATTCTTCATCATTAGCATTATCTATTAATGACAATAGTCCATTTGCCTCCAGTGAATCTCTTTAACAATGGCTCATAATTTAAATCCATCACCCGCTGTGAATGCTGTACGTAAACACTGATTTGTGGGTTTATAAATCACATGGCTGTGTAGATTAAATTGATTCTGCCTGTTCCTTGTCTACATTGCTTTTATGCTGTTGTTTTAAATGCCTATACTACCACAGTCACCGAATTGGCATTTTAAAGTCACTGAATGAAGAACTATCAAGCATTTCACTTTTAACTTGAAATTTTTAAAAAAGCAAATGAAGTCCCAAATGTATGTATGTATATGTATGGATTTATGTAGTATATATGTATGAGTGTGTGTGTATGAATCATAGTTTTTTAGAATTATTTACACTTAAAAATTATAACCTTCCCTTGCATAAATCAGGTGATACAGCAAGATTAAAAACCGATGGAAAGTCCTATTGAATTCTCTGTTTGGGAACATATAAAGAGAATGCCCTTATCCACAAAATAAATGTCTTGGTATAGTCCTATAGAAATTGGTAGTTTGGGCCAAGCCTGGTGGCTCACACCCGTAATCCCAGCACTTTGAGAGGCCAAGGTGGGAGGATCACTGAAGCCCGGGAGTTTGAGACCAGTCTGGTCAACATTGTGAAACCCCTGTCTCTACTAAAAATACAAAAATTGGCTAGGTGTGGTGGCATGTGCCTCTAGTCCCAGTTACTCGGTAGGCTGAGATGGGAGGATCACCTCAGTTCAGGAGGTGGAGATTGCAGTGAACTGAGATCATGTCACTGAATGCCAGTGTGGCTGGAAGTCTCTGTCTCAGGAAAAAAAAAAAAAAAGACAAGAAAAAGAAAAGAGGTGTATGAGTAGAAAGACCTATAGCAATAGCCATTTTGTTTAGAGGTTCTTAAACAGGTGTGCTTCTTTCTGGAGTGTGTTTGTAGGTTCCCCAAAATTGTAGGGATGTGCTGTATGTCATACTAAGCATTTTAATCAGATTCTCAAAAGGATACACTATCCAAAAATTAATAAAATGATACATTTTAGTCTATGTATGAGAAGTAATTTGACTTAGTCACACCATTAGCCTGCAACAACACTGATAGTTCCAGAACTCAAATTCCTAAGGCTTCTCATGCTAGTGTGCACTCAAATGCTAATCCCTTTTTTTTTTTTTTTTAAGACAGAGTCTCACTCTGTTGCCAGGGCAGGGTTGGAGTGTAGTGGCGCAATCTCAGCTCACTGCAACCTCGGCCTTGCCTCCCCGGTTCAAGTGATACTCGTGCCTCAGCCTCCCGAGTAGCTGGGACTATAGGCACCCACAACCATGTCTGGCTAATTTTTGTATTTTTAGTAGAGATGGGGTTTCACCATGTTGGCCAGGTTGGTCTTCAACTCCTGACCTCAAGTGATCTTCCCGCCTTGGCATCCCAAAGTGCTGGGATTACAAGTGTGAGCCACCATAGCCGGTGCAAATGCTAATTCCTGACAAGCAGAGTGTGTTTCCTAAACTTGCATCATCTTGTGAACGAATGTTGCTGCTTTATTTGTTCCAAAGTTATAGTGAGCTTATAGAAATTTCAACAGCACCATTTCAATTTTAACATTTATTGCTACTAAAATTAGTGATTTAAGGCTTATATTATAGGAATAATCCCTCAAAATAAAACAAAGTTCTCTTAAACATGTAAGATGAAGCCCTGCAGAAGCAAAGATGACCTATGTTTAACATTTAACATTTGAACACCTACTGGAACTTAAATAAGCAAGGAGGTTCATCTAGAATGGCAGACTAGCTTTGAAACATTATCTTTCTTTTGAAAAATCTTCTACCTGTTTTAATGAAATTAGGTGCATTAATATAATCACATAAATAAATTATGATCAGTATAGAGTCAGTATTGCACATTAAGCCTGGACTAACTCAAAGTTTCTTTTTACTAGTTCTTTCTGTTAAATGTTTTTATGAAAATTCTTTTTAATCTAAAAACTGTTGTCAAGACATACTAGTTATTAAATATGCCTTCAGAGCTAAATCTGCATGAGCATTCCACATTTCCTATCACTTTTTTGGGTTCATCTTCTTTCCATAGAAAGGAGAATTTCAAGGAAAGGAAGAAATATCTACAAGTAAATATCATTCAGTATGGGTTAGCATGCTTGATTGCTATTGGTGAATTATAGCAAAAAAACGCCTTAGCATCTATCATGTTATGTTTTATGTAAAATTTTAACAATGGCAAGGTAAGTCACACTGCTGATTTCAGCAATGTGTTATATTTGATAGCAATTGATAGCTGACTACTAAACAAAATCACTAAACTGTATGAATGCTTTAATTCTTTTTTTTTTTTTTTTTGAGATGGAATCTTGCTCTGTCACCCAGGCTGGAGTGCAGTGGTGCAATCTTGGCTCACTGCAACCTCTGCCCACCGGGTTCAAGCGATTCTCTGCCTCAGTCTCCTGAGTAGCCGGGATTATAGGCACCCGCCAACACACCCGCCTAATTTTTGTATTTTTAGTAGAGATGGGGTTTCACCAACTTGGTCAGGCTGGTCTTGAACTCTGACCTTGTGATCCACCCGCCTTGGCCTCCCAAAGTGCTGGGATTACAGGAGTGAGCCATGAATGCCTTAATTCTTAAGATAGTAATGGGGAATATTGTTCTGAGCCAAGAATATGATAGCCAGGGAACATAAGTTTATAAGATCACACAGTGTAGTTCCAACAGTGACTTTAAACCCAACAGTTCCCTATGGAAACTCAGGATACCAAAAAGTGCAACAGTAATATTCTGGATTCTAAACTTAAGTTTGAATAAGAATATCATATTTCCTCTTACTTAAAAGGTAAAATACAGGTTTTAGTGTTCACGAATGTGACTAGACTTTCAATATCTCCATCATAAACCAATGTGTGACAAAGGAGATAAATCTTATATTCAGTCCCTACTGACCGACATGATGTCCTTTGGTCTCAAAGTGCAAATTAACTAAGTATCCTTAGAGGCTACAGCCTAAGACAAACCCTACCTGGGAAAAAAAATAATAATAATAGAGACAAAAATGCTGAAAAAAGGAAAAAGTTATTAGTGTATATATATATATATATATATATATATATATATCCCTTTATAATTTATAGTAGGAATACTTTCATTACCATGCAATAGTGATAGATTAAATAAAGATGAAAGGGACCTATTAAATCATGTCTAAAGCATGCTAAGGGAAGGCATATTTCCCTAGAGAGGGGAATAAAAAGAAAAAAATATATAAAAATAGATACTATAACAACATTTGAGGAAGGTTCAGTTAGCATATAGTCTTCAGATATCAAATATAGGTATTAGCATAAGTAGTGGAGATGATTAGATATTGACACAAAGTACCCGTATCAATACAGAGTCTTGTGCTGTGTTTTCAAACATCTAATATATTTGCCTGGAGTGCTTGCAAATTAAAGCTACTCTGTTTATACACAACATAGAAAATGGAATTTGAGCTTCAATGAATTTTTAATTTTGTTCAATCTTGCATTTGTTCAACCAAAAACAATTTAAAGAGGAACATGACAATCAGCCTTAGATTGAGCAAGTTCAGCTCCTCACTAGGGAGTTCTTGAATCCACCATAAAAATCAACAGTGTGCATCTAATAGTTTTCTTTTAATTTGAGAACTGAAAAGTGAATCATCACATCAAATATTCTTCAGGGTCTCTTTGGTTTCCAGATTAAACATGTAATGTGACCGGTCATCTTGCCACATTCTCACATTTCCATTTTAAATAATCATAAATAAGAAAACCTTACTATTCTTTGGCATAACACAGCTCTTTGATTCCGCTGAGTTTCAAAGTCTTAGAAATTGCACTCATTCCTTCTTTAGAGTCCTGCTTCATGGCAAAAGTTTTCAGCTGAAAGACTCTTTATTGTATTCAAATCTTGTCCCATATGAGTTGTTCTGGTTACTCAGTTTATGAAGAGTCTTGGATAGTGAACTGGGTCCACAACAGAAAACACCAACTGTTTTCCTAGAACAAGAGCAGAGGAAATAGAAAATCAGGTGTAAAATTAGGCAGAACATGACAAGAAGTATGTTTTATGAGCATGGTTTAAAGTATTAACAAAGTCAATTTCTTGCTATTTTACATATTGAAAACAATTTTCTAATTATTTCCAAATGTAAATATCAACCAGGAAAATATTTTATTTACCTCATACTTTTCGTTCTAGAATTTGGGATAATTCAAAGAATGTACCTATGAGCACAAATACGCTTATTATCAGGCAGAGATTTATGTTTGCCTTAGTCTTTTCATGACTTGTCATTGGTGAAACCAGCAACCTCATTAAGAACAGCAATTGATAGATGTCAATTGCTAAACAGCTGACCTCTGAAGAGATGTTCAGTCCACACTGGACAATGTAAATTCTTCTTTTATTAGACACTTTACACATAGTTATCTAAAATTCCTACATGGATTTGCAAAAGCAGTGATGAACAAGGAAGGAAAGAAAAAAGATACTACCAATTTGAAATAATAATTTTAAGTGGCTAATTTATATTCACAGTAAAACAAAAAACATATTCATCTAGTTCTTTTTTATTTATGCACTGCAATAATGGTAACAAATTCCAAGCAGTTTTATTATTCTCTAATATAAAATTTTAGTAGTTAAATAATGCATATCTCTAACAAATAGGCTAAATAAATCCCAGGAAATAAATAATATTTCAAATTGACCTTCTTCCCAAGTTTGATTTGCATTTGATTCCTCCTAGGATGTCAAAATGATTAATATTTCATCTCATATCTTGGGAAAATCCAGTATGTCTTAATTATCGCAGAATAACTCATGCTGAACAAAAGACACTGAATCCATTAAAATTGGTACCAAAAATTAATAGTAAATACTGAAAAAAATGTTATTAAAACTTTTTACCTTGAAAAACGAAACTAAAAGCTGTGAAAATAGAATTTTACTTGCAGCCATGATGGGGTAATAGGGAGTAGATCTACCCTCTTACATTAAGAATCTAGAGAAAAGCAAACAAAATAGATGAAATAAGTATTCTCAGACACTGAATAATAGGTAGCATGGAACTATGATCCCCGAGAAAAGGGAAGAAAACAAGCTAAGCACAGTCACTCTCTTTGCTTGTTGCCTGGAGTCAATCTACTGGCTGCAGCAGACAGGGGAAACTCCAGCAAAGATTGGTGATTACACTGAGGAGACAAAGAACGGAGTTCATTAAGGCCCAAACAGCTGGAATTTGTGGAGCAGAATATGGAAGGGAAGGGAGATCCACAGAAAGATGCCTTGGAGATTGGTAGAGGAGAATCCTCAAGTCTTTGATTAATAATCTGTTCATATATGATAAGAAACTTCATGAATGTGGGTCAAGAGCTATCAGAGATCAACAGGACAAATAATTGCCAGAGTTTACACAGGACTGCAAATAATTTGTATTCACACACACCAGAACAGAAAGTCCTATAAATACAGGGCAATGGGTTGTATTCTCAGAAATGTATCACCTTATTTGCAAGGAGTAGAAGGGATATTGGTAAAATTAGCCTTGGACTGAAAGCTGCTCTGGACTTCCACTAACAAATCTTAAAAGTGAGCCTTGTAAAGATCAAACTGAACCCGAGTAACCTAACTGCATGTCAGAACAAGTCCAACACTATTAAAATAAATAAATCAAAATTTGGAACCTAACATTTAAACTTTAAAATGTACAGAAATCAACAAAAAAGTACCAGGAATTCAAAAAGCAAGAAAGCATGAACTATAACTAAGAGTGTTATGGGATAGGTTGAAGTCCTAACCCTCAGTGCTTCAGGATGTGACTGCATTTGGAGATAAGGCTTTTAAGAAGGCAATTTAAGTTAAAATGAAGGTAATAGGGTAGGTCCTAATCCAATCTGAATGGTGTACTTATAAGAAGTAATTTGAACACAAAAAGAGACACCAGGGAAGTGCATACACAGAGAAAAAGCCACGTGAAGAGGCATCAAGAACGTAGCCATCTGCAAGTCAAGGAGAGAGATCTCAGGAAACCAGTCCTGCCTGCATTTTGATCTCAAACTTCCAGCCCCCAGAATTATGAGAAAATAAATTGCTGTTGTTTAATCCACCAGTCTGTGGTACATTGCTATGGTAGCCCTAGCAAACTAATACAAGGAGAAAGAGCATTCAACAGAAACAGGCTTAGAATGATAGACATGACAGACGTGGTCATTGAAACAGTGATGATATACAGGCTTCATATATTCAAAGAAAAGCATAATCATGATGAGATGATAAATGGAATATTTTTTAAGGCCCAATCATAAATTCTAGAGATGGAATGCAATATTTGAAATGATAAATACACTAGACGAGTTAATAAAAGAATAGGCATTGCTGAAGAAAAAGTAAACTTGAAGAAAAAGCATTAAAATCTATCCAAATTGAAGCCCACAGAGGACAAAAACTGAAAAAAAAAAAAAAAAAGAGAGAACAACAGAGCATAAGTGGCCCGTGGGACAATACCAACTAGTCGAAAATACATGTAACCGCAGTCCAACATGAGAGAAGACCAAGGGAGAAGAAAAAAAAATAAAAGATCTCATTAAATCTCAAGGAGAATAAACACAAAGGAAACTATATCTAGGCAATTGATAATAAAATACTAAAAACGAGTGACAAAAAGAAAAACATAAAACCAAACAGACTGGGGGAAAAGACACATTACAAATCATCAACAGAAAATATAAGAATGAAATACAAGAATGAAAGTGAACTTTATGTCATAAACTGTGCAAGTCAGAAGGCAATGAAGTGATATCTTCAAAGTACTAAAATATAAAACAAGACATCAACTATTATATATCAAGCAAATTTTATGCCAAACAAAAATGATTTTTCAGAAATGAAGATGGAATAAAAACTTTGTATACAAACAAAAGCTGAAAGAATTTATTGTCAGCAAACCAGCACTATAAAGGACACTAAAGAAAACTACTCAAGAAGTAAGAAAATAAAATCAGGTGGAAATTTGAATCAAGCAAAGGAAAGAAGGACACCAAAATAGTAAAATCTGTCAGTAAATATAAAATATTTATTTTGTCTAATTTCTAATCTTTTTAATACGTGCTTGATGTTTAAAACAAAAAATACTAATAATGAGAATTATAACATATATATGTAAGATGAATGCAAAAATAGCAAAAGGGATGGAAGAAATGCAAGTACATGAAGTGTTACAATATTACTCAAAGTACCAGCCTGGCCAACAGAGTGAGATCCCATTCCTACGAAAAATTTTAAAAATTAGCTAAGCATGGTGGTATGCAACTGTAGTTCCAGCTACTCAGGAGACTGAGGTGGGAAGAGCTCTTGAGCCCAGGAATTCAAGGTTGCAGTGAGCCTAGATCATGTCACTGCACTCTGGGCTGGGCAACAGAGCAATACTCTGTCTCTAAAAAAGAAACATAAATATAAACATAAAAAATAAAATAGGCTGTGATAAGCTAATGATGTATACTGTAAACTTAGAACAATGTTTCTGTAATTTTGGCTTCATCGGAATCATTTTAGAGACTTCATAGAACACAAATAGCTAGGTCTCCCCATCCCTCGTTTCTGATTTGGCAGATCTTCGATAGGGCTCAAGAATTTGCTTTTCTAACAAGATTCTAATTGACGCTGGTCCGAGGAATCCAGTTCAGGAACCAACAACCTAAAGCAATTACTAAAAAGAAAAAAAATATACAGAGGTATAGCTAACATTAGAGAAAAAAGGGGAATTATAAAAAATACTCAACCCAAATCAAGGTAAAAAAAGAAAATCAAAGAAAGAAAGAACAAATAGATAAGTACAAAGCAATGGTGAACTGCTAGATTTAAAGCCAGCCGTATTTTCATTAAATTAAATGTAAATAATTTAAACACTGAAACTAAAAAGCTTCAACATAAAGCAAACACTGATGGAACTGTAAAGACAGATAAATTCATAATTATAGTTAATTATTTCAATACTCTTCTCTCAGTAATTAATATAAGCAGACAGAAATTCAGTAAGCATATTGAAAACTTGAACACCACTATCAATCTATTGGAACTAATTGACATTTGTAGAATGTTCTATCTAACAATAATGGAATACAAATTCTTTTTAAGTACATATGGAACATTCACCAAGATTGAACATATTCTGGGCAATAAAACAGGTGTCAATACATTTTAAGGGATTAGAATCACAAGTAGTTCATTTTTAGATCAAATCCCAATTGAACTAGAAATTAAGAACAAAAAGATACCTGGAAAATTTCCGCATTTTTGGAAATTAAACAACATTTTTAAATAACCCACGGGTCAAAGAAAAAACATAAAAAATAAAAAATATTTGAACGAGATGAAAATGAAAACAAATCAAAATGTATAAGATTTAGCAAAAGTGGTGTTTAGAGGAAAACGTATAGCATTAAACACTTTTATTAAGAAAAACAGTCTGAAATCAATGACCTATGTTTCCATTTAAAGAAACTAGTAAAAATTTAAAAAAGCTAATTAAACCCAAAGTGAGCAAAAGAAATAAAAATATATGAAAATAAATGATGTTATACTTAATAAAATTTAAATTACTACTGAAACATAATGTAGCTTCCATTAAAATGAAAAGAGAACGGAGTCATTTTGTTTCTTTGTATAAACTTTCTGTCAACACCATATTACGGCAACAGGATACCATTATGGGCTTGCTTGGCTTTGACAGGGCAATTATAGAGTAGTTTGGCAAGTTTTTCAGATTTCCTAAAGGCACTTCTTAAATACTTGATAATAAAATCAAGTATTAATTATAAAATAAATAATAATAAAAATCATTATTTTTAAATCACACAGGATATTATGATTTTTGTGTTTCTTTAACATTTTCTTTTGCAATTATTAACTAGCTTAACTCTCTGATATCCTTTTTGTGTGTGTGTGATTTGAGGATTCCCTCATGTCACTCTCACTAACTTAATGAAATCTTACTTTTTTTTTTCTTTTTCAAATTCTACAAGGAATCTTTGCAATTCATTTGCATAGATTTGCATTAGAGTGCCGCAATCCAACAATTATCTGGAGAGCTGTCTACATAGCCTTTGATGGAATGGGTGGAGGTAGATTTGGGTACTAAGAAGAAAATGTGGTTTGGGGGTAGACATTAGAAACTAGTTCTATAAATGTTCATACTTGCTTTTTCATGTAGATTTGTAAGTGCAGAATCTTACATAATGAGAACTTAATCGCTCCGGAGAGTTTATTCACTCGTTGTATTACAGATCCAGGAGAACTGAGTCACTTGACTCAGGGTCACAGGAGTAAATGTGAGACTAAACCTAGTTATTCTTAATTTGTATTGTTTGAAAACACTACAAGGCAGTAAAATAAAGATATAATCTCAAACATTTCACCCAATCCCAGAGTAGTAATTCTCTACTCAAAAAGCCAAATAAAGTTCAACTTTTCTTTCTCTCTTTGCATCATGCATAAACTTCACAGCTCAAAATAGGATATACATTTTAATTACAAACAATAGGAAACGAAGTTTGGGTTAGACCTAATAAATAATTTTCTAATAGTTTATTAAATACTAAATGGTTTACAATGTAATATTTAGAATATCTCTACTTCAAAAAAATTAGTTATTAATTCTTTTAGTGTTACAGTTAACATTCTGCTACAGCATTCATAATAAACATGGGAGTTTCCTGCAGCACCTGCCTACCTCCCATCTAAGGGGAACATGGTAAAATAAGATTGCCACTCTTTATCTGTGACAAGCTGACTATGCCCTGCTGCAAAGCACAATGAACTTGCAGTCAGGAGATTTGTGTTCATATCTGCATTCTGGCTCATTAACCACAGCTTTTGCTAAATCATTATATTTTGAGGTCCTAGCTTCTTCATTTGTAAAATAAAAATGAAGGCAGGTTGACTCCCAAAGCTCCTTCACTTTCCATGATCATATAATACCATCATATAATTCAATTTCTGAATTTAAAAAAAGCAGCAAAAGAAAGGAATGACTGTCACACACACGTGGAAAGTAAATTAATTCTGACTTTTAGTTTTGGTAGAGCAGTACCCAAATGTGTATACCTGTTGAGCCAGCAATTCGAACTCAAAGATCTTAATCTACTGCAATACTCTCACATGAGAAAGTATGTACAAAGATAATTACCACAGCACTATTTTTAACTGTAAAGAAATATAAGTAATCCAAATATAAATAATTGGGGTAGTAACAGTCATGTTATTCATACTCTAGAATACTTTGAGGTACAATTACACAGAAATTGTCCGTGATCAAAAGAAGCACATCATTAAAAAGTTAGTTGGTTCTTCCCAGCAAAGCCAAGAAAAAAATAAAACAAAAACAACAAAGTAAGCTGAAGAATTACTTGTCATAGATTCAATTTTTGTTAAAAAACTAAGGTTTCGATTTTAAATATATTCACACACACACACACATACAAACATATGTTTACATATACTTTCATAAGTACGCACACATACTCTCACACAAACTTACAAAAGCTTCTGTAAGAATACATAACGAAGAGTTACCAATCATTACCTCTGGGCCAGGAGTGTTTAATGCAATTTAAATTCATATTCTACATAGTATACTAACCTAATGCCTACTGGTTTAATAAGTAATCACTTTCTGAAAGTGAAAAAGTGTTGCCCAACATATGATATTTTAAAAGCTTAACTTATATGCCTATCTTCCCTACTGTTACCTCTATATGTTTTCAGCAATTTATGTGCATGAGGTTAATCAAAATGCTACATCACAAATGAAACCATCCATTTACACAGTTCCTTTGTCCAGTTAATGAGACCTGAAGAATGTTGATCCATTCTTTTCCTAAGTATGCTACATAAAAATCCTTCAAAAAATGTTAACACATTTCAGGTACCTGCCTGAGAATCAATACAGAAAGTCAAAGTATTGTACAAAATGTCAACAGCAGATGGTGCACATTTGCTCTTCTTAAACCAGTTTTCCATTTTTTCCAGAAAAAGAACAAACTGCTAAATATACGCACACACACAAATCGCTCTAAAACACAAACAGCCTAACAAATGAGACTTCTTGAGAACTAACTGTAGGAACCAACAGCCTCAATCTATTTCCCTGTAAATAATCTGCTCTTCAGGAATTTGGTTTCTGAATTCAGCCAAAGAACCTATCAGTTTTCAGCAATATACAGTGAAAATCAACAAAAAACTTCTTGTCAGAAGTCAATAAATGGCACTAAAGAGGAACATGTCTGCAATGCATAGCAAGAGACAGATGAGTATGACAAGATTATCACATCTAAGATGGGTGAGACTGGAGAAAGATGGGAAAGGAAGATAGCCAAAAGTGGGTTGAAATCATTTTTTTCTAAATTTCAACTCTGAATATTACAAAAAAGTTCTGCTTTGTAAATCATGCTTACATCTTCATCCCAAAACTACTTCATCAAGGGAAGGGTAATACTACAAAAGTGTTTTAAACATGACTGTAATCTGAATCACATGGGTAATGTTATTCCTTCATAAATTTTGCTTCCCAGGCTCCATTCTGTAATTTCTAAAACAAAATCTTTGAAGGTAGAGATAGGGATCATCTTGAATCAGTGATTTCTTCAATAAATAATATTCATCCATGATTTCCTAAATTGGATTTTTTAAAATATATCCATTTAATAAGCTGGCCTGTGCATTTATAATCAAATATCCTTTTGATGTTTATAAAAATATATTTTAAAAATGATGAAGTGTTCAACTATATAAAGTAATTGTAATGATAACTCAAGCCAGAAGTAAAAATTAACACTAGAGTCTTATGATTACAGGAAATTTTAAAATGAAATATTTAATTTATGTTCATTCTTTTTGCAGAAGTATGATTAGGATTAGGTTAGCAATAAAAATATGATTAGTTCAAATGTACAAATAAATTGAATTTTGATAAAATTATATGGGTTAATGGGACAGAAATACAACACAAATGAAAGAAAAAGAATGATGTAAAACATCCAACTGCTAAAAGAAGAGTTTATGTATTTTTGTAATAAATGACAATATCATCTAGCTATATTTATATTCCAGTGGATATGTTTAAAGAAATTATGTTAATTACAAAATGTCAATATCTGCAATATGTTAGAAATCACATCTTTTACAACTATGTAAATTTATGATGAAACTATTTAGATGTAAACCTAAAAATATGTGAGTGGTTATATAGTTTTCAAAATCTTCTTAGAATTCTTATAGATCAGTGCACTGCACTATGATAAATTTACAAAAGACAAATGGGCTGGCTGGTCTGTGCCCTAAAATGAAAGCTTTCCTTCTTGGTAATTTCTTCAGATCATAGACACATAGTCTATAAGAACAAGATTCTTTATAAAATTATAGTTTCTAAATAATATTTTTGGAAATATTCTAGGTTTAAAGACTGCATATTCCAATGCAGAAGGTTTTTTTAAAAACAAACAAACAAACAAAAAACATATTCATTCTGGTAAAAAAAGGTATAAAAAAATGTGATTTTTAAATGACATTGTTGTTAGAACTAATTGTAAAGTTCTTTGTTTGCAAACATGATTTTGAAAACTTTTCCTAGGATTACCTGATATATGCTGTGGGAACGAATACCCCATTTTTAATATAGGCCTATACAAATTTATAATCAGATAGGAGAGTTTAGTTCATACATACATTATAGACTATTTCTAAGCCAAACTTTAATTATTTGGAATTACAAAAATGTAGGACGATGCCTGCCTTACTTCTTCCTTTGATAGTGAAAGAGTGTTTCAGTGAATTTGTCATTTGTAAACTCATTGCCAATTCATTTTTAAACTTCATGTAATTATTTGAAAATATTTTAATTAATTTATTAGCCACATATCAAATTTTTGAGGTATAGGACTTACCCTCTGTTATATTTTGCTATTTCATCAAACAAAAGTTTCCACCGAGGACGTCCAATAAACAGTCTTGAATTCAGTGCATGATATTTTTCTCCAATTATCTTCTGCCAAAAAGAAAGCACTACATTATTCGAGATTTAGTTGAGTAACCTAGTTCTCTAGCATCGTTTCTGCTGGTGCTGCAGCTTCCCACCAAATTGCTGTGATATAAAGAATGTAAGTATCAAATGGCAACCTATTATGTACGATTATTTCAAAATATCATTTCTTTTCTCCTTTCTTTTAAAATCCATTATCTCCTTGAATTCCATTTGTATGCTTTTAAACAAACAAAATCTATTCTGGTAAAAAGTTACAAAAATTTGATTTTTAAATGAATTCATTGTTAGAACTAATTGTTAGAACTAATCTCCTTGAATGCCATTCTGACAAATGGCTAATTTTCTTAGACTTCAGTTAGTTGTTTCATCTTTAAAGAACTGCAATGTAAGACAAAGAATGAATTCTAATTGGTCAATCTCAAAAAGGCTCAGCACATAGACTTCATTGAAGTATTTTGGCACCACAAATACAGTTGTCATATTTGGCTCATTATATAAGTAAAATACTACAAATTGTTATCGTAAATTTGGGGAAGTGATCCTAGACAAGACAGCTCAAGACAGCAGAACTCCAAAATTGGGTCTATCAACAAATGGCTGTGAATGGGCTCCTGTTTGCAATTAACAGAGCATTAGATCTAAATCAATGTGAAGAGTCAGAGTGAACTGCGGAGAAAGGAGGAAGTATCTGAGTCCCAGGCACGCAAACTGAGAACCAAATGCAAATTATGCTTCATACCTTAATTATCGCAATACCAGGAGGAAAAGTGATATTGACTTACTTCGTGAGACGGGTAAAATGAAATACTTTTTACACACCAAGTAGGGTAGAAATATGACTGGAAAACTTAGAGTTAGATTAGTTTTGAGGTAACTGACAAACATTCAAATTTTGTATTCGAAGTATTGTGAAAATGTGTGACAAAAAGTACCAAAATAAAATTTGCGAATGCATTCATGCCTAGATTTATACACCAATCCAGCTCTTCAATGTTGTCTTCAAATATTAGTTTCATCACTTGCAAAATGGGAATAACATTTACTGCTTGGCTGTTTTAATTACATAAACTAATATATGTGAAATTATTAGCACAGTTCCTAGAACAGTAAATAAATAATGCATGATGGCTATCATTATTTTTAGTTTTCTTTGTCTAGAAATAAGCTTAATTGAATATGAACTCATCTTCTCTCTCCACATAAAACATTCCCTCAATAAAAAGAAATCACATGGCTATTCATGTGTAGTCTGAATTTTAGAAGAACTTGAGGCGATAAGTGAAGAGGGGAGGGGCAGCCTCAAAGGTCAGACCTTTTGAGTCTGCCCCAGCTTCCTGTGAGAAGGACAAATGGAAGGCATAATATGGTTTACTTCAAGGACAAGCTATGACTTTTCTGGACATATTCCAAAGGAGGCCTTCCTCTAGGAAACTTCTGTTCGAACCACCTGCAGGAATTTTCTTCCACTGCAGCTCCTACAGTAAATCTATTATCAAGAGGCTTGTTTAATTTACAATAACATCAACCACATACCTGTATCCCATCTGTCTGACTGAGATATAGCTGGATGTTGACATAGTCAGGTCTGTTCTCTTGCCAAAACTGAGAGGACAGAAAAAGGAATAGACTTATTGCAATTCTGTGGGTATACTCAGATTTTCTCCTATTCTAACATATGTGATTCTAGAATTTAGCACAACCCAGCTTATCATAGTCAATATCTATAAGAAAATGAATACACACACACATACATACACACAAATATATATAGCAGATTGTAACGTTAATAATCTGGCCTCTTGGTATGAATTAGGTCTGATGGTGGTAGTGGTAGGGAATAATTTTCTGTTATCTTTATAGATATAAAATTTAGCATGCTAAATGCTACACAAATATTAGTCCTTCTGGAATACTCCTTATTTTATTCCTTAAGAGTCTCAAAATTGTACCAGTTTACTCATCAAGAACATGATTTTCTTGAGAAAAAAAGACAATCGTGATTTAATTTATGCATGCTAGCAAATATAAAACAAAACAAATAGACGCTTTTTCCTGTTCCTGCCTTCCGCTTATTCAGCAATGGGCTCTGGTTTCTCTTGTACAAAAATGCACGAGGCAAAAATATACCTGCAAAAATAAATAGTCTAGAAAAAAATATGGAACATCAACCCCTCATTTCCCCCTCCCCAAAGGCTTTGGCAACCTGAGAGGATTTTACTGTATCTGAATTGTTTGAAACATTTTTAGCAAGGATGCATATGTAGAGACTATTCTACTTCCTGCCTCTGCAAATTAAACTACTCTAGGGACGTCCTATAAGTGACAGCATAATATATTTGTGCTTTTGTGTCTCGCTTATTTCATTTAGCATTATGTCTTCAAAGTTCATCCATGTAGTATGTGTCATAATTTCCTTCCTTTTTAAGGCTGAATAGTATTACATTGTACATGTATATTTGTCTAACCACTCATCTATTGATGCATATTTGGGTTGTTTCCATCCTTTGGCTATTGTGAATAATGCTTCTATGGGCATTGGCATACAAATACCTGTCCAATTCCCTGCTTTTAATTCTTCTAGGTACATACCCAGAACCAATCTTTTTATTTATTTTTATTTATTTATTTTGCATAAAGTCTGGAGGACTTACGTAACCTACCTCCTCCCAGAAAAGCACGGACACTACCTCTCTAATTGCCTCTCCTACTATCCTTTCTCTTGCTTACTCTGCTTCATCCACATAGTTCTCCTTTCTCTTCTTTCAGGACACCAAGCATACTGCTGCCTCAGAGCCCTTGCCTATGAAGTTAGGTTTCTCTATCTTGATTTTTTTTCTCCAAAATATGTGTCTAGTCTGCTCATTCACTTCAGTCAAGTCTGCTCAAATGGCATTATAGCATTTTGTTTGATGGTTGTTCCTGAACATGCAATATAAATTAGCACACTCTCTACTGTTTATGCTGCTTTACTCCTACTTTCCCTTCCTTCTTTGTCCTAACCCGAATCTCAGAACCTGACGCTCGATGTATTTATTGGTTGTTGTCTATCTTGCCCCCTTAGAATGTAAACCACATGAGATCAGAAACTTGGTTTTATTTTGCCACCTGATGAGTTTCCAGATCCTAGAATAGTTTCAGATTGATAGTAAGCAGTTAATAAATATACACTGAATGATAGAATGACTGACTTAATGAGTGAATACATGCACAAAGAGGTATATATAACGATATCCATTTCAGCATTCTTTGTAATAAAGAAGTATCTAACATTAAAGAATTGTTCAGTAAACTAGATATATCTATACAATGAAATACTCTAAAAGAATCAGGTAGGTCTATCATCTCTAATTGTTGGCACTGGGAAAAACAATGAGGTAGTTCTATATGCACTAATACCAAAAAATAGTCAAGACATAGTAATCAATTAATAAAGGAATTTGCATAAACAATATAAATAGTATGATATAATTTATAGAACACTTAAGAGTTACCTCTATTTACATAGATTAGGTAGGGAAGGTAGTAAGAGAGGATTTTACTTTATCAGAATTGTTTGAAATATTTATAGCAAGGATGCACATGTGTATCACTTGTATAATGTGAATAAAGATAAATAGGTCAAATGTTACAGGTAGGATAGGAAAAGATTCCTGCTTTATCTCTGCAAAAAATAAAACACAGAATTTGGGATTGTTGAGATTTGTATTGTATACCAAAAAGTCTGATGATTTGCAGTATTGAAGATGGCAATCAAGGGTAAGTGCTATCAGAACAAAGGATGGAAGGTGTTACAGCAGGTGCCTTCTGGTATCTCCCTCCATTGTCTTCCCTCATCACCTTTAGCCACAGGCATATATTTCTATGTGAAACACACTATGTTAAAACATAGAAATGAATGTTTCTATGTTAAAATATATTAGATATATATGCGTACTCACAAATATCCATATCTGAAAAGATGTGTGCCTAATTGCTAACAGATATTATCTCTGATTTTTATGTTTAAGAGACTTATTTCTTTCCTTGCTACTTCTCTGCATAATTTCTATGGTTTATTCTATGGCAAGCATTTATTGATTTTGTAATATAAAAGATATAACTATTTTTAATTTGAAAAATTGCAAAACTAGAACCAACCCTAATGTTACCTTTTTATGCAACATACAGAGTAAGTCCGCAAACCAACGGAAGGACTGGATATCTCTGCATACCCAAATAAAGTATAGTCTTCTAAGCTTGTATGGTTTCCAGTCATCCCTTTAAAATTAAAATAACATGATAGTGATTAGGATGGCAAACACAAATATTAAGGAATTCCTATATTTTTGAAAGTTTGCTTTTCATTAGTAAGCAACCAATAGAAAAATCAGTCATTTACATTCTAGCATCTGATACAGCACTTACCACGAGACCTAAATGAATTTAATATGCAATATACTGACTCAAGGATATGACATACTTCATGAATTTAGGCGTTTAAGTGTTCAATGAATTTAAGTGTGAATAATATTCACAAGTGTGCATATCATCCATTTCCAGTTGAAGGCCATAACTGAACTGGACCAGAATAATATTGGGATCTGCATCTCAGAACAAAACAAGTTTTCAACTTCCAGTGAATTCTATCACAGACTGAGTAGGGCTCCAAAGGTCATTTAGTCTTGCCCTGGCTTTTTGGCAAAATGAGCCAAAACCATTCCAGAAACTTGGTTGTTTACCCCCTCTTAAAAATCATTAAAGAAAGAGATTTCACAATCATGTACGATGTAATGCATTCCAGCAACTCATAATTCCAAGTTTGGATCCCCATTTATAAAGTAGGCTTGAGGTTAAGAAAATGATCTTCCTTTTTCATAACATTAGGTATCCAAATAACTTGTAATATGTTGTCAGAAACAAACTATTTCTGGCTTAGAACATGATCATTTTTGTAAGAACCTCCAGAAAGTACCAAATTTACATCTAGTATTTAAAACTGAAATAAAATATCATTCAAACACATCACTTAAATTTATTATTGCTTTTTTGGTTCTGCAAAAAAAAAGTAAATGGAATAGATTTGAGAATAACTTTCTACTTTCATTTTGCTTTGTGTTTTCATAAGAATATAAATCAATTAACTTTTGCTTATAATCCTGAAACTAAATAAGTTTTAGTTTAGTATTTCCTGGTCAGACAATTTCACCTTTTTTTTTTTTTTTTTTTTGGCAGAGTCTCGCTCTGTCACCCAGGCTGGAGTGCAGTGGCACCATCTCCCCTCACTGCAACCTCCACCTCCCAGGTTCAAGAGATTCTCGTGCCTCAGCCTCTGGAGTAGCTGGGATTACAGGCAGGCACAACCACGCCTGGTTGATTTTTGCATTGTTAGTAAAGACAGGGTTTCACCATATTGACCAGGCTGGTCTTGAACTCCTGGCCTCAAGCGATCCACCCACCTCGGCCTCCCAAAGTGCTGGGATTACAGGTGTGAGCCAATGTGCCCGGCCACAATTTCACCTTTGAAGTTACTTTCTTTAGTCTGTTGTAAATTTGCTAAGTAATAAATGAAGGAATGATGTGTTCAGTTGTCATCTCAGAAAAGCCTGACCATACTTCAACAATAAACCCAGCCCTTTATTTCCATATCCATTAATGTCTACCTTTTGTCATAATTCTAATATTTTCTGAAATAATTTTATTTATATTTCTCATTGCTTTCTTTTTTACCTGCCCCATTTGAATGTAAGCTTTTCAAGGGCAGGGACTCTGTTTTCATTCATTGCTGTCTTCCCAATACCTGTAAGACCTATTGGCACATGGGTGCTCAAAAATATTTGTTGACTGAATGAATGAGTAGAACCACTTACTGCTGATGAGGACATAGAAAATGAAGGATGGAGGCGAATGACTTTTAACAGAGGAAAAGGATGGAGGAATTCATAACTGTGATATGACATCTTTCTACAAGAGAATATGCTAGGAGCCACAGACCACATGTTGAGAATCACTGAATTATTCCCCTCATCAATCAGTAAATGGAGGTCCTTGATCAACAAGTAGAATAATTCAATAAGGAATTGTTTTACACTAAAAAGAGAGATATCAGAAATATTGGCAGTTCTCTATTTGGATTAACAAAATAGATCAAAATGACATACAACAGGGTGTTGAGTATTGATGCAAATGGAGTTACTCCAATGCCTGCAGCCACGCAGAGGCTGACCTCATAGTTCAGTGATTCCTCAAATGGACTTCCAAAAGGACCATCAATATACAGCCTGTAGAGCAGTCAGAAAAAGGTGGGAAAAAAATGAAAATCAGTGAAATTAATTTTCTGTACCATATAGCAAACTTGCTGAATGCAATCTCTAGGTTTCGTGATGGGTCAGGCCTTATTTCATGGCTTCTCATAGTGATTAGCCTAAAGGAGTAGCAAATGTTGTTTATGAAGTATCAAGATTAAAACAAATACATCTGTTTCTAAGTGTGCCTTTTTTGAGGGAACCATTAATTAAAAGTATAGGGTAATGTAAATATGATCATGCCAGGTAGCTATGGACAAGTTAAAGCTCTGATCATATTAGATTACTATATATGACTAAATTAAAGTAACAATTGCTTTACTGTGTCTAAATTCAATAAACATTTTTTCAATGGCTAGATCAGTACTGGAAATACTTATTTAAACATTTACTATGTGAACAGAAAAATAATAGGAGTAAGGAAAAGAATCTAACACTGTCCCTCCCTCTTGTCCTGGTTGTTCATAAGTATAGAACTTTACTTCCGAACTGATAGTTCTTTAGCTGTAAAGGACAATCATAAGGGAAGCTCTGAAGCTCTAAGTACTCTGCTTATGTTTATATATTCAAGTGTGTGTGTGTGAGACAGAGAGAGAGAGAGAGCATAGAGAAATCCTTCTTAACTGCAATAGAAATGCTAATTGTCCATATAATATTCATCCTCCCATTCTTTCTTAGGAACAGACAATTAATTTTATTCAGGGAAGCAAAAAGTCCAGCCAAAATACTACATTTCTCAGACTCCCTGCATCTGTTTTGGCTGTGTGACTATATTTTGGCCACTGCCTCCTCCTTCCTACTCGTCTGCTTTCTGAGCTACACACCCACACACACACCCTCCCCACTCCCCACAAAGCTACTCTTTGGTGTTTTGAAATAACTTTGGACAGGACGACTAGAACTCAGCGTTCTAGTCATTTACTAAGGCTGGGATTCCAGAAAAGTAATTTGTCCTCTCTAAACTGGATTTCTTTCATCTTTAAAAGGGTCAATAAGATGGGATGCTACAGAAAAAAAGAATGCTAAGAATTATAGAGGGCCACACAAATATTAGAAATACATTTTGTTAACGGCATCAACGAGTGCCTACAGTATACTGACAGGCCTTCTGGGAGGCCCAGTATTGATGCAAGAAATGGGCTAAGTCCAGTATGAACTGGGAAATGTAGGTGGGAATTTGGTTTTAAGGCCCTTAGAGAATCAGTTGTTTTTCATTTGAAATGTTTTTTTTTTTTTTTTTTTTTTTTTTTTTTTTTTTTTTTTTTTTGTACCAGGAGAGAGAAAATTTTGCTTTTCTTGGAAAAAATAAGAAGATAAAATTACTAGTATTTGATTACTTCTAGTTTTTTGAGGGAGATGGAAATGGAAACTGCTTAAATCACTTTTTTTATGTATTTAATCTGATTAATGTGTGAAATACACTGCCTTTCATTTATGAGCAGTGACTTTCTCCCTATCATAGTACATGTTCTTTAAAAGAATGTTATGTTGCTATTATCATAATATATATAACCAGATTGTAGAAATTAAAGGCAACTCTTTAAAGACTTGCTATAACACAGTAGAGATGAAATCAACTTCATGTATTTTTAAATTTCAGTTGATGACTAATGAAAAGATCCTTTATGAAGGATTGTGGATCTAAGATAATTCTAAGAATAAGAGATATCTTCTTCCCTGACCCCCTTAAAAGTATATAAACATTTTTTGACATTTAAGTTTTTCCTTTGAAATGAGAATTTATTTATATTTTAAAAAACTGACTTAAATCTTTTATTAAGGTTAATGAGTTTCAAGCTACATTTCTGTTTTATGTGGCTGAATGTGAATATCCTTGTTAAAGCTTTTAACATGGTGTCTGAACATAGTGAGAACCTGATAAATATTAGATATTTAAGAATAATATAATAAATATTATTATTAAAAGTAAAGGTTTGTGATTTACAACACTTAATGTTCATGTAAGTGTAAATTTTTGAAAAATATTTGCCTTTTAAAATCTTCTCTGATCATCTGTCACTTTAAAAAGTTCTTTTAATTAATAAAAAATTTCAAGGGTCTGGTGCAGTGGCTCACACCTGTAATCCCAGCACTTTGGGAGGCTGAGGCAGGAGGATTGCTTAGGGCCAGAATTTTGAGCCCAGCCTGAGCAACAAAATGAGATCCTTGTCTTAAGTATTAGCTGGGCACAGTGGCACATGCTTGTAATCCCAGGTACTAGGGAGGCTGAGGCAGGAGGATAGCTTGAGTCCAGGAGGTTGAGACTGCAGTGAGCTATGATCATACCACTGCACTCCTGCCTGGGTGACAGAGTAAAACTCAGTGTCCAAAATTTTTTTCTTTTTCAAGACATGCCTGAGACTCTTACCTCAGAAACCTAAAATAAGCTATATTAACAATGGATACTTTTCACTGAACATTTAGTCCAAGGTTGGTACTGAATGTTCTATGTATACCTTCACTGTTAAGCCACACAACAACTTTCATAGGAAAGTATAATGCCTATTTTATTGCACTGGGAACTAAAACTCAAAAAGGTTAAATAATTTTCTTAAGGTCACACTTATATTAAGGGGGCATGACTTTTACTAAATTCATTCTAACTCCAAAGCTTAGTTTGTTAATAATCAGATAATAATCTTTACAATTACCAATTATTTTGGTGAAGGGTATTATATAAAGGTAAAAACAAAAAAAAAGGTTCCAGGACAATTATCTAACGGTTCTCTCTTCATGTAGGAAAAAAGTGAGTGTGAAAAACTATTCCTCAGGAGAGGATGGTATTGCAGTTTTAGACCATTCTAGTCTGAGATAATCATATCAATAGAAATAACAAACAAAAGGAGTGAGTTTAAAAAGCCCACGATGGTTGTTCCTTGATGGCTTTCAAATTTTACTGTGTATCAGAATTTCCTGTAGGGCTTGTTAAAATTCTAGGCCCTACCCCGAGACCTGCTGACTCAGAAGTCTGAGCATTTGTAGTTTCCACCATTCCCCCAGGAGCTACTGATGTTGCTGATAGAGCAGGTAAGGAGGATAAGGAGTGAGCTAGTGCAGGTGGTGATTTTACAGAGGGTCTCCAGCTTAGGATGGTTCAATTTAAAATTTTTTGACTTTATGATGGAGTGAAAGCAATATGTATTCAATAGGGACTGTACTTAAAATTTTGAATTTTGACCTTTTCCTGCACTAGTGGTATTTGATACAATATTCTCTCATGATGCTGGGCAGCTGCCACAGCTTCCAGCCAGACACATGATCATGAGCTTAAACAACCAATACTGTACTCTACAGTGTACAGCAGCATTCAATACAGGTAAGTAATTTTTTCAATCTCTGCCCCTTTCCCTCCCACATCTTGTATTCCTCAGTGTCTATTGTTTCCATCTTCATGTCTATGTGTACCCAATGTTTAGTTTTCTGTTTTTGCACGTAAACATAAATAAACACAAATAACCTATTTTCATCTCAATAGACGCAGAAAAAGTTTTCGATAAAATCCAACATCGCTTTACGGTAAAAACCCTCAATCAACTAGGCATATAAGGAACATATCTCAAAATAATAAGAGCCATCTATGACAAACCCACAACCAACACGATCCTGAATTGGCAAAAGATGGATGTATTTCCCTTGAGAACTAGAACAAGACAAGGACGCCCACTCTCACCACTCTTGTTCAACATAGCACTGGAAGTCCTAGCCAGAGCAATCAAGTAGGAGAAAGAAAGGAAAGGCATCCAAATAAGAAAAGAAGTCATACTATCTCTCTTTGCTGATGATTTGCTTCTATACCTAGAAAAACCTACTCTGCCAAGAGAACTGATAAATGACTTCAGTAGTTTCAGTATATAAAGTCAATGCACAAAAATCAGCATCATTTCCATATACCAGTAATGTTCAAGCTGAGAGCCAAATCAAGAACTCAATCCCACTTACAACAATTTGTAATTATTATTTAATGCCATCTCATGTTAAAATAAAAGCAATATTGTTTGAAAAAAACCAATTTGATGTTTATCTCTTGGAATTCTGAATGATTCAGTCGAGGCCTTACAAATTAATTAATTTAAAGTCTGCAAGGATAAAAATTCTTTGGCAAGGAGTCCCCATGAAATAATCATGCCAACAAAATTATACTCCAATAACCATTACGAATGGATACATTTAATATAAGATTTTTAACAAAGGAAGGACTTCAGGCTACTTTGTCGACTGACAATTTCTGCCTAAAAATAAAAAAAAAAAAAAAACCAAATAAACAACAAAAATCCCTCAAACCTAAAAACTAAAGAGTCTGAAAAGATGTATGGCAGCTGAATGCAGGATGGGGTAACAAAGAAAGAAAATGGCTCTCAAAGGCACTAGATGGAGAATCACCTGCGCTTAATCTATCTCCAGAAAGTGGCTACTTCCCAACTTGTTCTGAAATTTTAGCCACCTAACCTCCAGCTGTAGACTAAGCTTGGCCCTATCCTTCAACCAATTCTTGTCTGAGTCAGGAACGAGTTGTGCTCTCAGTCAGCACTAAGGCTTGTTTATTGCTTGCTCATTAGCCTTGCCCTAACACAGCTTCTTGACTTACATCTCTGAGCCAAAATCTTTACAATTTAAGCGGTACCTCAGTTTTATAGTCCTGATGACAGGGTTTTGCCTTGTGAATCCCAGCCCAGGGGTCGGAATCCACTACCTGCTAATAGACCAGCATCCTTTGGACATCCTACTTGCCTAGTTTTGCAAACATCAATAGCATTAGGCATTCTTATAACTACATTCCACACTCTAGTCAGAATACTACCTTTTAGATCTCTTGCCATCCAGGTATTGGAATTTCACATGCTATATAAAAGAAAACCTAAATTTAAGGATTAGAAGATGAAAGATAGTAATTCTTTTTTTTTTTTTTTTGAGAGGGAGTCTCACTCTGTCGCCCAGGCTGGAGTGCAGTGGCGCAATCTCGGCTCACTGCAAGCTCCGCCTCCCGGGTTCACGCCATTCTCCTGCCTCAGCCTCCCGAGTAGCTGGGACTACAGGCGCCCGCCACCACGCCCGGCTAATTTTTTTTGTATTTTTAGTAGAGACGGGGTTTCACCATGGTCTTGATCTCCCGACCTCGTGATCCGCCCGCCTCGGCCTCCCAAAGTGCTGGGATTACAAGCGTGAGCCACCGCGCCCGGCCTGAAAGATAGTAATTCTTTAATGAAAGACAATATGTATACTGTGGAAAATCTTATGAATTACTGTGCTTGTAGAAACTGTACCAGAATAACCACTACACCAGAAATAGGCAGACACACAAGGGAAAGGGCCCCTTCCTGACTAATCCAAGCAGAGCATATCACCCAGAACCACCTCTACCAGACAGGGCAATGCATCCCTTCTGACAGGATTTAGAATGGATCGAAGATACAAAAGCAGCCCACACGGCAGAGCCTTTCCCCCTGCCCTGAGGCAAGCAATCGCTGTGAAAAATGGCCGAACAGAGCTGACAATGAGAATGGTGATGAGAATTCACTTTTGCAAGAGGCCAGGTGCTTTCTATGATTTTATTTAAATACCACAAAGACTTACAAGAAAGAATTGTGTCACACATTGGGCATTCCTCAAAGCAACATTAGAAGGAAGGTTTCTCCATTATCATCATTTGTAATACAGAACAAAAAGTCAACATAAAGATGCTCAGATTGCCACTCTCCCTCAATCATGAGGACTTAAACAAGAACGTGACTCAAGTGAAAAAGCTTGAAGCCACCCAAAGCTCTTTCCTTCTCCCTCTCTCTCCTCCTCTCCTTCCATAATAGTCATCACATTCTGTTAATTATGCCTCCTAACACCCTTAGACATCTATCTGAACTTCCATATTACTATTACCACACTATGAATCCATTATCATTTCCTGCCTGAATATGAAATTGCCAACTAGCTAGTGTGCTGGCCCCATGTGGTACCTCATGTACCTCTGTAGTTTCATGAGAAATCTATAAACATGTAAGTCTAATTATCTTTCTCCTTGGCTTAAAATCCTTTCATGGGTCTTCATTGTCTTTACAACAAAGTCCAAGGTCGTTTAAGTGGCAGTCCAGGCCAGAAGCAATGGCTCATATCTGTAATCCCAATATTTTGGGAGGCTGAGGTGGGATGATTGCTTGAGGCTAGGAGTTCAAGACCAGCCTGTGCAACAAAGACCAGGCCTGTGAAACAAAGACCAGGCCTGTGATAACAATGTGATAAGACCTATGTCTCTGGCCGGGTGTGGTGGCTCATGCCTGTAATCCCAGCATTTTGGGAGGTCAAGGCAGGTGGATCACCAGAATCAGGAGTTCAAGACTAGCCTGGCCAACCAATATGGTGAAACCTTGTCTCTACTAAAAATACAAAAATTAGCTGGGCGTGGTAGCACGTGCCTGTAATCCCAGCTACTTGGGAGGTTGAGGCAGGAAAATTTCTTGAATCTGGGAGGCAGAAGTTGCAGTGAGCAGAGATCATGCCATTGCACTCCAACCTGGGTAACAGAGTAAGACTCCATCTCAAAAAAAAAAAAAAAATCGGCCGGGCGCGGTGGCTCATGCCTGTAATCCCAGCACTTTGGGAGGCCAAAGCGGGCGGATCACGAGGTCAGGAGATCGAGACCATCCTGGCTAACATGGTGAAACCCCGTCTCTACTAAAAATACAAAAAATTAGCCGGGCGAGGTGGCAGGAGCCTGTAGTTCCAGCTACTTGGGAGGCTGAGGCAGGAGAATGGCGTGAACCCCGGGGGGCAGAGCCTGCAGTGAGCCGAGATCGCGCCACTGCACTCTAGCCTGGGTGAAAGAGCGAGACTCCATCTCAAAAAAAAAAAAAAAAAAAAAAAAATCCATGTCTCTAAAAAAAAATTATATATATATATATGCCAGGCCTGGTGGCATATACCTGTGTTCCCAGCTACACTGAAGGCTAAGGCAGGAGGTTCGCTTAAGCCCAAGATGTTGAGGTTGCAGTGGGCTGTGCTTACACCACTGCACTACAGCCTGAGTGACAGAGTGAGACCGTGCCTCAGAAAACAAAAGGTATTCTAGGCTCTGTCCACATTTCTCCTTATACCTTGACTCCAAGTGTATGTGTGTTTGCACATGCATGCACGCACATGCTCCACACATACACAGTTTTCAGCCACCTGGAAGTAATCCCTCAATGACCCACCACTTCTAAGTTAAGTATAATTTGAGGGGCCAAACAAATTTGGACTGGAGACCCAGCTCTGCCATGTGACTTTGGGTAGGGCATTTACCTCTTTGAATCTCAGTTCTCTTATCTGTAAAATTAGGGAAACAGTACTACCTAACTTATAGAGGAATAGTAAGAATTAAATTAATAATGCATATAAAGCACAATTCCTGGCATGTGTAGTGTTCATTATGTGTTACTATTATAAACAAAAATAACTTGGGCCAGGCACAGTGGCTCACACCTGTAATCCCAGCATTTTGGGAGACCAAGACGGGTAGATCACCAGGTCAGGAGTTCGAGACCAGCCTGGTCACTATGGTGAAACTTTGTCTCTATTAAAAATACAAAAATTAGCCCGGTGTGGTGGAGCATGCCTGTAAACCCTTCTACTTGGGAGGCTGAGGCAGAAGAATCATTTGAACCCGGGATTTGGAGCTTGCAGTGAGCCGAAATCACACCACTGCACTCCAGCCTGGGCTACAGAGTGAGACTCTGTCTAAAAAAGAAAAGAAAAGAAAAGAACTTGGCTCAGGTTCAGATGAAAAATACATTACAGACATGCAGATTGAACAGAAATTATTGAAGATGGATGATGTCTTGAAGAAGAACTCAAAACTTGGCTAGGAAAGAGAAAGGAGGATAAGCTGGAGAACAGACTGTGGAAAGGTCATCTGAGGCTTTGCAGTTTAAGGGTATTACCCAAAATCACCATTTGAAGTCATTTGTATGTAGCCCATTAGAAATGAGATTGAGGTAGGACATTGCTTTTATTGTCCAAACAATCAAGGTTGTTCTTTGGCAGCAAACCAAGTCAAAAAAGAACAGCTCTAAAATTTGTCATAAATGATATTCCCCTCTCTAAACAGTTCTGGTATTAGGAAGCTCAGAGAACTTGATCTTTATGAGAACCAAGTAGAAACAGTTTATTCCTGTATTTTCACAATATTTTTACATACATTGTGGTTAAAACTTCCAGAGCCACTGGGTCATGTTTTGCTGGTTTAATTGCCAAAATGGTTGCAAGTAATTTGTGGATAAAATTATATCAGATGTACTTAAACATTTCACATGTCCAAGCTGTATTTACAAGGATAAAGATATATTATAACTACTCTCTAGTCTACATATGTTATAAACCTAAATCCCTCAGAGTTTATTAGCAATAAAACTTATTTCTTTATCTCCATTTATTTCCTCCAACCTATAAATCAACAATATGCATTTTATATTAGATGCCCATTCTTTTTTTATTCCTTTCCACTCATCTATCTCTTTCTGACAACTGTCACACCTATTCATGCTCTGAGAATTTTCATGGAGCAATGTCTACAATTACATCCTCATGAGAATGGATGCCTGGCTTTGGCAATGGGTCAAATAAGAACTCACAAATGTAAAAATTGATTAATGAACATTCTTGTATTTTAGAAGAGTGTTCCCAAGCACCATTGCAGGTGATATTTTTTAAATACCTTTCCTTTAAACATACACATACATACACATATACATTTCAGAACTAGTGAGTTCTTTTCATGAATATTTTTCACCTAAATAAAGGACATACATTTCCATATTTCATTATTTGTTAGATGTCTCTTGGTAACAGGAAGTTAAAGATTATAGGGACACTATGTTGACTAAATAGAAACCCCAGTCCAAATCCAAACTACCACAGCTCACACTAAACAGTGCACAATGGGTCCATGTTAGTGATGTTATGATCTACGTTGGTTATGCAATGATCTGTAAATACTCTGTGATATAGTATAATTTTATAAGGCAAGGAATTGCTTTGTAACCCATATTTTAGGTCTTAAAACATATTTCAATCAGAAAAATTAGGAAAAAATCTCAATGTAGATATATATAACAGTGGTTGTGAATGAAATACATTCTAATTGTTTGACTTATTTTTCAACTTCACAGGAGTTTTTTTGTTACAAAGCTACAAATTCTTTGACTTTCAGTTACCTGCAATGATGAATAAATGTGTGTGTTCTGACTGCAACTACCAACCATTTCTCCTTCTCATTCTCTTACCTGGGACCATCCTCTTCCCTGAGACAAAACAATATTGAATTTAGGCCAATTAACAACTCTAAAATGGCCTCTAAGTTTCAAGTGAAAGGAGAGTTGCATGTCTCTGACTTCAATCAAAAATTGGACATAATTAAACTTAGTGAGGAAGGCATGTTGAAAGCTGAGATAGGCATAAAGTTAGACTTCTTGTGCCAAACAGTGAGCCAAATTGCTAACGCAAGGGAAAAAGTTTTTGAAGAAAATTAAAAGTGCTACTTCAGTGAACATATGAATAATAAGAAAGCAAAACAGCCTTATTGCTGATATGGAGAAAGTTTTAGTGGTCTGGATGATTAAACCAGCCACAACACAACATTCTCTTAAGCCCAAAGACTAATCCAGAACAAGGCCCTAACTCTCCTCTATTCCATGAAGGCTGACAGAGATGTGGAAGCTGCAGAAGAAAAGTCTGAAGCTAGAAGAGGTTGGTTCATGAGGCTTAAGAAAAGAAGCCATCTCTATAATATAAAAGTTCAAAGCAAAGCAGCAAGTGCTGATGGAGAAGCTGCAGTATATTATCCAGAAGACCTATCTGACATAATAGATGAAGGTGACTACACTAAACAACAGATTTTCAATGTAGACAAGACAGCCATCAAGTGGTAGATGCCATCTACGGTATTCACAGCTGGAAAGGAGCAGTCAATGCCTGGATTCAAAGCTTCAAAGGATAGACTGACTCTTGTCTATGGACTAACGTAGCTGGTCACTTTAAGTTGAAGCCAATGCTCATTTACCATTCTGAAAAACTTAAGGACCATAAGAATTATGCTAAATCTACTCTGTCTGTACTCTATAAATAAAAGAACAAAGTCCAGATGAAAACACATCTGTTTATAGATAGCATGGTTTACTGAATATTTTAAGTCCACCAGAAAAAAAAAAAAAAGATTCTATCCAAAGTATTACTACTCACATAGGCAGTAAGCAAAGCTCACACCAGAACAATAACAATGAAATGGATTCAACCTAAGTGTCCATCAATAGATGATTGGATAAAGAAAATACTGTATATATACATAATCAAATACTATTCAGGAAAAAAAAGAACAAAATAATGACTTTTGAATCAATATGGATAAAACTGGAGACCATTACCCTGAATGAAATAACTCAGACACAGAAAGTCAAATACTTCATGTTCTCACTTAAAAGTGGGAGCTAGATGATGTGTACATATGGACATAGAGTATGGAATGATAGACAGTGGAGACTTGAAAGGTTGCAGGGGGGCTAGGAAGTGGGTGAATAATGAGAAATTACTTAATGCATACAATGTATGTTATTCTGGTGATGGATACCCTAAAAGCCCTGACTTGGCTACTACACAATCTATCCATGTATCAAAATTACATATGTACCACATAAATTTATACAGATAAATGTTTAAAATTACTGCTCATTGACAATGCACCTAGTCAACCAAGAGCTATGACGTAGATGTACAAGGAGGTGAATGTTGTTTGCAGGCCTGCTAACATTACATCCATTTTGCCATCCATGGATCAAAGAGAAATTCTGACTTTCAATTGTTATTATTTAAGAAATACTTTTCATAAGGCTATAGCTACCATAGACAGTGATGCCTCTGGTAGATCTGGGCAATGTAAATTTAAAAACACCCTGAAAATTATTCACCTTCTGGGTGCTATTAAGAACATTCATGATTCATGGGAGGAAGTCATAATATCAACATTAACAGGAGTTTGGAAGAAGTGATTTGAGCCCTCATGGATAACTTTGAGGGGTCCATGACTTCAGTGGAGGAAGTAACTACAAACATAGTATAAATAGAGAACTAGAATTACAAGTGGAGCCTGAATATATGATTGAATTGCTGCAATCTCATGATATAATGTTAATAAATGAAAAGTTGCTTACTATGGATGAGTAAATAAAGTAGTTTTGGTTTTGTTGTTTGTTTGTTTTGTTTGTTTTGTTTTGCTTTTGGAGATGGAGTTTCACTCTGTTGCCCAAGCTGGAGCGCAGTGGCACAATCTCAGCTCACTGCAACCTCTACCTCCTCGGTTCAAGCAATTCTCCTGCCTCAGCCTCCCAAGTAGCTGGAAATACAGGCATGTGCCACCACACCTGGCTAATTTTTGTATTTTTAGTAGAGATGGGGTTTCACCATGTTGGCCAAGCTGGTCTCAAACTCCTGCCCTCAGGTGATCCACCCGCCTCAGCTTCCCAAAGTGCTGGGATTACAGGAAGAAAGTAGTTTTTTTTTTTTTTTTTTTTGAGGTAAAAACTACTCCTGGTAAAGAAGCTATGAAAATGCTGAAATGACAACAAAAGATTTAGGATATTACAAAATTTACTTGATAAGGCAACAGCAGAGTTTGAGAGGATTGAGTACAATTTTTAGAGAAGTTAGGCTGTGGGTAAAATGCTATCAAACAGCATCACACGCTACAGAGAAATCTTTTGTAAAAGGAAGAGCCAACTGATGCAGCAAACTTCATGGTTTTATGCTGAGAAATTGCCGCAGGTGCCCCTACCTTTAACAAGCACCTTCCTAATCAGTCAGCAACCACCAACATCGAGGAAAGATCCTCTACCAGCAAAAAGTTTATGACTTGCTGAAGGCTGAGATGATTGTTAGCATTTTTAACAATAAAGTATATTTTAATTAAGGGATGTACATAGTATTTCTAGATATATCTAGGCTACTGCACACTTAAAAGACTACAGAATACTGTTAAAGTTACTTTTATATGCACCGAGAAACTAAAAAAAAAAGTGTGACAGCTTTATTGCAGTTTTGGCTTTATTGCAGTATTGACTTTATTGCAGTGGCCTAGAATCAAACCCACAATATCTCTGAGGTATTCCTGTAGCTGCAAATAGATAACCAACTGACAAACTACTGTGACTACCCTCTTCAAGCAAAGGCATTAGGCAAACTGTAAGCCTAAGAGGCAGAAAAGCAGGCATCATCAGCCTCTGCCAACAGCCACTGTAAGTAAAAATACAAATAGGCGTGCACCAATCCATTTGGGCACATTCATGCTCCTGGTCAACATGTACATAGAGAGCAAAGTATGCATTCAAGGCTGTATAGGCACATGTATGTCTTTGTGTGTGCTATCAGGGGATTGCAAGTTTATTGCTAAAAATTAAGCCTGGATTAAAATTTGAAACAATGCACAAGCAATATAATTAGGATTCTACATTTATTTTTATGATTATAATTAAGTGAGTATTATCAAAGCTAAGTATTAGAGGGGAAATAATTTCCCCAGAAAGCAAAGTTTATGAAGACTTGAAAAAATTCTCAAAGCGATCAAAGAATTTGGCATAGTGATTAGATGAAATATGTATAAACCAAATTCTATTCCTTTAAGTTGATGGCCTTCCTTTTCTATTTCAGATATTAGTTTATTCTTTGGCCTGTTGCACACTATTAAAGAGAGTTAAACACTCATAGGGGAGGCCCCAAGATGCCACAGGAATGATCAAGATTCAGCATGCATCAGTCTTTAGGGAAGGAGATGTGTTGTAAGAGTCCTGGTATTTCCTTAACCTTCAGGAAGATGAAGGCATATTCCTTCAACAAGGACATATGCTTGGGGCATCTATGAGAAGGAAAGATCTGCTACATATAACAAAGCTTCAGAAGATTTCACTTCCCCAGTTTTCAATATGATAAATAAGAATATATAGAGATTGTTAAAAATCATATCTAGCCCGTGGCTATTTTCAAAATGACTTGCTACAATATAAATGAATCCTTGCATTTAAAGGACAGTAAATAGAAAACCAGATGAGGTATCACTGACAAAATACTGTCCCTGTTGATACGGCATCAAGCAAAAAGAACCAGACACAGATGCACACAACACGTTGTCTGCACTGTGCAGCAGCTCCTCAGTCAAAGCTGGGTTGCAATTAAAAGTAAGTATTTCTTCTATGACCCAGCTGCAAGGAGCCTGAGAAATTATATTTCAGAAGATGTCTTAGTTAGGGTAAGTTATTCAGGATTTTCAGAAATCTTAAGAAAGTTTACATTTTGTTTTTGCCGCCCAAATCTCTCCCAGCACTATGCCCATTGCCTCATCAAAACCCAGTGAACTCCTTTTGCTTACTTGGGATAATTTCTAGATTGAATGAACGGCAGAATTTCGGAGTCTTGACTAGATGGAGGCAGTAGTAAATCTCGAAATCGTTCTGTCAAAAGAAAAATAAACATCAAGCTGTGAAAAGATAAAAGTCAAGAAAATAATTTCAAAATGGAAGTATTTCCTATTGGTTTATTTTGTTAGCCATTTTGACTGTATATTCATCCTTTATTAGAAATTTACCCACCATTTTATGTATTACTAATATATATATAGTATATGTATGTGTGTGTGTGTGTGTATATATATATATGGATGGATTATAATATTTTAATCATAAATACATATGTAGCCATTAAGGATAAATAGGTATAAATATATAAATAATATATTTTCATATATATATTTATTTTAAATATATAAAATTAAGCCTGGATTAATATCTGAAATAGTTATATTTATCCTATAAATATTTATAATATATACATTTCTACATATACATATTTCTCATATATAAATATAAAAATACATATCTTTTTTCCTTAATGGTAACATATCTTTATGATCAAATCTTATCATTGAAAGGTTAGGGAACACATACATGACCAATAAACATACTAAGAGATGCACAGTCTCATTAGTAACCCATGCAATGTGAATCAAAACCAGACACCATTAAGTAGCATTTATGTCATGTAGCTGTCAATTGACAGAAATTAGTCTCCCAAGACCAAGTGTTGGAGAGGATGTTGATCAACCTAAGCTCTTATACACTGCTGGTGGGAGTCCAAATTGGTACAATAGCTTTTGAAGACAAGTTGGCATTATCATTTAAGTTTTACTTTTGCACAGTCTGTGGCCCAATATTTCCATTCTCAGGGATACACCTTGCAGAAACTTTCACATGTGTCTTAGACAGCAAGTATGAGAATGTTCACAGTAGCACCACTCATAGAACAACATAAATGGAAGCAGCTCAGTTGCTCATTGACATGAGATAATGGACTTTTGTGCTTATTCACAAAATGAAGTACTAACTGAAGTGAAACTGAATGATTTCAGTTACAAATAAAAACATAATGAATCATATTAATATAATGTTGACTGAAATAAAATCTCAGCAGATTACATATAACAGAACATAATTTTTATTGAGTTAAAAAAACTAAGCAATGTATTATTTAAGTATGATATATATGAAATAAAGCAAACCAATTAAAAAGGAAGGACATGCAAAATTCAGAATAATGATTATCTTTTAGGAAAGGTAGGGGGATGAAATAGGAGAGAAGCAAAAGGGCAAATGTAAGTAATTGTTGGTGTTTCATATGTATTAATTGTAATATCAAAAATGAAGAAATGAATGAGTGAATGATGACCAGGAAAAGACCAATAATGACTGCATATCATGAGCTAAGAATTGATTTAGTAAACTTCAGTGCATATGAATTCATAATGAAGAAAAGAGAGAAAATAGGAAGGGGAGGGGAAGAGGAAGGGAGAAAGAAAAGGGAAAAAAAGAAAGACAAAGGAAAAAATCCTAGATGTTACCTTGGAAATACTTACACTGCATAGCTATCTGCATGGCATAGAGTATGCACATTTTCAGGAATAGGTATGCATTACCTCTAAAGTCATACCTATGGAAAGGCATCCTTGATCCCTCCATTACTTTTTTGTTCTCTCTTCCTGCCCAGTTTGGAATAGGCTGGAACTACTGTATACTCCCAGTACGCCTTGTGCTTCCACCTTCACAGAATTTATCACACTATGTTTTATTATTATATGTATTTATCTCTCTATCCCTCTTTCTTCTTCTAGTAGATGAGAATTGTTCCACCAAGATACAGAACACTATCTAATACATAATTAAGGCACTGGATAAATATTTGTTGAAGAAATATTTCCAACATCTATTTTTACTGGACAGAGAAAACTGTTTGTTAAGGTTAATCATAATAACTCCCAGCAGAGACCAAACGGTCATATATCAACCATGAACAGCAAGTGGACCCATACTCCTGTCTTGACACAGTCACACAGTCAGGCTTAGATAGTATGCAAAGCTAACACTCCCCAGCTGCAGTAAATCCATCACTCACTGAAGGTGAGCATTTCCACAAAATGATGAAAATACACACTTGATGACAATTGCCATTTCCTAGTTTATGAATAGCTAAATGTTAAATTATTTGGAATATGGCAGTCACAAAGTGGCCAGTGCTTCCTGAGAAGCAGAATGTATATTTTATCTTCATATTTATTAAAACATACTGAATCAGAGATACATAACTGGCTTCTACTGGTTTTTTTTTCTCTCAAAATTCTGACATTTCTTACAATATAGGTGAGGAGGAACTAATGAGATGCAAATACAGATGTGCTTACACTCTGAAGTCTAGAAATCCAAAAAAAATTCTGTTTTTCTCTAATTATACTCTTTAATATTAGTTCATATTTTTAAATATTATATTATTGGCTGATATTTGGGCTGATATTACTCTTTTTAATTTATAAAATTAACATTTCTTTCAATCAAATGACTAGTAAACTTTCTGATGATAAATAACCCTTGGTTTTCAGTCTACTTGCCAGTTAATGGAGTACTCATTAAGTGAGTAACGTGTAATGCTCTATCTTTTCAATTTTTTTCCCACTTAGCCTTTTCCTAAAATGAGTCTTGAAAAATCAAGCCAAAACCCAACAGCAAACAAAAACTTTACATATCAAGTAAAGAACTATTAAATCAAACAGCTATATGTGTTATGATATTCCTTGAAAGGTAATAGTATAAATTAAAGTTTAGTGAATTTCTCCCACACTTGTAAAAGCAAGCAAAAATCGAAATTCTTAGTGCACACAACTGTAATATAATACATCCTTTTCACAGCAATAAGTTTTTCTCTTTTTACATAACCATAAAGGACATATGACAATAATTTCAGAGAAAAGAATCTCTGCAGAAGACATATTGACAGGACTAAAAACACATACACAGATGCACACGTGTGTGTGCACACACACACACAGAGCAAAAGCAGCATAAAAGACATCACTTATAAAGCTATAAGGAAATCTATAACTAATGTTCCTATATTTGGAATATCCTTTAATCAGATTATCATAAATACAAAGAATACCAAGCAAACATATCTTGAATAGCTATCGTGGTTGTCAAAAAGAGTTCATAGGCAGGGCATGGTGGCTCACACCCATAATCCCAGCACTTTGGGAGGCTGAGGCGTGTGGATCACCTGAGGTCAGGAGTTTGAGACCAGCCTGATCAACATGGTGAAACCCTGTCTCTACTAAAGATACAAAAAATTAGTTGGGTGTAGTGGTGGGTGCCTGTAATCCCAGCTACTCAGGAGGCTGAGGCAGGAGAATCACTTGAACCCAGGAGGCGGAGGTTGCAGTGAGCTGAGATCCTGCCATTACACTCCAGCCTGGGCAAGAAAAGCGTAACTTAATCTCAAAAAAAAAAAAAAAAAAGAAAAGAAAAGGAAAGAAAAGAAAAGAAAAGGAAGGGTTCATATATAAACAGAAAACACAGAACTTTAAAAGCATGTCTTTTAAAAAATTTTATTTTTGATAGTTTCTTTTGCTGTGCAGAAGCTCTTTAGTTTAATGAGATCCCATTTGTCGATTTTGGCTTTTGTTGCCATTGCTTTTGGTGTTTTAGACATGAAGTCCTTGCCGACGCCTATGTCCTGAATGGTATTGCCTAGGTTTTCTTGTAGGATTCTAATGGAATGAACAGGCAACCTACAGAATGGGAGAAAATTTTTGCAACCTACTCATCTGACAAAGGGCTAATATCCAGAATCTATAATGAACTCAAACAAATTTACAAGAAAAAAACAAACAACCCCATCAAAAAGTGGGCAGAGGACATGAACAGACACTTCTCAAAAGAAGACATTTATGCAGCCAGAAAACACATGAAGAAATGCTCATCATCACTGGCCATCAGAGAAATGCAAATCAAAACCACAGTGAGATACCATCTCACACCAGTTAGAATGGCCATCATTAAAAAATCAGGAAACAACAGGTGCTGGAGAGGATGTGGAGAAATAGGAACACTTTTACACTGTTGGTGGGACTGTAAACTAGTTCAACCATTGTGGAAGTCCGTGTGGCGATTCCTCAGGGATCTCGAACTAGAAATACCATTTGACCCAGCCATCCCATTACTGGGTATATACCCAAAGGACTATAAATCATGCTGCTATAAAGACACATGCACACGTATGTTTATTGCGGCACTATTCACAATAGCAAAGAGTTGGAACCAACCCAAATGTCCAACAACGATAGACTGGATTAAGAAAATGTGGCACATATACACCATGGAATACTATGCAGCCATCAAAAATGATGAGTTCATGTCCTTTGTAGGGACATGGATGAAACTGGAAAACATCATTCTCAGTAAACTATCGCAAGGACAAAAAACCAAACACCGCATGTTCTCACTCATAGGTGGGAATTGAACAATGAGAACTCATGGACACAGGAAGGGGAACATCACACTCCGGGGACTGTTGTGGGGTGGGGGGAGGGGGGAGGGACAGCATTAGGAGATACACCTAATGCTAAATGACGAGTTAATGGGTGCAGGAAATCAACATGGCACATGGATACATATGTAACAAACCTGCACATTTTGCACATGTACCCTAAAACCCTAAATAAAAAAAAAAAAAAAAAAAAAAAAAAAAAAAAAAAAATTTATTTTTATCATTATATTAATAAATTCTTAAATGTGAACAATTAATTTTATCTTATAAAGGCATACTGATTATTCATTTATTTCTTTATAAAAATAGATAAATGATAACAATTATCCTTAGAAAAGTTCAAGTAAATGGAAAAATTATTTATAGTTATTTAGTCTTTTAGTCTCACAGATTTTTGCCTATCAGTTGTTTAATTAGCATCCTATTGTCTATTTGATTCTGAGGAAAAGGCCAAAATAATTTGATGTTTTATTTGTTAAGTAAAAATAAAGATATATTAATGCTACTTCTTTTGCAGCAAAATGTCAAACCAGATGATCTACTTTCTCAGCAGGCTCAAACTGTTTCTTAAGAAAATGGCACAGTTATCCAAATACTACAGCTCAGTCCTTTCACAGGACTTCTTAGAAGAAATTCATTAAAGCCACTGGAAAAAAAAAAAACAACAGGATTTTCTGGGAAGTGATACTGTGATGAGCTGACTAACGATGTTATAATGTCTGAACATGATTTTCTACCAGTAGGAGATATATCTTAATTAACACAAGCTTTTATAGACTTTCACCCACTCTTTCTTTCTCCCATTCAATCAACAAAAAGATTATGAGGCTCTTAGACCTGGATGACATACTGCACAAAATTACATTAATTTGCATTCTCTGGTTAATCAACTGTGACACAATATACTTAATTATTTGAAAACAAAGATGAGAAAATTAAAATATTCTTTCCAATTCTAATTGAAACTTTTTCTACATCTTTTTGTGACCAACATGTTTCATTTTCTCCTTTGCAGAAAATGACCAATCTGTAATCCACCCCAATATGCAGAATATACCAAATGCAATAAGGCTTTACATAACAATAAAAAGCAGTAGACTATTTTTTTTTTTTTTTTTTTTGAGATTGGAGTCTTGCTCTGTCACCCTGGATGGAGTGCAGTGGCATGATCTCAGCTCACTGCAACTTAGCAGTATGCAAACCTATTCCTGGGATGAGAAGAAAATAAAACCTCCTACCACTACAAAAAAAAGAAAGAAAAGAAAGAAAAAAATATATAAAAAACAAAAGTAACAGTGATTAATGCTATTCTCGTATAACCTAAAGATCCTTTGCATCTAGAGATGTGATCACTGTCACATAATTAGTTTTTTTAACAGCAACCTAAGAAGCTGTTTGCTAGAGGGACCCAGACAGGTTTTGCCAATTCCAAATCATTGTTTTCCTTCAGGTAATCCCCCTTCCCTAACTGCCTTTCTATAACCTCCTCTATAAAAATGAATATTTTAACTGTTTTGAGTATTAGATTTTTCAGGGCAATAAAAAAAAGTCATATAAAATATTTCTAAGGGAGACAGTATTTCCCTAAACAAAAGGTACTTGAACAGAAGTTCTTTGCATTTTTATTAATAGGTTAAATATTTTTTTATCTTTCTCTTAACGCTCACATTATACTAATTTGCCGGTTTTAATTTTTTTTAAATGGCATCACAATGAAATCCTTAAGGGACATTAAAGATTAAGACTCTATTAAAGTCTTTACCTTAGTTTTAAAAACACCTAGTATATTGTAACCTATTAATAGTATTGGAAGTTATATTGCAAGGAATCAGACAGTACCCCAAAAAAGGTCAATAAGATGAATGCACCATAATATTGATATTATTTCACATTTTTTGGCAATATAGCCTGAGGATTACTTCTTAACGCAGGAAATCTTATCAGAGAGTGCAGTATTTAGCAGCAACACGTCATAAGAGAAAAGACACTGTTGCCAAGTAAATCTTAAGTATTCTTACCACACACAACAAAGGTAACTATTAGAGGTGATAAATACGTTAATTAGCTTGAGTGTGGTAATCACTTCACAATGCATATGTATACCAGAGATATGTACTCCCTGAAAATACATAATTTTACTTGTCAATTATACCTAAATAAAGCAGAAAAGAAATTCTCTTGGAAAAAGAAAAAATAAAAGAAACAACACTCAACTGGTTGTCAGAGAGCCTGAGTTCTTTACCTATGTCTGCCTCTATTCTTAATTCCTTTTCTGAACTCACAACTGAGTCAGATGAGTTCAGTGATCTTTAAGCCACCTTTTAACTTTGAGTTGCTTAAAAAATATTTGCTTATATTCTCAAACTTTGCATCTGACAAAAGACTAGTTTCCAGAATCTACAAGGAATTAAAACAAATCAGCAAGAAAAAAACAAATAATCCCAACAAAAAGTGGACAAAGGACATGAGTAGACATTTCTCAAAAGAAGACATACAACAGCTAACAAACATGAAAAAATGGTCAACATCACTAATCATCAGGGAAATGCAAATTAAAATCACAATGAGATGCTACCTTACTCCTGCAAGAATGGCCATAATTTAAAAGTCTAAAAACAATAGATGTTGGTGTGGATGTGGTAAAAAGGGAACACTTTTACACTGCTGGTGGGAATGTAAATTAGCATAATGATTATGGACAATACATGGAGATTCCTTAAAGAACTAAAGGTAAAACAACCATTCAATCCAGCAATCTCACTACTAGGTATCTAACCAAAGGAAAAGAAGTCATTACATGAAAAAGACACATGCACATGCATGTTTACAGCAGCACAATTCACAACAATAAAGATATGGAATCAACCTAAGTGCCCGTCGACTAACAAGTAGATAAAGAAAATGTGGTACATATACAACATGGAATACTACTCAGCCATAAAAAGGAACAAAATAATGTCTTTTGCAGCAACTTGGATGGAGCTGGAGGCCATTATTGTAAGTGAAGTAACTCAGGAATGGAAAACTAAATATCCTGTGTTCTCACTTATAAGTGAGAGCTAAGCTAACCTTTGAGGACTCGAAAACATAAGAAAGATATAATGAACCTTGAGAACTCTGGAGGGGGAATGTTGGAAGTGGGGTGAGGGATAGAAAACTACATATTGGGTACAGTGTACATTGCTTGGGTTGGGTGATGGGTGCGCTAAAATCTCAAAAATCACTATTAAAGAATTTATACATGTAACCAAAAACTACCTGTACCCCAAAAACTATTGAAACAAAACAAAATAAAAAAGAATATTTGCTTAAGGAATGAAAAGAAATCTTATTAAAGTCACTGAAAGGGAGTGGGGCCACATGTCTTTGACTAGGACTATTCTGGTTTATGCCTGCTGTCCTAGCATCCTGCTGTATTTCATATTCACATGAGATTTTATTTTTAATCAAATATTAATAAGAAAATAAGCTAGGGGTCATGTAGTTGATACAGAGAAGTATCCCCCAAGTGCCTCTTCAGCAAAGAACTTGTTGCCCAGCTGTGGAGAGTGCAGTTAGCAGGCAATCTCCAGCTGTCAGTTCCATCAGGGTCGGCCTCAGATGCAAAGCAAATACCTCTCACAGAGCAGCTCACATCCAGTGACTGAACAAGGCAAGGATATTTCAGCACTACACAGGCAACTCTGATGGGCAATATTTGCTCTAGATCTTCCCATCAATTTGGCTGGGCTTTGTTGAACTTGCCTTGTTTCAAATTCTTCCTTCACCCAAACCCTCTTTGTCCTCTTTCCTGTCATGGGTATTGATCCCTAATAAGCATTTTACATTACACACACACACACACACACACACACACACACACACACACAGCTTCTAGCTAATCCAACCTGAAACAGAGGTGTTTCATGGATCTCCACTTTGTACTGAGAACTTCTACCAAGTTCTCAGCTACTATAGGGTGTGATGCATGTGCATGTGTTTAAGTAGAATAAAGATCAGCAATAAATAATTTCTCTTTTTCCAGAACCTTCCAGATGTTACATAAATAACACCTCTATGGCATGTGCAGGCGGTCACTGTCAATCCATTTTGATTACTCTTCCAGCCATGCTGTCCAGTATCTTGATCATGCCCACCTTGACTCTATCAGTTAAGTATTGCCTGTTGGCTCCTGATCATATATAATAGCTTTCTATTTTATCTATGTCTTGTTTGAATTTTTAACTTTTAGATTTGTTTGAATTTTAGTTTTTAGTACTTATCTAAAAGTAATCTATCAATCATTTATCTATACGTGTGTGTGTGTGTGTGTGTATATATGTATATATATACATATATATATTTAAAGAGTAGATGTAGGGCATGGATGTGCACACTACCACACATGAACATATTTTCAAGAGTAGTTGTCATTCATACTCCCCATATTATAGATCTTGGAGTATTATCCCCTCCTCCAACTTCCAAGGAAAACACCACACCAATGCAGACACACAATATACACAAACACACACACACACATGTTGCTTGAAATAGAAGGTACAAATGAGTTTTCTCACAACATGTAGGAATTACTATTTAAATATATAGACACAAAATGTGAACATCTAAAATAAGTAATTTCTCAGTAACATTTCTGAGCATGCACTGTAAGTCAGGCACCAAGTGAGGTTCTTCATGGGCTAAAGGTCTAGCAGAGAAGAGGTCTAAATAATGTGCTTCTTTCCCTTTTTAAATAATTTTGTAATCACATTCTAAATTCTTTATCAAAAGATACAAACACTACAAGTAAATAAGTGCTAAAGGTATGCTCTGAGAGTTTGGAACAGAACAGTCAACTTAGCCTGGAGATGCTGGTAATAAAAAGCAAAAGAAGCAGAGAGGTTTTATAAAAAATAAAACAAATCAACAAAGGACGTCCTTTTGAGCCGTGGTACTAGATAAGGTGAATATTTTTGTTCTGTTACATATGTATCAATAAGCTATAATGATAGAAAACTTAGAATTGAAAGTAAAATCAGTATTTTGGATAATCAGAACTTCATCAGTTAAATCATGTTTTATTCACTTTTTCACTCATCTAACAAACTTTTATTGAGTACCTATTATTTGTCACATACTGTGAATAAAACAAATTATTATCACCAAGGCAGTTCTGTTTATTAAACACACACAAAAAATGCCAGGACAACAAAAGAACTTCAATGCCATTATAGCTACTTGAAAATAATTTAGAATGTAATTACAAAATTATTTAAAAAGGGAAAGAAGCACATTATTTCTAGGGATTTAAAGAAATTAATGGTTTGTCAAAATTTGGTGTTTATTTTCCTTAGAAATATGCCTATTAATCTTAGAAAAACAAATTCCTTCTAAAAAGAAGAATTAAAGGGCACACTTAGAGTACATCCATACCAACTAGAAAGATATGGAGCATACATCTCCCTACTGAAAAGTTTGTTTAAATCAAGCGAATGTCCTTTATTACCATGGTAACTCAATAATAATACATGGTAATACATAGTAATACATGGTAACTCAATAGTAACAATATTTATAATAGTAACAACAGTTGCTATTTAAACTATTGCTTTCAAATAAACATGAGAGGCACTCAAATTAGTACTACTTTACATAAACCAGGATATCAAGTTGCAACTTATTAAAGACATAGGCAGGCCAGGTGTGGTGGCTCATGGCTACATTCCCAATATTTGAAAGCTTGAAGCCAGGGATTTGAGACCAGCCTGAGCCACACAGCAAGACCCTGGCTCTTCAACAAAGTTTAAAAAATTAGCCAGATGTGGTGGTGTACACCTGTAGTCCTTGCTACTTGGGAAGCTGAGGCAAGAGGATTGCTCAAGCTCAGGATTTTGAGGCTGCAGTGAGCTATGATTATGCTACTGCATACCAGACTAGGTGACAGAGTGAGACCCTGTCTCTCTCTCTCTCTCTTTCTCTCTCTCTGTATGTGTGTATATATATGTTTACATACACACATACATATATACGCACACATATATATTTGCCCATATATATTACATATGTAGGCAAATCTTGTGTCATAAGATTCTAGGATTCAAATGAAAATGATTTATAATTCTAGAAGAAAATAAAATGATTTACAATTCCAGAAGAAAAAACCCTATCAGTTGCATGCTCTGGTTATATAAAACTTATCTTTTTTGCAAATATTAAGGCCATGTCAAAGTAATATAAAAAACAGAAATTTATACTGTCTTACATAAGGGGAAAAAAATCCCTAAACCCATACATGTAATTTTCAGAAGATGAGATGTATGTACAACCAGAGCTAATCAATGAATAAGAACACTAATAGGAAAACAATATAAACAACATAAAAATCCTCTACTTGTCATGTATTCTCCACAGTATTCCCGTAATATTTTCTGAACTATACCAAAATGTATCTACTATCATTCACATGTTATGTGGAATTGAATTATCTGTATCTTAGAATTTATTTCTTTCAAAATAATTATACCCTTTTACAGCAATAATGAACTGAGAAATTAGGAAACAACTCCCTCAATTTGGTATGTTGTAGACAAGGAAACTAAAAACCAACCAGCTGGCTGATTGTGTCAAGGTCACATGGCTAGAAAGAGGCAAAGATACTTAAAGAATTAAGACAAAAACAAGACAGAAACACTCACAGTCCAGGGTTCTTTCCACTGCCATCATACTGCCTTATTCTCTCCTGAGAATATACAGTACTCCCTTTTCTCCCCTCCCTCCTTTTACTTTCTTCTTGCCTAAGGATTACAGGATAAGAGAAAGCTTAGCAGGGTCATATGCCATCTGCATGCCTTAACACCTAGTACTTTTAAATACTGTAAGGTCTGAAGGTAGACAATGCAGTATTACACAAAGGAAGATTATTTAATGGATCCTTTTATTTCCAGGTGGAGCAGAGTGATAAAAGTCTATTTCTGTGATACTTATTATTTTGCTTCTTATTTGTTAAACACACTATTTAAAAAAAATCAAAAGCATTTTTTGAAAGAACTACAGACAGACTTCTTGGCCCCTAAATACATCAATGAATCAATGCCTAGAACTGGATTTCTTATAAAATATAAATTCTCTTTTATTGCCACAGAGGCTAAACTATAACAAAAAATGAAAGAGGGTGGGAAAAAAAAAACAGTTTCAAAGAAAATGAAGGCAAATAACAGAGACATTTGGGTAAACACATTATTGCTACTAAGCTTTCTACAATCCACCTTTTAAGAAAAATGTTATATTTTCATTTGTCACATCAAATGCATTTTTTAAACAATGTTGGCTTTCACCAAAAGAAACACCTCAAACTGAGCAAGACTCAGCTCCATACTAATTCAGTTCCTGGTTTCTGCACAAACTGAATACATCTTAGATGTATATTCAAGAAAAAACAGGCCATTTTATCCAAGACCAAGAACCCCCCCCCAAAAAAAAAAAAACAGGAGATTTTCTTTTATGTTTTATGAAGTTCAAATCTAAAGACCCGAGCAAATAAAATCAATGCCATGCAATATATGAGCCTTTAAAGCCAATATAAAACAGCCACGTAGTGAGTCTTCTCTGTTCTTAAATAGAAGATGGCTTGGCCGAAGACCAAGACTATGGATCAGGGAAAAACAACAAGCAAATACATAAAATGATTAGCAAGTGTATCAAGAAAATGAGTACTTAAGAATGTTCCTGATAATAACGATAATGGCACAAAACCCTTGTCCTTTTGCTTCCTTTGAAATTACTTAGTCCATTAACACTAGGCTCATTTGGCAAACTGACATATGCCTTCTTAGCCATTCAGTACATTATGTCACATTTTTGACATTGATTAATAAATTATGTTACCAAGAAAATCCCTCATAATTGTTATTTTCTTCCATGTTACATAGTAAAATCAAGTAGAAAATACTGGAGAACAGAGACTCTAAACAACTTTTAGGAACAGAACAATTCCAATAAAAATATAACAATCCATAAAAACAAACCACTTCACCATAATAACTACTTCCAGGTCCAGTAATTGTATGATTTGTTTATTTTCAAAACTAAAAATTAACATTTTGGCCAGGCACAGTAGATCACTCCTGTAGTCACAGCACTTTGGGAGGCCAAGGTGGGCTGATCGCTTGAGCCCAGGAGTTTGATTAGCGTGAGCAACATGGCAAAACCCTGCCTCTACAAAAGATATAAAAATTAGCCAGGCATGGTGGTCTGAGCCTGTGGTCCCATTTACTCAGGAGGCTGACATGTGAGGATCCATAGATCCTTCCATAGATCCTGGAAGGTCAAGGCTGCAGTGAGCCATCACCATATCACTGCTCTCTAGCCTGGGAGACACAGCAAGACCTGTCTCCAAAAACTGAAAAGAAAAAAAAAAGGAACATTGTGAAAATTGGATAGAAAACAAAAATTTGGTATTTACTCCTATGTTTGGGTTTGTAAAATGGCTGGAATGAATAAAACTTAATGACTGGTGAATTCTTTATTTACTAAGCAATTTCTGTAGTATTTTAAGTGAGCTGTCACCTACTAAAAAACATGACAGCATATGTTTAATGTTCATAAAATGAGAAACTAAGGGAAAAACAATTTATCCTCTTTCCTGAGAATGGATGGGCACTTAAATTGTAGTACACATAAAATGTGCCTCTCATTTTCCTGATAAAAAAATTTCCTTGATTTCTGAGGCTGTAGAATTTATGCCCAGTTCATATTCATTGAATGATTTGTTATATTGTTATAGTAAATAAGCCATGTTAAGTTTCAGCATTATCCTAAATGATTTCCACATAGAATCACATGAGGCTAGAACTACAGTGTTTCATTATACAAAGCATATATACTTTAAGATACAATAGGTTAATCCTCATCCTGACACAGATCCATCTAGATATATACACAGGTAGCTGCATCTGTATTTGCCATTCATCTTCTGCTGCTAATCACAAGCCAGATCAGTATAAAACCAATCATTCTCATAGTTCTGGGGAAATGTAGAAACAGGAAGAATTTAGAAATAGGCCCATTTGCTATGTGCCTCTTATGTACACTAACTCTCTCCACTTACTGGTCTCCAATGCACTCAGTAATTCACAGCAATATGTACCATCACCAGACCTTTCCTTGGCATCTTCCTAATGACATGATTTTTATGAGGCTAACAGTGATATTGCTCAGTCCCATTTATTTATTTATTTATTGGCTTGTTGCAGCAACCATAGATCACTCCTTTCTCAAAACTCAAAAGATAAAGTCTTCCATTTGCTTGACACTAAAAAATCTTTAATGTGATGTATTTGCCTCCAGCCTAGTCTTCTTCCTTTCTATTTGATATAACACCGGGAGGGTGACCCATATAAAGGGCAAATTTGATTTCAGTTCCTGTTTAAAACTCCTCAATATTTCACCAGCATCTTTTGGGAAAAGACCAAGTTTCATAGCAAGATCTACAAGCTCTTCCTTGGCCTAATATTTGGATGCCACCCCAGCCAGGCCTCCCAATAGCATGACATTTTCCTGACATTCCAAGCTAGTTCACCCTTCTGAGCCATTCAAGCTATTTTTTCTCCCTGGAATAATCCCCCACTCTAGGCAAGTTCTATATATCTCTAACACTCAGTTTGACCCAGAAAGCCTCCCAAGTTTTCTTCCCAGAAACCTGTACATCTTCCATTTGCTCCTGGAACTATATCCTAAATCTCTCCAGCAATATAAAACTTCCTCTCTCCACTTCATTCTCATCATTCAAATAAGTGTATAAATATATTATAACATATTTAGTACATTGTTATAATCATTATAAAATAATCATATATCTTTAACTTATATCTTCCTTGTCCTTATTTCCTCCTTTCAGCTGCTGACTTATTTCTTTATTTCACTTTACATACAAACTTCTTAGAATTTGTCCAGTGGTATTCTGGCAAATGTTTAATAGCCAGGTCTAATGATGGATAAATACATAAGACCTACTTTATGGTTGTCTTTGTTAGAGAGCTGCTATAACAAAATACCACAAATTAGTTAATTTATAAACAACAGAAATTTATTTATCACAGTTCTAAAGGCTGGGAAGTATAAGATCAAGGCACCAGCAGCTTTGATGCCTGGTAAAGTCTGCTCTCTGCTTCTAAGATGGCGCCTTACTGCTGTGTCCTTCCATAACAGAAGAGCAAAAGAGCAAAGGGGGAGGAACACAAATGGTAGAAGAGCAGAAGAGAGTGAATCAACTCCCTCAAGACCTTTCATAAGGCACTAATCTAACCCATGAAGACTTTATTCTCATGATTTAATCATCTCCTAAAAGTCCTACCTCTTAATATTATCGTACTGGTGATTAAATTTCAACATATGAATTATAGGGGACACAGTCACACCACGGGAATGATGTTGGTCAATTTCTGTGGAATAACTACTATCACTGTGAGTGATGGGAAGCTATCAGACATGACTTCACTGACTATGGAGGTGGGAAGAGAAGCACATTCTCTCAAGTGCTAGGACCTAACCCAAGCATACTGCCAGATTGGTCTATACTTACCAGCTCCACATCCTCTCTTACTTTTGTTGTCTCTTAAACTTTTTAAAGATACATTTTTACAGATATAAAATACTCTCTTACTTTTATTATCTCTTAAACTTTTTTAAGATATATATTTTTAAAATAGCTCATTTATGGAGCTATTTTAAACCTGTTTTTTAGTCCCTGTACGCTACAAATGCAATTCCCCCATATATTTCTCCTTTTTATTCAGGGCTCTGTTCAGAGAGCTTTTCTAACCTTGTGTAACAGTGCAGATCCAGGCAGAAACATGACTGCATAAGTTAAGTGGAAGAAGTTCATTAGAGGGAACTAATGACTCAGGTGAGGGAAGAAGTGAGAAGTCAAATTGAGCATAGTGAAAAAATACAAAGAGTGGAAGAAAATTACTACCATCCACAGGGGCTGGTAGGACATAGGGTATAGGTGAGGCTACTACAATCTATAAACCATGGCTAAATGGCAGGAGATAGAGTCACACCAAAACATCTCCAAAAAAATGACAAACTCCCCACGGACCAAAACACAATCTCTATACGAGCAGAGACTTTGTCACTTTTGTTCAATGCTGTATCTCCAGTGACTAATAAACAGTCTGGAACATAGTAGCTGTTTAACATACATTTGATTATTAGCCAAAGTTAGTAGTTTAAATATTATCTTCCACAAATGACTAATCATTGTAATTCACTAGTCAGGGCAACAGTAACAACAAAAAGAGTACTTCCAGGCATTCCTTTGGGTATAAAGCAGTTGATAATGAATATTTATTATAAGTTTAAAGTTTACATTGTATGAACATGAATTATGTAAAATCTGTGAGATTCCATATATCCAAATATGATTTATTTATCTATTGGCTTCTTGCAGCAACCAAAAGTCATTCACAGTGATATCCAATGTAAGGTGGTTGATGTAATTGGCCTAAAATATGTTGTCATAATAAAGTAATAACATTAATATAATTTAGTGTGGTTATAATCTGACTTACAAGGAGTTTCCAAAAATGAAAAAAATACTTTAAACATGTAACACATGTTCTATTTTAATCTTTTCATTAAAAATCTGAATAAAGCCTATAACATGACTGGCTCCTATAGTGATATAGAAACAAATAAGAGAGTTATCAACTCTTTTGTGGCCCAGTCCTTAACTAAACCTATATTTAAGATTACTTGCACTGTGAGAAGTCAATATATTATGTGACTGAGGCAAATCCACGATAATATATGGCCCTGTCTTCTCATTTTTAATCCTAAAAGATAACCATATCTTCTCACTGTAGAAAGCTTTTCCAGTAGACAACATGCAAATTTATACCCAAGATTCATAGAAACATCATGTGATACATGCTATAAGTCCTTTATTGAATATTTACTCACAATTATTGCTAATTCATTAACTGCTGAAGGGATCAATGGCAGAAAGTTTACATTAATTACATGTGGATGTTATGTATTTAATTCTTTTGTAGCACAACACAAACACCTGTGGAATAAGTGGCTATTTAGACCACCAAAATAAGCAAGGGTATAGCATTATCTCAGACATTAATCAATACTAATCATCTGTAATGAAGAAATTAACAAAACATTTTTGTACACTTAAAATGATAATCAAGTCAATAATCTCTAACCATATGTTTGAAACTGGAAAGAATGGCTGCTTCTAGAAGAGCAATAAGGTATTCATTCAATTAAAAGAGAAATCTACTTGGGTAATCCACTCCATCTACCATACTACCATCATTTCAAGAAAAAACGCTGAATCATGTTTAAAATGTTTTAAGGGTCTTCTAAACTTTAAAAGGTCTTCCACGTATTTAGGAGATGCAACTAGAGATCTGGTGAAAATGAAAATCTAGACAACAAATATGAGACTTGGTGCTTCTTTGTCTTGTGCTGCATAGCTGCTTCCCTTGCTCCTCCAGCACTCTACAGCTAGGTATAGTTGATTAGTCTTGGAGAGATCATTCATGGAGCTATTTTAAACCTGCTCTTTAGTCCCTGTATGCTGCCAATGCAGAACATATTTCAGCAAATAAAAAGTCATATTAAATATCTCTAAGTCAGTTTTAAAAAAATAAATCTTTTATATTCAACCTCTTAGGTATCTCTTTGGTATGTCCTATACCTACCGCTCTTAATACCAAGTTTTAATCAATTCTTTTAGAATAAAAACCAATGATTCTTGATTTCAAAGGTAATGCTCCTACTTTTCCTTCAATAGTTGTAATCTCACTGTTGTAAGGCAGCTAAATCTCTTTGAACTAAAGTGTCAGACAATAACATGATTATTTAGGTGTTCTCTGCATGACTGCTTATATTTTTTTCCAAGTCAACAAATATTTCAAGTCAACAACAAAGAAGGTCTATTAATTGAAAAGTATCTGACTGGAACTGAACTCTCTGAATAGAATGATCTTGTTTCTCTCAGTGGCATAGTACATTAAAAAGGGAGAATAAAATTAACACTATTAAGTGTTCCTAATAGAGATGATTAAAATAATAAGACATTTATTTTAATGAGCTACTGGTAATAGAAAATAACTTTGTGAAAAAAACTCAGTAACAATAGCTAATAATAAACCATCAGGAGTTTCTGCTTAATCTTATGAATTAAATTAAGTTTTCATTGTATGTTTTCTTTCAGATAGAGAATTCTATCAATTTACCATTCATGACTGAATTTTATTCCTACTATATTGGGATTCTCACCAGAAAAGAACTTTCCTTATTCTTTATTTCCAAAACAGTAGAAAAAAAAAACGCTGTGATTGTATCAACTTATATTGGGCATATTGTGATTATTCATATGTTCATACTCCACCAGTGTATATCTATCAGAGGATGACTATGATCTCTTTTCAATGCTACCATCTGAAAATTATCCATGTAAGCCTGGTTTCTCATGACTCTGAATGAGTTATTACTGCTCAAAGATCTTTTCAATTCACTTAGATGTTTGCCCATTAAATCCTATGTTGCAGATTTCCTTCCTTTTTTTTAAGTCTCCAATTCCAAGCTGGCTACCCTTTCTAAAGACATTACATTTTATACATACCACTATCTTTTTTTAACTATATGAAATAACCTCCTTATATAAACTATTGTTCTTCTCATTTCAAAACACATCTTTCTTATTATCCAACATCTTATCCTTCCCTGGTTTTTACAGAAATTAGGTTCTTCCTTCTAATGCTACCTTCTTAACTTGTGTTCACAAATCCATTACTTCCAATTTCCATCCCCACCCCTCCACTGCCTCCTTCCCTTCTGCCTTTAAGTACCTTCAAGTCTTCCCCTGATTTTAGTCTGCCCAACTAGCAACTTAATTAATACCATTTTCATCATAGTGCTTCAAATGCTTCAAAAATTCCCTAAAGTCCCTTGGTTACTCTAATATTTTGCTGAGGCATTCATAATCTTCACTAAGCTGGCCCTAAATGGCTTTTCTATGCTACTACCCAGAACAAAATCATTGCTTTTGTTTGATTGACTTTGTCTTTATTTCATTTTGTTTGATTGACTTTGCTTTTGTTTAAGGGATTAAAGACTGATTGGATTCATCCTTTCCAAAGTTAATCATTGCCTTTCCTGATTTTTGACAACACTGTAACTTTCACTTAAATTACCTACATCTTTCTTCATTTGCCTGACTTCTAAGCTTCAGTTCAAATTCTGTCTTTTCTGTGAAGCTTCTCTTACAGCCCTAGACCACATTTAATCTACATTTTTCTGGTTCCCTACAGATTTTACATACCAACTCCTTGTTTAGTACCTAAGTATAAGAATATTTAAATTTACTTTCGCATTCATGTTTATATCTGCATTCTTTCCTGCAACAACAACATAACCAACCAACTAACAAGCCAACATTTACTGAGTACTCACTTACTCTGGTGGGTCAAGGAAATATTAATATAAGAGTGAATAATGTTTCTTTTATTTACTCAGAGCTCTTACTACAATGCATCTCTCAGGTAATAAAAAGTATTTACTGAAGACAAGTAAAATATCACCAACAGGCCTGCTGTTAAAAGTATCTATTCCAAAGATACTGTGAAGTTACTATATATACTAGAACACCACAAAAAATGTCATGCAAGAACTGGAAGATTTGTGTGGTCTCAATATCAGGTGTTGATTATTTTGACTCATGTTTTCTAAGAAACATATTTCAGCATTCCCACTATTGCCAGCACACCTGACAAGTAGGTAGAAACCTATGATTTGCAAGCACACTGAACAATATATTATTAATAATTACTGATATCAAAGGTATTCTGATTGCAAAAATGCATCTTAAAAGAGAAAACATAGATGTCAAAACTGCACAAGCAAAAAAAAAAAAAAACAGAACAACTTGAAACACATACACATCTCTATACATGCTGGTAGTTATATTAAAACACATTCAAATTATTACATTCCATTATTTTCAAAGAATGTATCTTAAAACCGTATGTTCTACATACCTGTCCAGTCTCCTACTATTTTAAGATGAACCCCAAATGTTGCTTTGGTTTCAGTTGGACACTAAAAAAAAATACTAGAATCAATTGTGATTAATGATTACATAATATGAAACTATAATTCAATTATAACTTTTATACTGATAGCAAGTCCCCCAAATCAATAGATAACAGGAAGGAACAGACTAAAATCTATATGGATCCTTATTAGTGGAAGAAAAAAAATCAATGTCAACAGGTCAATAAGACAATCTACATTTCTCTAAAACCCAAAAATACTTATATAAAACAAAAATTACACACGTTAAAATTGCTAGTGTATTTCATTTAACTACAAATCTTGGTAAAACATCTTCTAAGTTAAAATATATATATAAGAAAAGCCAGTTTTTAATCACAAAGGAAGAAACAAAAACTAATGCTTTTTTGTGTCATTTTTCTCCCTAGGTATTATATACTTACCCTAACAAATTCCAGGGAGAAAAAAATTCTTAATGTGACATTAATTTTCCATGCCCAACAATTATGCTCCTACAGAAATAACTCTATTTCATTCCCTCCCTTAATTATCAGAAGAAATCTAGAGTGGTGAGGGTATCTGGAAAAGGGGATGCATTGTGGAAGTGTAGGTAAAAAAAAGTGCTTGTGGTCCCATATTTAGGAAACCTAGAAAACATCCAGGTAATCAAAATGAAAGAATAAAATTTACTTTACAATAAGAAAAATGAAAAATTTCTTCTTGTTTTCTGGATTTCCACTCACTTATCCTCAATTCCAAAATCTGAATAATGGTTTTTTCATAACTCATTTGGTAACAATATCTGACTTGAATTAATGGGAGGCTAATATTTCTGTGTAAAAATTCACACATAAGCATTGTCCTACAGAATTATCAACTTGTTTGAGATGCTGACTAACATCCTGTTAGATATATTAAGTACAATATGAAATATGCATACCTTTTAAAGTCCATAAATTCTGAATTCTAAAAATGCATCTAAACTAAGGGCTATGGGTAAGGGACCATCTGCCTGTGACTACCCAGCTTTTATCAAGTACCATGTGTCACGGGAAGTGTTAAGTGATTTATTTTCAAAATCTACAATAACTTTACAGAGTTGTCTTTTATAGATAAGAAGATTGAGTAATCAAGGCTTAAAATATTGACTTGCCCAATAAAAAGACAAGACAAAATGTGGATCCAGGTCACTTAATTCTTAATTATTGCAGGTCAATGTCTCTATTAAAGCAAAGATACATAAAATGGGTGAGAGCTGCATAAGAAATCAAATGAAATAGGAGGAAAAAGGCATGTGTTGATCATTAGTAGAACTGGTACGCCACAATATGAATTAAAAGGAAATAGGGGCTGAAGTTATGGCACAGGTGAAAGAAAACGGCAGTGGAAGGGCCCTGTGATTAGCGATTGGGTTACATAAAGCAAGTCCAAGACTTCAGAGCTCACTGTGTTGACTAGTTAATGTAGGTCTTGTAGGGATGCTATAAGGAGAGAAATAAATGAAGATAAATGTACCATATCTTATGTTAACAACTCATTAGGCAAAAAGCAAAGGTAGCCTGAAAAATCAGTGAAAACACTAAATATAAAGGTAGGTATTTGTCATTGATTCATAATAAATTATGAACAAACTAAAAGCATATAATCTATGTCCAAAATGATTGGAATTAATGTACCATGGAATGTTCAAGCTACTACTTTACAATCAGTGTTTCTTATAGGATTATTACTGCTAACAGTAGTATAAAATATTAAAATTGAAATATTTTTAAATAACATTGTTTAAACATTTGTATTATTAAAACTATTTTATTTATAAGTGTGATTCTGTACTTGTTTTATTTACATTGTAACTTTTGTTGTTGTTGTTGTAACTTTTGTTGTTGTTGTTGAGAGTTGCTGAGAGTTGTTGTTGAGAGTTGTTGTTGTTGTTGAGAGTCTCACTCTGTCACCCAGGCTGGAGTGCAGTGGCGCGATCTTGGCTCACTGCAACCTCTGCCTCCCAGGTTCAAGCGATTCTCCGGCTTCAGCTTCCCAAGCAGCTGAGATTACAGGCGTGTGCCACCATGCCCAGCTATTTCTCTTATGTTTTTAGTAGAGTTTGGGTTTCAAAATGCTGCCCAGGCTGGTCTCAAACTCTAGGCCTCATATGATCCATCCACCTCACCCTCCCAAACTGCTGAGATTACAGGCATGAGCTACCACACCCAGCCCACACTGTGATTTTTAATAACTCTGAAAGCAAACAGTTTTGACATCTGTAAATCTCCAAATAAAATATTATCTGCAAAAACCACCCACAATTTAAGTATATAATACTGAAGGCTGACCAGAGTCTCTGTATAATAAAAGTTGTAGCTCTCAGAATGCAAGATACCCAACAGAGATCTGAGCTACCAATCTGATTGTCCACATGTCACTGGATGTCCTTCACTGTGAACTAGATCTCAGGTTATGAAAAGATGACCTATAGCCAAGAAGATATCAGAATGGAAGGCATAGAATATTTGTCCTTGTGTGCCTGAGGGTACATGTGGCTTGAGTTAATCTCATAATGCATTCTAAAATAAAATACATATTTTGCCAAATATTCATATCTCTATTCAATTCTTTCAAAGCAGATACTGTAAAAGGTAATTACACACAATGTTTAATATCACATTGGGTCTCATAGGAAACTGCAAACCTCTCTTCTAAGTACCAGTCCAAGGAATCAATATATCTTCGAATGCTAGTCTGGTTTTGAATGGATAAAACAAAATATTGTTTCTCTCAACCTCTTGGAAATGAGGTCTTTATAAGTCACTGATACTTCTCCAAACTAAGACAGACTTTAACAGTCTTTAAGCATGTAACCTCATATTTGCAAGGAGGCTTCACAGAATAACATAAAGAATGAATTCAGTATATGTGGTTTGAAAACATGAATGAAGATCTTAGAATCACATTTTAGTATCTTTGCATAAAAAATATCCAGATTCACTAATATTGTCTAAATCACATTGTGGTGATTCATTGTTTTCTCACTGTCTTTTTGTTTTAGAAAACATCTCAAAGGGAAGAAATAATACAAGTATTGATATCTATAGCTCTATTGTTCCTCCTAAAACATGAATAAAAAGATATGCTTATGGCAATTTTTCAGTTAAAAAAGTTACAGTATAATATGTGTAGTTAAGCACATATTAATATTAAAATAAAAACATGGCTGGGCGCAGTGGCTCACGCCTGTAATACCAGCACTTTGGGAGGCTGGGGCAGGTGGATCACAAGGTCATGAGTTCAAGACCAGCCTGACCAAGATGGTGAAACCCTGTCTCTACTAAAAACACAAAAAATTAGCCAGGCGTGGTGGCAGACGCCTGTGGTCCCAGATACTCGGGAGGCTGAGGCAGGAGAATGGTGTGAACCCGGGAGGTGGAGGTTGCAGTGAGCTGAGATCATGCCACTGCACTCCAGCCTGAGTGACAGAGCGAGACTCCATCTCAAAAAAAAAAAAAAAAAATACAAAAATTAGCTGGGCATGGTGGCAGGTGCCTGTAATCCCAGCTACTTGGGAGGCTGAGGCAGGAGAATCACTTAAACTCAGGCAGCAGAGGTTGCAGCGAGCTGACATTGCACCACTGCAGTCCAGCCTGGGTGACAGAGTGAGATTCTGTCTCAAAATAAATAAATAAATACACACATAAAAAATAAAAAGACAGATATTTGTGCTTTTTTTTTCTCATTGAAGAGATTATATAATTAAATTTTAGGAATACTAACTTGGGAAGTATAATTGAAGACAGAGAAAACAAGAACTCTTATAATCATTTCATACACATCTATGCTTTAAAATTTATCACAAGCCTTTGCTATGATAATAATTTTAAGTATTTTGAAATTTTAATTTAACCGTAAACATTAAAATGTTGCTGAATCTATCTAGTTTCTTTGACATAAAAATAAGGTTTGGATCATGTCGACCTTAATATAAATTCTAGAATACACATTCACCTAAGTCTAAGGATAAGAAAAATAAAAAGTGACAATTTGACTGTAACAAGAGATCTGGAGAAATATGTATTTTAATATTCTGAAGAAAATATAACCTTTACCTTCCAATTATTTCTTCAATATGGCATTGGGTTTTTACTGTGCACAAATGACTAATAATTTTATAACAGTCCCACAAAATATAAAAAGATATTTGTAACTTGTCATATGTTTGGGAATTAAATATAAAAATGATGTAACTGCACATTATTTTTGAATAAATATGAATTTATTCAATATAAAAAATTACAAGCTGCATTTTTTGTTTGTAAAGAAGTGCATTTTAATAAAAATTAAAAATGATTCCAAAATAGCAACTTTTCAATAACTAAATGTGTTAAACCTGAGAAAGTGATCACATAATATGATGTTCTTTAATCATTTTTTTGTCTTTATTTTAACCCTTTCTTCCCAAGTTCTTAGTTTCATATTTTCTACTGCCTGTTAGACATTTATACCTGAAATTCACTCTAAATTTACTATATCTAAAATGACTATTATCCTATTAATACTTCCAAAACTATCTTCTCCTTCTAATTCCCATATATCTGGAAATAGAAACTACATCCTTCTCAGAGACGCAAATCTCTCTGATACCACTTATTTCTCTTGCCAGCATTCAATCACCTTTCATTTCTTTCCAACAGGCATCCCAAAGAAAATGTCTGATCACAGCAATCTCCTATTGATTAACCTTTTGTGTCCCCCTGTGAAAAAACACCCATATTCTTTCTGTCCTATTGCCTATGGCCAAGCACATCTGTTTCAAATTCTTTCTGGCTTTATAGTCCATGTTTCTCCTTTTTTACTCTAATCGAGCTAAACGAATACTTACCAACTAATACATTTTCTTGTCCCTTCATCTTCACACATGCTAGCGTACTCATTTAGAGTGACTTCTTTTCCATTTCTTAGGTTGAATCCCAGTAACTGTTCAAGGCTTATCTTAAAGCCATCATTTCATAAAGATATCCTGATTTTTCCTGCCAAGAAAATTCTCACTCCCCTGAACCCTTAAATTATTAGTATGACTCTTATGCTCCTTATTACAGTCTAGCTCTTTATTTTTACATGATTTTTCTGTATTAATAAACTGTAAATGTCTTGAGATCAAGAACTATTTCTAAATCATTATTATATATTCCACAGCACCTTACACATAGAGGGTATCAGTTGAATAAATATTATAATATCAATTGAATAGTAAATATTGGAAGAAAAATATAGGAGAATTAACCTGAGAATGAATAAAAACGTCAAAGGTGGGCAGCTCTTCGAGAATTTATTTATCCACTCAAGAAATATTTATTTAGTGTCCAAAATACTCCAGAGACTATTATGCTAGGAGCTCATGCAATTTCACAACTGAAGATTGTTCTAAATGTCTGAGAGGAGATAACGTGGAGCACCGAATCTTCTACAATTAATGCAACATCGTGACAGTAAACATTCTGACAAATTAAAACTTTAATGCTTTTGCATTTATATGAAAGAAAAAAGTGTTTAATTGTATATTTGAATGAAAAATATATTCAATATTAAAAAGATTCTGGAAGAATATGCAAGTGGAATTTTTATTAACTTGGATTGAACATGTGCATTTATCTCAGGTCCCTTAGGCGAACAGAATACTAAAATAACAATTTAGAGATATAAAAATAGATGCCACAGTGGCAAAAATAACATGGGGAGTGATAAGAACAATAAAGAGATGTCAACACATTTTTGAAAAGTGACAAGTGGATGAGGTAGCTGTTTAGGAACTGACCAAACAAAACATGAAGCCAAAGTCCCACTGCCTTCAAACAGAGATTACCTTGAGAAGTAAGCCCATCTTTTGATCACAACACTGGAAAAACCCAGGTCTCAGTGTGATAGGAGGAAGTTAGAGTTGGGGCTCATCATTTAAAAAAAAAAATCTGTTTGCGTCTGTATGTGGGGTAATTTTATCCGCAGATTCACTTTGCTTTGATCACCAGCCATGTAACTACTACTCCACAAACCCAAAGACAAGGAGAGGTGAAACACAAAGGCTCTACATATAGAAATAACTGGTCATGGAAGGCAGGGCTGAGATGCCAGTCATTTGCTCAATAAATATTTAATGAAAGCACTCTAAGTGTCATCTCAAAATAACACTTCCTAAGTGGAGTTGCACAAATTTCCATCAGAACCTTCTCTCCAACCCCAACCTTCCCTACCTCAGTTAATGAAATTCCAGTTGCTCGGACCAAAAACTCTGGAGTCAGCCTTGACTTCACTTCCTTTCACATTACATATACAATCCATGGAATACATTTTATTAACTCTGACTTTAAAATATATTCAGAATATGACCACTTCTCACCACTTCCACTATCACCACCCTGGTCAAAATCATCATCATCCCTTGACTGGATGACTGCAACAGCTCCTAACTGGACCCCCTGTTTCTGCACTTGCTTCCCCTCATCTACTCTTAACACAGCAGCCAGAGTGATCCTGTTGAAAAGTAAGCCATATCATGTCATTTCTCCATTCACACTCTCCCACAAGTCCTTTATTAATCAAAGTAAAAGCCAAAGGCCTAAATGTTCTGGATATATAAGCCTGAATTATAGAGTTAAAATCTGGGCTAGGAATGTAAACTTGGGACATGAAGCATATGGATGCATCAATAAGATGAGAGAGACTACCAGAGAAATGTGTACAGCTAGAGAGGAAGAGAGGTTGAAGAAATGAACACTGGTATGTTGTAATACTTAGAGCTCATGGGGATGATAAGGAACAACAAAAATAGACTGAGTAAAAATAGCCAGAAAATATGGAGAAAAACAGATAAGTGGAAAAAAGTGTTTCAGTAAAGTGAATGATCAGCTGTACTAAGAGCTGCTTATTGGTCAAGCCCATTGAAGAGTGAGAACTGAACAATAACATGGTCACTGCTGAACCTGGAAACTTTTAGTGGCGTGCTGTGGGCAAAAGATGGTTGATTTAAGAGAATGAGAGGAAAGGAACTGGATTGCTGAGAGAGGGAGCAGTAGCTAGAAGGGATGTGAGTCAGGAAAGAAACTTTTATTGATCATTTCCTTTTGGTACTTAGGTAAAAAGCACCCAAAAATAAGGATTGAATAAATTAAGCTCAATATTCAATAGATTTACTCTAAATACAATAACCTTCTAAAGTTCATACTTACCATGCAGACTCTCATTAGACACTAAGGGAATATTTTTATTTCCCTTGGAAAAAAGCCAAACTAGAGCAGTTAGATGATGTTTACGTCTCAAGAAACTCAGATGTCCTGTTAATTTTTCATGAACATTAATCATCTTCTCAGGAAATTTTCACCACTTTGCTTCATCTATGGTTAAGATACATGGTCACCATGCTAACCTATAATGTATCCCAGCTGATTTTTGACAAGCAATAAAATTATGAAAACATAGAGCAAAATAATTTTTAAGATTTAAACAGTTGAGAGCAAGACCAGAGATCAAAACCGCTGCAGACTTCCTGGTTTCATTTAAACCCACTAAATTAGATAAACAATAGCAATAAAATGTTGCCAGTCTTTGTGAGATCCATAGCCATTCTTGCCTGGTTTTCACTGAAAACTGGAAAAACTATTCCTGGAAAAAACTCTTCCCATAGTGACTGGTTAAAAGATTAAAAACACAAAGTAGAAAAATGATGGCTAGTGCAGGCATGCTATGTAAAAGTACAGACAATAACAAACCAACAACTAGACATGCCTCTGACTCACGGAAAAATATGTGAAATCAGGTTATTCAAGCTTAAAAACAATGAATCACACAACTTAGAATACAGATGTCAGGAAAGCATGTTTGTGTCAGGCCTCTGAGCCCAAGCCTGCATGTTAATGTGAGGCCTCTGAGACCAAGCCTGTACGTATACATCCAGATGGCCTGAAGTAACTGAATAATCACAAAAGAAGTGAAAATGGCCGGTTCCTGCCTTTGATGACATTACCTTGTGAAATTCCTTCTCCTGGCTCAAAAGCTCCCCCACTGAGCACCTTGTGACCCACATCCCTGCCTGCCAGAGAACAACCCCCTTTGATTGTAATTTTCCATTACCTACCCAAATCCTATAAAATGGACCCACAACTATCTCCCTTCCTTGACTCTCTTTTCAGACTCAGCCTGTCTGCACCCAGGATAATAAACAAAGCTTTATTTCTTAGCTTACGCAAAGCCTGTTTGGTGGTCTCTTCACACGGACGCGAGTGAAATTTGGTGCTGTGACTCGGATCGGGGGACCTCCCTTGGGAGATCAATCCCCTGTCCTCCTGCTCTTTGCTCCATGAGAAAGATCCACCTATGACCTCTGGTCCTCAGACCAACCAGCCCAAGGAACATCTCACCAATTTTAAATTGGGTAAGCAGGCTCTTTTTACCCTTCTCCAGCCTCTCTCACTATCCCTCAACCTCTTTCTCTTTTCAATCTTGGCACCACCCTTGAATCTCTCCCTTCTCTTAATTTCAGTTCCTTTCCTTTTCTGGTAGAGACAGAGGAGACGCATTTTATCCGTGAACCCGAAACTCCAGCACCAGTGACGGACTTGGGAAGACAGTCTTCCCTTGGTGTTTAATCACTGTGGGAACACCTGCCTGATTATTCACTCACGTTTCAGAGGTGTCTGATCACCACAGGGATGCCTGCCTTGATCCTTCACCCCAGTGGCAAGTACCACTTTCTTGCGGGGGGTGGGGCAAGTACCCCCCACCCCTTCTCTCCTTGTCTCTACGCTTTCTTTTCTCTGGGCTTGCCTTCTTCACTATAGGCAACCTTCCACCCTTCATTCCTCCTTCTTCTCCCTTGGCCTGTGTTCCAAGAACTTAAAACCTCTTCAACTGACATCTGACCTAAAGCCTAAATGCCTTATTTTCTTCTGCAATGCCGCTTGACCTCAATACAAACTCGACAATAGTTCCAAATAGCCAGAAAACGCACTTTCAATTTCTCCATTGTACAAGATCTAGATAATTCTTGTCGTAAAATGGGCAAATGGTCTGAGGTGCCTGACGTCCAGGCATGCTTTTACGCATTTGTCCCTCCCAAGTCTCCATTCCCAATGCAACTCATCCCAAATCCTTCTTTCCCTCCCTCCTGTCCCCTCAGTCTCAACCCCAAGCATCACTGAGTCTTTTCAATCTTCCTTTTCTACTGACCCATCTGACCTCACCCCTCCTCCCCAGACAGCTCCTCCTCAGATCACTCCCTGCCAGGCTGAATCAGGCTCTAATTCTTCCTCAGACTCCGCTCCCCCACCCTGTAATTCTCCTATCACCTCCCCTCCTCATACCCAGTCCAGCTTACAGTTTCGTTCCATGACTAGCCCTCCCCCACCTGCCCAATAATTTCCTCTTAAAGAGGTGGCTGGAGCTAAAGGCATAGTCAAGGTTAATGCTCCTTTTTCTTTACCCAACCTCTCCCAAATCAATTAGTGTTTAGGGTCTTTTCCATCAAATATAAAAACCCAGCCCAGTTCATGGCCCATTTGGCCACAACCCCTAGATCCTTACCACCCTAGACCCAGAGGGGCCAGAAGGCCATCTTATTCTCAATATGCATTTTATCACCCAGTCAGCTCCTGACATTAAATTAAAAAAAAGCTTCAAAAATTAGAATCAGGCCCTCAAACCCCACAACAGGAAGTAATCAACCTCACCTTCAAGATGTGCAATAACAGAGGAGTTTCAATTACTTGCCTCTGCTGTAAGAGAAACCCCAGCCACAAGAACTTCAAAACGCCTAAGCCACAGCGGTCTGGCATTCCTTAAGGACCTCCTCCCTCAGGATTTTGCTTCAAGTGCTGGAAATCTGGCCACTGGGCCAAGGAATGCCTGCAGCCCAGGATTCCTCATAAGCTATGTCCCATCTGTGCAGGACCCCACTGGAAATCGAACTGTCCAACTCACCTGGCAGCTACTCCCAGAGCCCCTGGAAGTCTGGCACAGGGCTCTCTGACTGACTCCTTCCCAGGTCTTCTCGGCTTAGTGGCTGAAGACTGACACTGCCCAATCACCTCTGAAGCCTCCTGGACCATCACAGACAATTTGGGTAACTCTTACAGTGGAAAGTAAGTCTGTCCCCTTCTTAATCAATATGGAGGCTACCCACTCCACATTACCTTCTTTTCTAGGGCATGTTTCCCTTGCCTCCATAACTGTTGTGGATATTGTTGGCCAGGCTTCTAAACCTCTTAAAACTCCCCAACTCTGATGCCAACTTGGACAATATTATTTTATGCACTCCTTTTAAGTTATCCCCACCTGCCCAGCTCCCTTATTAGGTTGAGACATTTTAACTAAATTATCTGCTTCCTTGACTATTCCTAGACTATAGCCACACCTCATTGCGGCCCTTTTCTCCAGTTCAAAGCCTCCTTCACTTCCTCACCTTGTATCTCCCCACCTTAATCCACAAATATAGGATACCTCTACTCCCTCCTTGCCAACTGATCATGCACCCCTTACCATCCCATTAAAACCTAATCACCTTTAACCCACTCAACACCACTATCCCATCCCACAGCATGCTTTAAAAGGATTAAAGCCTGTAATCAATTGCATGTTACAGCATGGCCTTTTAAAGCCTATAAACTCTCCCTACAATTCCCCATTTTACCTGTCCAAAACCAGACCAGTCTTACAAGTTAGTTCAGGATCTGTGCCTTATCAACCAAATTGGTTTGCCTATCCACCCCATGGTGCCAAACCCATATACTCTCCTATCCTCAATACCTCCCTCCACAACCCCTCTACAACCCATTATTCTGTTCTGGATCTCAAACATGCTTTCTTTACTATTCCTTTGCACCCTTCATCCCAGCCTCTCTTTGCTTTCACTTGGATTGACCCTGACACCCATCAGGCTCAGCAAATTACCTGGGCTATACTGCCACAAGGCTTCACGGACAGCCCCCATCACTTCAGTCAAGCCCAAATTTCTTCCTCATCCATTACCTATCTCAGCATAATTCTTCCTGAAAACACATGTGCTCTCCCTGCTGATCATGTCTGGCTAATCTCCCAAACCCCAACCACTTCTACAAAACAACAACTCCTTTCCTTCCTAGGCATGGTTAGGTACTTCTGCCTTTAGATACCTACTTTTACCATCCTGACTAAACCATTATATAAACTCACAAAAGCAAATCTAGGTGACCCCATAGATCCTAAATCCTTTCCCCACTCCCCTTTCCATTCCTTAAAAAACAGCCCTAAAGCTGCTCCCACACTAGCTCTCCCTAACTCATCCCAACCATTTTTCATTACACACAGCCAAAGTACAGGGCTGTGCAGTCAGAATTCTTACACAGGAGCCAGGACCACACCCTGTAGCCTTTCTGTCTAAACAACTTGACCTTATGGTTTTAGGCTGGCCCCCATATTATTTCGGATACCACACCTGACCCCCATGACTGTATCTCTCTGACCCACCTGACATTCACTCCATTTTCCCATATTTTCTTCTTTCCTGTTCCTCACCCTGATCACACTTGGCTTATCCATGGCAGTTCCACCAGGCCTAATTGCCAGTCATTAGCAAAGGCAGGCTATGCTATAGTATCTTCCACATCTATCCTTGAGACTACCACTCTGCCACCCTCCACTACCTCTCAGCAAGCCAAACTCATTACCTTAATTGGAGCCCTCTCTCTTGGCAAAGCGACTATGCACCAATATTTATACTGACTCTAAATATGCCTTCCATATCCTGCACCACATGCTGTTACATGGGCAGAAGTAATTTTCCTCACTATGCAAGGGTCCTCCATCATCAATGCCTCTTTAATAAAAATGCTTCTCAAGGTTGCCTTACTTCCAAAGGAAGCTGGAGTCATTCACTGCAAGGGCCATCAAAAGGCATCAGATCCTATCGCTCAGGGTAATGCTTATGATGTTAAGGTAGCTAAAAAAGGAGCTAGCATTCCAACTTCTGTAGATCATGGAAGTTTTTCTCCTTCTCATCAGTTACTCCCACCTACTCCCCCACTGAAACTTCCAACTATCAATCTCTTCCCAAACAAGGCAAATGGTTCTTGGGCCAAGGATCTCCTTCCAGCCTCATAGGCCCATTCTATTCTGTCGTCATTTCATAACCTCTTCCATGTAGGTTACAAGCTGGTAGCCCGCCTCTTAGAACCTCTCATTTCCTTTCCATTGTGGAAATCTATCTTCAAGGAAATCAATTCTTAGTGTTCCATCTGCTATTCTACTACTCCTCAGGGATTGTTCAGGCCCCCTCCCTTCCCTATAAGTCAAGCTCGAGAATTTGCCCCTGACCAGGACTGGCAAATTGACTTTACTCACATGACCCGAGTCAGGAAACTAAAATACCTCTTGGTCTGGGTAGACACTTTCACTGGATGGGTAGAGGCCTTTCCCACAGGGTCTGAGAAGGTCACCGCGGTCATTTCTTCCCCTCTGTCAGACAGAATTCCTTAGTTTGGCCATCCCACCTCTATACAGTCCAAAAATGGACTGGCCTTTATTAGTCAAATCACCCAAGCAGTTTCTCAGGCTCTTGGTATTCAGTGGAACCTTCATACCCCTTACTGTCCTCAATCTTCAGGAAAGGTAAAATGGACTAATGGTCTTTTAAAAACACAACTCATCAAGCTCAGCCACCAACTTAAAAAGTAATGGACACTACTTTTACCACTTGCCCTTCTCAGAATTCTGGCCTGTCTTCAGGATGCTACAAACAGGGTATAGCCCATTTGAGCTCCTGTGTGGATGCTCCTTTTTATTAGGCCCCAGTCTCATTCCAGACACCAGCCCAACTTGAACTGCACCCCAAAAACTTGTCATCCCTACTATCTTCTGTATAGCCACACTCCTATTCATTATTCTCAACTACTCCTAAATATCCTGCCCTTGTTTACACTGCCAGTTTACACTTTTCTTTCAAACCATCATAACTGATATCTCCTGGTTTTACCTCAAACTGCCACCCTTAAGTCTCTCTTAAAGTGGATAGATGATCTTTGCTGACAGGGTACCCTCCAATACTTTCACCCTGATGAAGTCCTATTCTTTACTTTTATACGCATTCTTATTCTTGTTCCCATTCTTATGCCACCCTCTACCTCACCCCAGCTATCTCCACAACACTATCTGTCAGGCCTCTGAGCCCAAGCTAAGCCATCATAACCCCTGTGACCTGCACGTACACATCCAGATCGCCAGTTCCTGCCTTAACTGATGACATTCCACCACAAAAGAAGTGAAAATGGCCTGTTCCTGCCTTAACTATGACACTGTCTTGTGAAATTCCTTCTCCTGGCTCATCCTGGCTCAAAAGTTCCCCCACTGAGTACCTTGTGACCCCCACTCCTGCCCGCCAGAGAACAACCCCTCTTTTTCCTTTACCCACCCAAATCCTATAAAACAGCCCCACCCCTATCTCCCTTCACTGACTCTCTTTTTGGGCTCAGCCCACCTGCACCCTGGTGAAATAAACGGCTTTATTGCTCACACAAAGCCTGTTTGGTGGTCTCTTCACAGGGACGCACATGAAACTATCAATCTCATTCACTCTCTCCTAGTCATTTCTAATCCTTTAACAAACAATTGCTGGCTTTGCATTTCTCTTTCCTCCAAAATCACGGAGGCCTCGACTTACTGCTAAAAAAAAGAGGACTCTGTATTTTTAAATGAAGAGTGTTGTTTTTACCTAAATCAATCTGGCCTGCTGTATGACAACATAAAAAAACTCAAGGATAGAGCCCAAAAAACTCGCCAACCAAGCAAGTAATTATGCTGAACCCCCTTGGGCACTCTCTAATTGGATGTCCTGGGTCCTCCCAATTGTTAGTCCTTTAATACCTGTTTTTCTCCTCCTCTTATTCGGACCTTGTGTCTTCCGTTTAGTTTCTCAATTAATACAAAACTGTATCTAGGCCATCATCAATCATTCTATATGACAAATGTTTCTTCTAACAACCCCACAATATCACCCCTTACCACAAAATCTTCCTTCAGCTTAATCTCTCCCACTCTAGATTCCCATGCCGCCCCTAATCCTGCTTGAAGCAGCCCTGATAAACATTACCCATTATCTCTCCATACCACCCCCCAAACATTTTGCCACCCCAACACTTTACCACTATTTCATTTTGTTTTTCTTATTAATATAAGAAGACAGGAATGTCAGGCCTCTGAGCCCAAGACTGCATGTATACATCCAGAGGCCTGAAGTAACGGAAGAGTCACAAAATAAGTGAAAATGGCCGGTTCCTGCTTTAACTAATGACATTACCTTGTGAAATTTCTTCTCCTGGCTCAGAAGCTCCCCCACTGAGCACCTTGTGACCCCCACCCCTGCCTGCCAGATAACAACTACCTTTGACTGTAATTTTCCACTACCTACCCAAATCCTATAAAATGGCCCCACCCCTGTCTCCCTTTGCTGACTCTCTTTTCAGACTCAGCCTGTCTGTACCAGGTGATGAAAAAGCTTTATTGCTCACACAAAGCCTGTTTGGTGGTCTCTTCACAGGGATGCACGTGACAGTTTGTTCCTGAATAAAAATAATAACAGAAGAATAAAGAGGTATTCATGTAAACATCGATTCATTACTACTATTTAAAAGGCAGATTTTGCATTATTTCCATAATTGAGAATCCATGGAATTAGTATGAAAATAATGTCTACCTCAGCTAAATACGAAGAGATTCTACATTTTGTAGCAAGCAGTAGGTTTCTTGCTGTCTTACGTTAGGGCTTTTTCCAATCATCTCTAATTTATACAGGTAAATTAGGTGAGAGCATACCTTAATAAAGGATTTGATTTGGTAGAAAGTCTTAAATTTGGTATTCACAGAGCACAGCTGGAAAATACTTGCAGATATTCATTACATACTTGAAGAACAAAACGTTACATTCTACACAGGTTTTAAATCAATAAAAATGTAAAGCAGGAGGAGAGTCAACAAATGGGTTCTGGCTATTGATTGTATTATTTTGGTTACTTTGGTCACTTCAACAGTCTATGCTTTAGATTTCTCAAATGTAAATAAATTTGCAGTTTGGACAACAGATTTTTAAAGTTCAATTAGTATAGATAAACTAGAATTTATATGTACCTTAAATTTAATTTCTAGTTTTAAAAATGGAGAATTATCTCATAAAAGATCTATGTTTTTAAAAGCTACTTAATGGACACTGTGTTGCACTGCTCAGACCTTTTCCCTTCCCACCCTCCGCCCAACTTCCAGGATCAACACACTCATTCACCATTCTTCCAGCTTCTGAAAAGGTTGCCTGGGAGGGCTCACTACTGAGACCTGCCCCAAGAATAGCTATCCACAGAACAAAGCTTCCTTGTCTATGCCTAAGTGCCTCACCCTGGAGGTATCTCAAATCCAATGACTGGTCAATTGGGGATTACAAAGCTTTGGCCTCCTGACTTCAAGACAGGACCACTGTAAGCTATCATTTCATCTACAGTGCTCCTGTCAGATCTTCTGAGACCTCTATGGACCTGTATCACATAGTTCAAGTTCTGCCTTGCCTTTTTAGTCAATCGTTATTGATTGTTGTCCTAAGCATACTTGCCAACAAATCTGCTGCATGCAATATGCCCGCTAGCCTGTTTTCAAGGAAACCTAACCTAAAATGTCATGCAACCTTAAGGCTAGAAGACCTTAAAAGGCAAATAAGTCATCAGTTCCCCCCAAATGACTGTTTCTAAACCAATCTGTGGTCAAAGCTTAGTCAGTTGCTACATACTAAAGAACAAGGCAAAAATCTTAATTTAATCCACGTCCTTGGTCCCTAAGTCACTATCTGAAACAACCATAACTAAATCCACTTACGGAGAGTTTACTATATTCCAAACACCACACATACCACTTAATTATATATTTTCGATTAATATTTGGAGTAACTCCATGGATAAGTTGCTATCATTAACTACACTTTTATAAAGAAGTAAACAAAAGATTAAGTATGTTAATTTTCATGTCCAGTCATAATACTAGAAAGTAGAGCACACAGGTCTCCATCCCAAGCTGTAGTATTCCAAAATCCACGATCTGATACTACACAGGGTCCTACAATTTCCATTAATCTTGTCAGCAAACATGTGTGTGAGATTTTACCATGAGAAAATATAGGTGTACCACGGCAAGAAACAATCACAATTTCCTTGGAAAACCCATCAAATTAGGATATCCTTCTTGTGTAGGGAAGTCAATGACATGTATGAAAAATAGTGAAGCATTTTAAATAATCAAAACTCCAACCTTTGCCCTCCTAATAAATTAGTGCTTAAAGCTTAGCTTTACCTTGACAAAAATAGTATTTCTGTGCCCTGTCTTTTGTACTTTGAAGTTGTACTTTCAGTGTGAAAGTCTTAATCTCCATCTTAAAAAGTGAGCTAAAATGCAAACTACTGAATTTGTAATAGCTGTATATATTATTGACTTGATTGTTTCTAACTGGCACAGTATATGAAAATAAGTATTAGACTTTTTTAAAACAAGGGGATTTATTCAAATTTCACCACTTCACACTATTAGAAGAGCTTAGTAGTATGGACAATCCAAAGCTTTCACGTTACTATAGAAAACACCAGTTCAACCATTGTGGAAGTCAGTGTGGTGATTCCTCAGGGATCTAGTACTAGAAATACCATTTGACCCAGCCATCCCATTACTGGGTATATACCCAAAGGACTATAAATCATGCTGCTATAAAGACACATGCACACCTATGTTTACTGCGGCACTATTCACAATAGCAAAGAGTTGGAACCAACCCAAATGTCCAACAACGATAGACTGGATTAAGAAAATGTGGCACATATACACCATGGAATACTATGTAGCCATAAAAAATGATGAGTTCATGTCCTTTGTAGGGGCATGGATGAAGCTGGAAACCATCATTCTCAGTAAACTATCACAAGGACAAAAAACCAAACACCGCATGTTCTCACTCATAGGTGGGAATTGAACAATGAGAACACATGGACACAGGAAGGGGAACATCACACTCCAGGGACTGTTGTGAGGTGGGGGGAGGGGGGAGGGACAGCATTAGGAGATATACCTAATGCTAAATGATGAGTTAATGGGTGCAGCAAAACAACATGGCACATGGATACATATGTAACAAACCTGCACATTGTGCACATGTACCCTAAAACCTAAAGTATAATAATAATAAAAAAAATAAAAATAAAAAAAACACATATTTGTGTTTTCAGTAAAACTCAGTTCTAAATGGTAATTTTAGACTTATTTTTGTTTTCTGACTCCAGCAACACAGATGTCCAAAAGTAAGAGCAGTGTTAGAAATATGAAAGCCCTCAGCATGGACGGATAGTGTGGCAGGAGAGAGACAGTGCAGAACAGTAAATACCGTGCCTTCAGCCAGACAGGTCTGTGTTTGTATCTCACCTCTACCTCAACTAAATGTGTGACTTTGGGCATGCTATTTAGTCTCTCTGAGCCACATTCTTTTCTGCATCACCGAGTTAACAATACATGTCTCGTAGGAATATAATAAGAATTAAATAATATAATATTTGCAAAAGCTATGAAAGAACCTCTTAGGCACTTAATTAGTAGGTACTATTATCTTTGACAAAAGATGTGATACTCACTTTTAGTGGGAATCGCCATGTGGGAAATTGCTTTGTTTTACTTCAAGAGAACTCCTAAGGCAACTATGCAGTGAAAATGTTTGAAAGCATGCATTTTACATTTCTAAGTGCCAAATAGAAGTAATTGGACAGAGAAGGAAATGGCAGGAAAAGACTATAAATTAACATAATAGCATAATGTAAAATTTAACTTAGAAATATTTGCCCTTCTCAAATTCATTTCTAGGCAGCAGCAAGTTTGCCTATTTTCCACTTATGAAGACAAAAACTCCCTTAGGGGATAGTACAAATGAGCGAGCTTGTAACCCCCCAAATCTGGGAAAGCTATAAACCATTTCCTAAGCCTACATGGTAAACAGATGGTCTGATAAAAATAATTTCTTTGCCTTAAAATGTTATTTAAAGCCAACTATTGTAACAATTTAAAATATCTATGAGATAGAGTGGTTTTAAGAAAACAGTCAGTTAGTATTTATAATTGAGATTTAATAAGGCATAAGTAAAACATACAGAAACTGATGTTTAAAATATGAATGAATGTGAATGCAAAACCTAACCTTATAGAGTCAAGTTCTATTTCAGCCTACAAGGTGCTAGGTGAATCTAAGAAATATTGATGGCATTTGTCAGATAAGCACAAAATTAGGAGCAAGTAATTTTCTGTTATTGTTTGTGCTGAGAATAAGGGAGGTGAGGTGAAAAATGACTTCATCATAGACCAGATATAATCCACAAATTGCGTCTACTTGTCTCTGGTGGTTCTTTCCAAAGACCTTTGCCATAGGTACATTTTCCCCTCCTCTTTTGTTAGAAAGAAATAAGTATAATGACGTCAAATATTAGACTTTAATTAAATACTCTATTCTGACTCAGTCTACTCCAAATGAGAGCCACTTTGGAAATAAATATTTCTCCTTTCTTCTTTATCCCTCCAACACTTCCTTTTCTGTAGTTGCACCCTCTAAGGAAAAGTGTGCTATAAAGAGATGGGGAAAGGAGGCTCTGTCCACAAAGCTTGTCTCAAGCTAGGTCCTGAACTCTATATATTAGGTGGTTTTTACTCTTTCAACAGATATGCATTGATTATGCACCACATACTGTGCTATGAATTCATCTTTCAAAGGGCTCATGGAGCTTATGGTCTATGAGGAGAAGAGATATTAATTAAACAAATCATTTAATGACTGGTGTGGAAGAGTGTACATGGGATGGCCATAAAAGGAAAGGTCAGGAAATTTAATCCAATAGGGAGGGTCAGTGAAGGCTGCTCAGCAGAAGTGATAGGAAGATGAGATAGAAGGATGAGTAAGAGTTCCCAGACAAAGAGAATGGGTGGAGTTTAAGGTGTGAATACATGGAAGAAAATGAGGTTGGTTCCCAAGGTGAGACCCAAAAGTGGGAAAATGAGAAAGCATTAACTAAATGAGTGAACAAAATTTAATGGGATTGGTGGCATGGGGTGGCTCATGTCTGTAATCCCAGCACTTTAGTTGGCTGAGGCAGGAGGATTTCTTGAGGCTAGTTTGAGATTAGCCTGGGCAACTTAGCAAGGCCCTATCTCTATACAAATTTTTAAAAAGTTTAGCCAGTCATGGTGGTATGTGCCTGTAGTCCCAACTACTCAGGAGGCTAAGCCCAGGGGTCCAAGTTGGAGTGAGCCATGATCACACCACTGCTGCCCAGCCTGGGTGACAGAGGCAGACCTTGTCTCAAAAAAAAAAAAAAAAAAAAAGAAAGAAAAAAATTAATGAGATTATATATTAAAGAAGTCCTCAAAACCATTAATACATTAGTAGGCACTATGCATCTTAAAATATATATTAATCAGCATTTTCCAAACTAGGCCATCGAAAAATGTATTTTATTTCTTTCTCTCCCTCTTCCTTTTTCCTTTTCCTTCCCCTTCCCCTTCCCTTTCTTCTTCTCCTTCCCCTTCCCCTTCCCTTTCTCCTTCTCCTTCCCCTTCCCTTTCTCCTTCTCCTTCCCCTTCCCTTTCTCCTTCTCCTTCCTTCCTTCCTCCCTCTCTCCCTCCCTCCCTTCCTTCCTTCCTTCCTCCTGTGTCCCCTCTCCCGATCTGGGATAATTTTCAGAGAAAAATCTTTCTTTAAAAGAATGGACGAAGTGGTCTCCAATAACCTGCTTTACTACAATTATCCTTTTTTCTCCTCTCTGTCATTTTGGTAAAATATTCTTACAGAACCAGAAGAAATAAGACAATTTTTTTTCTTAAATGAAAAAGTAAGAAAAGAAAAACTATGATGGATATAGACTGTAGACATCCAACCTCTTTATCTTCATCTCTTGCACTTCTGAACCTGAATCTTCTGAAACAAGCCTGCAATGGACTCAGAGCCTTCATACTGAGGGCTCCCTTGGCCACCTCAACAGTGAAGGCCCAGGGTGAGATGTCCTTTGCTGTAGGAGGCAACCCATAGGGAGGCTCCAGAGCCTCATCTAACTAATGGAGCTTCCCTGAGGTGAGGAAAAGCTCTTTTGACTTTTTCCACCAAACCAAACACATTATTTCCCAAAGTGGTCACTAAACCAGTATTTGTTCTCCAAGAACAATGTACTGTTCTTATTTCCACACTTTGAGATTCCACGGGGGGAAAGAACAAACCTTTCATTTATATGACAAAAATATCAAGTACATGAGGCTATCCTCATGTCATTTTAATTATTGACGACCTTGTTAGATCTTTATACTGCTATCCCACTTTTCCTTTTGATTCATATCCAAACTGTTATTTGGGCATTAATGACAGTGAATATGAAAAAAAAAGAATTCTGAATTTTAAAATAATCAAATTCTCTTTCAAAGGTCTACATCACATGAAAGTATTCAGGAACTCATGGTAACCAAAATAATTTTCATGGAATTCCAAAAAGGATTTAAGTTGAGTAAGCAAAATATGTTTTTAGATGATGATGTTTATATGCATACTTTAGCAGAATTCTCATAACACAGACCATTTGAAAGTGAGCTGTTCTCACTGACAGGATTGGTGTCCCCAGAACACAAGCTAAGCACTCCCATCCCTCAAATTCTCTATTGTGCTTAAATTCTCCTTTCTCACAGTGGCCTCTAAAAGAACATCCTGAAGCCCTTTAGAACTAGAAGCTATGTTGGACAACTATTGATCTAATGTGGTGGTTGTCAACTGTAGGTGATTTTGCCCCTTAAAAGGCATCTGGCTACATTTGGAGACACTTTTGGCAGTCACAGTGGGGGATACTATTGGCTTCCAGTGGGTCAAGGCTACAGATGCTGCAAAACATCCTATAATACACAGGACAACACATCCTATCGAAGAATTATCTGATCCAAAATGTCAATACTGCCATGATTGAAAAATCCTGATCTAGCGCAATAATCCTTGCAAACACTTCTGTGAGATAGCTCTTTGTAATTTCTAGACTGATCTCATTGTTAGAAATGTCTTTATTATGTTAAATAAAAATGTATTTTCCTAAAACTTTCTGCCTATAGGGATCCCAAAGGAAAAAAAAATCAAATCCTTCACCCACATCACAGATTTTCAATAACAGAGACTACTCTCATATTCCCAGTTTCCCATTTTCAAGTTGAAAAGCCACATGCTCATGTCTTGTACTTGCTTCTCAAAAAAAGCATAATTTCAGAAATGAAAGCAATAATCCAAGTTAAAACCAGGTATTTTAAGATTATGAAAGTAATAATAATATCTGCATTACCAAGTATTGACCACTAATGATGTGCCAAGGGTTTTATACACATTATTTTATAAGCTAATATTGACAATATCAAAGATGCCCCTCCAGGTAAGTATCACCAGCACTGTTTTGCAGATAATGAAACTGAGCCTTAGCAAGGTTGAGAGATACATTCACAGACACAGAAGTAACAAGTGAGGGATCTGGAATTGAGTTCTAAAATCCTTGCCTTTTGTGTGAATAGTTACTACTATTTTATTTCACATATAATTCAGTTTTCCTTTCTCAACCATCTCCTACCTCCAGTTCCTTTTCTTCTGTCTGTACCTACATTCCCTTCTCTCATTTTTCTTTTCTTCCTATCTTTGCCTCAAGCTGGCCACAGGGCTATCACATCTGTTACCATAATCAACTCTTAAGAAGCAGGCCAGGCCATAGAAGTGACTTACTTAAAGCCCTTCCAGCTAGCTCTACACACTACTTCTTTTGTATTTTCCCCTTGCCTTGTGAAAAGGGCCTAGGCCTGCTGAAAGAAATTAGATCTAGAAGCCTCTCTTCAGTGTGAACATAGGTGAAAAATTCTTTGATATACAGTTTTAAGAAAGCAAAAAGTTTTCAGTGATTGAGTATATACTAAAAAGTAAACCTCTATATTTTTTATGAATACAAGGATTCATTATACTATTCTCTCTACTTTTGTTTATGTTGAAAAATAGTTTAAAAAACAACAACAAAAAACTCTTGCTGCTCTGTACTTGACATTCAGCAACTGATTTCTTATTCCATATTTTCTATTTAATGCTATGGTGAAGAAATGATTTTCAAAATAAAGTTGCTAACACAAGGGAAGGTTAATTTCTGAAGTAATTTTTTATTATTATTATACTTTAAGTTCTAGGGTACATGTGCGCAACGTGCAGGTTTGTCACATTTGTATACATGTGCCATGTTGGTTTGCTGCACCCATTAACTCGTCATTTACGTTAGGTATTTCTCCTAATGCTATCCCTCCCCTAGTCCCCCACCCCATGACAGGCCCCGGTTTGTGATGTTCCCCGCCCTGTGTCCAAGTGTTCTCATTGTTCAGTTCCCACTTATGAGTGAGAACGTGTGGTGTTCGCTTCTCTGTCCTTGTGATAGTTTGCTCAGAATGATGGTTTCCAGCTTCATCCATGTCCCTACAAAGGGCATGAACTCATCCTTTTTTATGGCTGTATAGTATTCCATGGTGTATATGTGCCACATATTCTTAATCCGGTCTATCATTGGTGGACATTTGGGTTGGTTCCAAGTCTTTGCTATTGTGAATAGTGCTGCAATAAACATACGTGTGCATGTGTCTTTATAGTAGCATGATTTGTAATCCTTTGGGTATATACCTAGTAATGGGATCGCTGGGTCAAATGGTATTTCTAGTTCTAGATCCTTGAGGAATCGCCACACTGTCTCCCACAATGGTTGAACTAGTTTACACTTCCACCAACAGTGTAAAAGTGTTCCTTTTTCTCCATATCTTCTCCAGCACCTGTTGTTTCCTGACTTTTTAATGATCACCATTCTAACTGGTGTGAGATGGTATCTCACAGTGGTTTTGATTTGCATTTCTGTGATGACCAGCAATGATGAGCATTTTTTCATGTGTCTGTTGGCTGCATAAATGTCTTCTTTTGAGAAGTGTCTGTTCATATCCTTTGCCCCCTTTATGATGGGGTTGTTTGCTTTTTTCTTGTAAATGTGTTTAAGATCTTTGTAGATTCTGGATATTAGCTCTTCGCCAGATGGGTAGATTGCAAAACTTTTCTCCCATTCTGTAGGTTGCCTGTTCACTCTGATGGTAGTTTCTTTTGCTGTGCAGAAGCTCTTTAGTTTAATGAGATCCCATTTGTCAATTTTGGCTTTTGTTGCCATTGCTTTTGGTGTTTTAGACATGAAGTCCTTGCCCATGCCTATGTCCTGAATGGTATTGCCTAAGTTTTCTTCTAGGGTTTTTATGGTTTTAGGTCCAACATTTAAGTCTTTGATACATCTTGAATTAATTTTTGTATAAGGTGTAAGGAAGGGATCCAGTTTCAGCTTTCTACATACAACCAGCCAGTTTTCCCAGCATCATTTATTAAATAGGGAATTCTTTCCCCATTGCTTGTTTTTGTCAAGTTTGCCAAAGATCAGATGGTTGTAGATGTGTGGCGTTATTTCTGAGGGCTCTGTTCTGTTCCATTGGTCTATATCTCTGTTTTGGTAGCAGTACCATGCAGTTTTGGTTACTGTAGCCTTGTAGTATAGTTCGAAGTCAGGTAGCATGAGGTCTCCAGCTTTGTTCTTTTGGCTTAGGATTGTCTTGGCAATACGGGCTCTTTTATGGCACCATATGAGCTTTAAAGTAGTTTTTTCCAATTCTGTGAAGAAAGTCATAGGTAGCTTGATGGGGATGGCATTGAATCTATAAATTACCATGGGAAGTATGGCTATTTTCACAATATTGATTCTTCCTCTCCATGAGCATGAAATGTTCTTCCATTTGTTTGTGTCCTTTTTTATTTCATTGAGCAGTGGTTTGTAGTTCTCCTTGAAGAAGTCCTTCAGATCCCTTGTAAGTTGGATTCCTAGGTATTTTATTCTCTTTGTAGCAATTGTGAATGGGAGTTCAGGCATGATTTGGCTCTGTGTTTGTCTGTTATTGGCGTATATGAATGCTTGTGATTTTTGCACATTGATTTTGTATCCTGAGACTTTGCTGAAGTTGCTTATCAGCTTAAGGAGATTTTGGGCTCAGATGATGGGGTTTTCTAAATATACAATCATGTCATCTGCAAACGGGGACAATCTGACTTCCTCTTTTTCTAATTGAATACCCTTTAAATGCCCCAATTAAGAAACACAAACTGGAAAATTGGATAAAGAGTCAAGACCTATCTGTGTGCTGTATTCAGGAGACCCATCTCATGTGCAGAGATGCACATAGGCTCAAAATAAAGGGATGGAGGAAGATCTACCAAGCAAATGGAAAACAAAAAAAAGCAGGGGTTGCAATCTTAGTCTCTGATAAAACAGACTTTAAGTCAACAAAGATGAAAAGAGACAAAGAAGGCCATTACATAATGGTAAAGGGATCAATTCAGCAAGAAGAGCTAACTATCCTAAATATATATGCACCCAATACAGGAGCACCCAGATTCATAAAGCAAGTCCTTAGAGACCTACAAAGAGACTTAGACTCCCACTCAATAATAGTGGGAGACTTTAACACCCCACTGTCAATATTAGACAGATCAATGAGACAGAAATTTAACAAGGATATCCTGGACTTGAACTCAGCTCTGCACCAAGTGGACCTAATAGATATCTACAGAACTCTCCACCTCAAATCAACAGAATATACGTTCTCCTCAGCACCACATCACACTTATTCCAAAATTGACCACATAGCTTGAAGTAAAGCACTCCTCAGGAAATATATAAGAATAGAAATCACAACAAACTGTCTCTCAGACCACAGTGCAATCAAATTAGAACTCATGATTAAAAAACTCACTCAAAACTGCACAATTACATGGAAACTGAACAATCTGCTCTTGAATGACTTCTGGATAAATAATGAAAGGAAGGCAGAAATAAAGATGTTCTTTGAAACCAGTGAGAACAAAGACACAATATACCAGAATCTCTGGGACACATTTACAGCAGTGTGTAGAGAGAAATTTATAGCACTAAATGCCCACAAGAGAAAGCAGGAAAGATCTAAAATTGACACCCTAATATCACAATTAAAAGAACTAGGGAAGCAACAGCAAATGAATTCAAAAGCTAGCAGAAGGCAAGAAATAACTAAGATCAGAGCTGAACTGAAGGAGTTAGAGACACAAAAAACCCTTCAAAAAATCAATGAATGCAGGAGCTGGTTTTTTGAAAAGATCAACAAATTGATAGACTGCTAGCAAGAATAATAAAGAAGAAAAGAGAGAAGAATCAAATAGATGTAATAAAAATAATAAAAGGGATATGACCACTGATCCCACAGAAATACAAACTACCATCAGAGAATACTATAAACACCTCTATGCAAATAAACTAGAAAATCTAGAAGAAATGGATAAATTCCTCCACACATACACCCTCCCGAGACTAAACCAGGAAGAAGTTGAATCCCCGAAAAGACCAATAACAGGCTCTGAAATTGAGGCAGTAATTAACAGCCTACCAACCAAAAAAAAGTCTAGGATCAGACAGATTCACAGCCAAATTCTACCAGAGGTACAAAGAGGAGCTGGTACCATTCCTTCTGAAACTATTCCAATCAATAGAAAAGGAGGGCATCCTCCCTAACTCATTTTATGAGGCCAGCACCATCCTGATACCAAAGCCTGGCAGAGACACAACAAAAAAAGAGAATTTTAGACCAATATCCCTGATGAACATTGATGCAAAAATCCTCAATAAAATACTGGCAAACCAAATCCAGCAGCACATCAAAAAGCTTATCCACCAAGATCAAGTTGGCTTAATCCCTGAGATGCAAGGCTGGTTCAACATATGCAAATCAACAAATGTAATCCATCACATAAACAGAACCAAAGACAAACACCACTTGATTATCTCAATAGATGCAGAAAAGGCCTTCGACAAAATTCAACAGCCCTTCATGCTAAAAATTCTCAATAAATTAGGTATTGATGGAACGTATCTCAAAATAATAAGAGCTATCTATGACAAACCCACAGCCAATATCATACTGAATGTGCAAAAACTGGAAGCATTCCCTTTGAAAACTGGCACAAGACAGGGATGCCCTCTCTCACTGCTCCTACTCAACATAGTGTTGGAAGTTCTGGCCAGGGCAATCTGAAGTAAATTTCTTATGAACCCAGGATTAGACCAAACTTCTTAAATTATTTAAGTAAAGACAAACTTACTTGTGTATTTTCTCCCTTTTCAATTATTCCCTTCTCTTTTCATGTTACCAAATTCATGTATATGGGATGTATAGATGCAGACAGATGGGAACATGTTTTACAATGTGCTTTACAACATGTTCCCATCTGTCTGCATGTACATATACCATATATATAAAATAGTTTTGCTCTCTTTCTTAAGTATACATTTAAACATGTGGTCTCTGTTCTCAATTATCTTTCTTAGAAAATGAATAAAGTCCAAATATCCAACATCAATGAGAATATTAAATAAATTACAGTACTTTCCTACTGTGAAATATTATACAGTCATTAACATGAATGAGGCACATACAGTAATATGGAAAGATGTCCATCACATGTAGTTGAGTGAAAGGAGCCAGTTGCAAAACAATATGATCCAGCAAATAAATGTTAGAAACTCATGTATGCAGAAGCATATGGGAAAATATCTGGAAAGATATATGTCAAACTGTAGAGAAAAGGATCGGAAAGTGGGGAAAAATTTTTTTTAAGTTTCTATTTTATTTTATATCTGTGAATTGTCTAAATGTTTATAATGAACTCATGCTATTTTTATAATAATATTAAATGATAAGCTGACTAGCTAATCATATTTGATGGTGTCCAGTATTTAGCTAGATGCCCTCCCTTGCCATTATTTACTCCATTTGATTTTTCTAATTTTACTTCCCATTCTGTCTCCCATTACACTGGATTTAACCTTTTCTAAACACTGCCTGCTTTATTTAATGCTTCCACCTCAACCCAGAGTATCCATATTTCCCCTAAATTCCATCTCCAAAGAAAATTGTGCATATATTAGATTTCCATATACATTAAAATACTCCATAAAAGGAGAAAAGTAAATATTCAAGAAATTAAATACACATATATATTTCTTTTTTGAGACAAGGTCTCACTGTCTTGCCCAGGCTGGAGAGCAGTGGTGGGATCAAGGCTCAGTGAAACCTCAAACACTGGGGCTCAAGCAATCCTCCTGCCTCAGCCTTCCTAGTAGCACCACACCTGGCTTTTTTCTTTATTTACTGTAGAAATGGGGTCTCCTTATGTTTTCCAGGCTGATCTTAACATCCTGGGCTCAAGTGGTCTTCCTACCTTGACCTCCCAAAATGCTGGGATTACGGGCATGAGTCATTGTGCTTGGCCTCTGTTTTGAATCAATAAGTTTTAATACGTTTTAGTTCATTACTTCCTGAATTATAAGGTGTCAAAAAATAATAAAAAGTAGTTACAAAGTTCTTGAGCAGATAACTATTTTCCTTGTAAAAAGACAGCTTACTTAAACATCAAGAATACTGTGATAGCCTTGAATACCTTTTAGAATGAGATAGGACACAAAAAAAGAAAAAGATGCATAGCACCCTACAAATGTGAAAAAGCAAGAGATATGTTTCTTACCATTGTGAGGGTAAATGGATGATTTTCTAATGCAGATACACTGGGACAATGTAGAGTAATATACTAAAAAGCAACAAACAGATAAGTTTTAAATGACCAATTAAGAATTTCAACTATTTCAATGATGCTATGTTTGCTAAATTCCAAAAATTACATAAGGATAAACGCTATTTAAAAAGTTGCTGACCACTGACTCACCTGACCAGGTCTTGCTTTAAAATTTTCTTTGACCATTCGGATTTCCATGACATCTGAGGGATGACTTATGACCGAAATGATGGTGACTGGCTTATTGCTCCGGATATACCTGTAAAGTCTTTCGGCACAGTACAGGCACAAAGGTCCAGAAATCCAAAGCCAAGTCTAAGACAAATTTTGAAAATATACTTCAAGAAATACTCATATTGTAGAAATCTACACCTGCCCAATTGCTTATTGCATACATTACAGTAATAGTATTTTAATTTGTATTTTAAATAAGAAAATATAATAAATGAGTAAAAAATAATAGATGCTCACTATCATTCAAACAAACAAAAGTATAAAATAAAACAGAAAGTAATATCAAGACCCTACCCTCAATCTCATGCTCTGGGTGTAACTATCCATGAACAAACAAGGGTATATTCTTTCATACACCTTTCTATGCCTACAGATATATAATGTATATACACAATATATTTAATAAAATAATAAAGGGGAGTTAACAATCTCTGATAAATCTGGTGATAATTTTAGAAATAAAGTAATAGTCTAATGTTTATTAAATAAGAAAACCCAGATTTTTAATGTATATAATGTATATGCATATTATACATACATATAATATGTATATATATGTTAAATATGTATAGCACATATGTTTAAAAATGCAATATGCTAGGCATGTTGTTTACCACTTACTTTTATATAATATAATAAGAACATAAAATAATATTTATAATTTGGAAACCATGACAATTTTGAATATGTGTTGCACGGTTAGCCCTGATCCCAGGATACATGCAAACTTTGGGAAGTGCAAAAGCCTACGTGGCTTACTGTTCTCCTAAAATTACACACTTTGTCTTTCACATCCCTTTGAGGCCTCCAACTAAAACTTGTCTTAATGGTCACTTTTTAAAGCCTCACTTTAGTTGTTTCAAATCTTCCTTCTTTCATGCAGACAGATCATGCCTCTTCTGCATATAATAACATTTAGCCCCACACTGTGTTATGAGTAGCATTGCAAGACAAGGTCTGCAATGTAGCAGCCTCGCACCTTTGAGACAATCACTTACTCTTTGAGTGTCAGGTCCCACATGAGCAAAACGGGAGTAGCCATACCTGCCCTGTCTAATATTTGTGAATATTATGTGAAACTCAGAAAAGTTCTGAAAATTATAGAGGCTAGTAGGGATCTAGAGGATTATTATTAATAATAATAAACACACAACTAATACACTATTCCAAAGTCATCTACAAATTCATTCTAGCTTTTGACTTCTCTTTCTTCTCTTCCAATAGAGACATTTGATATCACTATTTCCTACTTCCACTTTTTATAGATGAGAAATAAACGGTGTAATTTGCATGGGGGCAGTTCTCACAGGCACAGAGGAAGATAAGGGCCCTTATTGAACTAATTGCTGAATACTTACGGACGTTTACCAGGAGCAAGCATATTAGTAAAAGACCTGGGTTTACATGCTTCCTCTGCCACTTACTGGTTTGGAGACTTTGATCAAGGTAAGCACAATTTCTTTATCAGAAAATTGAGGGTGATATTAATTACTTCAAATAGTCATTGTGAATATTGCAAGAAACATTCTGTATGTCTAATAAATGTTCTGTATTAGGCATACAGGACATTTTAGCACAATGCCTGGCAGATAATGTTAAGCATTCAATAAATTGATTTTGCTATTTACTATTTACAATATTATACATAATATTGTAATACAATAACATAATAATTTGTGGTAGCGGTGGCAGATTTTTTTTTAATACTATTTTTATTATTCAATCAGCTTTTCTCAAATGATGGGAAAAACATTTGTCATCTCTTGGCTTCAAGCACCAATGCTGTTGTATGCAAAGGTCATATGGTCAGTTAAGTAGAAATGTTATATGTCCTCTAATATCATAGATCGTTTGCATTGAACTGTCAGGTGTCTGTAATGGAATAATAGGTACTAACTTACTGTTGAAACATCCTGAAATATCCTATTATGCATGAATATATAGCTTGAAAAACACATTTATATGTGATGTTGATCAGTCAAATGGAAACAAACTTTGTGGAGATCAAACACAAAATTAATCTGACCTGTGGAAAATTAGCTTGGAATCTGGGTTCTTCCATACAAATCTTCACAAATGTCTTCTGGGTAAACTCTTCCGGTTTTGAAAATCCTTCAGGGAAAGGTTCATGAAAATGTTCTGAGAAATACTCTGGTAAGGAAATATTCTGAGAGCTGGTTCGGTTAAGACTGATGCAGCCAGGAGGGTGGGTATCTAAATTAGTTTGATACTTCAGCAGCCCTCTAAAATTAAATTTAAAACAAATGAACAGAGAAATGAAAAGATTTGAGATCAGGGGACATGGTAAAAGAAAATAATTTTTTTTTTTTTTTTGCTAACTTTACACAGCATTAATCCAAAAGGTGTTCCTTATGTATTATGTTTAGGAGAAATTGAAAAATCTTAAAAATTTTTAAGAAATTATTATCTATAGGACTAAAACAAAAATTTTGGCACTCCAAACAAATCCTATAAATATGTGGTAGAAAAGAATACATGCAATCTCTCCAGGCATTGTTGAATTTGACGGCCTTTACTTCAAGACTATTAGGCATTCATACAATCACATACAAGTTTTCACTTCAATAAACAGTATAATGAGGAATATTTTGCTAGATCTCCAAACATAAGGGAAAAATACAGGGAACATATTTAACTTGGCCAAGCCTGGATATAACAAGCCTTGCTGATTTGCAGAGAAATGTTAAACAGAAATAACTGGAACTGGAAGCTTGTCTCTCCTATGGTCTGAAAACAATGTATATACAGCAATCAGTCCCTAAATCTGTTTACTTTTCAATTTCTCCACAGACAGAACCACATCATAAAAAGTTCAAAATAATACATCAGGCAGGAGGGCCCACACCATAAAAATCTCATTCTGATTATTTCTTATTTTGTGAGAAACCAAGACAAACCATTCAGCTTTCTGTGTCCTGCCTTTCTTGTCAAGAATTGGTTAACATCTACCTCGTAGGGATAATCCATAAAATGACAGATTGTATACAGCATCAACAAGGTCACTGCTGCATAAGCAAGTATTGCATGACAAAGCAAGATTTGGAAATGCTTGAAAATTTTGCAGTATATTTTATTATTTTAAAGAATACTAAGGAAAAATTTATTTCCAAGATTATCTGTTTTTGGTTGGCTTACAGTATGTGCTTTTTAAATTATCTTTCATGCTCCCAAATACTTAATTTTAGTAGCTTAATTGCCTGAGGTCAGGAGTTCGAGACCAGCCTGACCAACATGGAGAAGCCCCGTCTCTACTAAAAAACATACAAAATTAGCCAAGTGTAGTGGTGCATGCCTGTAATCCCAGCTACTTGAGAGGCTGAGGCAGGAGAATTGCTTGAACCCGGGAGGCGGAGGTTGAGGTGAGCCCGAGATCACACCATGCACTCCAGCCTGGACAACAAGAGCGAAACTCCGTCTCAAAAAAAAAAAAAAAAAAAAAAAAAAAATATATATATATATATATATATATATATATATGTCATGGCTATGATGCTTTTACAAAAATAATATTTTTAAACAAAAACTGTATAATGATACTAAGAGATCCATATATGAAGGTTAAGAAAGCAATGACCAAGCCAGTCTCTGGCTGTATTCACCATCTCCTCATCCCGATCACTTTCCTTTCTTCCCTCTTTGCTTATGCTCACTTCCTTTTTTAAATTTTATTTTCTTCCTTAAAACTAGTCATGAAGTCATTAGGGAGCATTCAGTACATGTCAGGGGCATACATTACATGACATCATAATAGACCACACACAAACGTACTTTCTTTTTTTAAAGTAATACAGTAGATATAGCCTATGTACAAGATAAATTGATACATATTATACAAAAATGAGCCAAATTTTTGTCACTAATCATTTATAAGTTTCTAGTCACACAATACAATTGCTGGGATATTATACTTAGACAACCTATGAATTTGATTCAGCTTTCTTTACATTAATAATTTACCCAACCTTTTGCTCCTATTGGCCATCGGAAGGATAGTGACTGATAGCTAAGTAGGTAAAAAACCCCAAGCATTTATTCTACTGGCCAAAAGTTGAACAGACATGAGCATAATGCACTTAGCACTATTCCAGTGGTTCTTCAGAATTCAACAGAGTCAAATCTGGCTCCTAACACTCCAGAAACTCACGATCTAGTTTGGAAGATATCTTCAAAGAAGCTGAACGTAAGTCAGACCACAGATAGTAAACTGGAGTAGTGTTTTAATAATAGCTTAGTAATGTATGGAAAACACCAGGTCTAGCCCAGAGAAATTTATATGCATTTTACATTATCCTCACAAAAACTGCATGAACTAGGATTATTATTCCCATTTTAAAATTTAAAAATAAAAGTATTTTGAAAGATGAAATAATACCCCAGTGTCACACAGCTGATAAGTAGCAGGGCCAAGATTTGAATTCAGATCTGATTCAAATTCTATACTCTTCACCTCTCATGATATATAGCATTAGTTCACTGAATCCTCACAACATAACTCTGAGAGAGGTAAGGAAGAGGGAAGATTAATACTTGCTAAGAAAGTATCACATCAGTAATTTTTAGAACATCTATTTCTCATTTAAACTTCAAAACAAAATAATCATACAAGGTAAGTATTTTTATTTCTATTACACAGATGAGAAACCTAAGGCTTTCATTCAGGTAAGAGATTAACTAAGTATAGTCAAAGCACAGGGTTCAGAAACCTACCTAGCTCACTCCATGCCCCTATGTCACACAAAGCAAATCAGATGGTTAAAGAGGTAGACATTGTAAAAGGGGTTCAAAATAAACAAAAGTCAGATTTTGTGTGTGTATGTGTGTGTGTTGGAATGGGGCTGCTTATAATTTAGGGTCCTAACACCTGGCAAATAAATGTCGTTAATCCCTTCTCCTGTCATAACATTCAAGTGGACATAACTCTACCATGTTCTAGGTCCTTACAGTAGTGAAAGTTGTTACTATACAGTAAAGTTCTTCAGGCCAGCCCAAACAGTGGTGCTGTTCTTGGCACATAAAGTGGCACATATTATTCTAAATTTCCTTTTAATTTTGAGAGCTTTGTGTTATTTTAAGCTACACTCAAGCTAAATAGCATAGGCCATCTCTGTCCTAAAACCCCATTAAAACTGTCCTTGCTTTGTCTTCTTTTTTTACTTTCAGATTTCAAGCTTTATTTCAAGACTATAGTAATAAAAACAATATGGTATATGCATAAAAACACAAAAAACAAACAGAACAGAGAGCTCAGATTACTTTGTCTTAGTTGTAACTGTTGCCACCAAAGAAATATGGATAAGATCTAAAGACAGACAATGATAAAATCATTCATCAAAAAAACCTCAAGTATGACATCCCAGGTCATTTGGCTATAATTAGGTGGTGAAGGTACTGAAAGTTCACCGGAAGGCAGGTTTTTAACTCAGTATTGAAAGGCCATATGCTGGTTAAAAAAAAAAAAAAAAAAAAAAAAAAAAAAAAAAAAAAAAAAAAAAAAAAAAAAACTTGTATGGTAAAGATCAGTGGCCTCAGATTGGGAGTACTTAAGTATCTCCCAACACAACAATGTCAGTCGGCAGAGCTGGGACTGGAAGCCCAGGTAGTCTGATTCCAAAGGCCATGCTCCTTCCTCTGTACCAGGCCTATTCCCCTTGCAGAATATCCACACTACTTTATGGACAATCTTTAAATTGAAGACCAATGTATACATTGAGCAAAATTTGATGGCTTTATATGGCTACAGACTTAGAAAAGGAGGGAGCATATTTTATCAAATCAATAATTTTATGTGTTATTTTTCAAGCTCCATTGAATGCAATAACTTACCTTTTCACTGTATAAGAATAAAAGTGCTCATTTTTTTGGTATAGTGCAGAATTTCTCTAAATTCTTATATTTGAAGGCCATTATAACAATCTTTTTCTAAAGAATATTGAATAGGAATGTAGACTAGATATTAAGGATATTTGGATTGATAGAAAATATCTGATATTATCTCTAATCCATTTACTTCACTGTGGCCACATTTATTAAAATTCGAGGCACACGTTCTATGTGATTTTTATGGTGTTTAAAATTCCTGGTACCTTTATTTATTTTAGATGCATGCCTTTCTTTAAAGTAGAATGAAATCTTCTCAAATGTAACAGAACCCACTTAAGATAACACAAAGCTCTGTGTCTATTTGCCAAACAATCCTGCCCCTGCTTCTTGCCCCATACCACCACTGTGATATACCTCATTTGGACATATTATTAATTTTGGAACCTTATTAGTTTCAATATTATGGTCATTGCCTTCAAAGGTGTGCACTGTCTAGAGCAGCACTGTCCAATAGAACTTTCTGTGACAGTGGAAATGGTCTAAGTCTCTGATGACCAACATAGTAACTATTAGAGAACAGTGGCTATTGAGCAATTGAAATGTGGCTAGTACAGGTGAAGAACTGAATTCCTAATACTATTTCACTTTAATTTAAATTGAATAGCCACAGCACAGATATAATGGGTCAAATCAAACTTAAAACCAAAAACGATAATTAAAAAGGGCAAAATGATTAATGCCATGTAACCATATGATAACCATGTTAGAGATGGGTAATGAACTTTGATTATGAAATTCCAGAAAGGCTTCACAGAGAAGGCAGCTGAAGGATGCAGAGATTCCAGGGGTTAGAGAATAGGAGAATGGCATTCCAATATGAGGAAGAGAGATGCATAAAGGTACTTGGTTTATTCCTGAATTAGTAGAAGGGATCATGTCTTATGCATTTATCCCTTATACATTCATACTTACTGCCAAACCTCAGCATCCCTCTAATACTTTTCTTGCACATAATAGATCTCTAATGCATTTCTAGTGAATTGATTTTAAAAGCAAACAATAAACACATAATTTTTTTTAATATAGCAAGTCATGTAGGAATCAAAAAGAGAGCATTCTTGAATGAATTATTGTAGCTTTCATAAACAAATGCTAAATAATTTTAAAGCAAAAAACAAGAAGGGAAAAAGACATTAGCGAATGGTAAACAGAGAGTCTTGCCAAGTTATAATGACGTGGCGAGGGATGAGGAAAGGAGGTGCACAGACTATGTGGAAATATAAGTGTTTATTATTAATTTTTTAAGTTTCATTGTATGATGTTCCAAGGAGAAATTTTGAAGTATCTGTGGAATGTCTAGTGTTCTCCTATCATGAGAAATAAAGGATTTTATGGAGTTTCAAAATTGTTTCTGCACTCAAAAGGATCTTAACATGTGCTATCAAACATTCAACCATGTTTCAAAGTTGTAGGTTTCTTTTTTTTCCCTTGTTTCCCTCAAGAGGCATTATAGTTATTCTATCTGGGTTTTTTTGTTTGTTTGTTTTGCTTTCTGTTTGTTTCTTTGTTTTTAATACCTGGCTGTGACAAAGTCTTATAAAATAATACAATACATTAGGTGAATCCTACTAAGTAATAACATGATTTCATGGCAATCAAAACATGGTTTTATGGCAAAAGATAAATATTACAAAATACCACACCTGACAAAAGGACAATCCTAGAATCATCCCTAATTTCATGTTAAAAATATCCCACAAATGCAGTGTAACTTACATGACCTTTATATTTGTGGTATTTTAATCTATTTTTAAGGAGGAGAAAAAAATTCTCATCCCTTAGGAACCTACTTTTTTTCCTAGTATTTTATAACATGATTTTTTTCTTTATCGTAAAAATATAACTTGATTCTGACAGTTATTTTTATTTTGCTTCAAGTACAAAGAAAAAGAGTTTAATTCAAAAAATAAAACCAAATTGTAGATTTTAAAATTTATTGCAATTTTCTAACTTCTGTAGAATCCACTAGAATGTGCACTTCTCAAAGTCAAGGGTTTATCCTGCTCCACTGCTATTTTTCTAGTGCCTAAAATAGTGCTTATGACTTATAATAAGTGCTCAATAAATATTCATTGATTAACTTAATGACCAGAAGTGTCTAAACAACTTTTGTTGTGATTGTTGTTGAAACACATGATTGGGGAGTCATCTGGTTTTAACAGATATTTGAGCTCATTTTCAAACTTCAAAAAGGTCTACATTTTAGCAAATGGCATGTAGTAACATGACAGTTATTAAGTAACAGACAGCAACATTAAGTAACAGACAGTTATCAAGAGAGTCAAGTCTACTTGCTAGGTGCATTTAGAAGTAGAGTGCTTTCCTAAACTACAGATCCAGTGTGCCTCAGGAAATCCTAAGTATCTGGGTACCCACCCTTCCAAAGCTTTTACTCCCGCCCCCACTTTGTTTCTCTGGCCTAACAGAGTTCTCACCTCTGCATTCTTTCCTGGCTCTTGCCTCTGATAGCTAAGAGTACTGCCATCTGCAGCTTAACCACAGCAGGAATTGTGTCTAGCTTTTACTGGTAGGGTTGTCCAGGCTTACAAGATAGGAATAACATCATGTGCTTGTAATCTGTGCAGGTGCACCGGACCTTGCTCTTTAGAAAGACCCTGCTATTGGTTTACTGCTCTGTTGTCATCACCTCCAAACGCTTAATAATTTTTTGATCAAGGAATCCCACATTTCATTTTGCAGTGGGCCCTGCAAATTAAGTGGCTGATTCTGCCACAATCTCTGTGCAACTGACTAATGTAGAGCCTAGGGTCTTAAGGGCTTAGGATCAACATTTACAACTTCCTTGAGTACCTGAAGTAAAATAGGTCATTTCCCTAAGTTTCCTTAACTGAAAAAGATAAATTGTACCTGAGACCAGACTTTTGAGACCAGCCTGAGCAACACAGAAAGACCATGTCTCAAAAAAATAAAATAAAATAAGAGGCATGGATTTTTTTTTTTCAGAATTTTTAGCCGCAGAGATGCACAAAGACCCCCAACAAAAATGTGCCAGTCTACAATATAATCAAAATAGTTAAGATTTAAAAGCTAATTCCTTTGGCATGGGAATCAATATACTAGTTGCTGTAATAACTAATTACCTAGATAAGATTAAATATAAATGATAGTTACAAAATGATAGTCCAAGTTATAGTTAAACAAATTTAGAGATTATCCTTTATTGTCATCTGCAATGCCTTGATACTTGAGGAAAATTGGAAGAGCCTAGAAGGACAACACATTCCTACCTTAAACTAATTAATGCAATTCAGCTTCATCCAGTAAATATTGAGTGAGTGATATGTGAAAGGGATTCCCTGCATAAAGATGGGTAATAAACACTCCTATCCCCAAAACCACTATAGTTTACCTAGAATATGGCACAATGTTCTATTTTATTTTTCTTTTTTGGGTTGGAACTCACAGATACATAAGGAGGTTAGGGAGAAGAGAACTCAGTGTTGCCCTGTCACAGTGAAAAGCAACACCAGGAAGAGCCCACAGAGGGAGCATGTAGACCCAATCCTAGCCATAAAGGAATTGCCCATTCCAGCAGTCAAAACCTAAGTCCCAGCAAGCCTTGCCATTTTGGGCTAAAGTGCTCTGGGATTGTAAATAAACTTGAAAGGCAGTCTAGGTCTAAAAGACTGAAATTCCTTGCAAGTCCTGGTGCTGTGCAGGGCTCACAGCCAGTGATGTGGCGGGGCACACACCCCAGTGAGACACTAGCCAGAGCAGCCAAGAGAGTGCTTGCACCACCTCTCTACCAAGCCCAGACAACACAGCTCACAGTTCTGGGAGAGACCTCTTCCTTCTGCTTGAAGAGAGGAGAGGGATGAATAAAGAGGACTTTGTCCTGCCTCTGGGATACCAGCTCAGCCACAGTAGGATAGGGCCCTGGGCAGAGGCCTGAGGCCCTGACTTCAGGCCCTAACTGTCGAATGACATTTCTAGACACACCGTGGGCAAGCAAGAAACTTGCTGCCTTGAAGAGAAGGACCCAGTCCTGGCAAATTAAATCATCTTCTGACTAAAGAGCCATTGGCCCTTGAATAACCAGCAGTGGTACCCAGGCAGTACTCGCCATGGGCCTTGGGTGAGACTCAGAGATGTTCTGACTTTAGGTGTGACCCAGCAAATTCCCAACTGTGGTTGTTATAGAGAGGGACTCCTTCTGCATGAGAAAAAGAGAGGGAAGAGTGAAGGGGACTTTGTCTTGCAGGTTACATACCAATTCACCTACAGTAGGGTAGAGCACCAAGCAAGGTTCCCTGATTCCAGGCATTGGCTCTCAGATGACATTTCTTGACACTCCCTGGGCCAGAGGGAATGCATTATCCCGAAGTAAAAGTCCCAGGCCAGGAAGCATTCACTACAAGCTGACTGAGGAGCCCTTGGGCCTTGAACGAACATAGGCAATAGCTATGCAGTACCTCATGGTGGGCCTGAGGTGGGTTATATTGGTTGCAAGCCTCACTGTAACCACAAATCAGAAAACATACAACAGATACACAAAAAATAGAAAAAGTAGAAATTAAAACATACCCCCAGAGAAAATCACCTTCACCAAAAGGAAGACAGGATGGAAGGAAAGAAGAAAGAGAAGACCACAAAACAATCAGAAAGCCAATAAGAAAATGGTACAAGAAAGGCCATACTTATCAGCAATAAAACAGAATGTCAATGAACTAAACTGTCCAGTCAAAAGACATCCAGTGGTTGAATGGAGAAACAAAAAGACCCAACGATCTGCTGGTTACAAGAAACACACATTACCTATGAAGATACAGATAGACTGAAAATAAACAGATGGAAAAACATATTCCATGCCAATGGAAACCAAAAAGGAAGAGGAGAAGCTACACTTAATATCAGACAAAATAGATTTCAAGACAAAAACCATAAGAAGAGACCAAAAAAATCATATTGTGATAAAGGGGTCAATTCAGCAAGATGATATAACAATTGTAAATATATATACACCCAAAACTGCAGCATACAAAAATGTAAAGCAAATATTATTAGGGCTAAAGAGAGAGAGAGAGTTCAATACAACAATAGTTGGAGATTTCAACGTTCCACTTTTAGCATTGGACCGATCTTTCAGACAGAAAATCAACAAATAAACATCAGACTTAATCTGCACTATAGACCAAACGGACCTAATAAATATTTACAGAACATTTTATCCAATAATTGCAGAACACAGATTCTTCTCCTCAGCACATGGGTCATTCTCAAGGATCATATGTTAGGTAACAAAAAAGTCTCAAAACATTCAAAAACTTGAAATAATATCAAGCACCTTTCCTGACCACAATGGAATAGAACTAGAAATCAATAAGAGGAATTCAGGAAACTATAGAAATACACAGAAATTTTACAATATACTCCTGATAACCAGTGAGTCAATGATGAAACTATTGAGGAAATTTTAAAACTTTCTGAAATGCGTGATAATGGAAATACAACATAGCAGAAAAATAAAACTAGATCTCTAACTCTTCCTAAATTAAAAAAATCAAAATTGATTGAAAACTTAATCTAAGACCTGAAACTATGAAACCTTTAATAGAAAACACTGGGGAAACTCTCCAGGACATTGGACTGGGCAAAGATTTCTTGAGTAATATCCCACAAGCACAGACAATCAAAGCAAAAATAGACAAACGGAATTACATCAAATTAAAGAGCTTCTGCACAGCAAAGGATACAATCAACAAAGTAAAGATCTAACCCAAAGAATGGGGGGAAATATTTGCAAACTATCCATCTGACAAGAGATTAATAACCAAAATATATAAATAACTCAAACAGCTCTATAAGAAAAAAATATAATAATCAGATTTAAAAGTGGGCACAATATCTAAATTGACACTTCTCAAAAGACATACAAATAGCAAACAGGTATATGAAAAGGTGCTCAACATCACATCATCAGATAAATGCAAAGTAAAACTACTATGTGATATTATCTCACCACAGTTAAAATGTCTTATATTAAAAACACAGGCAACAATCAATACTGGTGAGAACGTGGAGAAAAGGGAACCCTCAAATACACTGTTGGTGGGAATGTAAGTTAGCATAACCCTTATGGAGAAAAGTTTGGAGGTTCCTCAAAAGACTAAAAACAGAACTACCATATGACCCAGCAATCCCACTGTTACGTATATACCCAAAAGAAAAGAAATCAGTATATTGAAGAGATATCTGCACTTGCATGTTTATTGTAGCACTATTCACAATAGCCAAGATTTTGAAGCAACCTAAGTGTCCATCAACAGATGAATGGATAAAGAAAATGTGCTACATATAACAATGGTATACTATTCAGCCACAAAAAGAAGGAGATTCTCTCATTTTCAACAACGTGGGTGGAACTGAGGTCATTGTGTTAAGTGAAATAAGCAAGGCACAGAAAGACAAACTTCACACGTTCTCACTTATTTGTGGGAGCTAAAAATGAAAACTGAACTCATGAAGATAGAGAATAGAATGACGATTACCAGAGGCTGCGAATGAGGTGGGGAGAAGTGGGGATGAGTATTGGTTATAAAAATATAATTAGATGACTAGAGTCAACAATAGTGTACATTAAAAATAATGAAAACAGTACAATTTGTATGTGGCACAAAGAAAAGATAAATATTTGAGATTATGAATATCTCATTTATGCAAATGTGATCATTACACATTATATGCCTATATCAAAATATCTCATGTATCCCATAAACATATACGCCTACTGTGTATCACAAAAATTAAAAATAGAAAAGTTTTTTAAATGGAGAACATTACATAGGCAACAATAAAAATATATGTGTATATATATGTGTGTATAGTGTCAATTTTATGTACAATAGCTAATATTTCTCTTCTAATAGGTCTGGGAGATACAATTATTTTTCTTTATTGCACAAATCAGGAAGCTATAGAAAACTGATTTGTCTAAGATTAGTCATCTTGTAGGAATCAATCCTGTTTCTTCACTATTATAACCCAGGGCATTTGTTTCACTATATTTAAAGTCAAAATACCAAAATGTGTGGGATAGCAAAACTATGGTAATTCACAAATTGCATGCATACTTGGGTTCGTTGATGTATTTACTTTGGAATTCCATTATCAAATTCATTCCTCACATTTGAATAATAACTTGATGGGTAATCTAATATTTAGAGAAAATTCATAGCAAAATTCTAAAAGGTATGGGTTTTAGAAATCTGTGGACTTAATTGATTTTTCTATATGATGAATAATGTCTCTTCCCCATTGCTTTCTTTGCTATGCTTTGACTTAATCCTTTTATAAAGACACACTGGCAATAAAATACTGATAAGAATATCTCTTCCACAGCATTTTTATCTGTTCCAATCTAAATCCTAGTCTTCTTCATTGTTATTTTCAGGTTACATGGAAGAATTCTGGCAAGTAAAGTATTACATAAATATAATTTTATCATTAGATTTATTATAAAGTGATTACATTATATTATAAAGTTATATTATTATGTATCTTAACAAGGTCAAACATTTTAGGAAACATTTATAAGGCAGCACCATAAAGAAGGCATTTTCTTCTTACTCCATTTTCTGGGAGCTAGTTAGATTTCACCTTCAAAACCTTGAACTCTATGTACACTGAATCACAATTGAACTTCTTATTCAAAACAGGCAAACATATATGTATATATACTCACCAACTTACATAGATAAATAGAAAAATATATCCTAGATTTTTACATGACATAAATATTTTTCATTCATAAGCAAGGGTACTTTCTAAATGACGAATAAATAATTCAATAATTCAAGAAAAGGGTAGAAGTTAAATTCAGGGGTCAAACTTCATGGGCTCAATCTTAGTTTTTTCAGGTATTAGCTGTGTGACTTTGGACAGTTACTTAATTTAATCTTTCATGCTTCAATTCCCCATCTGTAAAATAGAAATGATAGAAGAACTTATAGCACTCTGCATATTAAAAACAAACAAAAAATTAATGTGTGTGTGTGTGTATACAGTGCTAAGAATAGTCCCTGTCACATATTCAGCATTATCTAAAACTAGGGAATTATTATGAATAGTTTAATTATTATGCTCTAAAATGATAATGCAGTTGTTAAGTTGTTCATTATATTTGTCAAGTTCTCTTTCCAGTAGCCTTCATGGAAGAAAAAAATTGCCCCAGTGGCTTTTATTTTTTCCCACAATCCAGTGTTTTTAACTCTAAATAAAACTGAAGCAGGCTATATAAAATGTGTTAATGTGATATTAGATATTATAGCTCTTTGGTTAAAATCTAGCTTTAAAAACTTCAGTTCCATATTTTTTGAAACGTTTTTGACCACACAAACTTTAGGGTATCTAATGAAAGTTGAGAAACTTAGTTTTACACAAAAATATACATACGTGTCTCAAAATTAAACATATACATAAATATGCAGATATATGTGTGTATGTATTTCAGGAATTAATGAATCTCTGAATCCATTCAATGAGTCCTAGGGATTATGGAGCCACGTTAAAAACCCCTATCCTATGGAAGGAGAAGTAGAATTTTGTGATAGAAATAATGGGCACCAAACTGATAACGAGTATGGCAGACTGATTAGAAACTAGGCATCTAGGAAGTATTAGAACAGGTCATCTGTATCAGTGACAGAGAGTTTATAAAAGATTTTACCCACTGTCATGAACACCCAAATCCTCAGCCTTCTAATGACCATGGTAGTGGACATCTAATTAAAATCTCTAAAGTGAGACAAAGCTAGGCAAACCTACAGTGTGTATTATCTGAAGGTTCTGTTTCTCAAATACACACACAGAGCCCCTATTCAAGGTAAGGACTCCTTTTGTGGCTCTAGCTCAAAGCCTGCATTAAAATAGTGCATTAGCCTCTCTTAAAACTTTCCCCACTGCCTAGGAATAGGTAGAATACCTATATGACCTGGTTTTTCTATAGCCACTGCTGAATTATCAATAGCATCCCCATTCATTCTCAAAAGTATCTGGTTTGGACAATAAATTACAAAGTCACTGCAAATGTACAGGCAAGAAATGGGAAACTGAAAAGAATGTAGAGGAAAGTAAAAATTTTCTCCCTCAGTACTAGAATAGGATTGTTTAAAATACAACTTGTGGGCCTTCCATTCAAAATGCAATTTGACTTTCTAAGAGGAGCAAGTGCCTCCCACCAGTAGCAAGATGACCAAGCTTTTCCCTCTGCCACATCAGTATGGGTGAAGGAAGACTTCCACGAAAGTGGCTTCTAAAAGAGAAGATAATTGGGTATCAGCAGTCCTTAACACTTCACTATATTGCATAAATATCTCTATCCCCTAACAGTATATCCTTAATGTCCTCCTCCTGAGGCCTGAGGCCATAATAGAGGGAGGTTATTTTCCAGTCAGCACAATAAGCCTACCCCCACAATATCTGTCCAACCCTGGTTAACGTCTTGAGTCTAAACTCCTGTGGTGCTCCCTGTTAAACTACCTGCCTATGACACTGCTGGGGGTTCATTAATGTCACTGTTGACAAAGCCTGCCCACTGTGTTCCCCTGGCATAAAGAATAAATGTTTTTAAAAACACGCACATAAAAATACTCCTTTTAGATTTCCTAGAAAAAAAATGATTCAAGTAGTATATAAATCATGCTCTATGATTAACTTTTGCTAACAAGAAGTACCAAATGGCAAAGAGCTCTGCTTAAAAGAATAATTCAGGAATCATTCATATAATAAAAAGATCTGAGAAGTGCAGCAGAGCTAGCACAAAAAAATATTTACACTATTAATGTGCTGTCATTGCCATCCAAACATTTGAGGAGGACCTTCCCCTCTATCATTTCCAGAATTATCACATTATAGTCTCTCTCACTCACTTAAATAAAGACATAAAATACAATCACCACCCACACAGCACTCTCCAAGCTAAAGCCAGTGGGAGTGTTGACTATGGTAAGATTGCAGAAGCTAAGGTGCCAAATCTCATTTACAATGCATTCCCTCCACATTTCTTCGAAAGGAGCTGGGTTAGCCTCTTAAGAAGAGGCTCTGTGACATTCATAATTTATTTTCCCTCCAATATCCTTTTTATCAGTAAGTGAGAATAGCAGTATGCATCTCCTTCGGAGTTTTTCAAAAGAAAATGAGGAAAGAGGTATCCAGTTCTACACATGTTTGGAAAGAGGAAATGGTTTTGTTTTGTTTTGTTTTCACCAGGTATCTTAGGAATTGAATATCTTTAACGCAGCACACCAATAGTAACCTCCTAAAAAGGTATATTAAAAATTAAAACAAAAATTCCTCAGGAGGACGGCTTGTTTTGCAATGATAAACCTTTATTGCTAAAAATCAATAGGATTTTAGAGAGCTTAGAATATTATAATTGTTGCCATATCAAGGAATATTCCTTTGAGCTGCTAAGTAGTTTTCACTATGTTCATCAAATTACTTTGCTGATAAGAAAATCTGGGCTTTTCAAAAGTGTTGTGTCTTTATCAAAAAACCTGATTTTTCAAAGTTAAATGTGGAGTGTCATTCTCACAAAGCTATAAGTATTGGTACTAGGATAATTTGTTCTTACTAAGATTTATTGAGTATGTCTATATTCTGCTTACTTTGCTGCATTACCTTATTTAAACCCAAGACAACACTATGATATAAGTGATTTTATTAATCCCATTTAATTGCTAACAAAAAGCAAGGACAAATTATCTGCCAAGCTCATACGGGTATTAAGTGATGTATCTTTTAACTTCTATGCTATACTAACATCTTGGAGAAGAAAATCAATGTATTTTAAAGATGTATTTTAACACTAAAAGAAACATCTAGCTTAGTGTACATGAAATGTCATCTTTTTAGGGTGGCATGCAACAGATTTACTTATAAAAAAATGAAGAGAATTGCTAAAATATACAACAAGAATGAAAATCAGGTTAAGCCAATGGCACAGATAATCATAGAACAAAAAATTTGGGTCCTAAATAATACCAATTGCAATGTTTGTAGTGAAGAAAGTGAGACTTTCACTCTGCCAAAATCAGGTCACATACTCCAAGAACATTTAGTTTGGTGTAAGTTTTAAAAGGGATACAGAGAAATGTTGCCAAACAGGGGCCAGCATAACTTAGTGGTTAAGAATGTGAATTTTGGTACCTGATACCTGGGTTCAAACTAGAAATCTACTTACTAGCCATGGCCCTCAGCAACTTATCTCTCACTGATCCTATTCTCTCAGCTGAATATTGAGAATAATAATAATAATAATAATAAATTTACAGGGTTGTTAGGAGGATTTAATGAGAGCAAATGTTAGTAAAAGAGAAGCATTCAATTAATATTAATTGCTAATCTATTCAAAGAGACAGTTCAGAAAATTGAGATCTGAAATATCACAACGTAAGAAACGGATGAATAGAATTTAGAAAAGTGAGCGACTTAACTTCCATGGCCTCCAGAATCACAGACTTTTAAATAGCTAGACAGAAATTACAGTAAAATAATTCCAACCAAAAAAGAAAGAACATTGTGAGAATTAGGACTTCCCCTAAGACAGAATGGGCATCTTCAAAATTAGGCATTGACTTAGTAGATATATCGTAGAGGAGCTTAAAAGAGGCTTGATCAAGATGCCTTTTCAGCTTCCTTTAAAATTTAAGATTCTATGAAAAAACATGACCTTAGAAAATCACATGAAGCAACTTCTCTTACTGTAAAAGTCTGCTTAGGTAGAAAAACCAGTCAACAATGTCTCATCACCTCATCTTTGAAACCTAATATTTTCTAAAATTTCTAGCCCACACTGATAATTCTCTGAACTGCTAGCATTCATGTAAATAACACAGGAATGTTTACATTTTAAAAATATACAGTTTTTATAATATGTCTAGCTTTTCCAATTGATTTTTCAAAATTCCAAATCAATGGTCAATGCTGGATAACTAGAGATCATGCAATATATTGCTCTTCTTTACCTTATGGTACTTACCACATTGATGGACAGAGAAGCTAATGCTAAGCAAATAGTTATTTTCTGTTCAGACCTAAAGCATACTGTTGAACAGAAATTTCAATATAAATCCAAGAAATTTAATTTGAACAATTGTACTTTATTTGTATAACCAAAAGTTGAACAACAAAGTTACCTAGGTATTTCAGAAGTAAAAATATGTCTGTTTCCAACATTTACACAAATAAGTTAAATAGACTTAATTATAAGCCAATCCTTCATCAATATAGGTTTTTTTTAATTTTGAGAAAATGGTAAAACGTTATCAGTAGTAACATTTCTCATACCAGAAGCATATCTATGTTGCTTTTTAAAAAATTAAATTTCCTGGAAAAAATGTGCACTGTAAAATGCTTATTGTATTATGTATGGGTTGCATGACATGTTTCAAAATTAGAATAATTGCTTTCTTCATTTCTACCTATAATAAATAAATACATATTAATTTAGTTTAATAATTGGTTGATTATATATAATTCATCCTATAGATGCCTACTATTTCTCCTTATAATGTCACTTTCTATGACGCTTGTTCTATAAAAGTAAAAATCAAAATTTAAATACGCATTCTTTTTACTTCCAAAAAAATAAAGAACTCTCAATGTAATCCTCCTCTTTAAAAAGAAGTCTGTTTGAACTGCTGATCCTTTAAAAAAAATTGACACTTTTTTGATTTACAAAGAAATAGTTTTTTTCAGAGTTTTAATTTAGTAAAACATAAAGGCAAAATAATACACAATTATACTAATAAATGATTGCATTTTTCTTTTCTACGTCTATCTGATACAGATACATAGATGAATAGACAGATCACAGTCTCAAAGAAGTCAAAATAAAAGCGTTTAAACAAATACTAAGATCAAATTATCAGAAGTACAGACCTCTCCAAAAAAATAGAGCCTTGTAGTAAAAAATTAGGAGTTTCTGAATCAGAATGCCTAGGTTTGAATCTAGGATCCATCAGTTAAGTAAACTTCAACAAGCTACTTAATCTTTCTAAACATCAGTGTTCCCACTTCTGAAAGAGGTTTAACAATATTTATTCTCATAAAATTCTGAGCATTAAATAACATAAAGTATCTGAAGCATTTTGAATTTATACTTAGCATATAGTAAGCATTAAGTAACTATTTTAGATTACTGTTGTTATCATTAGTAGCATCTGGTTATTCATAGCCCTCTTAAGGAGCACAGCCCTGGACAGGTAACCAATCCCATTTAAAGAGCAGAATGTAAAGCAGACTTTTCTCTACCAAGGGCTTTCTTGGTGCCCTGAGGCTCCAGAGAATTAGTTATAATGTGTGGCCATGTTTCCTGTGCTCTACAACTATGTGTTCTAGAATCTTAGTACTGCACAAAGCTAACCAGGACATGTGGGATAAACCCATTTGATACTGCTGTCTTAACCAGCAGTCTCCAAAATCAGGGAAAAAAAACCAAAGCAACATTTTGAATATGTACCCTGAAATAAATATATGATCAATGCAAATGACCCACTGTACTGATAAATTACATTATAAAACATTCTGAAGAAAGAACTAAACAAAGGTCTGAACCTTTCTTCAAACTGTTTCCCTGGAAATATTTCAGGTTAAGAAAAATAGGGAATGTCAGCTGTGTTACCAGCAACATTGTTTATTATCGGTGAAATGCATCTGGACCAAAAGGACTGTGATTGAACTATGAAATCATTTTGGGCCTCACAGACCTCAGCCTCCTTGTGTACAGTGTGTCCTTGATCCCAAGGGCATCCCTTGAGGGGACCTATGCTGTTCCCAAGATACAGGTTCCTGTGGAGTAGGAATGAGCCTTACCCAATGCAAGGTAGACCATGCCTACCCACATAGGTTTCTTATCTTAAAACAGAGTTGCTACATGAAGGAGTGGGGATAAATGTTTCTGAACAACTATAGGGACTTCTCCTTAATAAGCACCTGACGTTATCCTGTTGACATTCTGTGTGTCCTGCCCTGTATCCTGCTAAACCAAGTAAACCTGCTGCCAGACCTATTATGTCATGCAGGTGTGAATGTCACACCAAAGCCACCAAGTTCACCGCTGGTGGCCACACACACATATGCATGTACAAAAATACATTATTTTCTTCATCTATCTTCATGTATTGTTTTAAGCACCATGCTTTTGAGTGTACTGCTTGGGTACACATACTTTCGGAATACTTTAGGTATACTCTTTGTAATAAGCTTAGGATACATTATTTTTTCACTTTATGAATTTTTTTTCCTTTGATAATTTTGACAGATCCTTTTCTTTGGTTATTTTAAATCTTTGGCTCTCTCTGCAAGTATTACTTCCTGTAGAACTTTTAAAATGAAAAACTGGAAATTCCATTGTTATAAATCTTGCTTTAGCAGGACAGTTTCAGGAAATACAAATACTAAAATATATTCCTGATGTTCTTCATTCTTAAATTTTTTCCTTTAGAAGATATTAGGATATATCCATAGGAAGATTTAGAAACTAAAAGGTTGGGGGAGAAGTAACTCTAGCTTTTAAATTTAGTATACTTTATACTGGTTTCATTACAATATGCTATGCTAAAAATAGAACTATTTCTTCCATTCTTGACACCATCCTCAATTCCACTCTTGACACTATCCTCAATAGTGGAGAAACTATTTCTTCCACTCTTGACACTTTTACCACCTCCTACAAAATTTCCTATAGAGTTGTCTTTCATTACCCCATTTCGGGGCACAAATGGTTTTAAATACATATATGTGTAAACTTACCCTGAAACATGCAAAGTCAGCAGCATGTAGAAGACAAAGAAGAGGTTATGAGTATACCAGAAGATATCATAGTTAGAAACTCTGCAAAAACAAATACACTCATTTTAATGCTACTTTACATTCCATCGTACTAAAAAACAAAAAATACCATGTATCATTTCAAACATCTCACAATTTAAGAAAGCTAAATATGAGTACATCACATTCATCTACTAATACCAACGTATTAACACACTATATAGAGAGAACTGACAAAAATTATGAGTAAGATTTTATCATTTTGTAAGTTCTTTGTATTTCAAATAAAGACACATGGAAATAATAAAAATCAGTTGTTTATTTTCAAGTTATTATGATATAAGGCTAAGAAGCAGATAGTAGTCTGCTAATATGTACTTGGCTATTATTTTATCAATATTCTCAATTTTCAAATAATTTCCAAAACAACGGAAGCTCCTCTTTCAATATATATTCTGAGAGTAGTTCAAGGGAAACTCAAAAAGAGATAAATGAAATAGATGACGAACAAAGTGTTATATTTTTTCCTGGACAGCGTACAAGAATGATACCCCAATGTTATTGCTCTGGGGGAAGACAAAGACACTGAAAAGACAGGGAATGATAAGCATAATCTACAGAATGTTTGAGAGAAGTAAAAGAGAAACAGTTATTTTATTTCATATGTCCAGGGTGGATTTTATATATTAGAATCATGGAAGTAGAGGGCAGATATTTACAAAATCTTCCTAGATGAATCTGATACTTCTCATAGACTCTTAGACAAACCCTTATTTAAGCAGCAAGCAATTGTTTTACATTTACTCCACTCATAGTATTTGCTATTATAAACAATATCATTACCATCCCTTGTAATATATACAAAGTTCTGATTTTTTTTTTTTTTTTTGAGACGCAGTCTTGCTCTGTCGCCCAGGCTGGAGTGCAGTGGTGCAATCTCAGCCCACTGCAACCTCCACCTACCAGTTTCAAGTGATTTTTCTGCCTCAGCCTCCTGAGTAGCTGGGATTACAGGTGCTCACCACCATGCCCAGCTAATATTTGTATTTTTGTAGACATAGGGTTTCACCATGTTGGCCAGGCTGGTCTCGAACTCCTGACCTCGCGATCCACCTGCCTCAGTCTCCCAAAGTGCTGGGATTACAGGCGTAAGCTACCGTGCTTGGCCCTCTGATTCTTTTAAAAATCAAAACCATTAGAATTTGAATTGCAAAATAAAGGGAAACACATTTGTAATGCTTTTAATACACACTGCCAATTGCCCTCTAAAAATATATTAATTACAAACCCAACCGTAGGCTAGGAGTGCCTGTTTCCCAAAAACTCAGACTAAATTTTGTAAGTTTTCATTATTTTTTATAAGTAGAATGGGGTATTATTTCATATGTGTGTTACTCACTTTTAATTCTTCTGTGACCTTTCTGTTCAAAATCATTACCATTTCTATAGAGTATTTTTAATTAATATGTGTAATTTAGCTAGACCTACATTTGCTTAAACTTTACTTTCCTCATAAGCTTGTAATGTCACCTGTATTATCTAGCAGGTTCTTATATATTGCAAGGCTTTTTACTGACTTTGTCCCTTGGTTCAATGTGTTAGTCATTTTCTTATATATCACTTTCTTATATATATACAGGCTTTTTACTGACTTTGTCCCTTGGTTCAATGTGTTTGTCATTTTTGCAAGTAAGTCTCATTCTCTTTTAAGTTACTGAAGTTTAATCATTTTAATGTTTAGTAAGGCACATCCCTCCTTTTACTCCTCTTTTGAAATATGTACTTGGACATATCCCAGACAAACTTTGGAATCACTTTGCTAAATTAAAAAAAAAAAATAAATAACCTGTCTGAGAATGTTACTGAAATTGCAAAACTCCTTAAAAAAAAAACAAAAAACAAAACAAAACAAAAAAACACTGAGGGGTCAGGCATGGTGGCTAATGCCTGTAATCCAACACTTTAAAAGGTGGAGTACTTGAGCCCAGGAGTTTGAGACCAGCCTGAACAACATATTGAAACCTTGACTTTACAAAAACAATAATAAAACAAAGAAAATAAAATTAGGCATGGTGGCATGTGCTCGTGATCCTAGCTACTAGGAAGGCTGAAGTGGGAGGATCACCTGAGCCTGGGAGGTCAAGGTTGGGGCTGCAGTGAACTGTAATCTTATCACTGTATTCCAGCCTGGATGAGAGAGAAAGACCCTGTCTCAAAAAATAATAATAATATAATAATTAAGGAAGAACTATATCTTTACAGTATACAGCCTTTATTCAAATCTCTACCTATTTCTCTCAGTGAACATATTTCTTTAGTCTCCAGATATTACATGTTTTGCTGCAATTGTGAGTGTTATATTTTTATTTTATTCAATTTTTCAAACTAATTATAGTTAATAGAAGGATTATTTTTATATTTGCTCTATATTCAATTACCTTTTTCAACTCTTTTACTTGGTGCTAACACCAAATTTTTCCATAATTCTCTCGGATTCTCTTAGAAACTTAATAATTACCATTATTTCCAGAATATTGTATCTACTTTTCTGGAAATAATGGTAATTTATTGTTGCATTTTTTCTAATAATTCCAAATGTTTCATTTTTTACTATATGTAAATATTGGTAGAATTAAAACTACTTTTGCTTTTTTCCTGATTTTCTTAGGAATACATCTAGTGTTTAACTGTTGAGTATAACCCCAATTCTGGCTTTTACATTTTTTAATTCTACAATGGAAATAATTTTAATTTTTAGCTTATTTACTCTGATTATTTTAAGTCAAAATTTGAGTCCATATTAGTAACTGCCATTTTAAAATCAATTGAGATGAGAAAATGTATTCCTGTCATCTGATAATAGGATACATTAATTATTTTAATAGATTGACCCATATTGAACTCTCCTTGAATTAGGAGGCTACATTTCACTATCAGAAATCAAACACTGGGGACTTATTTATTCACTTGATTTGTCTAATGCTTTAGTTTCTTACTGGTAAAAAGAAAAGATAAAATAAAAGAGATATCTGTCTCCATGATCATTTAAAAATTTCATGATTCTAACAATAATACAGAAAAGCAAACTAGGTGTTATAATCTTGCTTAAACAAATTTTAAACAAAGGCATAAAAAACACTGAAGATTAAAAAGTGCTTAAATTGTTTCTGAGAGCAAGTGTAAAAGCTCAGCTCAAGATAGAAGCTGATCTTTTTACTCCATTTGACAAAACTATACCTCAAGGATTTTAAAATAAGTAGGTCAGATGCTCTAATTTTCCTTCAAGAATTCCTAAAATTGAAAAAGTGAGTTTTTTTAATGATTCATCTATCTAAATAAAATAAAATTGCTCCCCACAAAATTGGCACCCTCCTGTACTAATGTTAGTGAGTTGCCTTTCTGTACACAAATTTTTCATTCTTATGAAAAGGTTTAAAAGTGTTCTTACAATTTGACTCAGCTATTCTACATCTAAGAATTTTTCCTTAGGACATCACTGAAAAAGCATGCAAAGACTTATGGATGGGGGTGCCTGTTTCAAAATTGAAATACCAAAAAAAGAAAAGAAAACCAAAATCTACCCAAAACATTTAGTAATATGGGTCTGGGAAAATAATGTATAAAGACCTATATTGCAATGTGCTGTGCCATCAGTAAAGAGAATAACAACAAAATATTTATTAATGTAAAAAATGTTCATAATATAAATTTAGGCAAAAAGCAAATTAAAAGTAATACTCTAATGTGGTCCTATTTTGGTAAAATACATAGTTATATAAGAGAGAAAAAATGATTTAGGGGTAGGAGGAGGGGAATTAGTGAAGAAGAGCAAGAAGGATTTAATCTATAAAAATACATTACATATGTACAGTATTAATCTTTGGGTAGTGAGTAGACTTGCAAAATTTTAGGGTGTGTGTATGTGTGCGCACAAAGGTTAAAAAATATAAAGACAGTTTCATTTAAGTATATTATTTGGCAATTACTTTCAAAGCTTATATACATATATATATATTTCTGGGTTTTTGTTAAACTTCACATCTCAACAAGTAGAACAATTGGAGATTCTTGAAGATTAGAGGAAATATGTGTTACATTCCTTTTTTTGCTTTCTTTAACTAAAAAGTTTATTCAGAAGCATCAACACTATAAATATTCTGAAAAATTGAATATGTCCATCAGAAAGGACGTGTGAAAGTGCTCCTGATAATGTATATCTGATTTTGCTCAAAATCTCTTAACTATATCAATATGAATGCAGATAATTTATTATTTTAGCAGATGCAAACCAACACTTTCTCAAAAGTTTTGTATAGACCGTCATGTTAATTTACAGCAAGACAAACTCATATCAGGAAAATAGCTTTAAAATAATTTTAACAAGGGTTCCAAGATGGCCGAATACGAACAGCTCCAGTCTACAGCTCTCAGCATGAGTGGCGCAGAAGATGGGAGATTTCTGCATTTCCAACTGAGGAACCGGGTTCATCTCACTAGGGCTTGTCAGACAGTGGGTGCAGGACAGTGGGTGCAGCCCACTGAACATGAGCTGAAGCAGGGCGAGGCATCGCCTCACCCAGAAAGCACAAGAGGTCAGGGAATTCCCTTTCCTAGCCAAGGGAAGCTGTGACAGGCAGCACCTGGAAAATCAGGTCACTCCCACCCTAATACTGTGCTTTTCCAATGGTCTTAGCAAATTACACACCAGGAGATTATATCCCACACCTGGCTCAGAGGGTCCCACACCCATGGAGCCTCACTCATTGATAGCACAGCTGTCTGAGATGGAACTGCAAGGTGGCATCGAGGCTGGGGGAGGGGCGCCCGCCATTGCTGAAGCTTGAGTAGGTAGACAAAGGAGCAGGGAAGCTCAAATTGGGTGGAGCCCACAACAGCTCAAGGAGGACTGCCTGCCTCTGTAGACTCCACCTCAGGGGGCAGGGCATAGCCAAACAAAAGGCAGCAGAAACTTCTGCAGACTTAAATGTCCCTGTCTGACAGCTTTGAAGAGAGTAGTGGTTCTCCCAGCCCAGAATTTGAGATCTGAGAACAGGCAGACTGCCTCCTCAGGTAGGTCCCTGACCCCTGAGTAGCCTAACTGGGAGGCACTCCCCAGTAGGGGCAGACTGACACCCCATACGGCTGGGTAACCCTCTGAGATGAAGCTTCCAGAGGAACGATCAGGCAGCAACATTTGCTGTTCAGCAATATTGGCTGTTCTGCAGCCTCCACTGCTGATACCTAGGGAAACAGGGTCTGGAGTGGACCTCCAGTAAACTCCAACAGACCTGCAGCTGAGGGTCCTGACTGTTAGAAGGAAAACTAACAAACAGAAAGGACATCCACACCAAAATCCCATCTGTACATCACCATCATCAAAGGCCAAAGGTAGATTTAAAAAACCACAAAGATGGGGAAAAAACAGCAGAAAAGCTGAAAATTCTAAAAATCAGAGCACCTCTCCCACTCCAAAGGAACGCAGCTCCTCAATAGCAATGGAACAAAGCTGGATGGAGAATGAATTTGACGAGTTGGGAGAAGAAGGCTTCAGACGATCAAATTTCTCCAAGCTAAAGGAGGAAGTTCGAACCCATTGCAAAGAAGTTAAAAACCTTGCAAAAAAATTAGACGAATGGCTAACTAGAATAACCAGTGTAGAGAAGTCCTTAAATGACCTGATGGAGCTGAAAACCACAGCATGAGAACTACATGATGAATGACAAGCTTCAGTAGCCTATTTGATCAACTGGAAGAAGGGTATCAGTGATTGAAGATCAAATGAATGAAATGAAGCAAGAAGAGAAGTTTAGAGAAAAAAGAATAAAAAGAAATGAACAAAGTCTCCAAGAATTATGGGACTATATGAAAAGACCAAAACTATGTCTGATTGGTGTACCCGAAAGTGATGTGGAGAATGAAACCAAGATGGAAAACACTCTGCAGGTTATTATCCAGGAGAACTTCCCCAATCTAGCAAGGCAGGCCAACATTCAAATTCAGGAAATACAGAGAATGCCACAAAGATACTCCTCGAGAAGAGCAACTCCAAGACACATAATTGTCAGATTCACCAAAGTTGAAATAAAGGAACAAATGTTAAGGGCAGCCAGAGAGAAAGGTCGGGTTACCCACAAAGGGAAGCCCATCAGACTAACAGCTGATCTCTTGGCAGAAACTCTACAAGCCAGAAGAGAGTGGGGGCCAATATTCAACATTCTTAAAGAAAAGAATTTTCAACCCAGAATTTCATATCCAGCCAAACTAAGCTTCATAACTGAAGGAGAAATAAAATACTTTACAGACAAGCAAATGCTGAGAGATTTTGTCACCACCAGGCCTGCCCTACAAGAGCTCCTGAAGGAAGCACTAAACATGAAAAGGAACAACCAGTACCAGCCACTGCAAAAACACACCAAATTGTAAAGACCATCGATGCTAGGAAGAAACTGCATCAACTAACAAGCAAAATAACCAGCTAACATCATAACGACAGGATCAAATTCACACACAACAATATTAACCTTAAATGTAAATGGACTAAATGCTCCAATTAAAAGACACAGACTGGCAAATTGGATAAAGGGTCAAGACCCATCAGTGTGCTGTATTCAGGAGACCCATCTCACATGCAGAGATGCACATAGGCTCAAAATAAAGGGATGGAGGAAGATCTACCAAGCAAATGGAAAACAAAAAAAAGGCAGGAGTTTTTTGTTTAGACTCCCACACAATAATAATGGGAGATTTTAACACCCCACTGTCAACATTAGACAGATCAATGAGACAGAAAGTTGACAAAGATATCCAGGAATTGAACTCAGCTCTGCACCAAGTGGACCTAATAGATATCTACAGAACTCTCCACCCCAAATCAACAGAATATACAGTCTTCTCAGCACCACATCACACTTATTCCAAAATTGACCACATAGTTGGCAGTAAAGCACTCCTCAGCAAATGTAAAAGAACAGAAATTATAACAAACTGTCTCTCAGACCACAGTGCAATCAAACTAGAACTCAGGATTAAGAAACTCACTCAAAACTGCTCAACTACATGGAAACTGAACAACCTGCTCCTGAATGACTACTGGGTACATAATGAAATGAAGGCAGAAATAAAGATGTTCTTTGAAACCAATGAGAACAAAGACACAACATACCAGAATCTCTGGGACACATTTAAAGCAGTGTGTAGACAGAAATTTATAGCACTAAATGCCCACAAGAGAAAGCAGGAAAGATCTAAAATTGAGACCCTAATATCACGATTAAAAGAACTAGAGAAGCAAGAGCAAACACATTCAAAAGCTAGCAGAAGGCAAGAAATAACTAAGATCAGAGCTGAACTGAAGGAGATAGATACAAAAAACCCTTCCAAAAATCAATGTATGCAGGAGCTGGTTTTTTGAAAAGATCAACAAAATTGATAGACTGCTAGCAAAACTAATAAAGAAGAAAAGAGAGAAGAATCAAATAGATGCAATAAAAAATGATAAAGGGGATATCACCACCAATCCCACAGAAATACAAACTACCATCAGAGAATACTATAAACACCTCTATGCAAATAAACTAGAAAATCTAGAAGAAATGGATAAATTCCTGGACACATACACCCTCCCAAGACTAAACCAAGAAGAACTGGAATCCCTAAATAGGCCAATAACAGGCTCTGAAATTGAGACAATAATTAAGAGCCTACCAACCAAAAAAATTCTGGGATCAGACAGATTCACAGCCAAATTCTATCTGAGGTACAAAGAGGAGCTGGTACCATTCCTTCTGAAACTATTGCAATCAATAGAAAAAGAGGGAATCCTCCCTAACTCATTTTATGAGGCCAGCGTCTTCCTGATACCAAAGCCTGGCAGAGACACAACAAAAAAAGAGAATTTCAGACCCATATCCCTGATGAACATTGATGCAAAAATCCTCTATAAAATACTGGCAAACCAAATTCAGCAGCACATCAAAAAGCTATCCACCATGACCAAGTGGGCTTCATCCCTGGGATGCAAAGCTGGTTCCAAGTATGCAAATCAATAAACGTAATCCAGCATATAAACAGGACCAAAGACAAAAACCACATGATTATCTCAATAGATGCAGAAAAGGCCTTTGACAAAATTCAACAGCCCTTCATGCTAAAAACTCTCAATAAGTTAGGTATTGATGGGACATATCTCAAAATAATAAGAGCTATTTATGACAAACCCACAGCCAATATCATACTGAATGGGCAAAAACTGGAAGCATTCCCTTTGAAAACAGGCACAAGACAGGGATGCCCTCTCTCACCACTCCTATTCAACATAGTGTTGGAAGTTCTGGCCAGGGCAATCAGGCAGGAGAAAGAAATAAAGGATATTCCATTAGGAAAAGAGGAAGTCAAATTGTCCCTGTTTGCAGATGACATGATTGTACATTTAGAAAACCCCATCATCTCAGCCCAAAATCTCCTTAAGCTGATAAGCAACTTCAGCAAAGTCTCAGGATACAAAATCAATGTGCAAAAATCACAAGCATTCTTATACACCAATAACCGACAGAGAGCCAAATCATGACTGAACTCCCATTCACAATTGCTTCAAAGAGAATGAAATACCTAGGAATCCAACTTACAAGGGATCTGAAGGACCTCTTCAAGGAGAACTACAAACCACTGCTCAATGAAATAAAAGAGGATACAAACAAATGGAAGAACATTCCATGCTCATGGACAGGAAGAATCAATATTGTGAAAATGGCCATATTGCCCAAGGTAATTTATAGATTCAATGCCATCCCCATCAAGCTACCAATGACTTTCTTCACAGAATTGGAAAAAACTACTTTAAAGTACCTATGGAACCAAAAAAGAGCCCACATTGCCAAGACAACCCTAAGCCAAAAGAACAAAGCTGGAGGCATCATACTACCTGACTTCAAACTATACTACAAGGATACGGTAACCAAAACAGCATGGTACTGCTACCAAAACAGAGATATAGACCAATGGAACAGAACAGAGCCCTCAGAAATAATACCACACATCAACAATCATCTGATCTTTGACAAACCTGACAAAAAGAAGAAATGCGGAAAGAATTCCCTATTTAATAAATGATGCTGGGAAAACTGGCTAGCCATATGGAGAAAGCTGAAACTGGATCCCTTCCTTACACCTTATACAAAAATTAATTCAAGATGGATTAAAGTCTTAAATGTTAGACTTAAAACCATAAAAACCCTAGAAGAAAACCTAGGCAATACCATTCAGGACATAGGCATGGGCAAGGACTTCATGTCTAAAACACCAAAAGCAATGGCAACAAAAGCCAAAATTGACAAATGGGATCTCATTAAACTAAAGAGCTTCTGCACAGCAAAAGAAACTACCATCAGAGTGAACAGGCAACCTACAGAATGGGAGAACATTTTTGCAATCTACCTATCTGATAAAGGGCTAATATCCAGAATCTACAAAGAACTCAAACAAATTTACAAGAAAAAAACAAACAACTCCATCAAAAACTGGGCAAAGGATATGAACAGACACTTCTCAAAAGAAGACATTTATGCAGCCAACAGATGCATGAAAAAATGCTCATCATCACTGGCCATCAGAGAAATGCAAATCAAAACCACAATGAGATACCATCTCACACCAGTTGGAATGGTGATCATTAAAAAGTCAGGAAACAACAGGTGCTAGAGAGGATGTGGAGAAAAAGGAACACTTTTACACTGTTGGTGAGACTGTAAACTAATTCAACCATTGTGGAAGTCAGTGTGGCGATTCCTCAGGGATCTAGAACTAGAAATACCATTTGACCCAGCCATCCCATTACTGAGTATATACCCAAAGGATTATAAATCATGCTGCTATAAAGGCACATGCACATATATGTTTTTTTGCAGCACTATTCACAATAGCAAAGACTTGGAACCAATGCAAATGTCCATCAATGATAGACTGGATTAAGAAAATGTGGTACATATACACCATGGAATACTATGCAGCCAAAAAAAAGGATGAGTTCACGTCCTTTGTAGGGACATGGATGAAGCTGGAAACCATCATTCTCAGCAAACTATCGCAAGGACAAAAAACCAAACACCGCATGTTCTCACTCATAGGTGAGAATTGAACAATGAGAACACTTGGACACAGGAAGGGAAACATCACACACTGGGGCCTGTTGTGGGGTGGGGGGAAGGGGGAGGGATAGCATTAGGATATATACCTAATGTAAATGACGAGTTAATGGGTGCAGCACACCAACATGGCACATGTATACATATGTAACAAACCTGCACGTTGTGCACATGTACCCTAGAACTTAAAGAATAATAATAAAAAATAAATAAAATCACAATGTCAAATCTTAAAAAAAAATAGTAAAATAAAATAATTTTAAGTCACATATTCCTAGGAATTTCTAAGGTCCCCGTATGTACACATTGATTTCAATCCTGTGTCCCATAGACATACACTATCCTTCAGAAAGATACTCAAATTTTGAAGAACTCTAATTCTTTTGGTCATCAGATGCAGTCTCCATACACAATTTCTTACCAATCCAGAAAATTTGCTAATACAAAGAGAATTTTCAGAAAGAAGTCATGTATAGAAACAGCTATACTTCCCCAGAATAGTCCATTAACCAGGACACTACAATGGTTAAACACTTTGATTACTCAAGACTTTTTCTAAATAACCTGACATATACACATCAAAATAATTGACTCTGACACTTACCTTATTGCATATGTAGAGGCTGTGATCATGAGGAATAGCACCACTACCATGCAGACCCCTGTCAGGCCAGGAACTATAAAAATGTACAGAAGTACTTTTTTACTTAAATCATAGTGAGAAAAAAGTACACAAAATGATTACATTAGAATCCAAAATACTGTGCTGTTCTGTGGGAAGCCTAATTCAAACCCCATATTTACTTGTATGCTCTCCCTCAAACAAGCCTTTTACTTTTTTATTTTTTAAATTAATTTTTAATTGACAGATAATAATTGTACATATTAATGGAGTACATAGTGATGTTTCCATACATATTAAGTAAAAGTGATCAGGTCAGAGTAATTAGCATATCCATCTATCATCTCAAACATTTATTATTACTTTGTATTGGGAACATTCAATGTCCTTCTTCTAGCTATTTGAAAGCATATAATACATTATTGTTTACTATAGTCATTCTACAGTGGTATAGAACACCAGAACTTATTAAAATCAGTACAGTTTCAAAGTCTTTTACACCAATCAGGATCTTTTATCTATTTTACAGAAGATTCCATTTTTTTTTATTCCCAAATATTCTACTCAGAATGGCAAATAGGTACTTACTTCTAAAGGTACACACTAAATGTCAGTAATTAATGCAACAGGACAGGGTTAACATTCAGCACCCTTTCTGTTTTGGTTTTAGCCACCATAGTACTAAATCTCCCTTATGCTCTCCCTCTTATGAAACTAAGTAGTGCCTTCAGTTTCAATTTCAATTAACTGCTTTTAGGCTTCACTATCTAGAATAATTTTAAACAAAAAATAAAGCCTAAAGTGTTTTCAAAAACCACAAAACACAGAACAAAAAGTGTAGATTTCTAGAATAAACTACAATGTGGATGTTTTAAAAATACTTGCAGACATTCTTCTTAGTATGAAAAATATGTTGAAATCAGTGCTTCAGATATGGCATAACATTTGTTTTTTTTAATGAAGAAAATGTGCAAATATATTGTCAAAATTATAATGGCAGGATAGATTGCTACAAATCCAACATTAGCACATATAGCATGTCCAAAATGAACAGCTAACTGAAAAACAAGATCCTAAACAGCTAAAGTGTCAACGGTTTCCTTTAGTATTGTATTATTACAAAATTAACTATCCTGTCAATAAGTTATATTTGTTTACTCTCACAAGCAACAGTAAGTCCTGAATACCCCATCTGAGATAATCTTAAATCAGACTACAAAGAAAAGCTATTGGGACAATTCCATCTGGAAAAGTGACATTCCCCTGCTTCTTTCCTTGTCAAGAAACCTACTATGAAATAGAAGGGCTGGCATGGACTATGAGCCACCAGCAGAAGCAGACACCTTGTGTGCGATGTAAGAGCAACACAGGTGTGTATCATTAGGATTCCAGAGTTAGAATCACTAGAAAATAACAACATTCGAAATCTCAGTACAGTAGAAACAAATTTCACTTATAAAGCACCACATGAAAAATAAGAGAATTAGTCTGTGGGTTCTCAGCACTTGAGTACTCGCACCTCCTCACTTTCCCAGTAGACAGTTTTAGAAGCCTAACAAAAGGTGCCCTTCCCTAATGTACCTAATCCAAATCATTTCTTCTCTATGCTTCCTTCCTAGAGTACTTCCTTTCCCATTGATTTTTCCATTTCCTACAGTGAGTGCTTACTTCCCAGTTGTAAGAGATGAGCAAGATAACTAGCCTAGTTCACTCTAAAGAACTAGCGGCATGAAAAATATACTATTTTGGAAATACAGCATGCCTGCAAAATAACCCAGGCATTGCACTTCCAAGTGTTTACCCAAAAGAAACAAACATATATCCATGCAAAGACTTAAGAATGTTAATAGCTACTTATTTTTAACAGTCAAAGTCTATAAACAACTCTGATCTTCATCAACAGATTAATGGATAAACAATTGTGGTACTTATCTGTACCTGGAAAATTAATCAGCAATAAAAAACCATAAAGTGTTGATAGATAAGAAACAATATACACGAATCACAAAATTGTTAGACTGGATAAAGGAAGCTAAACCACCCCAGCCCTGAAGAAGTACAAATTCTATGATTCCCTATATATAACATTCCAGAAAATTCACACTATTCTTCGGTGATAGAAAGCAGATCAGTTACTAGGAGGGGTAGAGGGCAAGATGCATTATAAAAGAGCACAAAAATCTTCTGTGATAATAAAAATATTTATCATCTAACTTTTGATGATGGTTCCACTATTGTGTATGTGTGTGTATATATGTATATATCAAAACCAATCAAATTGTATAATTTACACGTGTATAATTAGTGTACTTCAATTATAATTTCATAAATTTGAGAGAAAAAAGAAGAGGTTGGTCTCACTGTTTTCAAGTATTAAAAAAGAAAACCTTTATTTGACCAAATGAATAACTAAATGATAGAATCCCAGATGGCTACACAGAGTGAAATTATAGTTAGAGGGGCCTTTCCAATATTTTATTGGGCCTTTATTAGTATTCTTTTATGTCTGCATACAGTTTCCTATATAGTTTTGAACATGCCAAGATTAGTCATGGGATGTCTGCAAATTACTTCATTGAAAGAACACCTGGAAAAATGGAGTATGTTTAGAATAGATCCACAATTTCCAAAGTGTATTATTTGAAAATTAATTCCTTGAAATATTAATTTCTATTACTAAAAATACTATAACCATTCCTTAAAAAGTCACAGGATACATTAATGTATAAAAGTCCCTGAGAAGTATTAAATTCAAGAAGCCTGATTAAACTTAAATATTTTCTTAAACTTATTAGACCAGAGTATTCCTTTTAGGTCAGAACATGAAAATATATTGGGAAGACTTAGAGGAAGTAAAATAGTTCAATTATTTGAGGATAAAGTAGAAGGGCCAGATGACCCAGCCAATGATGTATATGGTCTGGGATTTTACTCTTGTTACTGTCCCTCAGACAAAACTCCAATCTCACTGAATATCATCTACAAACTAAGGAGAATAAATCTGATGATTTTCCATGTTCTTTCAGACTTATAAAGTTATCTCTTTTATCTAAAGAATTTGTTTTTCCTTCTTATTTCCCAAAAGTAAAAAAGGCCAAAGTATATAATTAATAAAGTAATAGATTTCAGATCAATGAAGAAGAACTTACAATTAGCAAGGGCAAAAAAGCATACTATAATCAGAGTGATCAAAAAGTCAGGGGTAACTACCTTAAGAAGCCCACTGGAAGCAAACAAGTGGAGGCTGGCTAACCTATTATCTGGGATGTTGCAAGAAGATCTATGCATCAAATAAAAGAGTTAAACAAATGACTTTGATTCATTCAGTGAACAGTTTGTAGGCATATACAGTGTACTGTTAGATGTTAAATGCTAGAGATAAAATAAATTCTGCTCTACAAAAATTCCCAGTCCACTGGTGGAGACGGACAAGTTAAGCAGGAAATTGCAACGCAGGGCATTAAGTGCTGTAAAGAGAGCTAAGCATTGAGTGCTTTCAGGGCACATCAAAGGGCACCCTAAGCTAGCCTTGGTTGACAGCACAGCTAAGTCCCAATATATTAGCCTTACTACAACACATTCCAAGAGTCTGAAAACACCAGCTGAAAATCACTGGGCTAGTCTAATCTCACTGGGCAAAGTTACTTGTCCAAGTGAAGTACCTTGATTCTCCTGTGAATTTTTTTAGTCCTTCAAGTTAGGAAGCCAAACCTATACTTGTTTCCTTAGCAAAATACATGTTTGCATGTTTATTCTTATTGCTTTATATTTATGCATATCAAATTTATTAACTAGTAGCTTTTAAAATGAATAATTGCATGACACTAATTTCTAGATGAACCTGAGAGATTATTTTCATCCATACCCAGATGTGGTCAGAAATATACCATTATCTATTCATTATCCTATTTTCCTAACATAATTAGAAACATAATTATATTTGCTTCTGAGGGTTGTTAAAATTAAAATTAGATATTATCCATTTTATTCTCACCATAAAAGCTACTACCAAATTTGGAGATATATAGTAAGCATTTTTAAATGAATGTTTAAATAATTCAATCTATTAATCTTACCTTAGAAATCCTTAATTGGAATGTTTATAACATTTCTTATATAGTAAGTTTAGCCACTATATTTTACGTCACTTGTATAGCCAAAGACTTTATTTTTTACAAGACAATCTTAATTTGTCAATACTAGATTCCATTGAAAAAAATTCCCACACACAGAGATAGAAGACTCTATGTAACATTAAACAAACAAAAATCCATGAAATCTATTAACTAATAAAAATATTCTTTATCAGCTGGGCGCAGTGGCTCATGCCTGTAATCTGAGCACTTTGGGAGGCTGAGGCAAGTGGATCATGAGGTCAGGAGTTCAAGACCAGCCTGGCCAACATAGTGAAACTCTGTCTCTACTAAAAAAAAAAAAATACAAAAAAATTAGCCGGGTGTAGTGACAGGCACCTGTAATCCCAGCTACTTGGGAGGCTGAGGCAATCTTTCCTAAGTGCTGTGCCTGAGAACATTGAGAGACGGCTGTGGAATAGTTTTAGTCAATATTAGTGATACAAAGTTGGATTAAGTTCACTGATTGAAAAAGGTGTCTTTCGCCCTATTACCATCCTTAGATTCTACTTTGCACTGTCACCTGCTATTCTTCAGTGAGGACAAACAGATGCCTTAGGAGCTCCAGACTCATGCTTAGGGAGCCCTGTGTCTGAGCCCAGTTCCAGGCTGATGACCTGGGAAGTGGATGCCTCCTGCTGGCCAGCATAGTATTTCTTTTCTTGAAATGATGTGAGAATGGGCCACCAAAATGGTATTAATTTGCTGAATTGGGTGAGTCCAATTGTTTTTATTGCCAGAGGCCACAAAAAAATGTTTACCTAGGACCCTGCATACTCTAGAAGTAACCCTTCCCAACCCAAGAGAAGCTCACCTACAAGTGGAAAAGACAGTATATGTAAGGAAATAAACTATTCTACAACACAGTATTTTTACAGTTATCCTTCAATATCCATGCGATTGGTTCCAGGACCCCTCACAGATACCAAAGTTTGAAAATGCTCAAGTATTTATACATAACCTGTGCACATCCTCTCATATACTTTAAATTATCTCTCGGTTACTTACAATAAATGCCTAATACAAAAGGCAGGTAGTAGTGAGACGGTATGCTTAAGAGTATGATGAGATGTTCAGTAATGACAGGACAGCAGCTCCCGTGGTACCTGGGAAGGTTAGTAAAACACTTTGCCAAGTCTCTCCCAGAGACACACTAAGGTAGGCCCAGGAAATTTGTATTAAGTGTCTTCTCTACTAAGTCCAACACCACTCATGGGGACCTCTGAGAAAGGACATAGGATGATGGGGTTGCATGCTAGGTAGTGAGATTACCTGCTTATAAGAAGTATTAGTTATTAGTATAATAATATTAGTATTATTAGTATATTAGTATATATAGTAATATATTATTACTATATATAATAATATATACATATGTATATACTATAGATAATAATTGTATATCTATTATATATAGTATATATAATATAGATTATATATTATATATACTATATATAATATATAGATTATATAATATATACCATATATAATATATAGATTATATTATATATAATATAGTATATATAATATAATAATATTATATATTAATATATTAGTAATATTAGTATAATATTAGTGCCTTAATGTGATATCTTAGTCACATAACAAATCTCTTTGTGTCTTTGTAAACTAAACTTTTCAAAGCATTTTAAAGGTTCCAAGGCTTCAATTAAACTTTATGTTTTAGAAAATAATATTAAATAAAGCTTTTGTTTCTCTCTCTTAAATGAATTAACAGTAAACCAAAAAATACATTGGTTCATACATAAGATTTTGTTTTTCTGTACTTTTGCTCTCATCCAATTCTTCAGGCCTAAATGAAAACATGTTTTCAATGAGCAAAGTTGAAAGCAAAACTAAATTATGTTCCTAAAGAGAAAACTGTGAAATACTTTGCAAGTGGCAAGTACTATAAATCTATAGACAAAAGTAAAATGTATCTTATAAATCTAAATATATAGCTGTGACATGGCTGGGGAAAGCACTAGAATTATTGTGATGTTTCATCATAAAATTGATTCAAAAGAAAAACAATGTATTTGCCAGGGTAATGTGCCTCAGTCCCATGTGCAATTCCAATACTTAATTGGGTATTACACCCAACAATTTATGATAGAGCATCTCAACTATGCAATCATCCTTGTCCCTGAAATATGTGTTAAAAATTCCCCAAACGCATCTTTCTTCTTTCATCTTTATAAATCTAAGGTTGGGAAGAAGAAGACTTTTAGTAAAAATTGTTTAACATCAGGGGAAATTTTGAGATGTTCAAACATGCTTTAACAAATTAATAGTCTAGACTGAGATTTCATGGACTATAAGCTTGAAAAGGAAAAATAAATTACAAATGAAATAGGAGACACATTTCAAAGAAATAACTTATTTTAATGACTGTTTCTCCTCTTTGTTGTATATTTTAAGATTATAAAAAGTTGCATTAAATTACTGAATTATAAGAATTCCACGGATACCCACAGTGCTTGGTGTTCCTTTCCAATACCTTGAGGGCAGGAGCCTGTTAAACATGCATTATCTCCTACAGCACTTGCCACAGCAGCAGGCACAAAGCAGGCCCTCAATAAGAAGGTGGTTACATTGTTTTGATAGGAAGAATATACGACAGTGAAATGTATTTGCTTATTTTTACTCTCCATTTATTCACATCCCAATGTTTGCATTGTCTCTGTTCTCATTGCAACCTTATCCTTTAACTCCAAATATTTATTCTTATATGCAAATTGTCCATATGTTATATTTGTAACATATATCTAATTGTTGTATAATTTGATAATGCTTAGTTTTATTTTTTTTTTAATTTTTATTTTTTAGGCGGAGTCTCACTCTGTCACACCCAGGCTGGAGTGCAGTGGCGCTATCTCAGCTCACTGCAATTTCTGCCTCCTGGGTTCAAGTGATTCTCCTGCCTCAGCCTCCTAAGTAGCTGGGATTACAGGCACTCACCACCCACCATGCCCGGCTAATTTTTTGTATTTTTAGTAGAGATGGGGTTTCATCATGTTGATCAGGCTGGTTTCAAGCTCCTGACCTCAGGTGATCCGCCTGCCTCGGCCTCCCAAAGTGCTGGGATTACAGGCATGAGCCACCGTGCCCAGCCCGATAATGCCTACTTTTAAAGATGTTCCTAAACCTAAAGAAAAGGCTAAGAATAACAACTTACCAGTGGTGAAGAGAAGTTTTCTAGGATCCTGAGAAAAAGAAAAAAAAATAAATGATTAAAAACTAAAGTACTGATGATATATAATTCTATAAAGAGTATGCAGGATCTACAAACCACATATTTGTCATGCAAAATACTGTTCATCCAGCGGAAGTGAGAAAGACTCAATTAAGTTTCATAACATTTTCACAATGCTAGAGGAGATTACAACAAGTAAAAACCCAATTCAGAGAAATCTATCCATCTGAGGCAAAATACTGGATGACTCAAAAGGCCTAGGAATTATTCCTTTTTTTTTTTTTTTTTTTTTTTTGAGACAGAGTCTCGCTGTGTCGCCCAGGCTGGAGTACAGTGGCGCAATCTCGGCTCACTGCAAGCTCCGCCTCTCGGGTTCACGCCATTCTCCTGCCTCAGCCTCTCCGAGTAGCTGGGACTACAGGCGCCCGCCACCACGTTCGGCTAATTTTTTGTATTTTTTAGTAGAGACGGGGTTTCACCGTGGTCTCGATCTGCCGACCTCGTGATCTGCCCGCCTCGGCCTCCCAAAGTGCTGGGATTACAAGCATGAGCCACTGCGCCCGGCCTAGAAATTATTCTTAATGGTTACCTACAAGCTAGTGGCACTGGTTTTAAGCCCATCGTTGACCATTTTGAAACTCAGTATCTTAGCCATGATGTTAAAATATTATTATATACTCTGTCTACCAAAACTGTGAAACTGCATCACAAGATGGGAAGACAGAATTAAAAACCAATAAAATATGTAGGGGATTTGCACACTATAAGCTCAGTATGAAGAAGACTAATTGAGAGCTTTCTGTGTTTCAAATATAGTGAAAAGTGGTGAGGATACTCAAAGATCAGTTTCTGCTACTTGGAAATATGAAACATTAATATTGTCATAATATTGTATGATTTCCGTTAAACTACATCTCTTATGCTCTAATGGTTATAGTCAGCACCCTTCTACCTTTAGATTTGTGGATTTATTTTTTTTCCCCGTGGTGCTTAATATTTCACAAGCTTTTGAATTCCTTTCTGTGTGCTTCCATTGAATCTGGGGTCAGGCCAGACTATGTACTAAGAAGGAAACAATTGATATAGTGTCATTTGGGGGTCTTTGAATAAGGACCACTTGCTTAGGAATAGCTCCTCACCTGGCTTAATTCAATTGACTTCTATTCCAACTATTAGAAACATGGCTATAGGGTGATCTAAGAAAACTGAATATGTAAACAACCCATAAAAACACAATATGGGCTGAACAAAGTGGTATGAATAGAAATGGGAATAAATACCTAAGAAAACCCAGAAGATGGAACAATTAATCTTGCTAGAGAAAGAAAATGAAACATGAGAGTGAGAGATGTTTTCACAGTGGCAAGATGAGGCAGATTTAGCTGGGCTATCAAGGAAATGCAGCAGTCACAAGCTGGAGGGTGAGTCCTTCCATGCAGAGTAAAAGCATAAAAGAAGAACAATAGGGTATATTGGCACAAAACCATCTTTTTCAAAAGTGCTTCACAAAATAACATATGTGTTGATTTTATATATATATATCTAATCAATATATAAATACATCAATATATAAAATATAATCTATATATAATAGATATGCCACATATATTTATTTACATAATATTTAAATACATAAGTATATATACACTTATTTTCATCTACATCTAATGCACTGCCTTGTACCTATTAGATGCTAAATACATATTTATTAAAAAGAGAGAAAAAAGCATAAAGAGAGACATGAAAGAAGGAATACAAGAAGAAATAAAGGCAGGGGAAATACTAACTTAAAACACTGAGTTGCCATTTTCATCCCTTAGACTGGGAATAAAAAACAGAGATGAGTTGTAGAAATAGGCATTCTAATATTAGTTAGAAGTGGGAAAACAGACGAAGACTTTTTAAAAAGGAATTTGGCACTGTCCATCAAAACTAAAAATGTGCAACCTGTTAAACCAAAATTCCACTACAGATCTGTGTAGAAGTGGACAAAGAAATACATTTACTGGAGTGTGGTTCATAACGAAACCTTAGAATCAACCTAAATGTCTGAATAAGAAAAAGACTAAAAATAAATTATGGCATAGTCATATGGAGAGAATGAGATAGATTAAGATATGTTGATACAATAAGCTATAAAACTATATTTATGGAAACGAGTAAATTGCCAAGGAATATATGCCATAAAATGCCACTCAAAATATCAGAAAAAACATAATAAACTGTGGCTTGTTTTGGAGGAGAAGCTTTCACTTTTAACTTCGTTTACTTGAGAGTTTTAAAATATTTTATATTGAGCATGTATAACTTTTCAAAGAAAATAAATTTAATAACTGAAAATCTTGAAATCACTAAAAATATTGGAACTTAAGCAAAAGTTTATTCCATTAAAATGAGAAAACCATTGAAGTTATTAAAGACATGAATTCTGGAAAGAAAAGAAGGAAAAGAGAAACAAAGAAAATGTAACAGAGGCAGGAAACAAGTAGCTAGTGATTTGAGCAGAGGGCAGCAGAAGAAAGGGAAGCAGGTGGAAGTGAGATGGGCAGAAGTGGAGGCTGGGTCTGAAATTACATGTGAAGAGCTGTCACTGGCCTGCTAAGGAGCTGGAATTTTCCAGTGGTTCTCAGTGCTGGATGCACTCCACAAGCCTGGTAAACTTTTACAAATTATCAATGCCTGCCTCCCATCCAAGACCAATTAAATCATGTTGGTATTTTTTAAAATACTAGTAGAGACAAGGGCTATATCAAAAGTTGCTGGCCATTTTGGTTTTGTGACTTGTTTCTGAATTTGTTGTTACTTTTTCCTTTGTTTTGTTTTGAGAGGGAGGTCAAACACATGATCACAACAGTATTAAACCTAGAAAACTCTGGTGATGTGTGGAGGAGAAAAAGGAGTGGGGAAGATGGGAAAAGATGTTAATAAGTCACTACCAAACTTAGTCTGCAGAACAGGAAAATGGGGGTGGGGGGATGCTGATTGAATGGGACAGAACAGTTCGTTTTTTATGTAGTCTTGGCATTGTGAAGCAAAGGCAGCCTGAGGACTGTATGAAAGCATCAACCAACAGAGATCTAACTGGCTGAGCATGTGCTGTTCATCAGGCTCTGGCCTGCACCTTGCACATATAATTTCATTTCATGGATGGCTTCACATGGAGAAAAGCACTCTACGTTAGATATTGCCTGCTACAGAATTGAATTCAACATCACTTAATTCGAGGAATGTTTTTAAATGAATGAATCATGAAAACTCACTAACATTTTTTAAGTCAAATAAATTGATTTGTCCAGGATTCACAAATAATCAATCTACTTTTCTTCCCTTTTCCCCAAATCCCAGTATGTGAGTTATAAAGTACTTTTACCCTGTAACGGCACTGTCGACACTCTCAGCTGAATGATAGGAATTAGACAAAAGCTGCTGGGAGTCAGAGGCAGACCTGAGTGGCAACCATCTGAACATTGCAGTATAAAAAAGTAGACATTCTACCAACTCCCACTTTCAGCAGGAGAGACTATGAAATAGTAATTACTTATATTTTCTATTGAAAAGGAATAAAACTCAACTTGACAACTGCATTTTAAAAGCACTCAAAAGGAACAGTAAGGTACAAATTTTCAGGGAAAAATCACAGACCCTCATTAGTCATCTCATGACAAGTGAAAGAAAAAATGGGAAGACAGAGACCACCCACCTCATCTCGGTATCTTGCTGCATTCAGTTCAACAAAATCTTCACTGTAATTCACTGAGAAGTTGAGGGCATTCACCAGATGGGCAGCCACATGCACGCCTACAGAATCACACCAGGGGCAAGTTAGTGGGATTTTCATATATGCTCTATCTCAAGGACTCAGTTCTTCCTCTCCCTAAGTAAATACAGGGCCAAACTTTGACAGCTATGTGGGCAATGAAATATTACATTGAAAGGTGAAGTTTTAAAGACACAAAAAACTGAACTATAGATAGTTTACCAAATTTTCAAAGGCTGTAATGAAACAACCCTAGTAAGTCAGGGATAAGAGAAACACACACATACACACACATCCTTCCCCAAACACACACACACACACACACACATCCTCCCCCTAACACACACACACACACACACACACACACACTTACATAAATATGCATCTAATGATATGGGTATTTATTTGCTTGAGTACCTCTCTGATATTTTAGGTATTCCACATCTTTCACCTCTTCCATAGTTCCAAATCTGCTATTAATATATATCTTGCATACTTCCCTACCCCATAAGGTAAATTATAGGCCACTGAAAGACTTTCAACTAGTAGAAATTTTTCACAATCCACAGATTTAAATCATAATATTCTTAACCCAACAGAAAAAGTGTTGGGAATCACTTCATGGGACAAAATTCAGGAAAACAATAATCACAATAAACAAAGGGCTCAACTGACTTAGAGCTCACATAAATAATAGCAGTGTTAGGAAATTACTAGAGATGTGAAGATGAACTCATTTTGGCAAAGCTAGGATAATAAAAAATTATTTTGAGGAGGTTGGGTAAGGAAGGAGAAAGTGAGATGTGCACGGGCCCATCACATCTTCCCCCTTGCTCAAGCTTTGCTTGTAGGCAAAATAAGGTGTGAATTAACACCACATTTTAATGTATTGAAAATACAACAGGTAAGTCGCTGGAAAATTTGTGATCTTGGCCATATTATTTGCCTTTCAGGGGCCTTAATTTACTTCTCTGTAAAATGATGGTGACAGAAACGAAAGGCTTAATGAGATAAGTGATCTGAAATTGCTTAGTAAACTATTACAGTTCACAATATGTGTAGTACAATGGTTCAAAAGAAGACATAGCCCAGAATCTAGAAAACTCTATAATTTCCCACAACCCATAATATGAGATGTAGAGGGCTTAGAGTTCTAAGGTACTCACACACAAAAAAAATAATAATGAAAGTGAGAGAGTACTAGAATGCTAAAATGCCTGAAAGTTATTTAAAGGATTTATAAAGTCCTTCAAGTAATCAAATTAGAGGTAGGGGAAGAGTCAGGACTTATTATGAAGTTATAGTAATCAAGAATGTATGGTATTAGCAAAAGAAAAGACAAATAGATTAATGGAACAGAATAGAGAGCCCAGAAATCCACCCACATTAATACAGTCAATTGATCTTTGGCAAAAGAGCAAAAGCAATACAAAGAAGAAAATGCCTTTGTCACAAATGGACCTGAAACAAGGAAGCATTCACATTTAAATAAATAAATTTAGTCATAGACTTTATACCCTTCACAAAAATTAACTGAAAATGAATCAGAGACCCAAATGTAAAATGCAAAACTATAAAACTCCTCAAAGGAAACATGAGAAAAAGTCTATATGACCTTGGGTTTGGTGATGGCTTTTTAGATACAATGTCAGAGACATTATCCATGAAAGAAGGAATTAATAAGCTGGACTTCATTAAAATTAAAACTTCAGCTCTGCAAAAGACGTTGTGAACACCATGAGAAGATAAGCCACAGACTGGGAAAAAACATTTGCAAAAGACATATCGATAAAGGATTATTATCAAAATATACAAAGAACACTTAAAATTCAATAATAAGAAAACAAACAACCCAGTTTAAAAAGTGTGCCAAAGATCTTAATAGATACCTCACCAAAGAAGATATACAGATGGCAAACAAGCACGAAAAGATGATCCACATTATATAACATCAGAGAGATGCAAATTAAAATGATGAGATACCTCTACATACCTATTAGAATGACCAAAATCCAGAATACTGACAACACCAAATATTGGTGAGATTGCACAGCAACAGAAACTCTCATTCATTGCAGGTAGGGGATGCAAAAAATGGTACAGCCACATTGGAAGTGAGTTTGGTAGTTTCTTAAAAACTACACATACTCTTACCAAATGATCTCGCAATCACACCCTTGGATATTTACCCAAAGGAACTAAAAACGTATGCCCATACAAAAACATGCACATTAATGTTTACAGCAGCTTTACTCATTATTGTCAAAATCTGGAAGCAACCAACATATCCTTCAATAGGTGAATAGATTAAAAAAAACTGTGGTACATCCAGATAAGGGAATATTATTTACACTATAAAAAGATGAACTCTCAAGCCATGAAAAAACACAAAGGAAACCTAAATTCATATTACTAAGTGAAAGAAGCCAATCTGAAAAGACTACATTTGCATGATTCCAACTATATTACATTCTAGAAAAGGCAGAATTATGGAGACAGTAAAAACAAATCAGTGGTTGTCTGGTGTTAGTGGGAAAGGAAAGATAAACAGGCAGAGCACAGAGGATTTTTAGGGCAATGAACTATTCTGCATGAATAGTGGTGGGTACAGATCATTACACATTTGTGCAAACCATAGAATGTACAGCATCAAGTGTGAACCCTGATGTAAAGTATGGATTTTAGGTTATAATGATATGTCAATTAATGTAAATTTATCAATTGTAAAAAATTGTACCACTCTGTCAGGGGATGTTGATAATGGGGGAGGCTATACATGCATGAGGACAAATGATATATGAAAACTCTCTATATCTTCCTCTCAATTTTGCTGTGAACCTAAATCTGCCCTACAGAAAAATCGCCTTTAAAAAATTTTAAGAGGAAAAAAAAAGGACAGGAAGCTAAAATGAGTTAAGTAACAAGCAAGGACAAGTTTCCATAGTAAAACAAAGGGTGTCTAGGTGTGACACAACTATGGCACAGGTATAAAATATTACTTACAAAAAACTCTCTGTGTCATATAGCTTCATCAATACCCAAATGTACAGTAAAATAATCCTTTGATATTAAATTAAAAGCTTATATATTAACTACATACTCTATGGCTAAAAAATGCAAAGTCATCTATAGACGAATTACTATTCTTTCTGAATTTCTCTGAAAAAAAAGTCATAGGTAACAGCTATAGAAAATACATAATTAAGGGATATATTCATCTTTTTAAAGGACCTCTTAGGTCAAAAGAATTTAGGGCTTCTAATTTTAGGCAGCAAGAAAGCAGCTAAACCAAACACTTTAGGGAGATTTTTTCATTTGATTCTCAAAACAAAACAATGTGGTAGATAGAGTCATCCCTATTTTACAGACAAGAAAACTGAAGTAAAGAAGGGTAATGTAGCCAAAGTCAGACCACTAGTGACTGGCAGAATGCAAACCCTCTGGAACACAAGCTCATGCTAGCTCAGTTGCTTGGTTGCTCTCCAGTTGAACTAGAATACTTGGACATGATTACAGTTTAGAACAAATTGAGTCACAAATATGCTGGTTTCATTATCCTCCTCCATTTCCGACCTTTCACTCTCCCTCTCCCTAATCTATCTCTAACCCTTACTATACCCTGGGTCCTTATCTCATCCTCACTGAACTGCTAATCCTATCCCTGAGCCTCTCCCCATCTATCACCTGCAGAGGTGGGACTACCAATTGGAAGACATTCAGAGATAAAACAATGAAGTTATCCATTTTGACAATGCTTGGCAATTTTTTACAAAGCTAAAAGTATAATAATTTCTTGGCAATAGCTGCATCAAAACATTCATTAGTCAAAATGGCCCTACTATCAAAACAGCTATGTCATCAAATAATGGCCAGGTGAAAATACCAGGTGCTATGCCACTGGAATAATTAACCCTTGCAACTGTAAATTATAATTACTAATTCTATCCTAAAAATTTCTATTCATTTTCTCATTTTAGTCTTAAATCTATAAGGTAAGTCCTGCTGTCAATCCATTTTACAGTTAAAAAGAACAACAACAACAGCAAATTGAGGATCAGAGAGGTAACATCACACATTAAAATAGAAGGGCAGCTGAGGACAGAATCTATGCATGGACTCCTCGGAATCCATGTAATTCATCACTATTTTTCTTACTTTCTGTTCCAAAAATTTGAAAAGTATCATCTAAAAGCTCAGGATCAAAATGTATTTTAAAAAGACTTATAATAACACAAAGATCATTGCTTTATTTTTTAATTTGGAAAAGAGCAGGATAAAGCTTCACAAATTTTGACATTTGTTTTTCTACCAAATATTAATATCAAAGAAATATTGATCACATATAATTTGGGATGGAATCCTAATCTACTAATGAGTATACCACATTCTAATTTTCATTTATTTGGCCAGGCACAGTGGGGCCCGCCTGTAATCACAGAGCTTTGGGAGGCTGAGGCAAGCAAATTGCATGAGCTCAGAAGTTCGAGATCAGCCTGGGCAACATGGTGAAAGCCCGTCTCTACAAAAAAATATAAAAACTAGCCAGGCGTGGTGGCACATGCCTGTAGTCCCAGCTTCTCAGGAGGCTGAGGTCAGAGGATGGCTTAAGCCTGGGAGGTAGAGGTTGCAGTTAGCCAAGATTGTACCGTTGCACTCCAGCCTGGGCAACAGTGCCAGGCCCTGTTTCAAAAAAATAAAAAATAAAATGTTCATGCATTTAAACTCATATCATATCATCACTTTCAGAGCTTGAAAACTTTTAGTCTGTTTCTTCCAGTAGTTCTTACTGGAATGAAATTACTTACTTTCAGGAAATAGTCATTATCAGCTTGGGGGCCAACTTTTGGATATCATAATGTAAAAATCATAAGACACATCCATTTTCTGTAGTTCCCCGTAGACAACCCTTTTTAAAAACATGGAAAAGAACTACTAAGCTATTTAATAAGAAAATCTTAAGTTGCTGACAGCAGATAACGTACAGAACGATAAAATCACACATTTTCCATGTATAATTTTATGTGTGGTTTAAAACACAAACCACACGACGATCTCACATTGTTCACCATTAATGACATTATATGTTAATATATCTGCAGGCAGTTACCCCAAATTGTCATCAGTGGTTGTTCTGGAAGAATAAGATTAGGGAAAACTTTCTCTGATCATTCTTTGTATGTCTGGAATGTTTACATTTAAATGTGTAATTCTAACAAATTATTTAATATCTTGTGGCTTTCTCACCTGAGAAAATACAGATAGTAACACCACAGGTAATATGGAATGTTCTGCTTTTATCCAACAATCTCCTGGTTCTCCTGCTTGGAACCTAAACAAAAATCATTTAATATGGTAAAAATAATGCAACAAATGTGATAAAAGTTTTTCAGTATAGCATTGTTCATTATGTCAAAATATGGTGGAAGCCTATTAATCAAAAATTGGTGAGATGAATTGTGATCCATCTAGTTAATGGGACACCTAAACCATTAAAAAATATATGTGAGAAGTCTATATTATTGATATAGAAAGATGTTCAAGACACATTGTTAGGTAAAAAAAAAAGTTACAAAAAAACTACACTGCGATCTTATATTGATCAATATTAATGGCATTACATGTTAATGTATCTGCAGGCACTTACCACAAATTTGTCATCAGTGGTTGTTCTGGCAGAATAAGATTAGGGTAAACTTTCTCTGATCATTTTGCATATTTCTGGAATGTTTAAGTTTTAAAATATATATGATTTCCTTTTGTAGCCAAAAAATAAGATTATTTTAAAATGAAGCAATCTCATCTATAGTTTGAAATGCCTGTTTGATCTTATAACAAAATAAAATATCAAGCACCTTTGAATCACTATTTCACACTTGGGGCAAATCTTTAAGAATTATTAAATACTGAGAGACTTAGGTGGGAACTTTTCATTCCCTGCCACTTATCTTCTCTTTCTCCAAGCCAAGCCAATAGCCAACCACAGGGATCAAAACCTAGCAGTTTAAATGGTAGGCAACCCAGAGAGAGTTATTTTCACAGATTACTGCATTAAAAGGAAAGAGTTTCTAAATATAATTACATAGAAAGGGTTGCGAAGTTTTCCTAGAGTAAATCTGCACACATTAAATTCATAGAACATCAAAGTGATCTCAAGTTAACAACTCCTTTTAAAATATCAATCTCTATCCAGCGGTGCTTTGCTTAGTGAATCTTAGGGAAGAAGAATCAACACGCACACACACACAGTCACACATATACACAAAAACAGTCAAAGACAAAAAAGAATTTTTGTTGAGTTTTAGCAGAATGACTAAGTGTTTTTCTGTTTTCTTACATACTTCATTTTACAACACTACATATAACACATGACATCACTATTTAATCAAGACATATTTCTCTGCACACGTATGTTTATTGCAGCACTATTCACAATAGTAAAGACTTGGAACCAACCCAAATGTCCATCAATGATAGACTGGATTAAGAAAATGTGGCACATATACATGGAATACTATGCAGCCATAAAAAAGGATGAGTTCATGTCCTTCGTAGGGACATGGATGAAGCTGGAAACCATCACTCTCAGCAAACTATCGCAAGGACAGAAAACCAAACACCACATGTTCTCACTCATAGGTGGGAATTGAACAATGAGAACACGTGGACACAGGGCCTGTTGTGAGGTGGCAGGAGGGGGGAGGGATAGCATTAGGAGATATACCTAATGTAAATGACGAGTTAATGGGTGCAGCACACCAACATGGCACATGTATACATATGTAACAAACCTGCATGTTGTGCACATGTACCCTAGAACTTAAAGTATAATAAAAAAGACATGTTTCTCAAGCCTATTACACACTTCAAAATGAGTATGTGTGTTAAGCAGAGATAAGTTGTTGCCAACACCAGCAATCATTTCATGTATTGCTCAGAATCTAAAGGGCGCTAGTTTGCTCACCTGAATTTAGCTAAGTGAAAATACAGAATCTCAATGAGACATGACATAATGGAAATAACTCAAATTAGGATTGACCTTAGCTCTGTCATTCACTAGTCTCAAAGTTACTCAAAGCCTCTATACCTGAGGTTTCTTGTGTGTGAAATGAAACTAACAATACCTGATTGTAGAATCCCTGTAAGAATTCGCCAGCATGTATGTGAAATACTAAGCATAGTGCTGGAAATCCCTGTTAATAATATTACTATTCTCCTCTGCCCTTATCTGGTTTTGCAGAATAACTCACAGATCATCTTGGCAGGTGACATGACTTCTACCATCATCTTAGAAGAAATCATTCCAGCCAAAATTCAGACTATGAAAAGTAAACAAACTAACATGCGACTGTTACACTTGATTTTTATGCTGGAATTTGAAACTAGGACTGTTTTTTCTTACCTTCTGTGATCCTCGGAGGTAAGCCAAGAGTGTTCGGCACATGGGTAAAAGGATAAGGCTGCAGTTGAGGTTAAGAACAGATGCAGAGGCTCTGCTTAGACACAATCCTAGCTGAACAAATAAGGCAAAGTCAGCACACAGTTAAGGACAGTAGTAAAGCCTTGTCCTGGCTCTACAAGCTACAGGTCTCACTCTATTGCTCTTTTAAGAATCACGCCAAATACCAACTCTTTCAAGAGCCTTGAATAGTCTTCCCTTTTCCTCTCACTAAAACCCCCTTTGAACAACTGTTTTCTTTCTGTTCTGCACTGCCACAAAACAGTGCTCCTCTCATTAATGCTAATGTTACAATCACCTGAAAACACTGTTGCCACAGAAACTCCATTTCTTGTTCTGCCCCTACCCCATTGTTCTGGCTGTTAAGAGCCTTAAGAGTTTCTGTATATACTGCACCTCCACATTCATGTGGTGTTGGACCCTTTATTCACTGATAAGGTCACAGTTTTAAATGACATTTTTCTTGTGTGTTCTCTCTCTCTGGAACACTCAGTCTCCACACAACCCGCCCATTTACACACCACAGCTTTTCTGCAAGCTCTGCTTATCACTAACTCTACTCATCTTTCTGGTCACATGGTAAGCACGACTCTTCTAGAGTTCTTCCCTGATCAGAAACTAGGAGAGGACCCACTGGTATACATGCACTCATTGCTGTCCGTACTTCCCTGATTATGTCTCTAACCTTCTTTCTAATGTTTTTTAAAATTTTTGTTTTATTTTTCATTGACAAATAATAATTGTATATATGTATGGGTACAATACGATATTTTAATACATGTATGCATCATGAAATGATAAAATCAAGCTATTTTACATATCCATAACCCCAAAACACTTATCATTTCTTTGTGGCAAATAGATTTATTGATTGATTGATTGATTGATTGAGGCAGGGTCTCACTTTTTCTCCCAGGCTGAGTGCAGTGGTGCCATCAGGGCTCACTGCAGCCCCTTCCTCCTAGGTTCAAGCTATCCTCCTGCCTCAGCCTTCTGAGTAGCTAGGACTAGAGATGCATGCCATGTGATGAGAATATTTAAAATCCACTCTTAGTCGGGCATAGTGTAATATACCCGTAGTCCCAATTACTCTGGAGACTGGGGCAGGAGAATTGCTTGAGCCCAGGAGCTTGAGGTTGCAGTGAGTCATGTTCATGCCACTGGAGTACAGCCTGGGTGACAGGGCAAGACTCTGTCTCAAAAAATAAAAAATTAAAATTAAAATACCCTCTTAGCTATTTTGAAAAATACAATACACTATTATTAACTATAGTCACCCTGTTGTGCAATCGATTACCAGGCCTATTTCTCCTAACCCAAACTTTGTACTCTGTCCACTCTCATCCCCACCCTCTGGTAACCACCATTCTACTCTCTACTTCTATGATTTCAACTCTTTTAGATTCAAAATGTAAGTGAGATCATACAGTATTTGTCTTTCTGTGCCTGGCTTATTTCACTTAGCATAACATCCTCTAGATAATCCATGTTGTTGAAAATGACCAATCTTAAATAAGATGGTGCCTTGAAAAACTGAGATTCACATATTTGACTATGTCTTGGGAGGAGGATATATCCATTCTTTTGAGCACCATTTTCATTTGGTGATAGCTAACTTAACGCATTATCTTCATATGTTCACACTGAAAACATTACGTTCATACTAAAACAAATGAAGAATATAATGGAATAAAAATGCAGAGATGTTAGCAAAAGCACACCTATCTCTTACTATTAGCCACACATAGTTTGGATCAATTTACACTTATTAATACATTAAACCTCTTTCTGCAACCCTAGGAAGTAATTAACAATATTATCTTCCTTCTTAAAAAGAAAGAATATTGAGTCATCGTGAAGTTAAGAATTTACCTAACAAAAGACAATCAGAAAGTTGTGGAGCCAGAATTCAAACCCAGATATTCTGGCTCCAGCATTTATACTATTAACCCCCACTTTATCATGCTGCTAAATTGCCTTTAAAAAGAAAATGTCCAGAAGGCACATATTAGGTAATAAACATTTTGTTGAATGACTTGATGAATGAACAAACATTTGAGGTAAGTGGTTTTAGACAACCACCCTAGATAAGACTTCCCTCCTAGTAACCTTCTCCAGCCCCAATAAAGTTATTGTTCTTGTTCTTTTATCATTAAAGGAAGCCCAGGTATAAATATTTGAGAAGTACTAGACAAGGTCACAGCCTCATATACATTAAGGATTGCCTACACAGGGTGATTAGGATGGGATTCCTAGCATAATTATTCTGTTACTTCCATTCAGTGTGTGACATGTTACCTCGAATTTTTTATGTTTTGACCTATTTCTCTAAGTAAATGTTAAACCCCTCAAGACCAGGGTAAATATTTCTAAAATGTTTTAATATTACCCTACATTTTTATTTCAATTATCTGTTTATCAATCACTTTTGAATATATTTTTAATGTAATCATCAGATCTACTCTGACAAGCTGAGTAGATGTTACTATTGCCATGTCAGAGATGAAGAGCTGTTACAAAATAATAATAATTAGGTCCACAACAAGAAAACCTAAATTTAATGACTTAGGGTAGCGTCTGAACATTGACATTTTTGAAAGCTTTTCAGATGATTCTAATATGCCAGCTGGGTTGAACACCACTACTTAAGGCTATTTAGCCAACTGTAATGTTTACAAGTTATGAAACAATTACAACCATTAAATTATAATAAGTAAATGTAATTGCATATTTCCAAACTTACTGGCCAAATGTAGCTTTAAAAATAGCATTTTTTATATTACAAATACAAAATTAAATAGTCTGGGCATAAATAAAAAGCAAAGCAAGAACAATAAAGATCTCATCTATAGAAAGCTGACATAGTAAGGTACAACAAACAGGTTTACCATCTCTTTATCATCCAATACAGAACAGTCGCTAGGCTAAGTGTCTTTAATGAATCACTGAAAATATTTTCAAAAACCTTGTAAAGAAAGAACTATTATACTCCGTCAGATGACTTGTATAAGGATCTTAGAAGCTGTATACCTTGTCCAAAGTCAAACTAGTGGAAAAGGAATTCTGTATCCTGGACTCTATGACTCTTTTTATCTCAGGGTTAAAACTAGGGCAAAAAAATGTACTGAAGGATATGGAAGGATAAATATTAAATTGACAGACATGAGAAAAGCCTACTCCAATGGCTCCTATAGGCCATATACATTATGCTTAGTTGCCAGTAAAGTATGTTAGTTAAACACAGGTCTTGGGTTTCATCTTCCATCAAGCATGACTACCTTAGTTTATTACTTAGTCACGAGTTACCCCTATAGTCCTAGCCAGCACCATTTCCTCTTTAGTTGGTATATGAATTAATGTGTTTGTGTCTTATAATACCTCAAACTTCTCTGACTTTCTATGCATTACCTTGATTCTTATATATTATCACAAGGACATTCCATGTAGAAGCAGAAACCCCAAAGGTATTTCATTTCTCCTTATAACTGCCTCTCATATCTAGGATCTGGCTTACTCCTCCTTTCTACCCTTTTCCTGCACCCAGGTAGTAAGTTTTTCAAAAGCAGGATCCTTTTTTTACAGCTATGTATCCTCAGCCCTAATACAGTGGTAGTATTCAGTAAATCTGTGTTGAATTGAGCAGAATCTTTAAACACAGGTACCATGCTCTGATAAGCATTTTATTTGGTTACAACTCTCAAGCTTGTTCAAATATTTACAATCTTTGTGGTTATTTTATTCACAAAGCTTGTATGTCCACCAATAACTTTAAATTGCTCAGTATCATGGAAAATATTATGAGGTGGTCACTGAAAACTCCCCACTGTCATCAAGAAGATAAAGTCATATATATATATGAAACAAAAAGCAGGCATTTCAAGAAAATTCCTAGTTACATTATTCTTACTCCAAGAATCTGTAGGCTACTCTATCCATCAAATTGGGCAATCAATAAATCTTGAGTGAATACACATATGGGAGCTAAAAAAAAGAAATTGAACTCATGGAGACACAGAATAGGCTGAGAAGAGTAGTGGGAAGTTGGGAGATGAAGAGGCAATGGTTAGCAGGTACATGAACACAGTACCCATTAAAAGGAATAATATCTATTGTTTGATAGCACAATAAGGCAACTATAGTTAACAATAATTTACTGTATATTCCAAAATAAATAAAAGGGTGGAATTACAATTTTTCCAGCATAAAGAAATGATAAATGGTTGAGGTGATAGATATCCCAACTACTCTTATTACACATTGCATGTTTGTATCAAAATATCATGTGTACTTTATACATATATACAATTACTATAATAATTAAAAATTAAAATTAAGAAGGTAAATCTAAGCAAGCTTCAAAAAGAAGTCTTGTGTGAATAACTGAATGGATGAATAGAAATAAATAATAACTACATTTAGAATACATATATTTTGACAAATATAAATGCACAAATATTTCTATTAACAGATTTTGAAAAGACTAAAGATTTAGTCTAAAAAGAAAGTAGGACAAGACCCAAGACGGCTGACTACATATAGCCAGGGGCAACATCTCACACTGAGAGGCAGGGACATGGGGAAGACTAGCAAACTCTGAGCAGATCTTCAGCAGGAAAGCATTGAGAGTGGATGGAGTGAGGACACAGTGAGCTGAACTTGGGGAGGAAGCTGGGAGCCCTGTAGGGCGCTGCTGAGCACTGGAACTCATTCCTGGACCCCAGCAACTCCTGGGGAAGGAGTGAGTTAAACAGGTAAGGAGTGGTCTGTCCTCACCAGGAACCCCCAAAAATCCTGGCAGCAAGAGAGCCCATGACTCCCACAGACAGAGGGTTTGGCACAGGAACAGCTGCAGTGGAGTATGGCTAGGGTGCCCATCCCCAAAGACTCTCCATGTCCTTCTAAGTGACATCAGCCTTTGAGAGACTGTCGGACCTGGACAGAGCATGGTGGTGTTGCAAATGTGATGGGACCAGTCCAAACTGCACACCCTCTGTCTGCTGGCCTCTCCTGGGTACAGCCTGGCTGTATGTACCTGCCTGAAGCACAGCCTCTGATGCCCAACCAAGTTGCTTCCCAGGGGTTATCATCATAGCTCCTTCACTGGAAGACTGTGCCTGTTTGTTGAAGAGCTCCAGTAGACCAGCCCCTGACAATGCACACTAGCCAACCTGCAGCCTTGCCCCACTACAGTCTCCCTCTCCCCATGTGGGCAGACCTCACCTCCCTTACCCAGCCAGTATGTGTGTGTGAATGCATCCCACTGTGCCACCACAGATGATGCAAACAGAGCTCACTGTCCAACCCCTTGCTGATGCAGGTGCATACTGTTACACTGCCACCAACAGCACAAATGTGTACAAGGACGCTGGCAACTCTGCCTCTGCCACCGCCCTGCACCAGCCGCACTGCCACTGCCATAGGCATGAGCATACACAGGACTACTTCAGGCTCACTCCCACCAGTGCGCCACCCAAGCCAACAGGAGTGAACCCTGACAGCACCAGCTTTGTAGAGTTGTGGCCAGTAGACTGGGACACCTCAGCACCCCTAGTGAATCAGATTCGTAAGCTCAAAGGGCCAGAGACCGAAGCTTGGGGCCTAGTACAGGCTCCCAGAGTTAACATGCAGTCCAGGAACACTTAGCTGATCCTTGGCCCCCTAAAACCTTCCAGAAATAAAGTCAGTCTACTGAACCTACCTTAAACCACAACCAAACTTCCAAAGGCATCAAAAAAAATAAAATTGTAAAAACCTCCATCCAAAGAACAGTAACTTCAAAGACTAAAAGAACATCAGTCCACATAGATGAGAAGGAACCTGGCAACTCAAAAATCTAGAGTGTCTTCTTACTTCCAAATGACCACACTAGGTCCCAAGCAATAGTTGTTAACTAGGCTGAAATGGCTAAAATGACAGAAATAGAATTCAGAATATAGATAGAAACAAACTTCATAGAGATTCAGGAGAAAGTTGAAAGTGAATCAAAGGAAACTAAGAAATACAATAAAATGATGCAGGAACTGAAAGATGAAATGGTCATTTTAAGTAAGAACCAAACTGATCTGATAGAGCTAAAAAGCTCACTCCTAAAATTTCATGATCCAATCACAAGTATTAATAGCAGAATACACCAAGCTGAGGAAAGAATGTTGGAGCTTGAAGACCAGTTCTCCAAATTAATTCAGACAAAAACAAAGAAAAAAGAATGAACGAAACCTCCAGGAAATATGGGATTAAGTAAAAGGGCCAAATCTACTAATTGGCATCCCTGAGAGAGAGTAAGCAAATTGGAAAACATATTTGAGGATATAATTTATGAAAATTTCTCCAACCCTGCTAGAGAGGCTATTACTCAAATTCAGGAAATGCAGAGAACCCCTGTGAGATCCTATACAAGATAACCATCCCAAAAACACAGTCATCAGATTCTCAAAGATCAAAATGAAAGGAAAACTGTTAAAGACAGCTAGAGAGAAGGGGCAAGTCAAACTACAAAGGGAATACTTTCAGGCTAAAGTGCACCTTTGAACAGAAACCCTACAAGGCAGACAAAATTGGGGGCCTATATTCAGTATTCTTAAGGAAAATAAATTTCAACCAAGAATTTCATATCCAGCCAAACTAAACTTCATAAACAAAGAAGAAATAAGATGCTTTTCAGGCAAGCAATTGCTAAGGAAATTCCTAACCACAAGACCTGCCTTATAAGAGATCCTGAAGGGAGTGCTAAATATAAAGACAAGAGACCATTACCAGCCACGACAAAAACTTAAGTACACAGACCATTGACACTGTAAAGCAACTACACAATAAAGTCTGCATAATAACCAGCTAACAACATGATAATGGGAACAAATTCACATATATCAATAATAACCTTGAATGTAAACAAGCTAAATGCTTTAACTAAAAGACAGAGTGGCAAGCTGGAAAAAGACACAAGAGTCAACTGAATGCTGTCTTCAACAGACCCATCTGACATGCAATGACATTCATAGGTTCAAAGTAAAAGGATGGAAAAAAATCTACCAAGTAAACAGAAAACAGAAAAAAGCAAGGGTTGCTACTCCAGTTTCTGACAAAACATACTTTAAACAAACAATGAACAAAAAAGACAAGGGCATTACATAATGGTAAAGGGTTCAATTCAATAAGAAGACCTAACTATTCTAAGTAGATATGAACTCAACACAGGAGCACCCAGATTCATAAAAAATGTTCCTAGAGACCTATGAAGAGACTTAGATACCACATAAAAATAACAGAAGAATTCAAAACCCCACTAATTTTATTAGGCAGATCCTTGAGTCAGAAAACTAACAAAGATATTCAAGACATGATCTTGACCCATGACCAAATGGACCTAACAGATATCTACAAGACACTACCCCAAAACAAGTGAATATACAATTTTCTCATCTGCACATTGCATATACTCTAAAATTGACCACATGCTCCGCCATAAAACAATTTTCAGCAAAATTTAAAAACCTAAAATCATACCAACCACACTCTTGAACCGCAATGCAATAAAAATATAACTCAACACTAAGAAGATTGCTCGAAACCATACAATTACATGGAAATTAAAGAAACGGCTCCTGGATGACTTTTGGGTAAACAATGAAATTAAGGTAAAAATCAAGAAATTCTTTGAAACTAAGAAGAATAAAGATACAAGATACCAGAATCTCTGGGATACAGCTAAAGGAGTGTTGAAAGGAAAGTTTTTAGCACTAAGCACCCACATCAAAAAGAAAGACTTCAAATTAACTACCTAACATCACACCTAGGGGAACAAAAAATAACCAAAATCAGAGCTGAACTGAATGAAACTGAAGGAGGAAAAATCATACAAAAGTTCAACAAATTGTAAAATTGGTTTTTTGAAAGAATAAGACTGATAGACTGCTAGCTAGACTAATATAGAAAAAGAGAGAAGATCCAAATAAACACAATTAGAAATGACAAAAGAAACATTATCACAGGCTTCACAGAAGTACAAAAAACACTCAGAGACTATTATGAGCAGCTTTATGCAAACAAACTACAAAACCTAAAAGAAATAAAGACATTTCTGGAAACATAAACCCTCCAAGATTGAACCAGGAAGAAATAGATACCCTGAACAAACCAAATAATAAGTTCCAACATTGACTCAATAATAAAATTCCTACCAACCAGAGAAAGCCCAAGAGAAGACAGATTCATAGCCAAATTCTACTAGATGTATAAAGAAGAGATAATATCATTACTACTGAAATTACTCCAAAAACATGAAGTGAAGAGACTTTCTCCTAACTCATTCTGGTACCAAAACCAGCATCATTCTGGTACCAAAACCTGGCAGAGATACTACAAAAAAAAGAAAACTTCAGGCCAATATCTTTGATGAAAATCGAAGCAAAAATCCCCAACAAAATATTAACAAATCAAGTCCAGCAGCAGTCAAAAAGCTAATTCACCACAATCACGTAGGTTTTATCCCTGAGACAAAGGTTGCTTCAACATACACAAATCAATAAATGGTATACATCACATAAACTTAAATATTAAAAAACCATGATCATCTCAATAGATGTGGAAAAGGCTTTGAGTAAAATTCAACACTGCTTCATGTTGAAAACACTCAACAAACTAGGCACTGAAGTAACATAACTCAAAATAATGAGAGTTATCTATGACAAACCCACAGCCAACATCACTTTGAAAAGGGAAAAGCTATAAGCATTCCCCTTGAGAACTAAAACAAGACAAGGATGTCCTCTCTCACCACTCCTATTGAACATAATACAGGAAGCCCTAGACAGAGCAGTCAGCTAAGAGAAAAATATAAAGACATCCAAATAAGAAGACAGGAATTCAAATGATCTCAGTTTGCAGATGATATGATTCTATGCCTAGAAAATCCAATAATCCCTGCCCAAAAGCTCCTAGATCTAATAAACAACTTCAGCAAAGTTTAAAGATAAAAATATCCATGTATAAAAATTAGTAGCATTTCTATACACCAACAATGTTCAAGCTGAGAGCCAAATCAAGATCATAATCCCATTCAAAATATCCACAAAAATAATAAAATACCTAGAAATACAAATAACCAGGTAAGTAAAAGACCTCTGTAAGAGAATTACAAAACACTGCTGAAAGAAATCAGAAATAACACAAACAAATGAAACAAAATTCCATGTTCATAAATGGGAAGAATCATTATAGTTAAAATGGCCATACTGGCCAAAGCATTTTAGAGATTCAATACCATTCCTATCAAACTACCAATGCCAGTCATCACAGAATTAGAAAAAAACTATTTTAAATTCATATGGAACCAAAAAAGGACCCAAATAGCCAAAGCAATACCAAGCAAAAAGAACAAAACTGGAGGTCTCATGTTACCTGACTTCAAATTACACTACAAGACTACAGTAACCAAAGCAGCATAGTGCTGGTACAAAAACACACACATAGGCTAATGGAACAGAATAGAGTGCCCAGAAATAAAGCTGCACACCTACAACCATACGATCTTTGACAAAATCAACAAAAGCAATCAATAGGAAATAATGGTGCTAGGATAACTACAACTATATCCTCCTAGCAACAATATAAATGGTGCTAGGATAACTGGCTAGCCATTTGCAAAAGATTTAATCTGGACCCCTTCCTTAAAGCAATATAAAAGTCAACTCAAGATGAATGAAAGACTTAAATGTAAAGCAATATAAAAATTAACTCAAGACTTAAATGTAAAACCTAAAACTATAAAAAGCCTGGAAGATAACCTAGGAAAAATATCATTCGGGACATAGACCTTGGCAAAGATTTCATGATGAAGACAACAATAGCAATTACAACAGAACCAAAAATAGACAAATGAGATCTAATTAAACTAAGTAGCTTCTATACAACAAAACAAATTATAAACAGACAACCTACAGAATGGATGAAAATATTTGCAAACCATGCATCTGACAAAGACCTAGTACACAGATTCTGTAGGAAACTTAAACAAATTAAAAAGCAAAAAACAAACAATCTCATTAAAAAGTGGGCTAAGCAGATAAAAAGGCACTTTTCCAAAGAAGACATACAGGTGGCCAACAAGCATATGAAAACAATATTCAACATCACTAATTATTAGAGAAATGCAAATCAAAACCACAGTGAGATACCATCTCACACCAGTCAGAATGGCTATAATTAAAAAGTCAAAAAATAACAGATTCTGGGAAGGTTGCAGAGAAAAGGAACACTTACATGCTGTTCATGGGAATGTGAATTAGATCAGCCCCTGTGGAAAACAGTTTTGCAGTTTCTCAACAAAATTAAAACCAAACTTTCATTTGATCCAGCAATCCCATGATTGAATATACACCCAAAAGGATATAAATCATTCTACCATAAAGACGCATGCACACATACATTCATCACAGCACTATTCACAAGAGCAAAGACATGGAATCAACCTAAATGCTCATTAATGACAGACTGGATAAAGAAAATATTATATATATACACCATGGAATACTGCACAGCCATAAAAAGAAACAAGATCATGTCCTTTGCAAGAAATATGAATGGGGCTGGAGGTGATTATCCTAAAACAGAAAACCAAATACCGAGTGCATGTTCTCACTCACATTGAGTAGACAGGAACGTAAAGAATGGAACAACAGACACAGGGGTCTACTTGAGGGTGGAGGGTGGGAGGAGGGAGACATTCAACAAATTATCTATGTGGTACTATGCTTATTACTTGGGTGAAAAAAATAATCTGTACACCAAATCCCCATGAAACACAATTTATCCCTGTAGTAAACCTGCACATGTACCACTGATCCTAAAATAAAAGTTTAAAAAAATATGAGAAGAAAATATTTAAATCCAATATTAACATTATGGAGCAGAAGAAAGTGGAATGAGGGGAACAAAACCTCAAAGTCACAGGTCTTAAAGTAAAATTGACCAGTAAAATCCCACTATTATCTCTTTCAAGTTATGGAAAAACTATTTGAATTTTCTAATGTTTTCATTACTCATCTGCCAAGAGAGAACATAATACTACTATGTGAGGAAATTCAGCCACAAACTACTTGTAACATGCCTCTAAAACGTTTTCTATTCAATAAATGCAATCCTTAGTAAACTTTTGTTTTATTCTGCTACTTTTGGGAAGAAAGAAGAAAAAAAGGAAGAAAGAGAGCAAGGGAGGGTCAGAAGGATGAACGAAAGCTAGCTAACTACATTACTATATAACAGCAACAAATATTTTTAAAAACATATTTTAAAGTTTTTATTTTATGAAAGTAATAAAAAATGTAAATTTTCTAGTAAAAAACTTAACAAAAAAACAAACCATAAGACACATGTAAAAACAAGGAACTAAAGGAACATAAGAGAAGGGCTAAGTAGATAACTAATACACCATGTTTCATGTAGGGAGATTTAATATTGTAAAGATGCCAATCTCTCAAAATTGATTTAGAAACTCAGTGTAACTCCAATCAAACTCCAGTAGGTTTTCTTCATAAAACTTGGCAAGCTGACTTTAAAATGTATGCAGAAATGCAAAACAGCAGAAACAAAGTAAAACACTAAAAGAAAAGGAGAAATAATTTGGCCTTCACATAATAGAACTTACTATAAAAGTTACAGTAATTCAGAATGTGTTTCTTGTGTATAGATAGATAAACTGACCAACGGAACAAAACAAAGACCTATAAACAACTATATATATATCAACTAGGATATGTGACAAAGAGGCATGTCAGATTAATGGGAAAAGAAGAGTCTATTCGATGAAGGAAAAAATTGGTTATCATATGGAAACAAAATCACATAACATCCTTGTTTCAAACCATCCGAAAACATTAGTTTCTGAATAGTTAAGAACTTAAATATCAAAATCAAAATTCAAAAGTTTTAATAGAACATAATATATGAATCTTTTATTTTTATTTTTTTAATTTTATTATTATTATACTTTAAGTTTTAGGGTACATGTGCACAATGTGCAGGTTTGTTACATATGTATCCATGTGCCATGTTGGTGTGCCGCACCCATTAACTCATCATTTAGCATTAGGTATATCTCCTAATGCTGTCCCTCCCTGCTCCCCCCACCCCACAACAGTCCCCAGAGTGTGATGTTCCCCTTCCTGTGTCCATGTGTTCTCATTGTTCAATTCCCACCTATGAGTGAGAACATGCGGTGTTTGGTTTTTTGTCCTTGCGATAGTTTGCTGAGAATGATGTTTTCCAGTTTCATCCATGTCCTTAACAAAGGACATGAACTCATCATTTTTTATGGCTGCATAGTATTCCATGGTGTATATGTGCCACATTTTCTTAATCCAGTCTATCGTTGTTGGACATTTGGGTTGGTTCCAAGTCTTTGCTATTGTGAATAATGCCGCAATAAACATATGTGTGCATGTGTCTTTATAGCAGCATGATTTATAATCCTTTGGGTATATACCCAGTAATGGGATGGCTGGGTCAAATGGTATTTCTGGTTCTAGATCCCTGAGGAATCGCCACGCAGACTTCCACAATGGTTGAACTAGTTTACAGTCCCACCAACAGTGTAAAAGTGTTCCTATTTCTCCACATCCTCTCCAGCACCTGTTGTTTCCTGACTTTTAATGATCACCATTCTAACTGATGTGAAAAAAAAAATATATATATATATGAATCTTTTAGACATTAGCATAGCTACGGATTTCTCAAGACATAAAAAGTTAGAAATCAATCAAAACAAGTAATACATTAAATATACAGGCAAAATAAAACTATTTTTTTCAATGTCAAAGAAATGAGAAACTCAAAATTCACAATAGTGGTAATCTCTTGCAGGAAGAGAGAAGAAAAGGATAGACATATGATGAGATAACCAAATATATAGACGTAAATTATTTATAATGTTCTAATTCTAGATGTATGTATGGATATTCATTATATCATAAGTAATTTGTATAAAATAAATAAAGGAGGATCATGCCTAAATTAACAAATTGGGATAGGAACTGAGGAATATTAGTAATCAGATTCTGTCCATTTAATATAAACAAATAAAAATAATTATGTATGTAAATTGTTTAATTCAATGCCTGTCATATAGCAAGACTTTCTATTAATAATAATAGGAACACTATTCTCTGGACTACCACTGAAGCCTACATCCCAGATCAGCTGTGCTTCATACAAGCTAATTATAATCACATGACACAACATAATTTTCAAAGAATCAGTCCCCTTTGGTATTGATGCAATATTTTTTGGCAACAAGTTTGAATCATATTCTTGCTAGCTTGTCATCTGTTGTTGTCTGGTACTATTCACACCTTTTATATGAATAGTGTATAAAAATATAACAAGAGATGGGGTCATATCTGTATATTTTTCCTGAAGTAGGCCACAATACAACTTTATTTTAATGACCCTGACTAAGAATATGTGTAAGACAGATGCTTTTCTTGAATTTGTTCATGCACTTGATATTTCCAACTTAACTGTTGGCAAAATGTCAACTTTGTGTTTATTGTCAGCATATGAAATATAGTTCCTGAAAGGGAGACAGGATAATAAATAGTGTTTTCAGGAAAGCAGTAATTTTCAATGACTGATATAAAAAGTAATTAATATGTCCAGTTAGGCTATTTCTACATCTGAAGTTGGAACACCTTAGGGATACAGTTTAATGGATATACCAGTAAGTGGACAAATAGATATAATACTCTCTGGACTATCTAAAAAAGGTTAAATATAATTTTCTATCTCAATCAGTAAAATAATTATCATCTGAGAGTGACAGATTTTTCTTGTTTATATAGGCTTCCAGAGAAATAGAATAATTATCTCTTTTGATCTGGCATTTGCATATGATAAGAATATTTTAGCTCAAAGGATTGTATGTGACAATTGTATTTGTAGTTTTAATGTAGCTGAACAACAGTTAATTTAAAATACATCAGCTAAAATCTATTACAAAAATTCAGGAATTAAGAGATACAAATAAATCATCCATATTTCCTTTGAGATTCAATGCTTTAAATAAAATTTTTATATATCTTCATTGTCTAACTATGTATTGCATGTCTGGAAGTGCTTTATTATTGTGTTTATATTAAATCCCACAGTAATTTAATTCAAAGTGGCTTTAAGTGTCCCCTTGGGATAAATAGAGCTTATTTTAGCATCAACTTCTTCATGATTCTGCAAAATCCAACTGGAAATTTTACCAAGAACGCACTTTCTCATACACGTTTGTTCCTGAATATAGTTCGTTTTTTAAACTAAGAAGAAAACTTTTTACTAGGTTTCCAGAGTACAAAACGTTCTCATTCAGAAGCAGTGGAGTGAGGAAAATGGAGACGGACCCATTTTTAAGAGGCAAGATTGTAAGAAAACATTTTATCTAGTTACTACGTGGGCAATATTCTGTTAGCTAAACAGATTGTTTTGTTTGATCATTATTAATCCATAAGCTTCATAAGCATCAATTACCTCAGGTGTTTATTTTTTAAAAAGTGACTGCTCTAAGTTATGTGTCCAGTCCATTCTGTGCGAATGATTTGTTTTACCCTTCCCAGCTACTCCAGAGTTTTTTAATTTAATCAGGTTACTTGTCACTAGATGGAAGTGTTATTTTCAAGTTTCAAGTCCCACCTGTCAAGGTGTCGAAGATACATAATTAACTGAGGATTCCATATGTAATTTTTAAAACTACAAATAGATTTTAAATTAGGACGTATAAACAAAACAAAGTTTAGTTTTTGTTATGAACTAAATGCCGTTTCTCTCCAAAATTCATTTGTTGAAGCCCTAGTCGCCAATGTGATGGTATTTGGAGTAACAGCCTTTGATACAAAATTAGATGTAGGTGAAGTCATGAGAATGGAGTCCCCATGATAGGATTAATGCCTTTATTTTGTTAAAAAAATTTTATTATACTCTAAGTTCTGGGCTACATGTGCAGAAAGTGTAGGTTTGTTACATAGGTATACATGTGCCATCGTGGTTTGCTGTACTCATCAACCTATCAACTACATTAGGCATTTCTCCTAATGCTATCCCTCCCCTAACCCCCCGACCCCAAAAAGCCCTGGTTCGTGATTGTTCCCCTCCCTGTGTCCATGTGTTCTCATTGTTCAACTCCCACCTGTGAGTGAGAACATACAGTGTTTGGTTTTCTGTTCTTGTGTTAGTTTGCTGTGAATGATGGTTTCCAGCATCATCCATGTCCCTGCAAAGGACATGAACTCACCCTTTTTCATGGCTGCATAGTATTCCATGCTATATATGTGCCACATTTTCTTTATCCAGTCTATCATTGATGGGCATTTGGGTTGGTTCCAAGTCTTTGCTATTGTGAATAGTGCCACAATAAACATACATGTGCATGTGTCTTTATAGTAGAACGATTTATAATCCTTTGGGTATATGCCCAGTAATGTGATTGCTGGGTCAAATGGTATTTCTATTCTACATCCTTGAGGAATCGCCACACTGTCTTCCACAATGGTTGAACTAATTTACACTCTCACCAACAGTCTAAAAGTGTTCTATTTCTCCATATCCTCTCCAGCATCAGTTGTTTCCTGACTTTTTAATGATTGCCATTCTAACTGATGTGAGATAGTATCTCATTGTGGTTTTCATTTGGATTTCTCTAATGACCAGTGATGATGAGCTTTTTTTCATATGTTTGCTGTCTGCATAAATGTCTTCTTTTGAGAAATGTCTGTTCATGTCCTTTGCTCACTTCTTGATGAGGTTGTTTTTTTCTTGTGAATTTGTTTAAGTTCTTTATAGATTCTGGATATTAGCCCTTTATCAGATGGATAGACTGCAAAAATTTTCTCCCATTCTGTAGGTTTCCTGCTCACTCTGATGGGATCTGATTAAACTAAAGAGCTTCTGCACAGCAAAAGGATTAATGCCTTTATAAGAAGAGGAGGACACCAGAATACGCTCTCTCCTTCTCTCACTGGGTTAGGATACAGCAAAAACGCAGCCATGTGTAAACAAGGAAGAGGGCCCTCACCAAACCCTAAATCTATTGGCACTGTAGTCTTGCACTTCCCAAGAAACAGAAAAATGTTTGTTGTTTAAGCTGCCTAGTCTATGATATTTAGTTATACCAGCCTGAATCAAGACAATCCTGTAGAAAAATATTTTTAAATGCCATTTAAAGTAAGTTATTGAAAAGCATAATATCTAGGTATACCAAGTACATGGTTATTTTCTTAAAATCTCAAACAGTTTCTTATCTTAAATATTCTACTTAATAAATATAATTTTGAAACAGTTGAGAGGGATACAATTTCCTTACCTATAAAACAAATATAACATAATAATCCTAGCTGTTAGGGCTTTTCAAAAAGTAAAAACAGTCTAAAAAACGCAGGCAGTATATAGAGTTAACTTATTGCCATAGGGTCACTGGATCACATCCTTTCGCTAAACATTTTTTTCTGTACTTTTAAAGTGAGTGCTATCTGTTCCACTTATATTATTAATTGAACACATATTTATTGTGATCGGCACATATTTTGGGACACTAGGAGCTCAATAGTGAATTAAAAACATAAAATTCCCTTTCCCTTAGGCTGCTTATGTTTTAGTAGAGGAAATATATTAATCAAATAACTTATTAAGCAAATACAATTTGTAACAGTGATAAATGAGAAACAGAGTATGAATACATGTAACAGGAAATCAGATCTAAATGGGAAGATCAGCAAGCCTTCCTTTATTAATGAAAAGTAAAAAGGAAACTGAGATCTGAAGAATAAAAGTAGAAGTCACCTAGAAATAAGAAGGACATCCATGCAGGGAAAAAAGCAGCATGAGAAATGATGTGTAGCAAATGAAAACATGGTGTATATGTAATAAATAAATAGTAGGCCAATACGGTTCGTTTGGAAATGAAGGGTGATGGAACATAAAGCTGGAGAAGCTGATCGGGGGACTTGCTGGACTTTGTAGGTTACATTAAGAATGTCTTTATCTGCCCGGCGCGGTGGCTTTACCTGTAATCCCAGCACTTTGGGAATCCAAGGTGGGTGGATCATGAGGTCGGGAGATCGAGACCATGCTGGCTAACACGGTGAAACCCCATCTCTACTAAAAAAAATACAAAAAAATTAGCTGGGCCTAGTGGCGGGCGCCTGTAGTCCCAGCTACTAGGGAGGCTGAGGCAGGAGAATGGCGTGAACCCAGGAGGCGGAGCTTACAGTGAGGCCAGATCGCGCCATTGCACTCCAGCCTGGGCGACAGAACCAGACTCGTCAAAAAAAAAAAAAAAATTGTCTTTATCTTTTTATTTTATTTTATTTTATTTTATTTTATTTTATTTTATTAGTGCAGAGCGTCTCTCTCAGTCTGCTCTGGATGCTTTAAGAAAATACCATAAACTGGGTGGCTTATAAACATTGAACATTTATTTCTCTCCATTCCGTAGTCTACAAGTTCAAGGTCAAGGCAGATTCAGTGTCTGGTTAGGGCCCACTTCCTCATAGACAGTGCCTTCTGCTGGCATCCTCACATGGTCGCTAACTAGCGCTCTGAAGCCTCTTTTATAAAGGCACTAATCCCAGTCATGAGAGCTTTACCTTCATCACCTAATCACCAAGTCACCCAAAGGCTCCACTTCCCAATACTATTGCCTTAAGGGTGAGGATTTCAACATGTGAATTTTGGGGGGACACAAATATTCAGTCCATAGCACAGATGATTGTGTTTTAAGCCAGGAAGCGGCATGAAGAGATTAGTATTTGGCGATGATTATTCTCAATGAAGTGTGGACAACAGATTGTAAGGAAGTAATTTTGGCAATTACATTACTTAGTATAGTTAATCATCACATCAGTAAAATTTTGTTAGAGACAAGGACTACATTTCAAGTTAATTATGTGTGAGTTACATATAGGAGGGATTCTGTTGTGACTAAATATTTTACTTATCAGTAAATTTATTTTGCTGAATACTAAAACATGTAACTCTAAAACTGGAAAATTGAAAGGGCCTAGCTCATATTGTACCTCCCACCCACTGTCTAAACCCCTTCTCTGACAGTCCCCAACCAAAGGTAACCTACACTCTGTTTGAATTCTTCCACATAACAGGCTGTTCCACTGCTCTATTTTGTTTTCTTACACTAGGATGAAATCTGCGTCTCTGTAACTTCCACCCACAGAGCTACTCTGCATAATAATTTTCCTAAGGCAGACATTCAAAAACTGAAGATAAAAGTGGTATAATTTCCTAACCCAATCTTGCTTTCTCCATGCTAAATACAATTAGTTGCTTCTACAATTCTTGATATAATTTTAATACTCCATCATCTTTGTGCACCAATATTCAGCACATTCTTGACAAAAGCTGATTGCACAGAGCAGTGCTGAAGACTATCATCTCTGGTACTATGGATGCTATCTGCTAATTTTAAGATTGTGTTATCTTTTATGGAAATTATGTCACATAAAGGCTCATCTTGAGTTTCCAACATGTAGGTTTTCTTCACCTGAATTTTCTATTAAACAATGATCCCTTTATCCTATACTCAAAAGAAAAAAATGGGAGTGGGTAAGAGAAGGTACATAAATGCAAGAATTAACCTATTCTATTATATTGGTTGTGAATTCTCTATTCTTATATTTTTCCCTCTCATCTTTGCCTCAGCTGGAAATTTTGATTGTCATTTATTTGTTTGTTTTTAGAGACAGGGTCTCATTCTGTCACTCAGGCTGGAGTCCAATGGTGTAATCACAGCTGACTGCAGCCTGGAACTCCTGGGCTTAGCTGATTCTCCCACCTCAGCCTCTAGAGTAGCTGAGACTACAGGTGCCTGCTACCACATCTGTCTAATTACTTTTATTTTTGTCTATTTTGCCTAGGCTGATCTTAAACTCCTGGCCTCTAGTGATCCTCCAGCCTCAGCCTCCCAAAGTGCTAGTATTACAGGAGTGAGCCACCACACAAGGCCTGAAAGCTTTACATTTATGTTTTTCACATCTTCATCCAAATTTTTGGCAAAGCTATTAAAATGTACCAAATCCTATGAAATAGCTGACTCTAGAGAGGACTCACAAACTACCTGTTTTGGTAAATTCACGTTCAAATGAACATTTTGTTCTCAACTGGAATTTCTTTCAACAAATTAAGGGAACATAAGATGATATTCCACATGTAAATATGTACACTAAACTATTGTTCAAAGGGATTTGAAAAGGCCAGAGAGGTTAGTTTGAATAATTGGTCATTTTTCTGGGTGTTTCTTGGTGAGTCAACAATTAGGAAAATAAAATTAAAAATAATGAAATCTTAAAGTGACAAAATATTTTAAAATTCTGATTTGGCATTGGTGTTTGTCTAAAAATACGTAAATTTGTGCTCATTGCGATCAATTTTACTGACTCTTCTATCCCAAGGAAAATTTTAATCAAACCAAATGATGCCTATACAAAGCCTTATTCTTTTGTGCTTTAGAATAAAAAATCTGTAGTTTTTTCATGACGCCTTACAAGTCATCCAGTTGAACCTTCTTTTTGCCTCTGTTTACACTGCTAGTTTGTAAAGCTGCAAGAATGGGAACCCAAGTCTCCTCTTCATGATCTGTGTCACTTCCCTTGTAATCCATCACTCCCCAGAACAGAGTTGCAAATTCGGACACCTTGCCTAGTGCTCTTTCCATATTTTTATACTTTCTTACTCTTTCAGTTGCTTATACTGTCACCCAATCAAAAAATTTTCCTCTCATTTTATGTAAATCTTGACAAAGGCTTCTCATATTGGACTGTATATAGTTATTACCTGATGGGCTATTTTAAAATTAACCACTTTCTACTACTGCACTTCTGAAGTTCTTATTCCTTAGGTCTCGGGTGGAGCTCTGAGCCAGGATCAGCACTCACTGATTTAGAGGACAATTTGGAGTCACACAAACCTGAATATGAAGGCCCTTAACTAGCTGTGTGGTCTTAGGTAACTATGTGACTTTATCTCAGTCTCACTTTCCTCATCTGCAAAATGAAAATAATAATAATATACCTACCCCAAAGGGTTATTGTATTAAGTGAGCATATATAGTGTTTAAGGCAGTGCTTGCCATACAGTAAGAAGTCAACAGAAGTTATTACCATCATCCTAGTGTCCCTTGTCATCCACACATTTGAACTAGTTTCAGAATTTAAATGAACTTATGGCATGGCTTCCTGCAAATCTCCAGGCTGCCTTTCCAGCCACAGCTTTGGAAAGTGACATTCCCACTGTAGTTATATAAACTGAGCTTTATTTCACTCACTTGATCTAAAGAATTCAAAGAAAGTTCTAGGCAACTACTATGTGTTCTGTAAATATATGGTGAAAAAATGAATGAATGAATGAGGCTAAGAGATGATCCTTCAATGCCCTTATTTTAGAAAAAGAGAATACCAAAAGTGATTACCCCGGAAATCTAGTTAAGATGTGGAATCAGAACTCAGGACATGCACTTTCCATCCTGTTGCTCAGGCTCAGCAGCTCTGCCTCCACCCTCCACTCTCTACCCCACCACTTCAGAGGCTGGGATTTCCTCTAGAACAGCATCCAACTAAAGAAAATTTTCAAAGCCACTATAGCTGTTGTATGAGACTGTGTAGATGTTCTAGTCCAACCTCCTTTTTTTTGTCCCAACTTATATTACAAGTCTGTAAACAGGCCTAACTGATGATACCATTAGGCTACTTGGCTACATATACTTTTATATTATATGCCTCAGTTTAGCTCCCAGATGCAGTATGAAGATTAGCTAGCCCAAGTTGTTACTACCTATCTCAGTTGACACTACAGATCCACAGCTCAGACTGCTGCTATCCCTTCTATTTGTATTGGCATTGTACCTCTTCCAACCCCCATGATAACTACCAGATGGACTCTTTATTAATCTTTCAGTTACAGAAGAAAGTGAAGAAAGTGCCCCAGTGTCACTTTCTTTGTAAGGGCTTGCTAGGGCCCATATCCCTATCTCTACCCTCATTTATAACTCTTCAAATTTCCCTTTTACATATATTTAGACAAATCTGGAGCATCTTTCTCAGTGTTTCCTTTTTGCCTTTCACCATATCTGTCCTAGAGCACTTAATTCTTTCTATTGTAATGGTTTACGTATTTATCTCCTTGTCTCCCACATAAAGCTAGCAAGTGGCTGCACAGGCAAGTGGCAAAGCCTAAACTGCCTCTTAACCTTTGAGGACCTCAAAAATGCATGGTTATTAATAAATAAAATTGTTTCTAATATGTACTCTTTGGTGAAAATACGTTCTGAGCAACAAAAGTCAACAAAAAACAGTCACGAGACAGATACATGAATAAAAAGAGAAACCACATAAAGTAGGCTATACAATTTTTCAAAGCTATGGTAAGCATATTTTTATGGTCTATATAGGAATCAAAAAGGTCTATGGCAGAAAATCAGAAAAAAAATTATTTTTCCTATGCCTATAAGTCAAAACTGTATTCCTAATTAATATCATTAGGTTAATATCATTAATAAATTATAATGGGAATATAAATTTTGAATATAGTAGGCATTCCATGGGAACAAGACTGCACTTAAGAATAAAAAATGACATTTCAGTGAAGGACTAGTTGAAAAGCTGATTACCTAACTTTTTTTATTGTTATTGTTTCTTTGTTTGTTTGGCTTTTGAGACAGTCCCTCTCTGTCACCCAGACTGGGTGCAATGGCGCAATCTCGGCTCACTGCAACCTCCACCTCCTAGGTTCAAGCTATTCTTCTGCTTCAGCCTCCTGAGTAACTTGGATTACAGGTGCATAGCACCACAACCTGCTAATTTCTTGTGTTTTTAGCAGAAACAGGGTTTCACCAGTTGGTGAGGCTGGTCTTGAACTTCTGGCCTCAAGTGATCTGCCCACCTTGGCCTCCCTAAGTGCTGGGTTTACAGGCATGAGCTACTGCACCTGGCCTTTATTACCTAACTATTTTGATAAGGCTATTTTGATAAGGTTTCATATGAAAACAATGATGAAGAACATGTCATGAGTAAACAGAAAATGATTAACAATAATCGAAGCAATCATTTCTTTTAAAAAAAATCCTGAAAATAAACTACCAATTCAGTGCTCTTGGGGTTTAACCAAAAGCTCATGTATGTACCTTAATGCCATAATAAACTATAATTCATTCCAAATGATCCTAGCTCATTTCTGTCAACTAACTTCCCTTGAGACTTTTAACTGTGATGTAATTTTTGACTCAAGTTGACCTATCTTCTCATCTATAATCTGCTTTTCTTTTTCCTTAATACTGTCTCCAAAAGAAGCTACCAATTCTAAAGAAAAAAAAGGTGTAATTTTTTTTTCATAAAACTAAAGGGGCTACCAAAAATATACAGTTCATCATGACTTTATATCCAGATTTCCTTATGCTTAACTCAAATCTTTTCTATCTGTTATATGTCACCATTTTTTTATCTACCCTTTCTAAAAATGACATTCTTCCATTTTCAGTGGAATGTAGTTTTTCCCTAGAAAAGCTATTAAAAGTCAGAAGGACACATAGCTATTACAGAGAGAGAAGAAAGCAATATTATAACATTATATTTTTGTCCCAATTTTGCCTACCTTGTCTTTCCAGTGCCAAAAGCACAGAGGGCAGAAAACATTCACTTCTAGACTCTGTGTCTGTCTGGCAAAGTTAAACTTCAACACAAATGGGATTCAGAGTTGCCTATGAACACAGCCAGGGGTTTCTAAAGACAATATTGTCTAGTGAACAGTTCACCAGGTGAAAATGATTATGAAATTTTAATCACAATTAATACCTGTGACCTCTACCAAGGCCACTTGTCTCCAGAACCTAGAATTGAAGAATTTAAACAATAGTAAACACTGCCTTCACTTTTCCTTATAGAAATGTACCAAGTGAAAATAGTTTGACCTCTTTGGCTGAAAAACATTATTGAAGTGGAAATATTTTTAGTTGATCTATTAAATTCCTATCAATATTTATACCCATCCCTTATTCTATACACCTTTCTAAGGCTCAACAACAAGGTTTCAAAAGTTACAGAGCATTTGATTTTATGTCACTCTTACATTTTCCTCCCTCTACAGAAATTATCTGTGCACACGAGAAGACATGGAGAAGTTGAAAGTGTCTTGCAGAGCATGGTTGACTAGATAACTGAAACAGGCCTTGTGTCTCCTACGTCATGGGTTCAGCACATCTGATCACAATTACTGAGTGTTTAGTTATCTCTCAGCTACTGCTCATCAAAAACAATCATTCCAAAATGTTGCCTCGTTCCTCTTTATCTTTAAACCATTTTTAATTTTTCAACATTCCTCTGAACATTAGAAGCCAAAACAGATATACTGGTGGCCTGAACAAACAAAAAAAAAATTGAGAGAAAACACACGTGAAAATAAAACCTCCTCATTTATTAGAATTTTAATCAGACTATCCATAATGATATATATTAAAACTCATACAGTAAATATAGGATATTCAATATAAAGATTTTTTTCTCATGTCTCCTAGGCATAGCCTACTTAAACATATTGTCTATTTTACTCCTCCTGAACTCAATCCTGTTTCTTATTAACTTTTACTAATTGAATCTGTAAGATTTTTTTTTTTTTTTGAGACGGAGTCTCGCTCTGTCACCCAGGCTGGAGTGCAGTGGCGCAATCTCGGCTCACCGCAAGCTCCGCCTCCCAGGTTCACGCCATTCTCCTGCCTCAGCCTCTCCGAGTAGCTGGGACTACAGGCGCCCGCCACCACGCCCGGCTAATTTTTTGTATTTTTAGTAGAGACGGGGTTTCACCGTGGTCTCGATCTCCAGACCTCGTGATCCGCCCGCCTCGGCCTCCCAAAGTGCTGGGATTACAAGCGTGAGCCACCGCGCCCGGCCGATTGTTTTTAAATTCTATCTCTGTCTTCAAAATACTAGCAATCTTAGCTAATTCGGCATGTCTTTTAACTATGACTTTAAACTTCTGAATGAAGTTGACTCTCTTCCAGTCTTTCCTTGGGGAAAAAAAAATAAAACACTGCCTCCAAAATAAGCTATCAATTCCAAGAGAAAGAACTCTGTATGCAAAGAAAGAGCTAAAATGCCTAACACAGTAGGTACTCAGTTAAGATGGACTAAATGAATGGATAATTTGGTACAGACTATTTTCCTAAATTTCCTGATATATACATGTTAAAGCATTAGATTCTTCTGACAAACTCTTCACAGAGTTTAATTGGCCAACATGCAGTGGACCACACTAGTTCAGTTGTTGGGAAAATAATGTTTAGTTTGGTGCAAAATTAATTGCGGTTTTTACTTTCCATGGCAAAAACCACAATTACTTTTGCGCCAACCTATTAAATTAAATCAAACATAAGATGATATATTTGTAGTCCTCTTTTCTCCAATTGACAATCACTGCATAGTTTCCAAATGTTACAAAAAAAAGTTTTACAACATCAGTGCCACATTTTTACAAAGACAAAGGAAATGCAATTCAATCTTTTTTTGTCTAAAAAACTAATATTGAGTAAGACCAATACATCACATCTTGGAATTTCTTTAAAAAGTAAAATGACATACAGAAACACTTTTGTAATTGTACAAGTAAATTTCTACAAGGATATTCACTGCCGTATATGATCTATAATACCAAAAAAAAAGAAATTAAAGTTGTCCAACAATTGAGAAATGCAAAATAAATTATGGTGTACATTATGGCATTATGGTGCACTATGTAGTCATTAAAGATAAAGTTAGCCTCACATAATAGAAATGAAATATTAATATCCATCCAGATTACTGAATAATATGCACATGTATATATCTGTATCTATATATACAGTCATTGATATATAGACATAAACATAAATGAAAGCGATTCAGGTGGTTACTTCTAAGATGTAGAGGGAAGTTTCTATTTTCTTCTATTGTATCATCAGTGTTTAATATACAGAATCAGGTATTTCTTTTGACATTTAATATATTTTAATAATTAAGTACCAAGAATTCAATAGATAAATAAGCAGTACAAATTCTCAATAAAAGAAATTAAATGAGTTAATATACTTTGAAAATCTAATAATATATCCAAAGTACATATGAAAACAGAGGGGGTATTCTGCACAATGATGTTTTTCATTGCAGTTTCTAGGTCAGTAAAATAACAGAAGCCAATTGCATTTGCAGAAATATGGGAGTGTTTAAATTTTGTGTTTTATTTATTTATTTATTTTGAGACGGAGTCTCGCTCTGTCGCCCAGGCTGGAGTGCAGCAGCGCAGTCTCGGCTCACTGCAAGCTCCGCCTCCGGGGTTCACGCCATTCTCCTGCCTCAGCCTCTCCGAGTAGCTGGGACTACAAGCGCCCGCCACCACGCCCGGCTAATTTTTTTTTTTTTGTATTTTTAGTAGAGACAGGGTTTCACCGTGGTCTCGATCTCCCGATCTCGTGATCCGCCTGCCTCGGCCTCCCAAAGTGCTGGGATTACAAGCGTGAGCCACCGTGCCCGGCCTTGTGTTTTATTTATTCAGTGAAATATTAAAAATAAACAACATAATGCTTAAAGAGTTTGTGATAACAGAGATAAATCTAATGTGATATTTATGCTATATTTTACAGCAGGAAACAAAACTGTTGATTCTGAATAATCACACTCCTACTTAAAAAAATAAAAAACTTGTACTGAGGACATGCACCAAAATGTTAATGGTGGTTATGTGTGAGTGATGATATATATAACATTTTTTTTCTTTTCCCTATTTTCTATAATAAGAAAACAATTAGTAAATATAAAACAGTTATAAGAAAAATTATTTTTCTTAAGAAAATAAAGTAGGGTAAGTCTTAAAAATACAATTTGAAGAATAATATTGTCCTCAAATGTTGATAATATTTAAAAATTTTCCATTTCTACTTTTGTGCATTTTTCATTTTTCCCTAATGGTATGCATTATGTTCATACTGGAAAATGCATGATAAACTTCTAAAAATTACTTTGAAAATATTTAATGGCTTAGGATGGAATCTTTCAGAAGAAGGGTATTAAGCCGCTGATCCCTTTTCTTCTAGACTTTTGATAACTGAGGGTATGTTAATGTAAAGCACAGGATTCAACAGAATAGGTTAGGATGAGATGGAACAGGATAGGACAGGACAGGACAGAATACAATAGAATAGGAACAGGGAAGAGACAAAATTATAATAATTGATATTATACTATAGCAATCTAAGAAATAAGAGGGGTTACAAGTAATATAGGGAAGAAATATTGAGGCACTAGGAGGGCATAAGGGACAAAAATTCCTGACTCTTTAACACTACTAATTGGCCCCAAACATTAAATATTTTCCAACCTCTAGGTCCCTGGTGATATCATATTTCTATACTATATTTCTTATGGTTTGCTTTTCTTATGTGCTGTTAAGACATTTAGCAAACAATTTTGGAAAAAGTATGTTAACACATACTACAATTTTAATAAAGAAAATCCTAATATCCTGCCATGTACAAAACAAAGCACCTCCACTCATATTCCATCTCACAACCTTCCTAACCTACGATTGCTCCTTAGGGTTGGTACAAGCTATGTACTCTACTGTACTTTGCAGTTCAGGAAGTTAGGGTGAGTTGTTTTCTACTTTTTTATTTACCTGTCTTTTAAGAAAATCCATTCCACTATTTGCACCTATCCTTTTAATGTTCTCTTTTATATTTTTTATTCCATTGCCTAGTACTCCCAAGCTTGACGTTATATTTGTTAGGCTTGTTGTTTTTACTGTAACTATATATAGAGCATTTTTTTGGTTAAATGGTTACTATTATGTGCAGTTTATAAGAAAGATATACAGAAGTTAAATCATACTTAAAATACTCACTACATTCATTCCTTATATCACACAATATAGTTTTCTTGCTGAAAACTAGTTATTAAAATCAAATATATTAATATTTGTAAACTCATTCCACATGTTGATATTATTTTCACATTTATCCTAATCTGACAAAATCCAACTCCTATAACAAGTAACTAAAAAAATGCTATTTTTTTAACAAAATGAACAACTTATTCATGCTCCTTTTTAAAAGAAAACCTAGTAGGCAAATCCAACAAAATACCATATAATATTTATATTACAACAGTATCCTTTATATTCATGATGATGCTATTTGAAGCAGCAGGAAATTAGAGGTAATCTGAGCTTACATGCCTGGAAGAATGGATATATAAAAAGTGGTAGATGTAAACAGTGGAATACCACATAGCAGTTGGCAGCAAGAAACAAAAGCAGCACACAGCCACATAAATAGACTTCAAAAATATAATAACATGAGAAAAATTACGAAACTAAATAAGTCCTATGATCCAATGCCATTTTTGTGAATTAGAAGATACATATACATAAAACACCCAAAAAGGGATAAATATCAAGCACATTAGAAAGACTGCTATTGTAAGGAGAAGGCAGTGGTCCTCAACCTTTTTGGCACCAGGGACTGGTTTTGGGGAAGACAATTTTTCCAGATTGGTGGAGGGGACAGTGGTGGTTTTGGGATGATTCAACTGCATTACATTTATTGTGCACTTCATTTCTATTATTATTACATTGTAATATATAATGAAATAATTATACAACTCACCACAATGTAGAATCAGTGAGAGCCCTGAGCTTGTTTGCCTGAAACTAATTGGTCCTATCTGGGGGGTGATGGGAGACAGTGACAGGTCATCAGGCATTAGATGTTCATAAGGAGCTTGCAACCTAGATCCCTCCTGTGCAGTTCACAATAAGGTTCATGCTCCTAAGAGAATCTAATGCTGCAGCTGATCTGACAGCAGGTGGAGGTCAGGTGGTAATACAAGCAATGGGGAGCCGCTGTACATACAGATGAAGTTTTGCTTGCCTGACAGCTGCTCACCTCCTGCTGTGTGGCCCGGTTCCTAACAGGCCAGGAACTGGTCCCTGTCTGTGGCCTGGGGACTGGGGACCCCGGAAGAGTGGGATTGAATAATGGAGAATGATTAAATTGATAAATTAATAAATGAATGAATGATGAAGAAAGTAAAAAGAAGTCTTGCACAGACCCATGAGGATAGTGTGTTATGAACTGAGGTATATGTTTGATTAAATATCCTGTACTTGATATCAAAAAAGTTTTTAAAACTTTTTTGTTTTTATGGGAATAATTTACTGTTACTCTCCTATAAAATGGGTCCTTTTCATGTATATCTCAATTTATGAGCTGCTTGACAGAGGTTTTATAAAGGCCGAGAATTTGGGAGCTAAAATGTGGAAACCACAGCCAACTGGAAAACAATTAACTGTGAGCTTAAATATTTTTGAAATTCTAACTAAGAAAATAATATATACTGTCATTGGCAAAATATTTTTTCATATCACTTCAAAATGCATGCTTTGCTCTAAACTAGAAGGTATTTTCTCTTAGCTGTTGGAAATTTTTATAATCATTAACAAATGTTTATAAATAAATTTCAACTTCAAAACATTCTTAATTCCAAAGATGTTTTCTGAAATAAATAAGTCTTAGCATTGTCATAAATTTGTCTACTATAACTTGCCATTAGGATGAAGGGAATTAACACTTTTTGAGAGCCTTACACTCATTTCCTCCTCACCTTGGTTAATCTTTTCCTTTCTTTGCCTGCCCCTCTCCCCTGCCAAAAAAAATCTTATAAGTGATATATTAGGTTACACTAAACACAGGTTAACCTAAATTGTCATTTTTTAAGTCAAAATGTTTCTATATTGAAATTTTCATGTAGCTCAATTAATAATATAAATCTCAACTGAAAACTGAGAAAACTGAGGCTTTCAAAATTTTAATAAATCATTTACAGGTATATTTGTTAAGAGGTGAAGTTGAGATTTCAACTTAAATCAATTTTCCACAAAATCTATGTTCTTTTCATGACATCATGCCACTCTCACTGATGTTGTCGACTTTTCACAGATATTACCATAGTTGATATTTGAGCTGATAGACAGTATGTGCTCAGGAAAAGATGATAGCAGACACTTGATTTTAACAAGAATCAGAATGACGGTCATGAAGGATTTAACAAATTAACTTTCATATACCTAAAATTTGTGCACTGAACAAAATGTATTTTCTTCAAGCATGACACACTCAAGATTTAAACCCAGTACAAGTCTAAGACCAATTTTCTTCAAGCATGACACACTCAAGATTTAAACCTAGTACAAGTCTAAGACCAATTTTCTTCAAGTAGATCAAATTTAAAGAAACCTTGTAGATCCATTCTCAGCCCATAAACTAAACTCTTCCAAGATTTACGTTTGACTCATTCTTTCACTCTTATGTTTTTTAAAAAAGTACAAAATCAAAATAGTAAAAGTTAGTTCAGTGATGGGTTCTACACAGTCTAAGCCCATCTGCAACCCCAGAGAATAATCACTTAAGCCAAGGAGTTTAAGGCTGTAGTGCACTATGATCATGCCTGTGAATAGCCACTGCACTCCAGCCTGGGCAACACAATGAGATCCTGTTTTGTTTCATCTTCAAAAAAAAAGATGAAATGTGGCTGAGGAAAATCAGTGAGAAATAAAAGTACTCTCATGACCTTATCTCCTAAGTATTCTCAATAGGTGGTTATTTTCTTGTTCTACAACTTTCTCATCTTATGAGATCTTCACCCTCCTTGAAGTCTGTGCTTCCATATAAGGTGGAGTAGCAGGGATTTTATTCAGTATAAGATACTAAAGGAAAAGCACATAAAGGAAGGCATATTGGAATAAAAGGAAGCTTACAAAGAGAATCAAAAGTATAGCATGGGGAAAAAAGAAACTTGTTTGGGTCACTGCCACTCCAGATCCTCCCACCGGACCTTAGCTTTCTATGATCATGTTAATGAGATTATTTGCAATTTGAAATCAGGTATTTGAAAATTTGATCATAAAGAAAAGAGATATAGTCAGAAAGGCATTCCATATAATCTTTTCTTTATTATACCCTATTGTTAAAATGCCTCCATTAGAAAAAAAACTCTCAGCTATATAAAATTACTATACTTTGGTTATATCACTAATTTCTTCTTCCCTTAAAATATATTAGACCTCTGAAAGTCTTGATATGTGTCTGGAGACCTTGAACAATCCTTTCATGGGTTCCCATATCCATGAAAACCTTTGATAGCTTCCATTTAGATATGAGAGCCATTGTCAAATTCAACTTTCTAATTTCTAAAGATGAACACAATTTCTACTGATTGAACAAAGTCCTTCTTTTCCTTTATTTACTTTTCCTTTAGTCTCACTGTCAGAACTGAAAGTAAACTACTTTTCACTAGATACTAATCACATTGCTTGAGTTTTATTATATCACAAAGTTGCATTAGGATGTAATTCTAGGAATCACATAGACTCACTCTCTACCTATGTAATTTGCTCTTTCAGTCATCCCTTGGTATATGTGGGGGATTGGTTCCAGGATCCCCACATATACCAAAATCTGTGAATATTCAAGTGCCCCAGTGGTCCCCATGGAACTGGCCTCCAGGAAAAGTCGGTCCTTAGTATATGCGGGTTTCACATCCTGCAAATCCACATTTGGTTGAAAACAATCTGCATGTAACTGGACCTGCGCAGTTCAAGTCTTTGCTGTTAAAGAGTCAACTGTATGTACTTGTTTTACTATTAATTACAACATGTCACAGACTTTCACAATCCCACTTCAACAGTCACACTGCAAAGGTAAAGCATATTGCATGCTAAGGGTTGACTGCCATTTTTTTTGGCATGAAGACAAACGTCACATTCCTTTCTTCAAACTTTCCTTAATGATGTCCAGGGGAACAATGTCATGGCACCACGACTGGAGCCTTAAAAGCTTTGTGAAATGATAGGAGAGAAAAACACTACATAACAACTGTTTCACATTTGTGAAACTTAATTCTTCAAACTACTTTCTTATGTATTAAGTCATAATGCTCAGCACAATATTCTGAGATGAGTAGAATATTTCCATCATGTTTTCCTGGGGTATAAAACAGTAAGGTGAATTATTTTATGAGGCTGTGAAGGATAAGAGCAGAGGGAGGAAAGAAGACAACTGACATTTTTACAGCTCCTATTATGGAATAGACTTCATGTTAGGTGCTTATAATCAATGAGCAAATTGCTTACAAATTCTGTTCTTTAGCTTCCTCTTATGAATAGAACCTACCTTGTAGAATAGTGGAGACTGTAGCAAAGAACATAACAGGAACTTAGCACAATGTCAGGCCCAAGAAAAGACTGCAATGAAAGCTAGCTCTAGCTATTATTATTATTTATTTTAATTTTCTTTAAAATTTACAATAATCTGAGATAGGTAATTTATATTATTCATCTGTTGAAATTCCAAGATTCAGTGAAGATTAATAAAAAGTATTAAGTAATGTTTTGTTGAATGAAATGTGTTCCACCTCAAACTAAAATTCCACCCAACAATCATAGCCAAATTGCCACAAACTTTTTGCCAATAGCAAATAGCAGTAAATAGTCTTCCTCTCTCCAGAGGATCAGGGAGGCAGCCAAAGGTCAACCAAAGGACTGAAGGTAACATGTCCCTACTGACAAGCAAACATACAACCTCATCATCAAACATCCATTTATTAAGCACCCCTGTGAGCACTGAAATAATAGATCAAAGGGTAAATCTCTGTCCTAGATGTCATCTCATATGCTCAGCATCTGTATGCTCAGCAAATCCCTTCCATCTTTATGTCTCTGAATTCTTTTTAACATACATATATATATGTGCATATATATATGTTATATATATGTGTGTGTGTGTGTGTGTGTATATACACAATACAATATTACCATTTGGTTCTATTCATAATATTGATGCCATTAATACTAATTACCATTATTTAATATTTATAGTAATAGTTACCAATTTGCTGAATGCCTATGTGCCACGTGCTAAGCACTTCACCAGCATTTTCTCATGCTGTCCTTCCATCTAAACTAAGAGTAGGGCTTAAGTCCTATTTTATGAGTAGGGTTTACAACTAGGCTGAGAGAATAGTATGTCAAAATCACAAAGGGAGAGAAACGCTTAACCACAATTGAAATTCATATCCATATAGCTCCAAAGCCCATGACCTTTTCAGTAAGAAATTATAATTATTTTTCTCTCCAGAATTACTTAGGCAATTTTAAAATCAGTTTTATGATAAACACAATGCTTAGCATGACGGACATGAAGAAACACTGACCAGGAGTTAGAGGACCTACAATCCACATTCAGCTTTGCACTGAGTCCATAAAGAAAGCATTTAACTATATGAAATTCATCCATCAAGCAGGGTAAATGGACTAGGAAGTCCACAGTTCTACAGGCTCTTCTCCCTCCAGGCTGAGCATTGCCCAGAAGAAAGTATACACAACTATGACTAGGACTAGGGCTACGACGACTGCTACTATTATTGGCCTCAGTGGTGTGCAAGGTGAAGTAGTTCCTCAATATTCACTACTTCCTTTTCTGGGAGTCAGTTCCCTGAATTCATACTCTTGATGCCAAGATCTAAAAAATCAAAATAAAATATTGATGCTACTCCTCAGAGGTGCTAATTTATCTGATTTTCTTCTTTAAGGTCATGGAGGGAAGAAAGGGTTGTGTAAGAGCATGTTTAAAATAGTTGTTGGGTGGGGCTGAGAATAAAGCTGGACAAACCTCTAAGGAGGAACATTACAACACCTTCCTAAAAAGGCCTGGGAAGGACTCTTGTGCTGTGTCATTCTGGAATGCTAGCGCTCGGCTGGGCTTCTACAATTAAGGAGAAAAAAAACTACATTAATTTCAAATTAATTTCTCAAAATGCATGCTTAGCTTCCAGAGGAAGACTGACAAAGTTGGTAGTTGTACCAAGTTAAATTTAACTCACAATGTGACTATATTTGGACACAATCTTTAAAGGGGTAATTAAGGTTAAATGAGGTCATTGGGATGGGCCCTAATCCAATATGACTGGTGCCCTTATAAGAAGAGATTAAGACAGACACACAGAAGGAAGGCCATGCAAAGACATTGGAAGAACAGAGCCCTCTATAAGCCAAGGAGAGAGGCCCTCAGAAGAAACCAACCCTGCTGACACCTTCATCTTGGACTTCTAGCTTCTAGAACTATGAAGAAATTTCTTTCCTTTAAACCACCGAGTCTGTGGTACTTTGTTATGGCAGCCCTAGCAAACTAACAGAGTAGGTATTAGTTATACAAGTCCACCTCATATATAAGAATAATGCATATATGCTTGCATTTACTTCTGATCAAATACTTCTTAACAGATACAAAAATCACACTAACATGCAAACAGCAAACAGAGGGAAACACAAACAGTATATTCAGTGCCACCATGGCAAAATGTATAAGGACCTTAGACAAGAGTAGAGAATTGCAGGTTCTAACACTACCTGTTTCAGAACCTCACCTGGAAAGCAGAGTGATTGAGAGCATGGTCTTCAGTTTCAGACAGGTATGGGCTCAACCTGGGCTTCTCTACTAGTCAGCTACCTAACCTAACTACTCAGAAAGTTACCGAACCACTCAGAATCTTAGTTTCTCAATTCTGTAAAAAGCAAATAGTTCCTAATCTAAGCTTCTCAGTTCTGTAAAAATCAATAATTCCTATCTTCTACAGTTGTTACAAGGATTCAATTAAATATAAGGATTAAATGAGATTATAAAAGTAAGGGGCCAAGAACTGTGTCTGACACACCATATATAATCAATAAATGGTAACAGTTGCTATTAGGTTGAGCCATATAAAATGGCTGATATTTGACGTTTTTGGTCTACCAATCTATATGATTCAACCTAATATTAATGTTGCGAAGAGACAACAGAGCACAATGGCTCAGAATACAAATTTGGTCAACAGATAGATGGATAAAGAAAACATGGTATATATACATAATAGGATACTACTCAGCTTTACAAAAAAGAAGGAAATCCTGTCATTTGTGACAACATGAAAGGAGACCTGAAGGACATCAAGTTAAGTAAAATAAGCCAGGCACAGAAAGACAAATACCACATAATGTTACTTATATGTGTAATCTAAGAAAGAATGTAACTGAATTTACAGAAGTAGAGAGTAGAATGGTAGTTACCAGGAGCTGGTGGGGGTAGGAGGGGGTTGGGTAGCTGTTATTCAAAGGATACAAAATTTCAGATAGACAGGAAGAATAAGTTCAAGAGATCTATTGTACAACATGGTGACTATAGTTTATAACAATATATTCTTGAAAATTGCTAAGACAGTGGATTTTGTGCTTTTATCACAAAAAAAAAGATAAGCATGTAAGGTAATATACATGGTAATTATCTCGACTTAGCCATTTCACAATACACACATATTTCAAAATATAATGTGGTACACAATAAATACAATTGGCATTTGTCAATTAAAATTTTATAAAACAAGAATACAAGTTCTGGAACCAGGATCTTTGGGCTTGAGTCCTGCTTCTGTCCCTCACTAGCAAGTTATAAAACCCCTCTAACTCAATTTCTCAGCTACAAAACAAAAGCTTGAAAACATGCCCTCCATACTATGGATGAGACAATTAAATAAATTAATCAGTGCAAAGCTCTTAGACTAATGTGTCTAGTCTTAGCCAGTTATCACTGAGCACAATCTGTTATTGATATTATTCATATCATTTATTAAAAAATAAAGATTTGACTATCTTTGAGATTCATTCTAACTTCCAATTCTATGCTGTTTGGGATGATACTGATAAAGGAGAATTATGCAGTTAGCATTTAGCTATATATCACAACGAGGTTAAATATTGAGTCTTAGAATTCTGAAAAGTATTGTGAAATCAGAAAAAATTTAAATAAAAATTCTCATAATTCCTTCACAATTTATCAGCAAGTCTCAAACAACTACAATACTAAAAATATATTTTATTTTGAAAGTTAATCAATCATTTTCCCTAGCTTCTTAAATTGCTAGACATTTTAAAGTATCATTTCACCTAAAATGTAAAGCTAGTAGTCCATAGTGTGTGGGGTTTAAAATGTTCTTGCGTGTGTTCATACAGCTGTTCATTATAGCGGCTAATATTGGACTAAGGAGAACAATAGACTAAATAGTGACCAAGTCACTAATTCAGTAGGTGATAGTGAACAAATCACTTCAATCTCATTTTTCCATTTTGGAAAATGAAAAGTTAAGTAAAGATATCAAAGTTTCCTTCCAAGTCTAAAATTCTATGAATCAGTGTCTATTGTAAATAGATAAAGAATATAATTTCATTAAAGAAATATAACCCATTTTACCTGCCAATAAACAAGAAGAAAATTGTGTTTAAATAGCAGAATGTTAAGAATGAAAAAAAACAAGCAAAATAACACTCATCTAAAAATGTCCCCTGAATTGTTATCATAACGTGTGCCTGAGCAACTCTAGTTAGTGACTTTTATAGTCTGTATAATTAGGATTTAATGACCAAATCTCTTCTGAAAGTAACAGGGATCATATATTCATTCTCAGCAGAATTAAAGCTGCCCAGACCAGCTTTGAAAATAACATCGACTTAAAATCCTAGGTCCATTTGTCCACAGACTCCAGTCTCTGACCTTAAGAAATTCACATGACATCAGATTTCTGTCTCTGTAAAATGTTATGATATAACTTCTAGGACTCTTGAGAGGGTAAATTAGTTAATGTTTCTAATGGATAATGATAGACTAAAGAAAGATAATCCCAGTGTTTCACTAGAAAGAATCTGAATGCTCAAGAGCACAGATATTTCAATAAAAGTTAAAAAAAAGCTTCATGATCACGCAGCAGATCTAAAACAATATTTGTGAATAAAAGCAAAATAAAAATTAAAATATCATCATGACACCATGTGAATAACTAGTTTGAAATTGAATAGTTTGGAGGGAAAAAATCTAATATATATAACTAAGACACATTGAATATATATACATATAAATAAGACACATTGAATCTGATATCATAAAATCATTCTCTTTTCAAGTTAAAATGTTTATGGGAATTACATGATATTCTTTAATTATTAAAATGTAAAGAACACAACTCAAAACAGGTAAACATGAATTCAAGAGCTCCTGTAAATGGTGTTTTGAGTTAAACTGCCCCAATATTTCCAAAAAAAGAAAAGAAAACTACATTTCTGAGAGTTGAACATAACCTGTTACTACTTTCTATAAAGTTCAAGCAACTACATTTTCCATTCTCGAAAATAAATAAATGAAAATGAGTTTAATTTTAAGCAATCGATGAAGTCCCTTATTTAAAAGGCTGCCATGGGGGAGTGGAGCAGGCTATTGTTTGGTTTGTTGGTTTGCTTGTTTCGGTGCTCATTTTGGCTTCTCTCAATAGATTTTTTTTCCTCTTAGCTAATTTTAAGATTCCGAAACTCATGACATGTCACAATTAAACATCTCCTAGGAAGTGCACAGTCTGCTTAGCACATTAACTCAGGCATAAACCAGCCGTGACCACGTTGTCTCCAGTCTGGATCAGACCAGTCTGGGGAAGGATAATCATGATGAGAACCCTCAATAAAACATATTAATCCCAATGTTATTTTATCTTCTAGCAATTAAGATCTTATTTTTTCTGTCAATTCATATGTATTTTTTTACTCTTTAATTTTATTCTGAGAATAGTAACCCAGAAATAAAAGTGGATACTCTAGTTCTGAGAAGTAAATATTTTCACCTTCGTTCTCAAAGGTTCCCACCTTCAGAAAACTCAGAAGATGAGACGGAAGGCAGGGAGATTTTTATAATTCTATACCAATTTTATTTATTTGTTTATTTATTTATTTTAGAGGGAGGGTCTAGCTGTGTCACCCAGGCTGGAGTGCAGTGGCCTAATCATAGCTCACTGCTGCCTCCAAACTCCTGGGCTCAAGCAATCCTCCTGCCTCAGCCTTCCAAGTAGCTGCAATTACATGCATGTGCCACCACGCCCAGCTAACATGTGTGCGTGCGTGTGTGTGTGTGTGTGTATAGAGAGAGAGAGAGAGAGATTTTTTTTTTTGTAAAGATGGGGTCTCACTTTGTTGCTCTGGCTAGTCTCAAACTCCTGGCTTCAATCAATGCTCCCACCTTGGCCTCCCAAACCAATAATTTTTGTAGTTCCACAACTTCCCATCCTTTGACAATTCCTGCTTAGTAGAGGAGGAGCAAGAGGACTACCCATGTCCTGATGTCTCTTTTACTGCCTGGTTAGTTGGCTACATATTAGTAAATAAATGTCACTGGTTTCTTTTTCCTTTTTTAATGTGCTACTAGAAAACTTTAAATTATATATATGACTTGCTTTATATTTCTGTTGGGCAGCACTGGTAAAAATTAATACTAACCAGTGGTATAAGTATCTAAGATGGACCAGTGAAGTCGTTTAGAAAAGCTATGTAGTATGACGAAAAAGCAGAGGCCAGACAGGGCTGTATTCAAATCCTGGCTCTGACACTGACCATTCAAAGGTATTTGAGCGAGTCATACAGCTTCCTCAGCCCATATTTCCTCGTATGTAAAACAGAGAGAACAGTTTCCTAGCTTAAACAAAACACTTGTAAAATTCCTGGCATATCACAGGTGTAAGTAAACATTTCAATAAAAAGTCATTCTTCAACAGAAAATAGAGATTTTCAAGCAATTACTAAGAATTAACTGCTTCTCATTGTCTGTGTCTTCCAATAAATAGACGATATACTGTGGGTCCTTCCTGCCTATAATACTAGTACAACTTTGTTACTACCTTACATTTCACAGACGAATGACAGCAACTTTATACTCAATGCTATTATCAAAATGTTCAGCAATGAAGGTATTGTTTCTATTTGCGTTTTAAATGGTACCATGAAATACATTTCCAGAAATAACATATGATTTTTAGAAACCAAAAATCCACCGAAAAGAGACTTATAATACACCTAGACTCTCTTCAGGAATCCCACATGCCTATACCAGTGGGACCAAGTGTTTGCTAAGTTCTAAGATGCATCATTCTAAGATGCTAAGTTAATAACATATAGTTCTTAAAAATGTAAAACATGAGAACCAGCAATATTTATTTAAAAATTAATTCTATCTCTTTGTCATATTACATTTCTTTGCAATTTGAAAAGTGCCTGCAAATTGTTACTCTATGAAATAATGCAACAGTCATTATAAGATTAGAAAAGATAAGCCTAGGACATAAAATTAAACACTACTTCATAAATAGTAAAACTGCAGAAGGAGTTTCTTTTCCAATAAAAAGTAATATACAGACTGAAAATACCTATTCCAAAATAGCTTAGATAAATTAATGACTGGAAAATTCATAACAGGTAATTACTGAGAAGTTTATAAGTTATAAGTCATATTTTATCTCTCAGCATGTAGAAAGACCATTCCTGTCCACAGTGACTCTTGGTAAAATGAAGAATACTTACTAGATAGCTCAAATATAACTCACTATAATTATTCTTGTGTGTTCATGAAAACTAATTTATAACAACCTTTCCTTTCTTGAATCTGTTTCTCATCTTTTTTGCTCCTAGTCTTCCATTTGGTCCTTTTATCATTTTTTTTCTTCATTCTCTTGATCAGTATTTATTGAGCCCTATGTACCAGCAGCCCTTGAAGCTCATTAGCCAGTCTATTATTCAAGCAGAAGCAGTGAAGTGGGATGGAAGTGGAGAGGTGAAACATAGTTTAAATGTTTTCCAAATTTGTTGGTTTATGTTTCTGTGCATATGTGATCTTAATCATATCTGACTTATCACCAAAATAAATTTGAAATTCAGTTATACAGTATCCAAGTTCATAAAAATTAATGAGTAGGTTTCCAAATAATTATTTTTTTAAAAAATAAGATGTTATTTTAGCTTATACTATGTCACAAAGCTAAAATCCAAAGTTCAGTTATGGCTTTGTAGGTTATTGGAATAAATTTCCAATTCTTAGATCTTTATATTAATACAAATACCTCGTGATCCAGAGCAAATTTTACCATTCTATATCTAAAGAGTTTTCTCCAAGTTGTTCATCAAGTTATGTAATAGATGAGATAAAGCTTCTACTGAAAAACGTCCTATTCATTAACTTACACCTAATGGGGAAATACTAGAAAACAAAACCAAAAAGTTATCAGACCTCATGTGTTTATTAGAAGAAACCTTTTCTTGTTTATTGAATTATAATTATTTACTTGTTGGTTTTTCCATTATATTGTAAACAACTTGAGGGGCAAGGTGAGGTCTTACTCTCTGGGTGCCCATCTGAAATGTATACGTTTCAAGACAGTTCCTGGATTGGATGGATGAAAGAAATAAATGTTCAAATTGAAGAGTTACCAATAAAATGGGTTTAGCTTTACAGACTATTTTTTTCAACCCATTGGCTTAAAACCTAGAAGTTAAACTTTATAAAGTGTGTGATCAACAGATTATGATATTACTTTGTTGTATAAAAAATTAATTAATTAATTCAACTGCAACTTGTTGCAGGCTTAATATGTGCCAATCACTAGTCTGGGTACTGAGAATTACAGATAAATAAGATCCGTCCGTGTAAAACATAGAAGGGAGAGCTGGTTCCACTGAATGTGTCTGAACTCATCTTAATTTTAAGTAGTCATTAAACCATGAAAAAAAATAAAAAAGCAAAATGTGTTTTTTTTCTGCACGCCCCCCCTACCAAAATGCAAAATCTATTTTTTCAGGTTCCCTAAGTTTTTCCAGGGTTTTATACTTTTTGCTTGTTGCTTAGAAAATGCAATCTCGGCCGGGCATGGTGACTTACGCCTGTAATCTCAGCACTGTGGGAGGCTGAGGCAGGTGGATCACTTGAGGTCAGGAGTTCTAGACCAGCCTGACCAACATGGTGAAACCTCGTGTCTACTAAAAATACAAAAATTAGCCAGGCGTACTGGTGCATGCCTGTAGTCCCAGCTACTCAGAAGTCTGAGGCAGGAGAATTGCTTGAACCAGGCAATCGGAGGTTACAGTGAGCCGAGATCACTCCACTGTATTCCTGCCTGGGCATCGCAGCAAGACTCTGCCTCAAAAAAAAAAAAAAAAAAAAAAAAAAGAAAAGAAAAGAAAAAGAAAATGCAATCTCCTTGTGCAAAGTAGTATGCCTTCAGTGACACTATCTTCTGTTAAGCAGTCAAATAAGAAGGAGATGGAATGGAAGAATGAAATCAGAAACATCATAGAAAAGAAAGAAAGAAAAATATTAACATAAAATAAATCAGAAAAAAGTTTTGCCCAGTATCTTTCTCACATTATAGTAGAATACTGGAATATCATCAGCCACTAACCCAAAGCAAGCACTGAGAACTGCCCAGAAATGAATAACCCCATTAGACCCATACTTTGTGAGAGTTGTCAGTAAAAGCAAACAGTGCAGAAATCCTCTGGATAAGCTCATGAGCAGGCTAAAAGCACTGATAAGTATAAACTAAAAGCTTGTTATTGGTTGATCCTCCTAGTGAATCAGATCCTTCAGGGTACTTAGCAGCTGGCAATAAGTAGCAAATTTTTAAGGCACCAATAACCTGGTCTGGCAGGTTCATTCGTTTCACTTCAGCAGATACTACCTTTGGTTCTTGAGAGAGTCAATCTTTTTAACTTGTATAAGGTAAACGATAAATCAAGAAAATGTGACCACTTTAGAGAACAACAAATGTTTTCAAAGTGAAGAGTGCACATTTCTTTAATGAATGGAACTGACCAAACCTGTAGCAACGTCTGCCAGTGTTAAACCCATTCCACCAGATTATCCAAGTTCAACTTACTTACCCCCAACATCTGGTGGAGGTAGTGATACTCTGGCCCTTGGTTATACAGCAAGAAGGTTTTCCAGAAAAGCAGGACATTCATGGAGAGCCAGATGAACTAAACCAATCAGACATGAGAGACAGAAAACAAAAATTGAAAATAATTATTACCTGATGAATAGAAACCACAGGTAAATTCTTGGACACAGTGCTTTCAATGGAACCTAAATCAGTAACTGCAGAAAGCATTTTCAATTAACCAGCAAGCTGAAAACCACTCAGAGGAAAACAAATCTGACTTTACCCAGCCCTTTCACCTGAGACTAAGCATTTGGGTTGCAAATAGGTCTCCTAAATGATTTACAGCTATCCCCTGCCGTACAAAATGAGATTAAGAAATTAATGACATCACCATATCCCAAGCAAACTGAAGTAATCCGAGAAAAGAACAAAGGGAGCAAAAATGTTTAAAAGGTAAAAGGAAAAGCTGTGTTCACTGAAAATGACCTCTTCTCTCTTCCTCCACATCTCTCCCATCAATGTGCAGAAAAATTATCATGCATTTGGGGGACAGGCGCGGGGGTTGGGGAGGGGGGTGTGTTCATTGTTATCCTCAGCATAAAGTTTTGTTAGTTGAGAATGTTCGAATTAAGACAAAACTTCCACTTCCAGCTTCCCACCCGTGCACACTCAGAGAATGAATCAAAATCGCTGCAGGACAGAGAAAATGCAAGGAGAGCCTAGCCCGCCATCCTACCAGGCAGAGGTGTTTAACTCCTTCGTTGGCGAGCCAGCTCCTCCAGGACACAGCCATGCCGCCAGCCCCGCCGCGCTGCGCTCTGTGCCCGCCGGCCCGAGAAGGAGCGGGCGGCAGCCGGGGCAGCGGTTACAGTTGTGCGGCCTGTGGGGCCACTGAGCGAGGACCGAGGGTCAAAGACTGAGTGGAAGCCCGAAGGCCCGGCGCCGAGCCAGCCCGGGCGGGGTCTGCTACCCAGAGCCGGGTTTTCCGTGCGCCCTGACTCCGACCCGCACCGGGTCAGCTCTGCCCACTCAGCTGCCCCGACGCCCAGCGCTCCGAGCCGCGCGGCCCAAGCTGCACCGGTCTGCTGCGCCGCGCCGTGCCTTTGTCTAGGGGCGAGCCTGTTGTTGTGGCTGCTGCTGTTCAGGATGTCCCGGGTGGGAACTTGGAGGCGTCCCCCGCAGCCTCTAGCCAGGCCTTCCAGGCTCCAAAATACTGGCAAACATGTGAACAATGCTACTCATACTAAAAGTGGGGACCCTCGCCGCCCCCTCGTACACACACACACACACACACACACACACACACACACACACACACAGCTCTTTTGGACTGGTTGTTTTCCCCCAAAAAAGTTCATCTCAAAGAGCCTTGGTAACGAAATTTGAGCCGGAAACAGCCTTTTGTGTACTAGCTCACATTCCTCCCACCCTTCCTCAGCAAATTATCCCACTCCCAAACTACAGCCCCCCTGACAGCGCTTACCTAAGGCTTCCCACCAGCCATCAGTTTCTTTATCCCCTTGCCCGCCCATCCCATAATGATAAAAAGGTTTTAAGACATTACTGAATAAGAAGAACCCAGGGAATTAATGGTTAAAGCTGATGTAATTCTTAGGGGCTCTAGGGGAACTTAGATTCAGTCTATTCGGGAATCTTTTTGTTTTACTACCTGGTCTGTTTAGTAAGTAATAGGAATCCTCTCAATCTTGTACCAGAGGCCCAGTGAAGAGTGAGGAGGGTGTGGAGTTGACCCAGGTACCTATTTGACACTGCAACAAATCAGTATTAGAAAAGAGAGAGAAAAAAATGTCACTGTCATGTAGAAAAATATCTGATGCAAAATAGATATCCAATAAAGGTTTGTTAAACCAAGAACTTTTCCAAATTTAACAACTAATGAGAGACAGAAAAAGTTTACTACTAGTTGCTTAATTGAAGGGTTTTTAAACTCTTAAAAAAATCTTACAACACAGGCCATAGGATATAATTAAAACTAAAATTTCAAAAAAATAATACTACTCTCACTATATGCAATATACTTATTCCAGTTAATTTAATGAACTGATTAATGATTGCAGTCCTCAGTTTGAAAAAGCAAAATGAATTCATATCAAGTCCCTGTTAGACTTCACACAATTTTCTAATAGCCTGTTTTTCCTGTTTCATGCATGACCAAATCCAGAAAGCTGTCCTAAATCTTTCTGAAGTTAGAGAGCATATTATTTATAAATAATACTATGTTCTTTTTGACCATGTGACACCTAAAGGATCAGGGAAAGAGCACACGAAGAACCCAAGGAGTCTCACCACTGGAGGGAAGTCAAATTCTGGGATGCACTGGTGCTCCTAAGCTTTAATTTCAATAGATGGGGGCAGAAGGTTCATTGGCAGAATAGGTTCTTGTCATGAGTTGAGAAGCGTGAAGCAATTCAAGAATAGTAAAATAAGAGACCATTTTTAAAAGCTAAGCGACTTTCAGAACAACAGCAAAAATAACAAAAAGACAAAAGGTTTAAAAAATGGCTCCAACTCTTAATAATGTACCTATTAAGTCCCAGGCTCTGTCTTTGCTACTTCATATACAAAATCTCACTCCATTCTCATAGTAGCCCTCCATGTGCGTGTTAGCACTCTCACTTTAAAGATGAGAAATGGACTGCCGGGCGCGGTGGCTCACACCTGTAATCCCACCACTTTGGGAGGCCGAGGCGGGTGGATCACCAAGTCAGGAGATGGAGGCCATCCTGGCCAACATGGTGAAACCCTGTCTCTACTAAAAATACAAAAATTAGCCGGTCGTGGTGGCGTGTGCCTGTAGTCCCAGCTACTGAGGAGGCTGAGGCAGAAGAATTGCTTGAACCTGGGAGGCGGAGGTTGCAGTGAGCCAAGATCGCACCACTGCACTCCAGCCTGTGCGACAGAGCAAGACTCTGTCTCAAAAAAAAAAAAAGATGAGAAACAGAAGCTAAAAGAGATGAAGAAATTTGCTTGAGGTAATGAAACTAGGTTTGCTTACAATTAAAACAACCTATAATCAGGTACTTTTGTAAAATTATTTTGTAAAATGATAGAATGCTTATATAAATGTTGGTTATTACTTATGGCTATTATTTCATAACTGTAAAAGGGGCCTGAGATCTGTTTATGTTGCTTTACCAGGAAACAGTACTCCAAGCCATACCCAAGGGACAGAGCTAGTGTCCTGTTATACGAGAACTCTCATTAATGAGATTCTTTGCAATACAATTTTCTCTAAGCCAGATTGTTTTATCATTATTATTATTATTTTAGATGAAGTTTTGCTCTTTTTGCCCAGGCTGGAGTGCAATGTCACAGTCTCGGCTCACTATAACCTCCGCCTCCTGGGTTCAAGCAATTCTCCCGCCTCAGCCTCCCAAGTAGAGTAGCTGGGATTACAGGCATGTGCCAACACGCCCAGCTAATTTGTGTATTTTTAGTAGAGACGGGGTTTCACCACATTGGGCAGGCTGGTCTTGAACTCCTGACTTCAGGTGATCCACTGGCCTCAGCCTCCCTAAGTGCTGGGATTACAGGCGTGAGCCACCGCGCCTGGCCAACCAGATTGTTTAATGACATAGTTGCTGTATTTCCCAAACTAGGAAAGGCCACTCTTGAAGGTAATGAGAAGAGAGTTCTGTAGCCACATGAGTATTTAAAATATTATAAGAAAATTCACACTTTTGCCAGGAACAGACTTCACAATAAAAACTCAAATGACAGATACCTTTGATTTTTGGCTGAAATAATGGTAAGCTAGTAGTATAACACTGGTCTTCCTATGTTAATTATAAAACCTATTGGCGGTTAGAACTGTTCTTTACCTATTACATATTACTTAAACCCAGAAACTTTTTTGTAGACAGTGTTTTTCAAAATATGAAATGCACTGGGGAAATACAATACTCTTTGTACATAATCATTACTGCATTTTCTACAAATTAATTTAATTATACGTATGTGTGTGTCTAATTCTGCTACTCAGTTGAACTTCTTAAGGACAAAAATCCTGTCTTACTCCATTTTTATTCTAGGACTTAGCACAAAGCTTGACACATAGTAGGAATTTACACAATGTTTATTAGATGAAGGAATAGTGGTTAAGTATATCATCTTTCTTTCTATGCGTTTCTCAAATCCCAATTTCTCAAGCGTAACTCTTCAGCAATATAAAAATAGTTTCTGCTCAGCTTGACAATTAATTACCAGAAAAGGTAAAGAAATGGGGCAAGAACCCCTTAAAATGGATATTACCAACCCCACAGGTTAAACGATAGGAATTTAAGAGAAGTGGGCCCTTCTATTAGTTTCCTGTGGCTGTGCTAACAAATCACTGCAGACGTCATGGGCTAAAACAACAGAAATTTATCGTCTCACAGTTCTGAATGTCAGAAGTCTGAAATCAGTATTATTGGTTCAAAATCAAGGTGTTCACCAGATCACAATCTTTTCTTTTCTTCTTTTGAGACAGGATCTCACTGTGTCACCCAAGCTGGAGTGCAGTGGTGCAATCACGGTTCACTGCAGCCTTGACCACCCAGGCTCAGGTGATCTCTCCTTAGCCTCCAGTGTAGCTGGGACTACAGGTGCACACCACCATGCCTGTTTCATTTTTGTTTGTTTTTTGCTTGTTTGGTTTTGTCTTTTGTTTTTGTAGAGATGAGATTTTGCCATTTTGCCTAGGCTGGTCTCGAACTCCTGGACTCAAGTGATCCACCAGACTCAGCCTCCCAAAGTCCTCGGATTACATGCATGAGCCACCACGACCAATACACCATCTTTTCTGACGTGCTAAAGAGAATCTGTTCCTTGTCTCTTCCGGATTGTAGTGGCTGCTGACATTCTTTGATTTGTGGCTGGCTGCATAACTCTAATCTCTGCCTCGGTGGTCACATTGCCTCCTCCTCTTCAATCTGTGTGTGTGTCAAATCACCCTCTGCCTCCCTCTTAACAGGACACTTGTGACTGTATTCAGGGCTCACCCAGATAATCCAGGATAATATCCCTATGTAGGATACTTAAATTTAATCACTTCTGCAAAGTCCCCTTTTCCTTATAAAGTAACTTTACAAGTTCCTGAGATTAGGATATGTTATCTTTAGGTGGCTATTGTTTAGCCTAGGATAGCACCTAAATTAACCTAGATCATCTTAATTTTCTTTCTCTGATTGGATATGCTAGCCTTAGACTAAGACTTCTGAAGAAATTTACCTTAAAGAATAAATGTTTGGGACTCCTAGTTAGCATTTCCCTCAAGAAGTCAAAAATTATAGACCAGGAAACATGCCTGATAGAATTCAGTAAGATTTCTTAACCATTGTAACTTGATATAGTTTACCATTTTTGTTATTTCATGTCTAATTATCAGGAGGGATTAGTATTAAAATTCAATGTAAAAAGAGCCTGTGTGTTTTTTTCAGGAAGAGAAAAGAGGAACCTAGGAAAGCTACATCCCCGTATGCAGCATAAACTGGTAGAGTGGGTAAAAGAATCCTAGAGGTTTGAGTAACTGAAAGGGACATTAAAGAGAAAAGGAAACTCCATCATGTCCCTGAGGCCCTTGCAAGGATGAAGGGCCCACCAGGGAGCCAGGAAAAAGTGGTCCAAAGGCTTAACATTCCCAAGTCGGGGGACAAGTTCCAGACAGTGACTCATTCTCACTTCAATACAAAAACAAGTGTAGACCATCATCTGATTCAGTCATTTAGGAATGTCTACCGTGCACCCACATGGCTGGGTTAGCTCCTTGAGAATTCTGAAGAAGTTGGAGAGGTCCTTATGCCCTTAAGGACCAGATACTTTGTTGGAAAATAAGGCTTACAAATGTGAAGGCAATTTAAGAACTTCAAAATGAAGATGTTCAGTGAAACCTTGTTGAATAAAACTGAAGAATAATGAATTTTTGTTTAGAATTGCCCTACATTAAACACTTTTCCAAACTTCTAGATTTCATAGACCAATAAAATTTCAAGAAGAAAATACATAGTAAACATTTCGCAGTGTGTATGTACATGAGAACATAAAATTGTACACCTTAAATATATAAAATTTTATATGCCAATGATAGATCAATAGAGCTGGAAAAAAAAGAGAAAAAATAAATACGAACCAACACAGACTAGTCAAATTTTGCTGCAATTAGGGCAATTTTTAAAATGCACACTGAAAACAACAGTCACAAAAATACATTCACTTCTGTGTTTATTAAAGAAAATTCATTTTTTACAAAATAAAGGTAAGAAATACTGACTGCCTTCAGCTTCCAAAGAAGCTCTCTAGCTACTCTCTTTATGTTTCTCTCTGTCATTTCACAGCAACCCTCTTATTGTTTTTCTCTATTTGTTCCTCAAATCTATAAGGTAGGAACGTAGGTAAGGCCATTATTTTCTTCATTCTAATTTTATAGATGACAGAACTGAGGCATATGTACAGTAACTAACTTGAACTACCTTGCCCAAGGTAACCATGATATTAAGTAGTAGACTTCCAAGAGCGAATACCCCTGCTCCTTCCTCTACTTCATGTAGTCATTGTTGAACCAGGACTTCTACCTGTTCTTAGTTCTAATGCTTAAGGCCACAAATGCAGTTGTGGTTGGCAACTTTCCCCAGTCATCCCAGGTGTGTAGAGATTTACCAGCAGGCCTTTGTGTTGCCAAGACAGTGCACACTCTCAAAAGATTGTTGTGTCTATCGTTTATGATATCATTTGTGCTTTATCTTGCATGGCATTTCCTGAACACAGCTATTAACACAGTAATTCCTGTATGTGTGTGAAATGTTACTGCTCTTAAAGTTTTAAACAGAAGTGTCTGAAAAAATATTCTTAATACCCGAATCCATGTTTTCTGGTTGCATCTTCAAACAGCTTTAAAATATTGAGGAAATATGATTGGACTTCTATAATCTCACTTCACTTTCTGAATATATTATGAAAATCTTAAACTCAAACTATTAGAATCCATGTTAAATAATATGAGTTTTACAGTCATAAAAACATTGGAATTGGAAGAGGCTTTGGAAAGCATCATAACTTTTAGTTAGAAAAAGGAAATTAAAGCCTCTTTCTCAGCTCTTTGAGCTCACCGAGCACCTTCATGCTACTGCGTCTTTGCACACTTGGAGGGTATTTATTTATATATTTATTGATGAGCTTATTTGATTAATGACTATATCTGTCTATATCTGACTAAATTGCGAAATTCCCAAAGGCAAATCCCATGTCTGTTTTTTCATTCTTATTTTCCCAGAGCCACACACAGGGCTTGGAACATCAGTAGGGGCTCAGTAATGGTTTTAATGAAAGCAATGAAAGACAGTAGGAGAATCTAAATTTCCTGACTTCTCTTCCAATAATTATTTCACACTGACATTTCTTTTTTACACTAATATGATATTCTGTACTTCTTTAATTCTTTCTATTTCCCAAACATATCCATTTATGTGTATGCTATTCTTATTTCATGGCACACCTTACCTGGAGATGCTTACTTACTCTCCAAACTCAAGACCAGTATCTTCTCCTGCTAGAGGCCCACGTAGACTCTTCCCAGCTGCATCAGGAACCTCTTCTTTGTGTCCACTGTGTGCCACTCTCTCTCAGAGTAGTTATTGTGCTACATTTGTTGGTGCATTTTCTAGGTTGTTTCTCCAACTAGACTAGAAGTACTTTGAGGGAAAGAAGTTTACGTTGTTGTTTAATGTATTGTAATAACAAACTTATAAGAACAGCACAGAAGATAGATAACATTAAAAACATGTATTTGCATGTGGGACAACTTAGAAAAGTATAGTAAAAAGATAGAATCTACTATATGATAAAAATTATATAAACATCATTTAGTTGCTGTCAGTAAAAAATTTACTTGCCAACCCAATGTCAATCCAAATGTCCAGAATAACTTAACAGGTTTATTTATAATTGCTATAAAGTTGAATTGCTGAAACTTGTTCACCGAAGTATGTTGACTTGCATTAATGCTTCAGATCCCCACGTTTATATTAAAAATTCACATACAAATGAAAGCAGAAAAACTGCAAATAACTGATTTCTGTACCCTATTTTTCCACTTGCAAGCATATATTTGGGTACCTTTTGACCCCATGGGAAAAAAATAACGTTCAGAATGACTAATAATAGGAAGAAAAGAATTTGGCAGGAGGGCCGAGGGATATGAAATGTTTCCCATCACAGGGGATTCTTAAGCATGTTTTCTATGTTTTCATTATTTAATGCCTAGTTGAATGCCTTTGGCATAATTGTTACACATTTAGCATGGATAACACACAGGATTGTGCCTTCAAAAAGGTTAACTAGATAGGTCTTCACTTGCCTCTTGCAAAGCACCAATAGCTGCACTCTGGAACCACAGACCTATTTTGAAGTCTTGAGAAATTTTTCACACCAGATGCTAGAAAGAAGTTTTTGAATCAGAAGTTCAATGGGCTTTTCACAATATCTAATTTCATGAAGCACTACAGTGTAAGGCTTGTCTCGGTGAGGTTTCTTCACCCTTCCAGTAGAGGGTGCACTTGCAAGCGGCATTTGTAGCATTCGGTGAGGTTTCTTTACCCCTCCAGTAGAGGGGGCACTCGCAAGTGGCATTTGTAGCTAGTTATTTGTAGCTAGTTATTTGTAGCTAGTTGCTTCCTGGGCAGTTTACTATGGGTCGTTTGCAAGCAGTCCACTTTGTAGGAGCCATGGAATAGAGATTTCCTTACTTACACCCCTTGTCCTTTGGCTGCAGCTCAGTGAACTAGAGGCTGCACTGGCATTAGAGCAAGAAATTTTTCTTCATTACATAAATCCTGGCACATAGTAAGTGCTCAAAATATATCTAATGAACAAATGAATAAATAAATTAATGTCTAACATGTGAAAACAGTTTAGGTTATTTTCAAAATGAAAACTCAGCATTCACCAAATATTCTAATTGCCAACAGTGTGGCAAAGGTTTTAGGTTAGAACTTGTTAAAGAAGAAGTTCAAGAATAAGAGAAATAAATAAATAAACAAATAAACTTGACATTTGTCTTGTCTTCTTCCTCAACAATCTGGCATGGAATTTAGCCTTCAGCCAAACTTTCCTACTCTTCAAAAATTTAAGGCTGGGAATTTCCCAGTATTTTTTGTTTTTGTTTCCATTCTCACAATTGGATCACTCTTACTTATATCGACTTAATAGCTTAAATGTCTCTAACGTTAGTGCATATCACACTGTATAATACATTGGTTTATCTGTCTTCCCCATGGGAATCAGACAACTGCCAGTCAAAGAAACTGTGGAATTAATCTTTGTAATCCCAGGGCCTAGCACAATGTCTGGTTCATTATTTAATCAATGGATATTTAATTTTTAATAAATAATGCTTGAGCACCTCTCTTATTATTATTTATCATTCTAACCTTGGACTTCAATACGGTGTTACATTGAGAGAAAAACTATTATAGGAATAAGATTCTATTAGAAAGGTAAATTACCTACATGGTATAGAATGTAACATCGTACTTCAGATGTTATGCCTGTCATATTTCATTACTATTCCTCCTAAGAATTCACTCCCCTAAGTAATGTATTCTATTATGTGTTGCCTAGCTTATCAGGACTATTCAACATCTTTGAAAGATTACTGTGTAAGATCAAATGTTTAAAAGGAGAATAATCTTGCATCTTAGGGTTCTGCATTCTTTTCTACTATTGAAATTTTTGGTTAAGAAGAAAGCTTTGTACCTTATTCCTTTTTACCTTTTCTCTCAGTTCTGTCAATTTTTTGCCTGGAGACCCTTTTGATTCAGTCTCCTACAGAAGGCAGCATTATGCTTCCTGTGGTCTTTCATAGTCCTTTCTTAAAATTTATATGTGTTCAATTATTACATGGTGATGCAATTATTTGTCAACCAAATGTCTTCATATCAGTGGAATTTCACTGGAGGAGCACATAGCCGGCAAGTTCTCCATCATTCTGCTCTTCTTTCATTTAGCATCAAAACACCCTGAGTTTCACCTGGATTATAGCTGTGAACTAGCCATTACTTGTTTTAGCCTCTCTTTCAGTGAAGATTAGCCATTGACCATGCTTCTATGAATGAGATGTGCGCAGAAGAGATGTGTATGTCCTTTTACAAAGGAAATTTCTTCCACATTTTCCTTTCTCTCCTTTCTCACAGGCTGGAAATAGCCTTTAAGCATGAATTTAAGGACAATGAAAGATAATGAAAGATATTATCTGAAGAATAATGAAGAAATATGATATTAAAAATTTAGATGACCTTGTAAATGAGTTGTAGCTACCCACTTACATGGTTCACTTCTTTACTGTTATGAGAAATAAACTGCTTTATTCAAGGCACTGTATTTTAGGTTATAGCTGCTTAACTTATTATAGCCTATTATTATAGAAATTGGTTCCTGCAAGTGGAGCATTGCCATAATAAAAATCAAAATACATGACATTAGTTTAGCACATTAGGGGGCAGGTAGAAAGGACCTGCAGGCTAGAAAGTGATGTCCTTTGATATGCCATTACAAAACATATGCCAACTTGGAAACATACTGCATTATTACCAAGCTGTAGCCCTAGGGGAACAGGATTTTTTTTAATGTCGTATTTTTGGTATGTTTTGGCTGCTACTTGGAACTTTCAGCAAAATGTTATAAGAGACATGAAATAAAGTTAGGCAAGAAATGGCCCATTTGCAAATGGAAATGAAAAGAAAGCTCTGCTAATGGAAAATCTCTCTGCCTGTGATCTGCAGTTTAATGGATTAAAATTCCCCTAATTTGAGACTTCAGAGTGTAGAAAAGCTAACTGTTTCCATATCCCAATGAACATGAATGAGCATGATATCAGATTGTCCCTCAGAGTCAGCTCAGAGGTAAAAAGCGGTAGTTTTGGATGGTATTAAGGTAGCTTATACTAAGTTAAGGGAAGGAACGATGAGCAGAGAGGAGAAGATAATAAAAAGGGGAGCATCTAGAGACTCTATAGACATTCCTCAAAAGACTGTTTTTGCTTTCCTGCACATGGCACATGGATACATATGTAACAAACCTGCACATTGTGCACATGTACCCTAAAACCCTAAAGTATAAAAAAAAAAAAAAAAAAAAGACTGTTTTTGCTGTAGTTACTCCACATGGAAGTGATTGGAAGCAAATAAGCAAGAATCCTACTAAGGGTCTGAAAGAATTTTATTATCGTAAGAACCACAAGGCTGGTATACAAGGACCTTTGTTGTTAGATCTCTAACACAATCCTCTGTCCTTCAAAGCTGAACCAAGGAGAGAACACTCACTCTTGCCACCTTCTGATGTGGACAGTGGATGAAGAAGAACCTCCCAAATACGTAAAGTCAAAGCTGCAGGGGGTAAAGGACGAAGAAAATACTCATTGAGAGCAGAACAAGAGGTTGGTTAACCCAAACAACTAATGTACCAGCAGGATGGAGAGTATTCACGATTTCTACCCAGGAGAATTTGCAATTTACTGTGAGCCAGAAACAGCTGGGTGCTTTTCAGTTTTTACGTTTCTGAATGGGAGTTTTTGTTGCAGTTATCCTCTCCCTACTCCACCATTATATATCAGGACAAAGGAAGATATGTAACCTGTGTTTTTAAGTTTGTAAGTTGATGCCAGAGCACAAGGAGCCACTTCCAGACCTGAAAGAGAAGACTACATTTCACTCCAGTCCTGGATTTTTCAGCTGCAGCAGTAACTGAATAAGATTTTATGTGGGCCCCCTTGAAGAGGATTTGAGTGTATTTATGAAGAAAGATGAGGGTGCATGGATACCTGGGTTGCTAGAAGGGCAAACTGACAGACTGATACCTATCCATTTTTATTAATTATCCCCTAGTCCACTTACTAATAGAACCCCACGAGTCTTATCTGAACACAGAGCTGCTCAGCTAGATGCAACACTTTGCAACCTACTCAGGTAGGTGTGGGCATGAGACTACATTAGTAGGAGTAATGGGTTAAACTTTCTAGTCATATCTGTTAAAGAGAAAATTGCTTATATTTCATTTTCTCTCTTTCCCCATTCATGAGATTGGAACACAAATGTGCTGATGAACTCTCTTTGACCAAGAGAAAGAAGACTATGCTCTAGGAGATAGCTGAGCAACTCAATAAGAAACTGGATTGCTAAATGACCTCCAGGAGCAAAGGTCCCTGCTAGCCAAGAATGGATTGACTCTTATATGAGAGAGAATAAAACTATCATTTTGATAAATCCACCATCATTTTTGGAATTTTCATGTTACAGTAACTTAGTCAATACTCTAAATGCTACAATTGAATTACAACAATATGAATTGATGACAGAAGAAAATTTTTGATGTTGAGAAACACAGCCATATTAACATCCTAAATGTTTGCATCACATTGTAAGTTATTGATAATTCAGGGAATATATCTTAATATTCATATTCCTAGACTTAACTGACTTTGTAATGAATCCATATTTCTTTAATTAGTCAAATAATTCACAAAATGAAAATAGCAAAATAAGAATGGTTGTATGATTCAAACACTTCAAAATTGAACATAATTCTGTTCTCTGTACTATTAATTGTAGTTGTCACCTTAGGGTCTAGCTTTGTACCTTCTCCTCAAGAGTTGAATTGAATTATTACTCATCATATCTGGCCTACCTAAATGAAAGATACCCTTGATCTTTATTTCTTTGTCCTAGACTATTTAAATCATTTATTTTAACAGCAAAGTTGCAAGAACAACAGTAGACCGAGTGTTTGATAAATGTGGACAGGGACTTGTTAGCAAAATATGTTAAAATTCCTTTTTATATATTTGGAATCCCACAGCCAAATTTTCAGTTGCAAATTCTATACTACTGACATTACTCCCAAATATCATGAGGTAACAGAAAGATAAGTCCTCAACTAGACTCTCCCACACAGACTAATTTAAACAACAAAAGAAGCCAATTCTATTTATGGTAATTATCTGAGTGATGATACTCATTAATAAGGTCTCCAGCAGAATATAAGCAAGAAATATGCATGGGGAATATTGGAATAATATAACTATAGCATAATATTCAACACAATGATAAAAAAACTGCTATTCATTCTACTATTGATGATCAAATTACATTTCCTCTTTTCAGCTCATTAATACTGGACATGCTGTTGTTTTTCTCAATAAGTAAAAAAATCAGGTTATGAGATTGAAAATGCTGTGTTAGGGAGGTATTCTGATATATTGGACAGGGCAGTGAATTCAGAGTTGGAATTCCTGACTTCCACTGAGCACTGGCTCTGCCATTAATCTTTTTATTAACTTTAGACAAGTAATTTAATACTTTTAAGCTTCAAATTCTGAATGTATAAGATTAATGGGATGGGCTAGACAATATCTAAGGTATTTTCTGGTTCTAGAGTTTTGTGATTCTACAAATTTCCCAATCCATCCTATAACACTGAAATATCATGCAACATATATGAATTGAGCAATACACTTTGGGTTAGACATCATACTAGATCAAAGCTGAGATGAATGGCCACCATAGACATGACCCCTGTCCTTCTGGAACTTACTGTCAAGTGGAAAGACATAGGCTATGGTAATAATTATAACACAAAACACTTAATTGTATTTGTGGAAAGTTCTACACAAAGGGTGCACAATGCTGTGCGGTACAAAATAACAAAACCTTCGTAGTCTTGAGTACTATAGAATCATATCTGATTAATAAACTTTTAAGATGAGATCTGAAGGATAATAGCCAGGCAAGGAGGAGTGGTAGCAGAAGGGATGTCCAGACAGAGGAAATAGCGTGAGCAAATTCGTTGTGGTGGAAGAGAACTCTTGGCCCAATTAAGTTGCTGAAAGCAAGCTAGTGTTGCTGGAACACACAGGGTGAGAGAGAAAGTGGTATAAAATGGCACTGGGGAGATAGACAGTGTCACTTCACTTGGAGCTTTATAACCCAATATATATTTTGGACTCCATGTAAAAATATAATATATGGGACAAGATAGACATGTTTTAAGTAGGGATGCAATGTTATCGGTTTTCTTTTAAAAACATCACTCTGTCATGGATGAATAGATAGGATGTGGCAATAGAGGGTATGGGGAAGACAGAACAGAGGTTATTGAAGTAGATAGGTGATAAGGGACAATGACTTTATCAGAGTTGTTATAGTTACAATGGAAACAAATGGATAGATTTTTTACATATTTGGAAACTAGGGTCTACCAAAATTGTGATGAATCAAAGATGATTCCATATTCAACTGCTAGTCTAAGTCCCATTGTGAATTATATACCAGCATATTTGTAAGTAGAATATTATTTTGTGAATTAATACAGACATCTGTTTTACTGCATCTTTAAGCAATGATCATACAAACTTTGAGCGCCTCCAGTTTCAGAGGATTTATTGCATTTTAAGGAAGACAACTAGTTTTTGGACAATTCTGAATGTTAGATCTTCTTGATACTGTGTCAAAATTCCTTAACTTTGTTGTTCTAATTCCCTTGTCTCACCTCAGATCCCCAAAGCAATAGAAAACATGGTTAGTTCTTCTTTGGTATGGCAACAGTTCAAACATGTCAAGCTGGGTTTCGGTTGCCACCTTGCCTTCTAGCCCCATCTTTCTCTCTTACCAAGCCTCTTTTCTATAAGCTAAGTGCCGGAATTTCTGCTTTCTTGCCCTAATCACTCTTTGTTAGCTATTACTTACCTTTTAGGTCTCAGATGAAGGACTACTTTCCCAGAGAACCCTAACACAGGAATATTAGGTCCCCTCATTATAAGCTCTTAAATTTTCTCCTTTATAGCACTTCTTAAGTTAGAAATCATTATTGTCTGTCTTCCCTGCTAGACACAAAATACATTAAGAGAATTTGGTCTGCAGAGGGGAAAGACAAGCTAAGTCACTGTCTATGAGGAGATCATGTTCTAATGAGCCCGATAAGTTATTAAATAAGTAAATAAATTAACATATAATTAGAAACAGTATAAATAATAACATTAATTGGTGCAAAAGTTACTGCAGTTTTTGCCATTAAAAGTAAGTGTAACTTTAATGAGAGTGTGAGGACCAGGAAAGGCCTTTCTAAGGACCTGAGATGTAAGCTGAGACTCAGAGGAGTCTCAGATACTACTCAGAGGAGTAGTTAGTATGGGAGAGGTCTCTGAAATTTAGCATGCTGATATGGCTAGAGTGCAGTTGCCGAGGGGACAGCTGGAGGAGATGTGCAGCAAAGAGAGTAAACATCTTGTGGTATTTGGTGGGAGTGTAATGTGAGGAGAAAACAGCAATCTTAGAGCTGGATAATTTGCTAGTGTAAAAGAAACTTGACTGATATCAGTTCTATGAAATAAGTACATTATTTGTAATTACTATAAAATATTATGGTACCATTAATTGGACTTTTGCTTCCAGATAAAATAGTAAAGCCAGAAATATATTTAGTCTTCCTCCTAAATTAACTATAAAAACAGACAAAATATGTAAAACAATGGCTTTAAAGACATTGGACATGAAGTGATGAAGAATAATGATCCCTGAAAAATGGAAAACAAGTAGGGTGAGCTTTATGATTGTCCCTGCTACTGTCTTGAGAGAGTTTCTACGTTGAGGCAGTATGTATATTTGTGGTATTGATAAACATAGATATAAAAATAAATATAGATAAACAAACCAATGAAACTGATTAGAGACTGCAGAAATAGATCCACACACATATGGAAACTGATTTGTGACAATGTCTAATGTCAATTCAGTGGAGAAACTGTAGTCTTCCTAAAAACAGTTTTAAAACATTTGGATGTCCATTTGGAGAGAGAGAGAGAGAAAGAAAGAGAAAGAGAGAGAGAGAAAGAAAGAAAAAAGGAAAGGAAAGGAAGAAAAGAACGAAGGAACAAAGGAAAGAAAGGAAAGAAAGAAAGAAAGAAAGAAAAAGAAAGAAAGAAAGAAAGAAAGAAAGAAAGAAAGAAAGAAAGAAAGAAAGGGAAACGAAAGGAAAGGAGAGGAAAGGCAAGGAAAGGAAGGAAAGAACGAAGGAACAAAGGAACAAAGGAAAAAAATAAAGGAAGAAAAATATTTTCATCCATATCTTACACCATGCACAAATATTAACTCAAAATGGATCATACACCTGAATGTAAAGCCTACAACTATAAAATATCTAGAAATGAATATAGGAGAAAATTTTTATAACTTTGAATTAGTCAAAAAATTCTAAAATATGACACCAAAATCATGATCTATAAAAGGAAAAATTGATAAGTTAGAGTTCACTAAAATATATAACTTCTGTTCCTCAAAAGTCACTGTTAAGAGAATAAAAACAGAAGCCACAGACATGAATAAAATATCTGTAAATCATATGTCTGATAAGAACTTGTATCTAAAACACATAAAAGACCTTTACAACTTAATGGTAAGAAAACAAATAGTTCAATGAAAAATACAGATACTTCACCAAAGAAGATATATGGGTTGCAAATAAGCATAGGAAAACATAACTAAACACCATTAGTTATTAAGAACAAGTAAGTTATAACTACAATGTGATGTATGTAGATAGCACTACATACCTATCAGAATGGCTAAGATTTAAAAGGCTTTAAATAGTGTCAGGGAATACCATTTAAATGGTGTCAGGGAAACTGGTATACTCATACAATGCAATACTATTCACCAATAAAAGGAATGAACTCTCGATAATACTACAACATGTATGAATCTCAAAGTAATTATTCCGGGTGAAAGAAATCAGACATAAAAATATGTACTGCATGATTCCATTTTTCACAAATGCCTAGGGAATAAAAACTATATTCTATATTTATAGAAAGTAGATGAAGATTTTCTGTGGCTGGGGTGGGCTGGCATAGCAACGGATGTTATAGAGGGATTACAAAAAAGACTGAGGAATCCTTTAGTAGGGATGGATACGTGCATTATCTTGATTGTGGCGGTGGTTTCATGGGTGTATCCATATGTCAAAACTTATCCAATTGTACCTTTTACATAAATGCAGTTTGTGAGTTGTTTTAATGCTAACTATGACTCAGTAAAGTTACATATGTGTGTATATGTACATGTATAGATATGCTATACATAATATATAATAATACACATAATAGATAACACATACCATATATAATAATACACAATACACATAATATATAATGCATATGTCATATAATAATATATAATAATGTAATACACATATACACACATACTTACATAATATACATTGCAATATATACATATATATTGAATGAACATTAAAACTGTGTGTGTGTATGTAGGTATGTAAATGACTTTTTGCTAAAAGCTATTCTCAAATCTATCCCATGGGACAATTCAGTATCCAAAACGAATGTGGTTATTCCACTTTAGAATATCTCTTGTATAACATTCTGCTTCATTATGGTTATTTTCATTGACTCTTTTACTCTTATGTTTCTGCAGTACCAAGCCTAGTAGTTTGCACATGGTAAATGTTAGCTAATTCAAAGTTGAGTTTAGGATGGGTAAGCTTCTAAAGGGAATTACTATTTATCACCAAGAATAGAAGTGATGGGCCTTTAAAAATGTAAGAATTTCTTAGAAAAGTCAAAGTTTCATTTAAAGGTCAAAGCACCTAAACAAATAGGAATTAAAATCCAAATAGCCAAACACTCTCTCAGCTAAACACATTCAAAAGTTATATTTGCCCTCGTAGTTTGTATAGAGGGAGATTTATTTTTATATGAAGCGCCCATTCATTGGTAATATATACAACCAGGAAGATCAAATAAATAAACATGCTTTTAACAATAATATAATGCAAAAACTATTGGTATGTAAACTGACTTTCTTGTAACCCTCCAAGATACTGTTAGCTATGAGAATCGTAATATCATACTGGTTTATAGGCTACCTAATTCATACTTGCATTAGGTAGAAAAACAAACATCCTCAAAAGTGAAGTTTCCAAAGCACTGCACTCATGATGTGTGTACTACAGGTGTGATGTCGTGTAAATGAGCACCAGCTCTCTGACAAGTGTCACTCTTTGACAAGTGTCACTCTTTGACCTGTGGCCAGACAGGTCAGAAGTGTACTTTTGTTCAGAGCTTGCCAATACACTTGATGGTAATTTTAATCACCAGTAACTCTGAACTATTTCTTTTCTTGAGCCTTTCTAAGACTACTCATGTTGAGAAAATAAAGGCAGTTATATCTTTAAAAACTATTTATGGTGTTTTGAATGTGCCAGCTTCTAAGCAATGAGATAGAACATAATCATGTGACAAATGACATGTCATAACTTTTCATATTTTTTGATATGGTGAGAGACTGCCCAAACAGGGACATTTTTTGGAGAGGACGGATATAAGGAGGAAGTCATGGAGAAAGGATGGGAGTGAAAGAGAAACTAACATTAATTCTGTGCCTACAATCTCCCCGGCACCATGCCAGGCCTGTTCTCGATGCTATGTTATGTAGTGCTCATAACACTTTCTCAGGTAGCTATAATTAACCCCATTTTGCAGACTGAAAAACTGAGGATCTGAAAGGTGAAGCCACTTGTCAAGTTCACAAAGCAACAAAGTGACAGAGTTGTTATTTAAATACAGGTATATAAAGCCGCAAAGTTTCCATTGCACACAGTTGTCCAGTCAGAAAGACTCAGCACAGAGACTTTTTTAAAAAAATGGTGTTTTCCTATTATTCAGGAAACATAATTTAGTTCCCAATTCAAATCATGATGTCACTGAGAACTTTAGGAAGATATGACTCTTAAAGTGTTTTTATTTTTTAAATAATGAATATCATGATTCTGTTCCTCAAAAAAATAGAATCAGAAACAATAAGCACAATATACTTGTAAATAATAAAGAATTCTGAGCAAACCTAATTACCATTTTTCTTCCAATAGAACTGCATGGCCAAAAGATACTGAAAGTTCAAAAGAAACAATATATCTTGATTACTAACATAACAGATAGTGCCTCTTAGACATTAACTAGCACAATTAATTGAAAATAGTCTCAATCTGGAATATGAATTGGCTTCATTGGAACAAAAGAGCAATGTCATATACTGTCAGGGGTCTCTCTGGGCTCCCTGTCCTGCCCAGCTCTAATTGCCATTTATAATGGTACTTGTAGGGGCAGCAATTGTCTGAAATTACAAAGAAGACAAATTCTTCAGTCCAGTGCTGCCTCTGCCTATCTCTAAGACTCAACTTACTTTAGATAGAGATAAAAGTTGGGAGCCGTCGACAAGTTACACACTAGGAAAATGAGTAGCAATTGTAAGATAAATACATAAAGACTTAGGAAAGCCATCATGACCTTTAGAATGGTATTTGTTAATGAATTTAAATTAAATTTTGCCAAACATCTGATGAAAGAGTATATCAGAGAAGAAATTAATCAGCCTTGAAAGCACAGAAAAAAGAACCACAGGGGCAGAAAGTAAACCATTTAGATTTAGCAAGGTGCAATAACCTGCCCTATAACACACAACAATCAGGGGTTGGAAGGAAAACTAAAACACGATGTGTCTGTGTCCACTGATTGTAATCAACTCAAGGGCTCTGATAGCACTCTACATAAAGATGAAAAAATGTCCACTCAAACTTCTCTGCCTCCTCTATGCCAGGCACTGTGAGGCATTGCAAGACAAAGAAATGACCAGGTAATGATGGGTAGTAGGAATATACAGAGCCTCCATTAACGGAGGTAATTTGAACCTATGGAGTGGTGAATAGATGACTTCCTGCTTTCTTCTTTGGAATGTGTGGATTCTTTTGAAAAAGTTAGATATTGGTTGTATTATAAGGCATAAAAAGGCTACTGTGCAATGCACGTGTTGGACATCTAGGCAGGAAGGAGATGGCCAGGCTTTCCAAGTGATAGCACTTTCAAGCGTAACCTAGAAGGTACCCTGCTCATTCAGATCTTACAGAGTGACAGCTTGAGTTACTTATTAAGAAGGTGAAGAAAATTCCTCATAAATCATGCAGAGCAAAGAAGCTTATATTTTCTATTTAGAGATTAAAACATGCTCCAAGACATAGCTTCTATTTGCCTTACCTGAGATAGGTGAACACAACCTAGGCAAAAACATGAAACTTACAAAATACTCTTCCATATTCCTGAGATCTTCTCTGGCTTAACTACGAATATTATAGAGTGAGACTACTATAGTTCCAAATCAATGGTTCTCAATATTGCTCAAATGGCACAGTAACACAAAGTCACAGAAACTCTTGCAAAAGAATGTGGAATACTGTGTTTTTAATTACTAACAAATTATGTAATTTTTACAGAATCAGAAGACACTCTATACTTGAGTGTAGAATAGATAAATAATAGCAGACACCAATAGTTTAAGAAAAATTCAGAGAAAACAAAAAAGCAAGAACTTTTTACAAACTGAAAATGTTTGATAAATTTTTTTGAAATAGGATTATTTTTCCATTTTAGCAGCAACATGCTTCTGGCTTACATGGTACCTATGCATATTGCTTAAGAAATATCGGTTTGGATCCAGGAATTGCTTAATTTATAAAATTATATTCTAGCATTTAAGCTGTGTCCATTCGTAAGACAAATCTACACAAGACTGCCTACCTCTGGTCTTGTAGTACATCCTCCTCAGTATCTAAGGACAGATAATGTATTTTCTCCTAATCTTAACACAATCTCTTTTCCTCCTGCTTCAAAAGTCCCAGATAAACATTTTCTGAAATATTTGGAATTGCATTATTTTTTCTAAACATAATTCTTTGTGTCATGCTATATGTAGGTATGCTACCATTGTTTCTTTGGAGTTCTTATAAATTTTAAAAATTTATTTTAATTGACAAATAATCATTATTAATATTATATTTATGGAGTACAATGTGATGTTTTGATCTATGCATACATCATTAAAAGATTAAATCAACTAATTCACATTTTCATCACCTCATGAACTCATCTTTTTTTGGTGAGAACATTAAAAATCTATTCTTTTAGCAATTTTGGGATATACAATACATTATTATTAACTGTGGGCATTACAGCGCAATAGATCACTAAAACTGATTATTCCAGTCTAATTAAAATTTTATACCCTTTTGTCAACATTTCTCTTTTTTTCATCCCTTACTCTTCCCCCTATCCTCTGGTAACCACCTTTCCACTCCCTGTTTCTATGAGATTTATGAGATTAACATCTTTAGATTCCACATATTAATGCATAGTACTAGGGAAGCTTTTACTGGTGGGGTATTTCATAACTAGGGGTTATTGTTGAAGGCTAGCCTTTTCTGGACCGTCTAATTGCTAACAGAAATTCCGATGACAAAAATAGGATCCTGATTACAAATATCTGTGTGTCACAGACAGTCTATTTCCTCTTTTAAATAATATCAGATTTGGCCACCTCTTGAAGCCAAAGTGGAAGCTTCCTAAAATTGCTTCTTTGTGGTGTATTTAAGGGTTTAGAGCCACTTAAAACTATTTTTCAGGCTTCTTGTTTTCAGAAGCTTTCCTTTACCTGAACAAAGTAAAGTTTTCCAAAGAGAAGAGCCACTCTCCAGATTTCTCTTGGAGTCCACACATACCTCACACAATACTTATTTACAAAAAGGCCTATGTCTTTTAAGACCAGGATAATTTACTGAAATAATAAACATATTGAAGAAACACACTTCTCACTTGGACCATCAATCTTCTCTGTTTGCAGATTACAGATGTAATTAGTAGGTGTTTATATTGCTCAATTTGGCTCTGAGCTCAATAGAAAATTTTTATTTGAATTTTTTACCTGATGTATTATCAGCTTGCCTTATATATTGCATTGTTTCCTCTTAATGAAGCCAATACATTAATCTTTTTTAACACATTTATTAAAGTGCTACTGATACACAAAAAAGTGTACATATTTAATGCGTACATTTTAAAGAGTCTGGACATATGCAAACGCCCATGGAACTAGGAACCACAGTCAAGGTAATAGACATATCCATCATTGCCAAAATTTGCTGTGTCCTTTTTCTTTTCCTTTCTTATAATAAAACACTTGATATAAGGTCTACTCTCTTAATAATTGTTAAGTGTACAATACAATATTATTAACTGTAAGTGCTATGTTTTACAGCAGATCTCTGGAATATGCTTATATTGTACAACTGAAACTTTATACCATTTGACCAACTCCCCATTTCTCCTCCCTCACTCTAGACCCTGATAATTACCATTCTGTTCTCTGATTCTATGAGTTTGACCTTCTTAGGTAACTCGTGTAAGTAGAATCATGCCGTATTCATCCTTCTGTGACTGATTTATTTCACTTAGCATAACATACTCTAGGCTTATCCAGCTTGTCACAAATGGCAGAATTTCCTTCTTTTAGGCTGAGTAATATTACATTGTATGTATATACCACATTTTAACTCCATTATTCTGTCTATGGTCATTTAGGTTGTTTCCATATCTTGGCTGTTGTAAATAATGCTGCGATTAATCTTAATTTTAGGTTAAACATCACTTGACCATTAAATTCTTCCCTCAACTTTGACATACACTTCTAAAACATCCTGTGGTTCTTGCCCACTGATTACACTTGCAGTTACTGGTCTGTATGTAGCAACACAGATAGGGAAAGAACTTCAGAGTAGGATTCTATCTTGACTTGTGCACCACTGTATGAGTAGCATCTAACAGAGTTCTGAGAACATAATCAGTTCTGAAAATATGTTGAGGAATTAAGTTATTTAATTGAAATCTTTGTAGGAATATTTGTGAAACTCTTTGAAACTATAATATTTTCACATTCGGCTGGTTGCAGTGGCTCACTCCTGTAATCCCAGCAATTTGGGAGGCTGAGGTGGGCAGATGACCGGAGGTCAAGAGTTCGAGACCAACCTGACCAACATGGTGAAACCTCATCCCTACTAAAAACACAAAATTAGCTGTGTGTGGTGGTACATGCCTGTAATCCCAGCTACTTGGGAAGCTGAGGCAGTAGAATTGCTTGAACCTGGGAGGCGGAGGTTGCAGTGAACCAAGATCCTGCCATTGTACTCCAGCCTGGGCAACAAGAGTGAAACTCCATCTAAAAAAAAAAAAATCACATTCGTAGAAGGAATTCCAACAAAGGTTTGTCTTAACTCACAAGATGCTATGGAATACTTGACTTTAAATCTCATTGAAAACCAAATAACAAAAATCCAAAGCAATGAAAAAATATCTAGCTATAGAGAGTGTGCAATGACATGCAACAGAAATTAAGGTATTTATTTATAATATAATTTTTCAAACATAAGCAAAATAATATTTGCAATACAGTTGGTTCAAACAAAAAAATAGCCTCCAGAAGAAATGCAGATTAAAAACTCCTGCTTGTAATCTATCCTATTAGTTCTGTGCCTCTAGAGAACCCTAATACACTCCTATTTGACATAAATATGGCATTTGAAAAAATTATATTTTATTTAATCCTCAGAACAAACCTGTGATGTATATATTATTATCTTTATTTTTATAGAGGAGAATACAAGTTTGAGATGGGTAAGTAATCTGCTGAAGATCACTGAATGAATGTGCAAGGAAACCATAACATAAATCCATATCTCTTTCTACTACTTAATTTTATCCTGTTACTATCATTTTTAAAAATAATATTTATGGGGGTTATAATTTATGTTTAATAAGATTTACCCATTTTACCATGTTATGACCCAACAAGAAAGCCTTCACCAGATGTGGCCACTTGATGTTGAACTTTCCAGCCTCTAGAACCACAAGGTAAATAAATTTCTATTCATTATAAATTACCCAGTATATGATATTCTATTAAAGCAGCACAGAACAAAATAAGACACAGAATATTGTCATTTTAACAATATTAATTATTTTGCTTCATGATCATTGGGTGAGTTTTCAATTATTTAAATTTTATTTAATTTTTCAAGATTCTTATGTAGTTTTAGCTCATGAATATCACACTTTTTAAATAAAATTTATTTCTAAAGTAGTTTTTTCTTTTGAATGCTGTTGTAAATGGAATTGTGTTCTTAATTTCATTCTCATATTGACATTACTAGTGTATAGAATTACAGTTAATTTTTGAAAAGTGACATTTTATTCTAAAAATTCTGAATTTACTTAACAGTTTTACACAGATGCCTTAGGATTTTCAACATACGTAATCAACTAATATACAAAAAGGATAGTTTTCTTCTTTCTTTATAATTTGTATTTCTTTATAATTTTTATTTTATCTTCATAGCTAGTTTTTCTGACTACAAAATCTAGTAAAATGTTTATTAAAATTAGCAAGAACAGATAACCTTGTCCTGATCATAGGGGAAGAGCATTCAGTACTTCTTATGATGTTAGCTCTGGGTTTTTCATAGGCGCCCTTAAGTTGAGGGTTTGTTTGTTTGTTTGTTTTATCATGAAAGGGTATTGAATTTTATACAATGCTTTTTCTGTGTCTCCTATGATGATCGTGTTTTTTGTTCTATCATGATGATGCATTACACTGATTTTTGTGTGTTAAACTAAACTTGCATTCCTTGAATGAAATGTATATGTTAATTTTGCCTATTCTTGAGTGTCATATACATTTAATCATTTTATATGTTCTCTTTTGTTTCTGTTCTTTAGGTCAGCATAATATTTTTCAAACTCATGCATGCTCCTACATATATCAATAGCTCATTTGTTGTTATTGCTGAGTATTATTCCATGGTATGAAAATGACATGACATCTGTTCATCCATTCACTTGTTAATAGACATTTAATTTGCTTCTGAGTTTTGGCTAGAATAAATAAAATTTTTATGAATATGCATGTGCAAGACTTTGTGTGAACATTTATCTTCATTTATCTTGGGTAAATATCCAGGAGTGCAATTGCTAAGCCATTTGGTTCATAAAAATTTACTTCAATAAGACACGGATAAATTCTATTTCAAAGTAGTTGTACCCTTTTAAATTTTCACCAGCAGTATATGAGAGTTCCATTTGCTCTACAAGTTTGCCAATTTTTTTAACGTGAGTTTTTTTTTTAGCAGTTCTAATAAGTATTTATAATGCTGAACATCTTTTTCATATGTTTATGGCTATGTCACTTATATAGCTTCTTTTGTAAAATATCTGTTCAAATTTTTCTCCTCTTTATTGTTTTGTTTAAAAAATCTTCTTATTGCAGTGTGTCTGTTATACACTTATATATTTTGGATTCAAGTATTTTTTTTCAAATACATGAATAACAATTTTTTTCACATTCTGTATCTTGTTTTTTCATTTTCCTAATGATGTCTTTTTAAAAGAGTGTAATGTTTGTAAATCCCAATTAATATATTTAATAGTTATGTTTCTCTGTTCTATTTAAGAAATATTTGCCTATACCAGGATTGTAAAAACCTTTTTTATTCTAGAAATTCTATAATTTTAGCATATATAATTAGGTCTATGATTCATGTCAAATCTATTTTTATGTATGGCATGGGATGATTAATAGATATTCATTTTCTTCCACATAGAATCCTGTTGTTCTAGCAATATTTGCTTAAAAGTAATTTGTTGAAAATCAGTTGACCATACACATGTGCGGCTATTCCTAGACTTTTTATTCTGTGCAAAACAATTACCTGAAAATATCCCAAATTTCTTGAAAAACATTTATTACATTGACCCCATCTTCCAACTCCATTCCCCTGTTGAGTTCATCCAATAAATTTGTTGTTACACCTAACAATTTGCTTTGGCTTTTTGTTTGTTCTCTTTTAATTTCTACAGTGATATTTCTTATGTATTATATATTCACTTTTTATTTGGCATCTCTAATGTTCTTTATTAATTTCTTTAGATCTGAGTTGCCATATGATGTCATTCCTCTTCATCCTTAAAAAAAATCAGAATCTTTCAGCAGTACATTTCCATTCACTTCCCTATTAGTACTGTGTTATCACATGTATCGCATCTATATACCTTATAAACCTCAAAATACAATGTTACAGTTTTGGCTTTAAACAGTCATATATCTTTTAAGAGAAATTCAAAGAGGTAAGAAATTTAGTAAAATTGAATATAGATCAATAGAAATTAGAGATTCGATATGCTTCACAAGCCCTAATCAAATGAACACAAAGAAAAACATTGTCAAGTTATACTATCATCAAACTAACTATGGTTTCCTGATTCTAGAGTCCTCTCTAAATTTCAGCTGCTTTGACAACCTCAGGCTTTTTTTTTATATCTCAAGATAAGATGCCTTCAGCTTTCTGAACTCCATATTGTTGAGGAATCCACTCAGTTAAAAAGTAGCAAACTCATATCTTACCTGGTTCAGCACTATTTTTCAAGTGTAGGTTCCTCTCTGATCTCTGACTACATTTCTTACTAGTATCCTTGAGGGTCTTATCTGCATGTAAAGTCTGGCTGTCAAAATGGTATTTGTGCAGGGTTTATAGTCATATTTTGGGTCTTACTCCTGAAATTCTCTCAATGCCAGATTTTTCTCCTTTGAACTTCCAGCTGTTATTTCAGTCATAAATACAATTCTCTGGTACTTTGAGCCAGTAAGTCTAGGGGTGTCTGCTGTTCTTGCCTGGTAGCATCGTGGGTATTTGGGGAGTGCTTTCTGCCAGAAAGCCTTAAACGTGCAATGCTTGCCCTTTCAGCTACAGTTTTTCGAAAACAAACTCAATGGCAGTGACGGCTGCAGTTTCCTCCTCTCTTCCTCTTCCTCCTCCTCCTCCTCCTCCTGCTCTTCTCCTCCTCATTCTTCTTGTTTTCTAAGATGTTGAATAATTATTTTTAATATTTGGTTCAATGCGTAATTGAAATATGCAAAGGGCTTAAATGACCACTCTCCACCATTACCAGAAATACTCTCACTTATATCACTTTGATGTTATTCAAGTCATAACTGTATTATATCTAAGAGTGTATGTCAGACATATTTAAAAATGTGTTTCTAACAAGGACCTTTTTCTAAAAACTTTTTATTTCATTGGCCAGGATTATTAAAAGTAATGTAAAATGTCCTGCTACATTTCTTAAGGTCTGGATTATCAAGTTTTTAAGTTCATCAAGTTTTTAAGTTATTTGGTTGACCACTCATCAATATATTGATATCTGGTTAAACATTACTTGACCAAGCAATCCTTCCTTTACTTTTTCTATGTGCTTCAAAAGCACCCTGTACACTTTGTTAATGCTTATTTCCTTTATTATTTATTTATTCATTTTTAGAGACAGGGTTTTGCTGTGTCATCCAGGCTGGAGTACAGAGGCACAGAGGCATGATCATAGCTCACTTCAGTCTTGAATTCTTGGGCTCAAGGGATTCTCCCATCTGTTTTCTGAGTAGCTAGGTATATGCCACCACAGTCAGCTAATTTTTTTTTCAATTTTAAAAACATTTTTGTAGAAACAAAGTTTCACTAAGTTACCCAGGCTGGTCTCAAACTCATGGCCTCAAGCAATCCTCCCACCTCAGCCTGCCAAAATGCTGGGTGATTTCTTTAATATATACTTTTCTCATGAGGAAATAAACACCATTAAATAAGGATTATGTTGATCTTATGTACCACTGTAAGGCCAGCACCCAGTGTGTAGCCTGGAAAACAACAAGTACTTAATAAATGTTTACTGAATAAATAAAGTGAAATCTATGGAGGAATATTTGTAAAATTCTATATTAACTAGACTTAATTGACTTAAAAACTCTATATCTAGCCTTAATAAAACAATTTCAAAAAACCACCATTAGTATAGAAACTTTTACTTTAAATCTCTTTGGAAAACAAACACACAAATTAAGTCCCAAAATAATGAAGATTAAATAAATTGGCTAAACAGAGCTAGGTTTTTTAAACTTTGAAAAACATTGACATAAAAGTTGAGACACACTTAAGAATTTGCAGTTAGTAATAAGTAAAGAATAGAAATAAAAAGAAAAATGAAAACAAACCTATTTTTGGAAGAGACAAGCGTTCAATCAAAACAAACTGCTTGTACTTTAACAGGAACAGACCTTAATTCATAGTAAGCAAAATTTGGAAAAGGTTTATGGACAGCTATAAAAAATGACCACAGGAATTCAATTATCAGAGTTCTTACAATGACTACAGAAAGTCTTGGGGAGGGGGACAAAGATGCTACTTGCTTATAAAGAAAACAATAAAATCAAGAAAAACATAATCAGAATTAGTATCTTTTCAGACTAAAATAATATGATTATTTAGGGATTCTATCCTAGTAATTCCTATTTTTAAAAATGATCTGCAACAGTCTTCTGAGTGTTCTTTGCAAGAGTATGTCAGAAGCATTTAGTCTGGATGAACTCTATTCCTTTGATATTCCGGTAACTAAAACCTGAATCCACAACAGGTCCTCCTCCCTTAAGGAAAAATATGTGAAAAATCACTGCTCTACACTTTTGCCAAATTGGATAATCCAATACTAATAGAAAAGTTGTATGGTATAATAAAAGAATAATGGAAAGGAAATAAGGTTGGTCCTTAATGAACCACGTGACATGGAGTAATTCACCAGACCTCTGATCCTCAGTGCTCTAAGGACAACACCTAAGATATACTCTATTTTTTATACTTTCTTAATTTCTAATTTAATAATTTTCCATTTAAAAATCTATCCATGATTATGATAAAAAAAATCACTGAAAAGATGAGCAACAGAGTTAATGTAAAAAATTAGACGGTAAAGAATATTTTGTAGTACCTATGTAGGACTGCATTACATTGCATTTATTCATAAATCAAAAAGTACTTACTCAGTGTTCATGATGTTCCTAGATACTGTGTTAGGTTGTCGGTATCAAATAATAAATACCACATGTAAAGTCTTCAATTACATTATAAAGAAATAAGGAAGATGGGTCAACAGAAAATTCTAAACCATGTGAGAAGGGCTATGATTTAAGTAAATGAAAACTAGTCTTGAGAGCATAAAAAAAAGTCACTTCACATGGTTTTCAGGGAGTTAGGAAAAGTTGTTCAGGTAGAAAATATCTTGTATTTTAAAATTTTAATTTATTTATTTTTGACTCCATTTACTGAGTGCTTCCTATGAATATGAAATTGTGCTGTATACTGTAGAGAAATTTTCAGATATAACCAAACAACCATAGGTTTTAAGGTGATTATAGTTTTGAACAGAAGATAAAATGCAGGTAAATGAGGTACTGAATAAAAAGTTTAAAAATATGTAAGAAGTAATATATTGATGTATATAAAATTATTTTGTAAGATCTATGTGAATTTTTATCATTTTAAAACAGGTGAATATTTTTTCCAACAAAATAAATTAAGGGTATCTGTAAGGAGACTATCAGTATATAAGTTGATATTCATCGGATAAGAAGAAGCAGTTTAGAAAGAAGAGATCAATGAAGCCAAAGCTTCAAGAGCTAGGGAGCAGCCAATAATGTCATTAAAACCCTGCAGTGAAGAACAGAACTATCTTAGCTTAGATATGTAAGGAGTACAAGAGTGTGTATTTCAAATATATAACATTTATATTCAGAATTTCACAAATATCAGGGCTCTCTGATTCTCTTTTCATTCCTTGACTTTCATTATCTCTGCCCTCTGTGAACGTTGATCTAATTCTTTTCTGCTACAGGCAGAACCAAGGCAACATCTTGAAACCTTAACAACACAGATAAGAAAGCATCATTCTCTCTCTCTTTCTCTCATAATATTTATATATAGGATATAATAAAGTACCCTACCATTTCTATGTTCATTACTTGGACCAATTACTATGAAGTGTAAAATAAGGTAGGCTGCTTGACTAGGCATGAGTTTGTACCATTGTGGTCAGGAAGCAAACAGTGCTTGATAGTCCCTTTAGAACTGAATAGGGTTGGGGAAGGCATAGCTCCCCAATATGGAAGAGGGATATTGGGTACACAGTGAGACATGTGCTATAGTTATTGCCCTGAAGAGGCTAAAAAAATGGTAGAATGTCTTATTTCCTCCTCTGCTATATGTAAAGATGTATAATGTCATGTCATTTTTACTGAATTTATAAGAAATATACTAATGATTCCCACTAATTTCCAGATTCCATAATGTTTCTTTGCAAAACCTTGCCAAAACAAAATATTTAGGAATTATACTTCAAAGCATATATCCCTCAATCAGCAAACACAAACACACATTCAAGGAGCAAAAGAACAGTTTGAATTCTCTAAATAAAATGTAGTATGAAGATGTTTATAAATGCTAAGAAATAAAAAGTAATTAGAACTTTTGAATGTGGATCTTTAAAAATGCTTGAAATTCGAAAAAATAAGAGCCATTTATGACAAACCAACAACCAACACCCCACACTGAATGGGCAAAAACTGGAAGCATTCCCCTGGAGAACTGAAACAATACAAGGATTCCCACTCTTACCACTGCTGTTCAACACAGGACAGAAGTGCTAGCTAGAGCAATTAGGCAAGAGAAAGAAATAAAATCATCTAAATAGGAAAAGGAACAAAGTATCTCTCTTCACTGATGATATGATTCTATCCCTAGAAAACTCTAAAGGCTATGCCAAAAGGCTCCTGGAACTGATAAATGGCTTTAGTAAAGTTTCAGGATACAAAATCAATGTACAAAAATCAGTGGCATTTCTATTCACCAATAACATTCAAGCTGACAGCCAAATCAAGAACACAATTCCATTTGCAATAGCCACACACATAAAATACCTAGGAATACGTCTAAGTAAGGAGGTGAAAGATCACTACAAAAAGAACTACAAAACATTGCTAAAAGAAATAATAGATGACACAAACAAATGGAAAAACATTTCATGCCCATAGATTGCAAAAATCAGTACTGTTAGAACGGCCATATTGTCCAACAGTTTCAATGCTATTCATATCAAACTCTTAATATTATTTTTCACAGAATTAGAAAAATCTACTTTTAAATTCATATGAAACAAAAAATGACCCTGAATAGTCAAAGCAATACTAAGCAAAAAGAACAAAGCCAAAGGCATCACAATATCCACCTTCAAACTACAGTGTAAGTCTACAATACCCAAAATGGCATAGTACCGTAGAAAAACAGACACATAAATCACTGAACCAGAATAGAGAACACTGAAATAAAGCCACCCACCTATAGCCATTTGATCTTTGACAAAGTCAACAAAAATAAGCAACAGGGAAAGGGCTCCATATTCAATAAATGGTGCTGGAATAACTGGTTAGCCATATGCAGAAGAATGAAACCAGGCCCCCACCTTTTACCACATACAAAATTAACTCAAGATGGATTAAAGATTTAAATAAATGACTTCAAACTATAAGAATCCCAGAAGAAAACCTAGGAAACACCATTCAGGACATCAGCCTTGGAAAAAAATTATTAAGTCCTCAAAAGCAATTGCTACAAAAACAAAAATTGTCCAGTGCCACCTAATTAAACAAAAGAGTTTCTGCAAAGCAAAAGAAACAACTGATAGAGTAAACAGACAACCTACAGAATGGGAGAAGATAATCACAAACTATGCATCCAACAAAAGTCTAATATCCAGAATCTATAAGGTACTTAAACAACTGAACAAGCGAAAAACAAATAACCCCATTAAAAAACAGGCAAAAAATATGAACAGGCACTTCTCAAAAGAAGACATGTAAGCAGCCAACAAACACGAAAAATGCTCAACATCACTTATTATTAGAGAAATGCAAATCAAAACCACAATGAGATACCACCTCACACCAGTCAAAATGGTTACTATTAGAAAATAAAAACAGCAGATGCTGGCAAGGCTGTCAAGAAAAGGGAAAGCTTATACATTGCTGAAGGGAATGTCAATTGGTTCAGACACTGTGGAAAGCAGTTTGGAGATTTCACAAAGAACTTAGAACAGGCCTACCATTTGACCCAGCAATCTATTTACTAGGTATACATCCAAAAGAAAACAAATTGTTCTACCAAAAAGAAACATGCACTTGCAGGTTCATTGCAGCACTGTTTATAATAGCAAAGCCATGAAATCAACGTAGGTAGATTTGGTAAAGAAAATGTGACATATATACACCATAAAATACTATGCAGCCATAAAAATAAATTACATCTTTGTAGCAACAAGAATGCAGCTGGAGGCCATTATCTTAAGCAAATTAACAGGAACAGGAAACCAAATACCACATGTTCTTACTTATAGATGGGAGCTAAACATTAGGTACTCATGGACATAAATGGTAGCAGTAGAAACTGGAGATTACTGGGAGTGGCAAGGTTTGAAAAACCAACTACTGGATACTACACAGAGTAACTGGGTTTATGGGATCATTTGTACCCCAAAACTCAACATCGTACAATACACCCTGATAACATACCTGCACATATATCCCCTGAATCCAAAATAAAAGTTTAAAATAAAATAAAATTAAATAATTTGAGAAACGTTTGAGGTTGATTCAGATGATTTTATAAGGTTGTTCATAAAATAAAAGTAAACTTAATTTTTTTAATATAAAAATTGTATCTACCAAGGAAAGTAGAATAGTCCTTAGGAGTTTATCTACATTTTATTGCAGAGTACTTCCCAGGCAACCACAGTTATTCAGAAGGCAAAAGGGAAACAAAGCCCTTTAATAAATCAAACTAAGTATTCCTAGGATTCATGGTAGAGAGGTCTCATTCGGTGTTTCACCATCACTTACAACAAACTTAACTCACTTAGCTATATGAACTCCGAGGATAACTGATTAGACCCAATAAGTGGAAAAGTACAGAACGCTTTTTTTTTTCTTTTTTTCTTTTTTGAGACAGAGTCTTGCTCTTTTGCCAGGCTGAAATGCAGTCGCGCGATTTTGGCTCACTGTAACCCCCACCTCCAGGTTCAAGTGATTCTCCTGCCTCAGCCTCGCGATTAGCTGGGACTACAGGCACGTGCCACCACACCTGGCTAATTATTGTATTTTTAGTAGACATGGGATTTCACCATGTTGGCCAGGATGATCTCGATCTCTTGACCTCATAATGCTCCCGCCTCAGCCTCCCAAAATGCTGGGATTACAGGCGTGAGCTATGGTGCCTGGCTGTAAAGTACAGAACTCTTAATAGCAGGTATATTGATAACTTCACGGAAGGGCAAAAGAAAGCTCAGCAATGAGAGAATAAAAATAAATGAGAATATATAAACGTAAAGTAGTCTGAGGGTGAAAGGCTCGTACAGAAACAGATGGATTAAAAGCTGCCATCTAAATGACCGTATTTTACTGTGTAGAAGATACATAACGAGGCTTTGTTATTTAACTGTTCATTATTTGGACCTACTGTTTTTCTTCTCTGTAGAAATTGAATTAAAAGCGATTCTTATCACACATTCCAATCCTAGGTATTTAATGGAGAGAAAATGAAAACATACGTCCACACTAAAAAATTACACATGACTGTTCATGGTGGCTTTCTTCTCAATAGCCTCAAATTAGAAGCAATTCAATAATCCATCAATGAGTGAACAGATAAACAAGACATGCTATATTCATACAAGGAAACCTATTCATCAGTTAAAAGGAACTACCAGTACATTCAGCAGCATGGATGAGTAATCTCCAAATCATTATATGGACAAAAGAAAGTAGACACACAAACATATGTATAGCATGATTTTATTTACATAAAAATTTAAAAATACAAGCTAATCCGTAGCGATTTAAAAATAAAACAAAACAAAACAGATCAGCAGTTCCTTGGGGCCAGAGGCAGAAGGAGGATGAACTGCACTGAGGTCATGGAAACTTTTGGGAATGGGAAAGAGGGTGGGATGCAAATGTTCTGTATTTGTTTGCTGTGGTGGTTTATGGATATACAAATCTGTCAAAATCTTTCTAATGCACAATTTAAGTAGATGCTGTTTATTCTCCATAAGTTCTACCCTCAAGAAAGTCCATTAAAAAACAAGTTGTTTCTGAAAATGTATTAACCTTAAATACAATATAGAGCACTGTTTAATGCTTAGTTACTACAAATGTCAAGTAGGTTTCAGTTAGCATCCTTTCCGGAATAGTTTTGGAAATGATTCTTTTAATTTAAGGCCTATCAAAGGAAAACTATGTAATTAGTTAAAACAATGTAAGGAGAAAGGAACTAACAAGTACTGAGTACCTACTAGGTATAATACTTTGGTTATATCATTTATTTCAATATGACAGTTGTAAATTAATCCACATTATAAGTGAGAAACGTCAAGGCTCAGAAAGCTTGCCTAATTTTCTCTGGTTTTCAGACCATATCAGACCATTGATTCATACTTCTATGTAATATCTGAATTATCATACTGAGGTTCACATAAAGTAAAATTCACCCACTTTAAGGGCACATTCCAAGAAGAGTTAATAAATGTATTCACACTAATGCAACCACCATTACAAGAAAGATACAGAACATTTTCTTTTTTAAAAAAAAGTCTATTATTTTTAATTGACAGATATAATTATGTGTATTCATTGCATGTACAACATGTTTTGATATATAAATACATCGTGGAATGGTTTAATCTGACTAATTACCAAATGCATTACCTCACATTAACATTTTTGTGGTGAGAACACCACACAAACATTTCCCTGTGCTATTTCCAGTTAATTGTTCCCACCCTGGCCCTAGTCAGTAACTAATTTGTTTTCTTTCATTATAAAATAGTTTCCATTTTCTGCATTTTTATGAGTAGAATCAAATTTTATGTGTATAACTTCTTTCATTCAGCTTAATGATTTCAAGATTAATACAAACTGTTATGCAGATTAAAATTTCTGCTTTTTAATTGTTGGGTAGTTATCCATTATATGAATATAATGCATGATTAAAAATTCAATCACCTAGTGAGTGATATTTAGATTCATCCCAGTTTCCAGTTTGGAATTATTACAAATAAAGCTGTTATGAACATTTGTATACAAATCTCTAAGTGAACATCTCTTTTTATTCTTTTATTTAAATTCCTAGGTGTGGAATAGCTGCCTAGGTGTGGAATAGCTTGGTCATATTGCAGATGTATGTTTAATGTTATAAGAAACTGCCAAAGAGTTTTCTAAAGTGGTTGTCACCATTTTAAATTTCAGGAGTAGTGAATAAGAGTTCCAGTTGTTCTACCTTCTAGTCAGTATTTGGTATTATTATTTTTTTAATTTGGCCATTCTAATGGATATGTACTGTGTCTCATTTGTAATGTGTAATGCAATGTATCTCATTTGCATTTCCCTGAAGTTGAGCGCTTTTTCTGTGCTCATTGGCCATTGGTTTATTTTCTTTTATAGTGTTTATTAAAATCTTTTGCTTATTTTTTTTGGGTTGTTTCTCTTCTTGTTGTGTTATAACTGTTCTTTATGTATTGTGGATAAATGTTATTTGACACACATGTATGTTTTATAAGTCTTTTCTCCCATTTTGTACCTTGTCTTTTTATTTTCTTAATGATGTCCATTGTAGAGCCAAAGTTTTAATTGTTTTAAAAGTTAAATTTATCTGTTATGGAGGATTATAATGTTTGTGTGCTAGATAAGCAATATTTACCACCTGAAGGTTTCAAGAATTTGTCTTACATTTTCTTCTATAAATTCTATATTTAGATTTTATATTCATGTCTATAATCTATTCCAATTTGATATTTTCTGTATTGTATAAGGTCAAGGTTGATGTTCATCTTTTTCCCATATCAATATTCAGTTTTAGAGAAATATTTGTTGAAAAGATTCTCTTTCTCCATTCAGTTACATTTACACCTTTTTCCAAAATTAACCATATATATGTGAGTCTATTTCAGGTGCTATCTATTCTTCCTATGAATCTTTATGTCAATAACACATTGTCATAACTAACACAGCCTTATAGTAAGTCTTGAAAGCAGCTTGAATAAGTTCTTCAGCTTTGCTTTGCTTTTGAAATTTTTTTTGACTAATGTGGGTCATTTGAACATTCATATACATTTTAGAATCTGTCAATTAATTAAAAACATACTGCATTTAAACTTTTTAAATTTTATACGTACATAATAGTTGTACACATTTATGGGGTACATCTGGTATATTTTGATGCAAGCATTTAATGAGTAATGATCAAACCTCTATAACTTGGATAAACATCACCACAAGCATTGCTACTTCCTAATACTGAACATGTTTCCCTGAACTTTGATCTCCTTCTTTATAAAACAGAGATGAAAATATCAATTTTCAAGTCTTATATAAGGAATATCTATGATATGGTTAGGCTTTCTGTTCCCACCCAAATCTCATCTTGAATTTTAATCACCATAATCCTCATAATCCCCACGTATTGAGGGAGAGAGCAGCTGGAGGTAATTAAATCATAGAATCAGTGTGCCTCATGCTGTTCTCATGGTAGTGGGTGAGTTCTCATGAGATCTGATGGTTTTATAAGGGGCTCTTCTCTGGCACTTCCTTCTCTTTCCTGCTGCCTTGTAAAGAAGTGCCTTCCTTCCCATTTGCCTTCCACCATGATTGTAAGTTTCCTGAGGCCTCCCCAGCCATGCTGAACTGTGAGTCAATTAAACCTTTTTCCTCTATAAATTACCCCATCCCAGGCAGTTCTTTATAGCAGTAAATTGGGACTGGAGAAAGTGGGATGTCACTATAAAGATTCCCAAAAATGTGGAAGTGACTTTGGAAGTGGGTAACAGGCAGAGGTTGGAACAGTTTGGGGGGCTCAGAAGACAGAAAGATGTGGGAAAGTTTGCAACTTCCTAGACGTGTTGAATGGCTTTGACCAAAATGCTAATAGTAATATGACAGTGATGTCCAGACTGAGGTGATCTCAGATGGAGCTGAGGAACTTTTTGGGAACTGGAATGTTCCAGCATAGCAAGGTGACTCTTGCTATGCTTTAACAAAGAGACTGGTGAAATTTTGCCCCTGCCCTAGAAATATGTGGAACTTAGAACTTGAGAGAGATGATTTAGGGTATCTGGTGGAAGAAACTTCTAAGCAGCAAAACATTCAAGAGATGATTTGGGTGTTCTTAAAAGAATTCAGTTTTAGGCATTCACATAAAGATAGTTTGGAACTGAAACTTATTTTTAAAAGAGAGGCAGAGCATAAAAGTTCAGAAAATTTGCAGCCTAGCAATGCAATAGAAAAGAAAATCCCATTTTCTGAGGAGAAATTCAAGCCTGCTGCAGAAATGTGCATAAGTAATGAAGAGTCAAATGTGAATCGGCAAGACAAGGGAAATAATGTCTCCAGGGCATGTCACAGGTCTTTATAGCAGCCCCCACATCGCAGACCCAGAGGCCTAGGAGGGAAAACTGGTTTTGTGGGCTGGGCACAGGGCCTTGCTTCTTTGTGCAGTCTTGGGACTTGATGCCCTGTGTCCCAGATATGGCTAAAAGGGGCCAACATATAGCTCAGGCTGTTGCTTCAGAGACTGAAAGCCCCAAGCCTTGGCAGCTTACATTTGGTTTTGGGCCTGAGGGTGCACAGAAGTCAAGAACTGATGTTTGGGAACCTGCGCCTAGATTTCAGAGGATGTATGGAAATGCCTAGATGTCTAGGCAGAAATTTGCTGCAGGGGTGAAGCCCTCATGAAGAACCTCTGCTAGGGCAGTGTGGAAGGGAAAGGGAGGGTCAAAGCACCCACACAGAGTTCACACTGGGACACTGCCTGGTGGAGCTGTGAGAAGAGGACCATCATCTTCCATACCCCAGAAGGGTAGATCTGCCAACAGCTTGCACTGTCCACCTGGAAAAGCTGCAGGCACTCAATGTCAGCCTGTGGAAGCATCTGGGAGAGGGGCTGTACCCTGCAAAGCCACACGGATGAAGCTGCCCAAGACCATGGGAACTCACCTCTTGCATCAGTGTGACCTGGATGTGAGACATGGAGTCAAAGGAGATCATTTCTGAACTTTAAGATTTTAATGCCCCGCTGGATTTTGGACTTCCATGTGGCCTGCAGCCACTTTGTTTTGGCCAATTTCTTCCATTTGGAATGGGGTATTTACCCAATGCCTCTACCCCCCTTGTATCTAGGAAGTAACTACCTTGCTTTTTATTTTACAGGCTCCTAGGTGAAAGGAGCTTGCCATGTTTCAGGTGGGACTTTGGACTTGGACTTTTAGGTTACTTCTGGAATGAATTAAGACTTTGAGGGACTGTTGGGAAGTCATGATTGGTTCTGAAATGTGAAATGAACATGAGATTTGGGAGGGGCCAGGAGCAGAATAATATGGTTCAGATTTGTGTCCCCACCCAAATCTCATCTTGAATTGTAATCCTCTCAATCCCCATGTGTCAAAGGAGAGACTAGGTGGAGGTAATTGAATCATGGAGCTGATTTCTCCCATGCTGTTCTCAGAATAGTAAGTGAGTTCTTATGAGATCTGATGGTTTTATAAGGGACATTTCCCCTGTTTACATAGCACTTCTTCTTGCTGCCTTGTGAAGAAGGTACCTCGCTTCCTCTTTGCCTTCTGCCATCATTGTAAATTTCCTGAGGCCTCCCCAGCCATGCTGAACTGTGAGTCAATTAAATTTTTTCCTTTATAAATTACTCAGTCTTGAGCAGTTCTTTGTAGCAGGATGAAATTGGACTAATATAATCTATCCATCTATCTATCTGCCAGCCAATATATCTACCTATTGACCGATTGACAAATCAATCAATTTATCTGTCTATCTTTATTACTGTAACTTGAATGATGCTGGATACTATTATTATGTGATAGGACAAAATATTAAGCAACAATTCTCACAAGTCCCTGCTCCCTCCTTTTCTATGAAGAGTGGTATCCAATAAAGACAACTTCTGTTTTGTGAACAGGTAGAAGATAAGAATACAAACAGAGGAAATCAAATCCCCAGAAAGTGTAGAAAGAGAAAGAATTTAAAAAAAGACAAGGAAGAAATGCCTGTGGCTGTCATAAATTTGACTTTTGAGGGGTAGTAATGGATAGACAACTGGGATTGATAGAAAATTCTGTGTCTGATGTTCTATCTAATCCCTCTCTCAGTGCCCTCAAGATAACCTCAGTAAACGTTTACATTCCTTTTCAGGGGTTTTTGCAGGTATATTTGTGTTTATTTTTAATATGACTTTGTAATAAGACTAGCTTTAAGGAAGGAAAAAGGAAATATAAATGTGTTCAATTTATAATCATAATCTAGTTAACTAAAACCACACTGGATATTGGAGCAAGCAAAGAAAGGAATGCATTGAGAAACTCAGAGAAGTAGCCTGATTACACAGACCTTCACTATACCATATAAACAATAATACTGGAAGATATTTAAGCAGTTAAATACCTGGGAACAGATCCCAGACAGCCCTGAAGCCAAGGTTACTTGTTAAAAAGCCATACATATGATGTTTGGATAGTTTATTTCATTTTTATTCCAGGTATATCCTGAGATGTTTATAAACTCAAGATTCTTGAAGAAGCTAGCAAAAGAACAGAAGACAAAATATCAACCAACAATCACTTTTAAAAAAAGATAAACTGTAGCCAAAGGAGATATACAAATTCTTAAGTTCTGTCTCCAGACAGTTTAATACTTTCATTCTTCAGTGACACACTGGAAAGCTTTCACTAGTAAATATATCCAAGACAGGAAAATAAATCAGAGCTGTTTATCAAACTAGACACAATGTACAAAGATTGGACATGATGAATAAATTATGTGGATAATAGTCATAGGATAATGGCTCCCATTTCACTCAATTTCGAAGTTATAATGTCTAAATAGTTTTGGAGGACAATGAAGCTTGTTTTACACATAGATAATTAGAAGAAACAAAAACACAAGAAAAGAACTGTAATGGCAAATATCAGTTTTTAGCACCCACTGTGTCCTAGCTATCTTACATATTTTATTGTTAAACATCACAGTAGTTATTAAAAGTAAAAATTATACTACAATATCACAAATAAAAAATAGATCTGAGTTTATGTTAAATTGAGCTTAAATGATCTGTGCAAGGTTAAACAATATCCAAATCCAGATTTTCTTGGCTCCAAATCCCATGTTCTTTCCAGCTGTAGGCTGTAGGTATTGTCAATGTACTAGATGTCTTCAGAGTGTCTGTCTAACTCACAAGGCTCCCATAATTGCCTTTTCGTCACTCTCTCCATAATACCATATTCTTAGTTGATCTTCACTTGTTCTAGATGTCTATTTTTTTTTTTTTGAGATAGAGTCTCACTCTATCACCTAGGTTGGAGTGCAATGGCATGATCTTGGCTCACTGCAACCTCTGCCTCCTGGGTTCAAGTGATTCTCCTGCCTCAGCCTCCCGAGTAGCTGGAATTACAGGCATGTGCCACCACATCTGTCTATTTTTTTTTTTTTTGTATTTTTAGTAGAGATGGGGTTGCACTATGTTGGTCAGGCTGGTCTTGAACTCCTGACGTCAGGTTGCCTGCCTAAACCTCCACCCACCTCGGCCTCCCAAAGTGTTGAGATTACAGGTGTGAGCCACCTCACCTGGATTAGATGTCTATTTTTTAGGATATGATTCATTTCATTACCTGAAGTACACCATTTCTCTCCTTCCTGGCCAGAGTTAATTGATCTAGGGGTAGGTTCCTGATACAAGCTGAGCTAATTGGAGTCTTTTCTCTTGGTATTTAAAATTAATGAGAAATAAATAAAATTAAGGGTCATACATGTGGCTCTGTAGACAGGGGAGCAGAGGAAGCTAAACTGTAGAGAAAATAAGAAACATAGGTACAGAGAAGAGTGAAGGTGAAGAGAGATTTCCTCCTGAGTTATTGATTATTTCTATTCCCAGAATATAATTCCAATCCTTCCAGTGACCCAGCTGCAATCTTCTCATTGGACTCCGTGACACTCCCTTGTTACATGATAATTTGCTGTCCTGTTTTGCTTAAGTTAGCTCCAGCTGGCTTTCTTTACTTGCAATCTAAGAGTTCTAACACCAAATATGCCAGGATTTATTTTCATCAAGAGGATAAATGCACAAAATTTCTCCAATCTCAATGATCAAGTTGACCCCAGAGGCTTATGTTTTTTCTTACAAGATCCACATAGCTCTGGGTAGGTCTCTAACCCTGCATTTCTTTCTATGAGGCCCCCTAAGGCCATTGAACTCTCACCAACACATTCAACTTCACCCACAACCTGAAGACTGAACCTCTTTCTAAGCAACAGTAATTTTAAGACACCTAGATCACCAGCTCAAATTAGTCAACATTAAGACACACAGAAGCTTTAGGTCAACAGTCCTGAATTTGAATAACAAATGCTAGCTGCCTGAGTGAACTTGGTAGTCACTTAGTTTTACTAAGTGACATTCATATGGTTTGGCTTTGTGTATCCAGCCAAATCTCATCTCAAATTGTAATTCCCACATGTAAAGGGAGGGTCCCGGTGAGAGTGACTGGGTCATGGGGGCAGTTTTCCCCATGCTGTTCTCATGATAGTGAGTTCTCAAGAGATCTGATGGTTTAAAAGTTTATGGCAGTTCCCTGCTCACTCTCTCTACTGTCACCATGTAAGACATGCCTTGCTTCCTCTTCACCTTCTGCAAAAACATCTCCAAGGCATTTCAGAGATATTTGCAGCAGCCCCTCCCATCACAGGCCCAGAGGCCGAGGAGGGAAAAATAGTTTTCTGGGCCAGACCCAGGGCCCTGCTGTTTTGTGCAGACTGGGGACAGGATGCCCTGTGTCCCAGGCACTCCAGCTCCAACCATGGCTAAAAGGGGCCAAGGTACAGCTCAGGCCATTGCTTGAGAGAGTGCAAGCCCCAGGTCTTGGCAGCTTCCCTGTGGTGTGGGGCCTGTGGGTGTGCAAAGACAAAAGAGTTGGGCTTTGGGAATTTCCACCTAGATTGCAGAGGATATATGGAAATGCCTGGACGTCCAGTCCGTATGGAGAACCTCTGCTAGGACAATGCAGAGGGGAAATGTGGGGTTTGAGCTCCCATGCAAAAGTCCCCACTGGGGCACTGCCTAGTGGAGCTGTGAAAAGAGGGCCACTGTCCTCCATACACCAGAATGATAGATTTACTGACAGTTTACACTGTGCACCTGGAAAAACTGCAGGCACTCAACACCAGCCTGTGAAAGTAGCTATGGAAGCTCTACCCTACAGAGCCACAGGGGCAGAGCTACCCAAGGCCTTGGGAGCCCACCCCTTGCAGCAGCATGCCCTGGATGTGAGACATGGAGTCAAAGGTGGTTATTTTGGAGCTTTAAGATTTAACGACCGCCCTGTTGGGTTTTGGAATTTCTGTAGCCCCTTTGTTTTGGCCAATTCTCCCATTTGGAATGGGAGCACTTATTCAATGCCTGTACCTCATTTTATCTAGGAAGTAACTAACTTGCTCTTGATTTTACAGGCTCATAGGCAGAAGGGAATTCCCTTGTCTCAGATGAGACTTTGGACTTGGACTTTTGGGTTAATGCTGGAATGAGTTAAGACTTCAGGGCACCGTAGGGAAGACACAATTGTGTTTTAAAATTTCAGAAGGACATGAGATTTGGGAGGGGCCAGGTGCGGAATGATATGGTTTTGTTCTGTGTCCCTATTCAAATCTCATCTTGAATAGTAATCCCCAAATGTTGACGGAGGGACCAGGTGGGCTATGGAAGTGGTCTCCACCATGATGTTCTCATGATAGTGAGTTCTCATGAGATCTGATGGTTTAAAAGGGTGTGGCATTTCCCTGCTCACTCTTGCTCTCTCCTGTCACCGTGTAAGATGCATCTTGCTTCCCCTTCAACTTCTGCCATGATTGCAAGTTTCCTGAGGCCTCCCCAGACATGCAGATCGGTGAGTCAATTAAACCTCTTTCCTTTATGAATTACCGAGTCTCAGGTAGTTCTTTATAGCAATGTGAAAATGAACTAATACAGACAATTTAGAAAAACAGAGATAATACTATGTGTCTCAAATTATGGATGTATGTATTGGAATCAAACTGTATAAAGTGTCTAGCACAGTGTGTGACATATAGTAGGCACTTATATGAGGTACATTTTATTTGCTACAATTTTGGCCTTGTTTTCCTATTGTTAATAAGTGACATGCTCATGCACTTGAATTTCCTAAATTGGTGTTTTATATATTCTTCCTTTATATCAGTCTTCCTTCTATTTTTGTTCCTGTCTCAAACATTTTTGACTACCTCTAACACAAACTAAAGATATAGTTGCTGCCTTTAGAAGTTCACAGTCTAGTGGGAGAAATCTCACAGCAATACAACAGCACAACCCAGTTATAATAATAGAGGACAGTTTAGGGTTACATGACGTAAGGTCATCTAACTTGGACTGCAGGTTCAGAAGAAATTTACTGGTGCCATAGTTCCCTGAGTTGCTGCTTGAAAAAAAGCTGCTCTAGAGGGCTGCTAAATCTGCTTGACATGCATTTTGAGTGAGAACTAAAATTCTTTTCTGTTAAGACTTTAAGATTTGTGAGTTCTTTGTTATAGATACCAGCTAAAGTAATTATCTCGAATAACTTAGCTCCCAAGAACTAGACCTGAACAAAAGACCCCAGGCTATGGCTATCTGCAGTAGACTCAGGTACATTTTCCTGCACAGACCTCTGCCTATTGTTTTCTGTAAAGACTGTCGATTCTACAAAGCTTGTCCTGAATTTTTTCTTTTGCACCTATCCTAGGTTGTCTCGGCTTACCACTACCCACATCCTTCCCCTGGCACAGACGCCTATGGTGATGATGCTTTGAAGTAGAGCATTGTCTTAGGCTTGTCTCAAGCCTCTGTCTTGTCTCATACACAAATATGTTGAGAGGTCGAATAGAACAAAGATCCTACTACAAAAAGTACAGCTTTAATTCCTTTCCCACTTACTCCAAGTCTCAAATTTCTGTTTTAATCCTTTTCCTTATTCTCTATTGGGGCATCAGTCATGCTCACTCTCAGTGGCACTGCTCTGTGATTAGACAAGGCAGGAAGACGCCTAGACATTCTGAAGAATGGCTTTTATTGTGCAGATAAGCACAGACTTTGTTTTCCTGCCTTTGTTCTTCCTGATACTTTGAGATTGGCCTTGACAGGTCACAACTGAAGTTTATAACCTGGCCTCAGGTAATGTCAGAAACAAGAGATTTATGCAGATGTTATATGCCAAGGATAAACCCTGAATATCCTTGTAGACATTCTGAGTCACAATATTTTTTCTCTCTACCTGGTTGGCACAATCTATAGGCTTGACCCTTGTCTTTACTCCACATCTTCTCTCTCCACCTCCCCTCCTCTTCAATATACATTACCTGCTCACCACATATCATAACTAACATGATTCATTCTCATAATAGTTGAATTTCCCACAGAATCGTGTTTTGTCCTGTATCACATCCCATTGGGCCAGGTTCAGGTTCTTCTGTACAGCTCTTGCCAGGTCCTTATCCTGGGGACTGAGTCCACTTCTCTAAGTGAGTGAGCGTGCTGTCAGAAAAGCAAATCAGCTTAGAATGGTCTCAGAGTTCTGCCAGATTCTCCTCTATTAAATATCTTTACCCAGTAGACTGGACTGCCCTGGAGTCTTGCCTGAAACCATACCTGATCTTGATGAACTACTGGGATGTGATGCTTTGGCAAGCTTAGCTGTCCTACTGGATTCTCATTTCACGCTTTTGGTTTTACTGTTCATATCCAGAATAGTTTGCATATAGGGCTGTTTACATTGTGACTGCTTGTGTCTAGTAGTGGATAACTATTGATTCTGAGGAAGAATTCTCTAAAAGCCTGAAACTTTTCCCCCAATTTTAAAGCCTTGAATTTGAAGTTTAATTTCATTAAACTGAAAAGTGACTTAAAATAGACCTTTATTACAAGTGGTTAATCTGTCTCTGCAATCTGAGAATTTTTAAATTTTTTGTTCTTGTTACATTTTTTTCTTATCAGAGTAATACAAACACATTACAAGGAAAAAAAGGAAGAATATAAAAGAACCATTAAATCTCAGTCCCCTAAGATAAAAAAAGTTAGCATTTTTCTACCATCCTCCAGTCACTTTTTATGAATATGTGTTACAGACGTATTTGTGATTACACTTAATATTCTTCTTAAATATAATTGTAACTAATCATCCAACCCCATTTGGTGTTTAGGTATTTGCCTATGTGCTCTTTAACTGACTTTCACTCTAACGTTTCAGTCAAGAGACACATCAACGTGTTCCCTATGGGACTCTCACTGATTTTTCAGTGGCATCCAAGGCCAAATAATTGTCCAAGAAACAGCATTAATTTACACACTAAAGGAATTTTCTACCTCCCTCAAAAAATAATCCGAAGAACACCAGATGTTGTAGCAAAACTCTGCATCGGATCATTCATGTAATTTATTTTGATCAACCTCTCCTCCTTTCTGCTTTTTGCTTTCCCTCTTCTGTCTCTCTCTCCTTTCCTTTCTCTACTCTTTTTCTCTCTCTTCCTCTCTGTCTCTCATCTTCCAGACATAGGCAATATGCTCTAGGATACAGAGTTTAAAAAAAAAGGACTGTATACAAACCTTTAACTAAAGAGTGCAGTATATATACAGATTCCAAATTAATAATTATAAACTTTTTGAAATTAGATAACAAATATAAAAAATAATTATAGCCACACTGTCATAATATATTACAGATTAATTATTCCCCTAAAACCTAATTTAAAAAGCAATTGAAAATAAAGCAGTCTATTTATTTCAGCCATGGAGAAAGGCAAATTTCCAAAGATAGAAGCACTGAGTAAAAAGGAAATCCCACAGTCTCTGCTTTAGTTCAGGCCTGCACTTTTTCTTACCCAGAAAACTTTACTAACCGCTGCCTTCAATCTGCTCCCGAGGTTTTCTTTCTGATCATGTTAGTTTTTTATTTAATTACCTTTGGTAGATCCCTGTCACCCATCCAGTAAAGTTCAGGGTTCTCAGCAATCTTTCGAATCTTTCTTGATCTGGTCCTTTTCTTTTCTTTTTTTTTGAGACAGAGTCTTGCTCTGTTGCCCAGGCTGGAGTGCAGTGGCGCGATCTCGGCTCACTGAAAGCTCCGCCTCCCGGGTTCACGCCATTCTCCTGCCTCAGTCTCCCGAGTAGCTGGGACTACAGGCGCCCGCCACCATGCCCGGCTAATTTTTTGTATTTTTAGCAGAGACGGGGTTTCACTGTGTTAGCCAGGATGGTCTCAATCTCCTGACCTTGTGATCTGCCCGCCTCAGCCTCCCAAAGTGCTGGGATTACAGACGTGAGCCACCTTGCCCAGCGATCTGGTCCTTTTCTACCTCTGCAGTTCCATATGATCCTTCTGCTTCCTTTTCCAAGTTCTACTTCAGTTACCTAAAGTGTTGTAGAGCCGCTGCAAGAATTAAATTGATTTAGATGTTCTAATAATTCGAATAGTGCTGGTGCGTCAGGAGTGATTCAATAAATATTACTGCAAATATTATTAACACTACTTCCATTGCTAGTAGCACTATTATTACTACTTCTCCTTCTACTGTGGCTACTCCTTTTTCTCCTCCTCTTCATTATTATGATTATGGCTATGGTTATGGTTATGATTATGAATAGCTAGATACTATGCCTGGCGCAAGGTGAATATTACCATTCCCATTTTTTACTCAAGAAAATAACATTTGGAGAGGTTAAGTCAATTGCCCAATGTATGAAGCCAAAATTGAACTCCAGACTGATTCAAAACTTCCACTCTTTCTTCCATACCAGTATCATTTCCAATGAGAAGTGTGCATTGTGTGAATATTCATTTTGAAAACAACTACATAGTTATTGGAGAACTTCATGTTGTACATCTGAACTACACAAGTGGGATTATGCCCACTTCCGAAAGTAACAATCTAAAAGTAAGCTGCACTGGTGTGAAATTTTTGACTGAAATCCAAAAAGCAAGGCATATCCAGAGCCAAGGAGAGCAGCTTGGCTTTTCATATTTTGAGTTTTTGCCATTGTTTAAAAATATAAAGACAGAATGTAACATGTTAGAAGTAAAATGTCAGCCAACGTCCTTAGTCAAAACTAGGAATTGCTTTATTTTTATAATGTTCTAAAATGATGTTAAGCAAACATTATGACCTATTGAGTATATTATTTGATTTTTTCATGTTGGTCATTAAAATATATAATAAGGTGTTTTATTTTAAAAAGCATATTTATATCTTTTTATAATCTGTCTCAATAGTTATACATATCTATAGTTATATGTATAGTTATGTATACATATTATATAATTGTATAGTTATATATAATATTATATAATATGTATAGTTATATATATTATATAATACGTATAGTTATATATACATGTACATATTATAAGTGTCTCTCATATAGTTATTATACAGTGCTTGTAAACACCCTTTTATATATGCTGTATAAAAATTGTACTAAAAACAGACATATTTCATTTGTTCTCCTCAAGTTCATCATAAGACAGTTAAATTTCAAAATGCAAGTATTAAGAAAAAGCAAAGCATAGACACTCAGGCCCCCCCCCAGGCTAAACTGCTCATTTTTAGATCTAGTAATGTTACTTATCTAATATTTACCCGTACTATCAAATTGAAAAAAAATTGATCACATATTAACTCTTCCATTTGAAGGCCAGTTCTCAATCCTGGAGTTGACTTTGTACAACACTATGATATTCTCTGCTAGACTCACACTTTGTCCAGATTTTTAACACTAATTCCAGGCAAGTAAGCACATACGACATAGAAGATGGCAGTAGCATGTCTGTTTTTCATCTCCAGCTCTAACTCAAATCTCTATTCCGTCTTCCTTTTGAGTTTTCCTACACCAACCACCTATTTTGATAACCTCTCTTTTACTTTCCTCATCCAATCTTAAACCAGAATATGGTTGGAACAACTAGTGCATTTTTGCCCTATTTCTCCGGTCCCTGGCTCTCTGCTGTTTTTCATTTTCTTTTATTTTTCTGGTGTCTTGTTTTAACAACTTAACATGTCTCTTAGCATGGACTGGAACCTGCCTTCATGCTGAAAACCATCAACATGGGGAAATGCACCAACTGCAGTTCCATTCATCTACGTGCCAAACAACTTCCAAAACCTGGCTGCATTTGTTTGCTCTTCATAGCCTACATGTAGTTGTTTATTTCAATATTTTGTATAGAATTTATAACTTTCATCTATAAGCAGGTTTATCTGATAAGAGCTATTGTTCATATCCTGAATAGGAATCTCCACAATATGGTTTTCATTTTCACTTTTTAAAAATCAAATTTCTGACCATCTTCTTTAAAATTTAAAATCGAATTACCTTAATAATTATTTATTTGAAGCATCTGGTAACACTGATACAAAATCGTTTTTGAAATTCTGCTTCTGATAATGGAGGCAACATGTTAACAGCTAGACCTTCACTTTTCATAAATGCCCAGCAAAACTTGGAATTGAAATAGAATTAAATGAATTTGGAACACTCATTTGATCTAAAAAGGATGCTTCACAGAATGATATGTAAAGGACCTTTCTACATCTTCTGTTTGGGGTTTGATTATGTATTACTAAGTAATAAATTTCTCCAAAACTCAGTGCTTAGTGGCTTAAAACACCTCACTATTTTTTTTTTTTTTTTTTTTGAGACGGAGTCTCGCTCTGTCGCCCAGGCTGGAGTACAGTGGCGCGATCTCGGCTCACTGCAGGCTCCGCCTCCCGGGTTCATGCCATTCTTCTGCCTCAGCCTCCAGAGTAGCCGGGACTACAGGCGCCCGCCACTGCGCCCGGCTAATTTTTTGTATTTTTAGTAGAGATGGGGTTTCACCGTGGTCTCGATCTCCCGACCTCGTGATCCACCCGCCTCGGCCTCTCAAAGTGCTGGGATTACAGACGTGAGCCACCGTGCCCGGCCACTATTTTTTTTTAATTTTGCAATTTCCTAGATCATAAGTTAAGAATAAAGTGTAGCAGGGAGAGCTTATCTCTGCTCCATGATATATGGGGGCCAGATGTTATGGACTCAATGTTTGTGTCCCCCTCAATTTCATATACTGACACTCTAACTCCCAATGTGATGGTGTTATGAGGTTGGACCTCTGGGAGAAATTAGAGTTAGATAATGTCATGCTGGGGATGAGGTCAACCTGACGACACAAGTGCTCTATAAGAGACCAGAGAGCTTGCACTCTCTCTTTTCCCCAACTCCCAACCCCAACACTTGAAAATACAGCAAGAAGACTGCCTTCTGCAGGCCAAGAAGAGAGCTCTCACCAGAAATTAAGTGTCTGACACATTGATCTTGGACTTCCCAGCGGTCACAGATAAAAAAAAATAAATTTTTGGGCAGGATGCGGTGGCTCACGCCTTAATCCCAGCACTTTGGGAGGCCAAGACGGACAGACCATGAGGTCAGGAGATCGAGACCATCCTAGCTAACACGATGAAAACCCATCCCTACTAAAAAATACAAAATAATCCAGGTGTGGTGGCATGCGCCTGTAGTCCCAGCTACTCAGGAGGCTGAGGCAGGAAAATCGCCTGAACCCAGGAGGCAGAGGTTGCAGTGAGCTGAGATTACACCACTGCACTCCAGCTTGGGCAACAGAGTGAGACTCCGTCTCAAACAACAAAAAAAAATTAATATAATAAATAAATAAACTTTTGTTGTTTAAACCACCAAGTTTATGGGATTTTTGTTATGGCAGACCAAACTGACTGATAGACATTTCTCTTTTCCCATTGGCTCTGTGTCCCTTTATCTCTCCTTTTTTGCCTTCCCCTCTCTCTCTTTCCCTTCTTCCTCACCCACCCTCTTTCTCTTTCTTTCTCTAACTTTCTTAGAGAATGAGTGCCTTAAGTTTCATGTTTTACAAGGTGACTCAGGGCTCCAAGAATCTTTTAAGAGACAGGAAATAGAGGCTGATAGACTCCTAAGTCCTGATACTGGAACTAGCATAGTAGTATTCTGGAGTATTCTTTTGGTCAAAAGAGCCATAGATCCCACCCAGGACAAGGAGAGCAGTCATGTACCCAATCTCCCCATTGGAAGAGTGTCAAAGAATTTTCAGCCATTTTAATTCACCTTAATCTACCATCTAGTCATAAATTACTTACATCTTCCCCTGCAGAATATACCCTCTCCCTCCCAAGTCTCCCCAGATTCTCAACTAATTATGGAAGCAGACTCAGGCTTGAGTTTCAAGATCTCGTCATTTAAATCTAGTCTAAGAACAGATTAGGCACCTCAAGCCTCAGTCTTCTCACTGTGAAAACTTGTGAACTAAAGGAACCTCATACCCATGTCCTCATACATGCAACATAAAATGCCAAGACAACCATGGGAAATCCACAGTAGATGCTCCTATTCAAAAAAGAGAAAAAGAAGCCATATAGAAATACTTAGTCCATAACAATTCTGAAACCTAGCTAGTACATGTTATCAGTTCTTTTATTAGGGTATGGTTTTGTTCCCTGGGAATGATTCTTCATGTCTCTTAGCTTTGCCAGCTGGGTACTTCTTTCATCCTCCGAGTCATTCTTCCATTCCTGTAAGAAATTGCCTGTACTTACAGCTAAGTAGTTCTCTCAGCATGTTTATTGCTCATATATTACGTATCCAAAAGCCATTTTTTTTTTTCATTTTGAACTGTTGCTGCCCCTTTTTGTGCCATGCTCCTAATTTCTTTAAAAATTTTGAAAGCTTCAGCCGGGCGCGGTGGCTCACGCCTGTAATCCCAGTACTTTGGGAGGCTGAGACGGGTGGATCACGAGGTCAGGAGATCGAGACCATCCTGGCTAACACGGTGAAATCCCGTCTCTACTAAAAATACAAAAAAATTAGCCGGGCGTGGTGGTGGGCGCCTGTAGTCCCAGCTACTCGGGAGGCTGAGGCAGGAGAATGGTGTGAACCCGGGAGGCAGAGCTTGCAGTGAGCTGAGATTGCGACACTGCACTCCAGCCTGGGCGACAGAGCGAGACTCCATCTAAAAAAAAAAAAAAAATTGAAAACTTGGCCAACCAAGACCATGTTTCTTTCTAAGATAGATCCCTCTCTACCTCAGGTCCTTTTTGAGGAGTTCTATTGTTTAACAAACAGAATCCAAAAGGTAAACTCTTAAGACACTAATAACGGCCTTTTACTTGAAGAGTCAACAAAGTACTTTACATTTTTCTGAGGACTTACCAAGGTGTTTTATAGTTGTTTACTCCATCTTTACCCCGAGGTAGCGTTTTACTTAGAGAAACTTTTGTTGACTGGAAACTCTGCCTTGGGCCCTCAAAATCCTCTTAAATTCTCTTTGAAAACTAATAGTTTATTCTTCTGTAGTTCATTTCTCCATATTATATTTTATTATAGAAAGTTAGAAGAAGCAGTTAAAACTTTTAAAATTCTGCCTGGAATTGTCTATAGCTAGATCCTTCACTTAGTGGGTACATTTCCGATTTTCTACTTTATCTCAGACAACAGTTCTGTCGAAATTTCCACCACTCCCTAAGAAGAGCTTTTTTTCCCCAGCCTCCAATAATATTTTTCTCGCTTTCCTTCAAGTTTTACCAACTACTTCCTCAAAGTCCTTTCAGTCTCTTCCAACCACCAGGTCTCAATGCCAACATATGTTTTAGATTTTAATTATAGCAGCAATACACTACCAGGTATTAGATTCTTTTTAAGTTAACAAATAACTTTTAAAGCATATACTGATTTTTTTTCAGGAGATATGTATCTTCTGGTTTTCAGCATAGTCGATGCTGAATGCAGACAAATATTTATTATAAGGGATATATTCATCATTAGCTTTATTCAGAAATGAACATTTAATATAAAATTTTTATTAAATGTACAGAAAATGTACTTTAAAAAATTTCTTGAAAAGTTTTCACTATAAAATAAAAGCATGTTTCTAAACCAAAAAAAGAATAAGTAAACATCATTTGATAACTGACGAAAATCTCTGTAGCAAGAGTCTTCAAATTATACTATTTATTTGTTTATTATTAAGATAAGTTCTCACTATGTCACCCAGGCTAGAGTGTAGTAGTGCAATCAAGACTCACTGCAGCCTCAAGCAATCCTCCCACCTCAGCCTCCCAAGTAGCAGGGAGTAGAGGTGCACACCTCACCCAGCTAATTTTTGTGTTTTTTTTTTGTAGATACGTAGTCTCACCATGTTTCTCAGGCTGGTCTCTAACTCCTGGATGCATGCAATCCTCCTGCCTCAGCCTCCCAAAGGGCTGGGATTACAGGCATGAGCCACCACACTTGGCCCAAACTACTCTTTAAACACCTCATGATTGCTCTTCATCTACTAAAAGAAGGGCTAATATTTATTTTTTTACTGAAAACATAAAGTCTTTTTTTTGTTTTTTTGTTTTTTTTTTTTCTTTTGAGACGGAGTCTCGCTCTGTCGCCCAGGCTGGAGTGCAGTGGCGCGATCTCGGCTCACTGCAAGCTCCGCCTCCTGGGTTCACGCCATTCTCCTGCCTCAGCCTCTCCGAGTAGCTGGGACTACAGGCGCCCGCCACCACGCCCGGCTAATTTTTTTTGTATTTTTAGTAGAGACAGGGTTTCACCATGGTCTCGATCTCCTGACCTCGTGATCCACCCACCTTGGCCTCCCAAAGTGCTGGGATTACAAGCGTGAGCCACCGCGCCCGGCCTGAAAACATAAAGTCTTTGTAATACATTGAGTTTGTGCACAACAGAAGATTGATTCTGCTTCCTAATTATTGTCTAAGAATGATTCAAAATAAATAATTATAAAATGAAAATATTATATCTAATACATGTCTTCTAATATTTATCTGGCTTTTAGCCAACAGTTCTATATAACTGGTCAATCATTCAGATACCTCAGGGCACTCTGCTCAACTAATTTACTATAACCTACTTAGAATTTACCCTGTTTAAAGTTAGAAGTTATGTGATTTTTTTTTAGGCTTTATTAATTAAGGCTATGGCAAACCTTGTTGATTGTGAGTCAATATGCATTCTTCTTTACTTGCAAAGTAATAAAATATTAAGCCAGGCAGATTCTGTCCAGAATACAAATCCTGTTCCCCAGCATGCCCTAAAGCTGGATGTGGCCATGAGAATAAGAACTAGTCTGTGTTTCATAGGGCGGCTTTTAGTGGTGTTCTTTGTTCTCTCCCTTTTTATCCCTTTCTTCACTGCCTGGAACAAGAACATCATCACCTTGCTCCATGCAATGAGCATCACATCCTGGGGGCAGGAACCCAGGTTTCTAATTAAAGTGTTGAGGCAAAATAAAAGCATTTTCAATTTAAGACTGAAAATTTTTTCTTCTCTCATACTCCTGAGAAAAATAGCAAACGATGCACTCTGACAAAATAGGAAAACTAATTCAAGGAAGATAGGGGATTTAAGAATGCTAGTAGCTAACTTTGTGGTAGGGAAGTATATTGAAATTCTGATGGAGGAGCAGACCTTCACTGAAGTAGGAGCTCTATAGAAATGCCCTTATGTAGAAAATTAAAGCTCTTTAGAAATGCCATCATGTAGAAAATAGATTCCATAATTTCAACACTGTAAATAAGATAGGAAAGCTATGTGATAGGATGAAAGTAATGTACATTATTTGGGTGACGGCTACACTGAAAACCTAGACATCACCTCTACACAATATACCCATGTAACGAAACTTCACTTGTACTGTCTAAATCTATATAAAAACATTTTTAAAGAAAAAATAAATAAGCAAATTAGTGAATCTGGTTGTCAAGAATTGACAAGATGGAAGAAAGAGATTTTATGTGATCTTGACAGAAGTTGTTGTTCAAATGGAAAGGATTTGGTGACATAGAATCACATATATGTTATAATTTTCCCTATTGTTCTACATATTAATTGGTTCCTCAATAAACAACATGTTGATTATATTTATCAGTTTTTCGTTTACAGATTTAACATGGCTACAAAATAGAGAAGACTGGATTTTAGCTACAGAAAAATGTAAGTATTCTCTACCCTCAAAACAAAAAAGCAATATATATTCCTGACAGAATTTTAAAGAAGGGTGTGAGGGAGAAAAGTGATAGAATGATAAATATGCAAATATCTTCATTTTACATAATAAGGAGTCAAGGATGCTGTCTAAAATTGATGCAACAAAAAATTTAGTATATTTTAAATTTATATAAGAAGTATAGTTCTAATAGAATCATCAAAAACCAGCAAAAGTATGAGGATGACAGATACTGTAAGTCAACTAACATTAACTCCTCAATTGTCATTGTGGAAAGTAAATCGATATTGTCTGAATTTGATAGATCAAGAAATAGAATTATACACATTTTATTAATAGTCGAGGTGACCACTGAAAGAAATAAAATTAGATATGCTTATAAGTAATTGCTGGGGAGTAAAAGTTGGGAAGAAAAGAAAAGGGGGACCTGTTCCTTTTCATTTATGTAATCCTGTGCTCTTTTTTGTAACTGTATAAATATATTATTTTGAAAAAATAGAAGTAATAGAAGCCATTTTTCTAATACTGTAGACTCCTTCATAATATTAAACCCTGTGTTGCTAAAATTTCAAGCTCAGGCATGGGCAATGATTTGGTCTGATTTATCTCAATACATTTCAACCAATATCTGTTAAGTTTCTACTCTGCTAAGCCTATTCCATTCTTCTTGAAATCTCTGCTTAAATGTTTTTCTCCTCCAAGAGGCTATTTCTAGCTCTTTAGTTTAGGTTATATCTTCCTAATCTCTGTTCCCATTTTACATGTTTAATTATTGCCTGCCTTCCCTCCTAGACTTTGAGCTCTGTGAAGGTAGGTACCACCACTTTTAGTTTTATCCTGCTCCACAATAGAATTAAATCATCTTCTGATGTGCAATATCAAATAAATGCGGAACTGAACACTGGCGAGTGACTCAGAGATTCAGAGTGCTTTAGCAAAAGAAGGTGAAAGTCATGAAGTAAAAGACGCATTTAAAAGTGGTATAGGCAGCATTGTATCTTAGCATACTGACAATAATAACATAGTCTAGATGGACATCTTTTAAGGATTCCTGCATTGAAGAAATGTATACTGAATACCTAAGAAGTTTTAGAAAAGATGAATCTTAGAGTCTTTCTTCATCTTTACAACACAGTTAGTTACGTGTAACTTTTCCAATTTTGTAGTAAGGTCATGCTGGGCTGAGAGTGGCTCAGTAATTTGCTGTATGTCATACAGCAAAAAAAATTTACAGTCTTATTTTCAATTCACATGTACCTTATTTCAAAGCCACATTGCCCTTAAACTTTTAAAACTCATATTATTTTATAACACTCTAAAATTTGCCCTTAAAGAAAATATGTATCCTGTGACCCCACCCAATTACTGAATGTACCAAACAAGAAACAAACAAACAAACAAACACAGAACTCGGTAGCAGCATCACCAAGTCCAGATGCTCAGTCTCTTTTGAGTAACAGGATACTTATTTAGCAAAGTCTCATGAACTTTTACATTTAGATTAGCTAGTAATCTGTGCTCTTGCTGTTGTGGTCTGCAAGTTGAATAGAAGGAAACCAAAGTAGCTTTAATTTTTTGTCCCATTTCTGTCTGTACTTACCATGACAGTTACTGCAGAGCAAGTGCTGTTCCAAATGATTTTTCAGCAAAAGGTCATCTTATCAGATGCTAGGCATTTAGTTCTGTGTATGTTTTTCTGCTTTGACTACGATTGTGAAAATGAGGCTGTTTCTGTCCAGTAGAAACCTTTGAAAGACTGTGTTATGAGTCTAAACTTGACAATCTACCTGTTAAAACAGTAAAAATGACTTTTCTGGTTTTTAATTTACAAACCTTTTCTCTGCCATGACTCTTAAATAAAAATCCTTGGCAAATACAATTTCAGAGCCTTCAAAATAGCATTTCTAACCTCTGCAGATTATAAAAATAATATACGATCATTGTAAAAAACTTACAATACACAAAATATATAAATAAATTTTCAGTGGTTTTACAAATACACCTTTAGTAAGTTTTTAATAACCTTCAATGTAAGTATTAATAATGTCACAATAGAGAAATTTATAGATGACAATACATCACCAGAATTACATTTAGATACCTCAAATATAAATATGGTTGAGGCATTGTAGCCCCTGAACTGGAAACAGTTGGATAAATACTGAAATTTGGATAGCAGAAGTACTTCTTAAAAAAAAAACTCTCACCATCATTATTTTATTTCTTCCCTGCAGCATTATTCCATTGTCATGATGAAAAAACTGAGTGTCAGATTTAACCAATGTCATATACCTACTCCTGAAAAAGAGACTTGATGCCAGTCCTCTGAATTCAGAGTTTGACCCCACATTCCTTAATCTGTACAGCATCTGTCTGATCTGGAAAATGAGTCTGCCTGCATTGTATGACTTACTGCACACCTATCAGCCCCTGTACGCCTATTACTTCATTTTTGGTCTTCCTGTGGTAAATATTAGAGTTAGTCCATTGAGTTAAAAAATATTTAAAAAGTTCTCTGCATTTCAAACATTGTGACTGTTAAAAGTAACATTAGTTATTAGCCTATTGAAAATTTCTTTTCAACTAGTTCTTTATTTCATTTTAACCACTATTCCCACTGTCACTGCCTTAGTTCAGGCTCTCAAAATTACTCTTCTGCATAATTATCATAGCAATCATTTATTCACTTAATAAATATTTATAAATACTATATTCCTGACACTGTGCTTGGTGATAGTAATTTAAAAAAGACATGTTTCCAGTTCTTAAATTATATTGATAAGCCTATGAAATTTCAGCATCTTAGAGGAGGAATCCTAAGTGGGATCTAAGCCTCCATTCTTACCCTGCCTATATCCTTCATGCTGCTGGATCATCTTTGTGTTTAAAAGCTGTCTTTGACTTCCCATTTAAGCTTGTTGCAGGATAAGAACAGGGACTCAGGAGAGAGATAGAGACTTGGCTCTCATCACTTATTAGCTATGTGATCTGAATCCATTTACATAAACTTTTCAGTTTCTTATGGTTTCTTACTCTGTTTTGCATTGCTATAACATAATACCACGCGCTGGGTAGTTTATAAAGAAAAATATAATTTCTCACAGTTCTGGAGGCTGGAAAATCTAATGTCTAGATGCTGGCACCTGGTGAGGATCTTCTTGCTGCAACATCTCATGGCAGAAGGCAGAAAGGCAACAGAGCATGCACATGAGAGAGGAAAGAGGCGGAAGTAATTTTTTTTATAAGGAATGCACTCCTGTGCCAACTAACCCACTCCCATGATAATAGCATTAACCCAGTTACAAGGGCAGAGACCTCATGAACTAATCATCTCTTCAAGGTCTTACCTCTCAACACAGTTGCATTATGAATTGTTTCCAACACACAAACTTTGGAGGGAACGTTCAAACCATAGCAGTTTCTAAGCTACCTCATTTCTCATTTTAATAAGTATTTTCTTCTTGTAGACTTGGTGTGGGGATTAAATTAAATAATGTATATAAAGTACATAACAAAGTGTCTGAAAAACAGTAAGTGTGCAATGAATGTTCAACATTATTGTCATTTAATGAACTGGTCCTTCTCTCTGCAGGCTTTCCTCTCATCCTTTCCCTAAATGACCCCTACTACTGTACCAAATTACTTGTAGAATTAACATACAGAGTCCTTCATGCCCTATATATTGCCATAGAATCACAAGGGGGGGACAATCTATACCATTAATTTAGTTAATTGAATCAGTTACTTGATAAACAACAGTAAGCAAAGATTAGTGAGATACAGTAAATTTTCTGACATGGCAAGATGCTCTTTATCAGCATCTAAAACTAGAATGTACTCATGAAATAATAATTTCTCCTTCTTGAAGCTTGAGTAGGAAAGAGCATATTTCAGAAGACTTACACTGGTGAGATATAATTAATTTTAAATATTCTAGGACCTTGCTATTCAAAGTGTAGTCCCTGAAACTACAACATCTACTTCTCTTGGAGGCCTATTAGAAATCACAATTTCATGGCTCACCCTAGATCTACTGAATTGAATCTGCATTTTAACATGATATTCAAGTGATTAATACAACATTAAAGATTGAGGAGAAATACTGTCTGGGACAGTGGTTGCCAAACTTGGCCACACAGTAGAATCAACTGAGCAGCTTACAAACAAAACAGGCACATGATTTTCAGGACCCAAGCTCAGAAGCTCTACTTTAATTGAGAAGAGTTTAAGGATGGGTATTGTTTAAAGCTTTTCAGGTAATTCTAATATACAGCTGTGGTTGAGAATCAGAGCTGGGAAAGTATAGCTATATCATGCAGCAATAGATCCCCAATATTTCTCTAACGCACTTTATGCATAGACCCAATAATTTATGGACCCTCTCACCACATTCTACCCCCACACTACAGGAGTTATGAACAAAGAGACATGGCCACTCTTCTGCAGAGCAACAGTAACTAAAAAGAAAAAAAAAACCTTGGAAATTTAATTAAAATTGATAATTTTAGGAGATAGTAGATGAGATGGAGGGAGACTAAATATGTATAATTTTGTAGAAAAAAAGTGACTGATTCTAGAGAAAATGAAAAGATACAGTGCAATGGGCTGAGCGTTTGCGTCTTCTTAAAATTCATATGCGGAAGCCCTACTCCCAGTGCGATGGCATTTAGGAGGAGGTGCCTTTGGGAAGTAATTAGGTAATAAGAGTTGAGCCCTCATTAATGGAATTAGTGTCTTTATAGGAAAAGACCAGAATGCTAGCTAGCTCTGCTTCGACCACATGAGGATACATGAGAAGTTGGTCATCTGCGAACTGAATGAGAGCCCTCACCAGAAGCCAGCAATGCTGGCAGCCTGATGGGACTGCCACTTCTAGAACTGTGAGAAATAAATTTCTATCATTTACAACCCACTAAGTCAATGATACTTTGTTGTAGTAATCTGGACTGACTGAGACATGTGGACATTTGATAGCAAAAAAAGATCTAAAGACTGCAGGGTATGGAGAAGGGATCAGAAACTTGGAGAATGAGGAAGATGTACTGGGACCCTCACAATGAGGCCTAGACAGTGAGGCCTTTCCTCTAATGGGATAAAAAGAAGTGAGATATTTGACTTCCTGTCTATCTACTTGTCTCGATTCTCCTTGCTTTCACCTGCCATGCCACCCAGCAGATACTTGGAGATAATTATTTGAATATCTTAAGAACCTTCACCAAAATCTGGTATTTTATAAAAAGATGGGTGAAATGGTATCTGCACTAGAGAATAGTATTTCTTTCTTTGCACCACAGACTGGAAGCCACTGCTGTGTTTGCTATCTGGAGACACCAGCAGGAGAAACCATAAAGCTTATCTCCAGACTCACCCCACCTCACTGGAAACTCAACCAAAGTTTCATTCCCTATCAAACAGAGAAAAAAGTCTCATAAAGGTTTCATGTGTTCCATGTAAGCACCATATATAATAAATCTCAAACCTTTTCTTAAATTGGAGAATGTTTCAAAAGCAATAAAACTTTAATGTAACTATTTTATCTCCTTCCAGGGAGCAAACCGAAAGGCCCAGAACTGCCTTTCATTGTTTATTGTAATTCTTGTGTGGAAATCATCTTGCATATTTCTTTGACTAGATTTTTTAATATTATTTACTATCATTTAGCATTATAAAACAATGTTACTGTGTGTTGCTACTAATAGTTGCAGACTAAATTCACGTTTAATTTTCTATAAGCTAATTATTCTTAAAACCAACCTTTTCTCAGCTTTTATCCCCCTTGTTCTCTACTATATTTAACACCATTAATCAGCCCATCCTTGAAGCTCTCCTCCCTTGATTTTTGTGACACGTCTTGTTTCCTTCAAATGTGTTAGTGTCACATAAAATACTTTTTATGTATTATAGAGTGCTGCTTTTTCAAATTTGTTTAAAGACAATCCATAACAATAAGTACATTTCAATTTTTTTATTATGCTTTATGTTCTGGGATACATGTGCAGGACATACAGGTTTGTTACATAGGTATACATGTGCCATTGTGGTTTGCTGCACCCATCAACCCGTCATCTACAGTAGGTATTTCTCTTAATACTATCCCTCCCCTTGCCCCACATCCCCAAACAGGCCCCAATGTGTAATGTTCCCCTCCCTGTGTCCATGTGTTCTCACTATTCAACTCCTACTTATGAGTCAGAGCATGCAGTGTTTGGTTTTCTGTTCCTGGGTTAGTTTGCAGAGAATGATGGTTTCCAGCTTCATCCATGCCCCTGCAAAAGACATGAACTCATGAACTCCTTCTTTTTTATGGCTGCATAGTATTCCATGGTGTATATGTGCCACATTTTCTTTATCCAGTCTATCACTGTTGGGCATTTGGGTTCGTTCCAAGTCTTTGCTATTGTGAATAGTGCTGCAATAAACATATGTGTGTATGTGTCTTTTTAGTAGAATGATTTATAATCCTTTGGGTATATGCCCGGTAACGGGATTGCTGGGTCAAATGATATTTCTTGTTCTAGATCCTTGAGGAATCGCCACACTGTCTTTCACAATGCTTGAACTAATTTACACTCCCACCAACAGTGTAAAAGTGTTCCTATTTCTCCATAGCCTTGCCAGCATCGGTTGTTTCCTGACTTTTTAATGATAGCTATTCTTTTTTGTTTTTTGAGACAGAGTCTTGCTCTGTTGCCCAGGCTGTAGTGCAGTGGCATGATCTTGGCTCACTGCAACCTCTGCCTCCCGGGTTAGAGTGATTCTCCTGCCTCAGCCTCTTGAGTAGCTGGGATTACAGGCACCAGCCACCGCATCCAGCTAATTTATGTATTTTTATTAGAGATGGGTTTTCACCATGTTGGCCAGGTTGGTCTCGAACTCCTGACCTCAGGTGATCTGCCAACCCTGGCTTCCCATAATGCTGGGATTACAGGCGTAAGCCATAATGATACCTATTCTAACTGGCATGAGATCGTATCTCATTGTGGTTTTGATGTGCATTTCTCTAATGACCAGTGATGATGAGCTTTTTTTCATATGTTTCTTAGCCACATAAATGTCTCCTTTTGAGAAGTGTGTGTTCATATCCTTCACTGACTTTTTGATGGGGTTTTTTTTTTCATGTAAATTTGTTTAAGTTCTTTGTAGACTGTGTATATTAGCCCTTTGTCAGATGGAGATAGCAAAATTTTTCTCACAATCTGTAGGTTGCCTGTTCACTCTGATGATAGTTTCTTTTGCTGTGCAAAAGCTCTTTAGTGTAATTAGGTCCCATTTGTCGGTTTTGGCTTTGTTGCCATTGCTTTTGGTGTTTTAGTCATGAAGTCTTTGCCCATGCCCATGGTATTGCCTAGGTTTTCTTCTACAGGTTTTATGGTTTTAGGTCTTATGTTTATGTCTTTAATCCATCTTGAGTTAATTTTTGTGTAAGGTGTAAGGAAGGGGTCCAGTTTCAGTTTTCTGCATATGGCTAGCCAGTTTTCCCAAAGTCATTTATTAAATAGGGAATCCTTTCCCCATTGCTTGTTGGTGTCAGGTTTGTCAAAGATCAGTTGGTTGTAGATGTGTGGTGTTATTTCTGAGGCCTCCGTTCTGTTCCATTGGTCTATATATTTTTTTTGGTACCCATACCATTCTGTTTTGGTGACTCGTAGTATAGTTTAGTTCTAGCCTTGTAGTATAGTTTGAAGACAGGTAGTGTGATGCCTCCAACTTCATTCTTTTTGCTTAGGATTGTCTTGGCTATATGGGCTCCTTTTTGGTTCCATATGAAATTTAAAGTAGTTTTTTCTCATTCTGTGAAGAAAGTCAATGGTAGCTTGATGGGGATAGTATTGAATCTATAAATTACTTTGGGCAGTATGGCCATTTTCACAGTACTGATTCTTCCTATCCATGAGCATGAAGTGTTTTTCCATTTGTTTGTGTCCTCTCTTATTTCCTTGAGCAGTGGTTTGTAGTTCTCCTTGAAGAGGTCCTTCACATCCCTTGTAAGTTGGATTCCTGGGTATTTTATTCTCTTTGTCGCAATTGTGAATGGGAGTTCACTTATGATTTGGCTCTCTATCATTGGTGTATAAGAATGCTTGTGATTTTTGCACACTGATTTGCATCCTGAGACTTTGCTAAAGTTGCTTATCAGCTTAAGGAGTTTTGGGGCTGAGACGATGGGGTTTTCTAAATATACAATCATGTCATCTGCAAAAAGAGGCAATTTGATTTCCTCTCTTCCTGTTTGAATACCCTTTATTTTTTTCTCTTGCCTGATTGCCCTGGCAAGGTAACTTGCAATATTATGTTGAATAGAAGTGGTAAGAGAGGGCATCATTGTCTTGTGATGATTTTCAAAAGGAATTCTTCCAGCTTTTGCCCATTCATTATGATAGTGGCTGTGGGTTTGTCATAAATAGCTATTATTTTTATTTTAATTTTTAATCTAATGATTCTCTTACACACACACACACTCACACACATACACACAATCACTAGAATAAAGTGTTACAAAAATACTTATTTTTACCATGAGTGACACATTCTACTTTTCTTTTCCAAATCTTTCTTATTAAAATGCTGTCTGTTCCTCATTAAACTGTAAAGTTAATTTCTCAAGAAAAAGGCACAACCTGTAGTTTTAAAATCACTAACTTTATAATACATTTCTGAAGGAAGTACTGTTTGTTCTATTTTACACAAAAGGAAACTGAACCTGAGAAGACTCATGTAACTGTTGAATTCCAGACAATGTCAGATCTGGGACTTGAATTCAGTTCTCATAGACACCGAAATCCATATTTTTATCTGCTGTACTATCTTGTGTCAACCATTGATCATTTATGTCTCATTTTAATTTAGCATTTGCAGAGGAACTCATCAAGCTCCTTTAATTCTTTCGGCAGTTTATCTTTCTGTCTCTTCGTATCTCTATTATGGAAACCTTCTTATAATTCATTGCCTCACATTTAGACTATTACAACAGATTCTTTAACTTTTCTTCCTTTCTTCAGATCTGCCCACTCCCATTCGTCCCATAGGTAAATTACCATCTAGATCAAAGAGAAAGAACAATTCCTCAGTTACATTTATTTATGTTCTTTCAGTCCCAGGCACAGGTCTGAACACAGAAGATCAGTTTAATAACTACTTAAAAGTTGTTCTCTTGAGTTCATTGGATTTAGTTCAGTCTTTAGATCAAAGTCTGCAGAATCTAGACATTCCATCAGATTTACTGGGAATAAACTGAAAGAAATCTAGTATCTGATCACACAGTAAGAATTCTGCTGAGAAGAAGTGAGACTGTAGGACAAACTTTATCAAGTAACTTACTATTGAGTCAAAATCAGAGCAGAATTCTCAAGACTCACATGTGTTTATTACACATCTTACTATTATTCCAATACCAGTTAGGCATGAGATCATGCCCCAAAATTATCATTAGTAATAACATTTTCATTCAAGTCAAGCAGTAAGAAATTCTGGAAGCAACGTGCTTGGTTTTAATCCCAGCTGATAGATATCTCCTGCCACTCACCCCAGAGCAAACCAGGCTGGTTAACCTGCCCCATCTCCATCCCACAGTGTTTTACCCCACACAGGGTCCTAGTCAGAATTCCAACCCAGACAAGAGAACCAATATAAAAACAGGGCTGATATGGTTTGGCTGTGTCCCCACCCAAAGCTCATCTCCAACTGCAATCCAAATTGTAATCCCTACATGTCAAGGGTGGGGTAGGGGTCGTCCTGGTGGGAGGTGATTGGATCGTGGGGACAGTTTCCCCATGCCATTCTCATGATGGTGAGTGATTTCTCACAGGATCTGGTTGTTTGATAAGTTTCTGGCAGTTTCCCCTGCCTCACTCTCTCTCCTGCTGCCATGTAAGAAGTGCCTTGCTTCCCCTTCTGCTATTATTGTAAGTTTCCTGAGGCCTTCCCAGCCATGTGGAACTGTGAGTCAGTTAAACCTCTTTTCTTTATAAATTACCCAGTCTCAGGTATTCTTTATAGCACTGTGAAAACAAACTAATACAAAGACTATTTACAGCAGAGGAAATCTGTATTAGCAATATTGGTGATAAAATAATCTCTCAACCTAGAAATCTTTCCTATAAAAGTAGTAGAGAAACAAAAAAAAATTCATTATTGAATAAGAATTAATCTAGAATGTGAGCATATCACAGGCAATCCACGAAGAGATTGCAAAGACAGAAAGAAATTTTATAAACCAAGCAGATACAGCCCATTACACACATATCTTATTGAGATAAATTATAACTAGTCTTCAAGTAAGAGGGCTTGACAGCACCATTTTAACTTTACCAAATAACTGGGGTGACCATTTATTTTAGCTAATTGGAATTGGCTTTACTTAGAAGAGAAACAAACATCTTTTTTTTTTTTTTTTTTTTTTTTTTTTTTTTTTTTATGACAGGAGGTAGTTTTGCAACTTGGAGGGAAGTGCCTACCCAAGTTAGACTCCTATCCACCCACAGAAACTGGCAGGCAGGGTGCTAACTCCTTTGATGTTTACATTTCAAAGAGACAGCTTCCAGGTCCTTGAGAAAGACATTCCTGGATGATTAAGCTGAAAAAAGTCTTGCCTAGGTTTCAAAAGGATGTATTTTTTTTTCAGAAATAGTATCAAGTATGTATAATTACAAGTTTTCTAAAGTAAATGCTCAAAATAAAAGGAGGGGAGGGGAATCTCTTATTTTCATAAAGCATGGATCTAGCTTTTTAAAATTGCATTTTATTTATTTTTCTAAATGGCTGTAAAACTGTGGTCCTACCACTATTGAAAAATTCTTTTCACCATGATCTGAAATTCCACATTTATCATAAACTACCTCACATATGTATTTTTGAGTTTATATTCCTTCCTAGCTCTATCAAATTCATTGATAAACCAATAGTATTTTTTAAATTTTAGCTGCATAATATGCTTTAATATTTTAGAATGCTATTCTTTCTCATTATTCTTCTCTTACTAAAGATTCCCAGATATTCTGAGATCTTTTATTTTCACAGAATTCATTTAAAAGCAACTTGTCTAGATCCAACAATCCCCATATTTTTAGATATCTGTATCTAAATAGATATTTGGGTATAGTTATAGATATAAATGTCTTGGAAGGAGGCATGCAAGAGACTTCTAGATATTACCTAATTCAGTGTCTCATCTTTAGGGTGGATTGGTGGATTAAATATCTTTCTAAATCTATGACCCTCACTTGTATTCTTAATGATTCCTAAGAGTACATGGTAGATGTTGACATTTAGTTAGCAATTGGTAGAAAGGCTTTTACAGATTACATTTTTGAAAACCAATCTGATGTATTTTTAGAGGGCTGTAATTAGAAGGCATAAATACACAAATGATCAAATTTATCAAGTTATCAATTTACTGAAATCAAACTTTATGCTTTATTATTCATCTAGGTCTGCTGTCCATTTAAATTTAGTGAAAAATATAATCCAAATTAAAATAATTTGATGAGAAATACTACAGAATAACTAGTATACTTTTAATGTAAGCATATAGAGCTTTTAAAATTTATCTTTTTAAAATTTAAAATGGCATGTACATGATTTTAGAAGCCTAATAGTGGTACAAGACTTATAATAGTTTCTTGCCCTAGTTCTCCTTACCCTTAGGCACTTTCCCCAGAGTTAATTAATTCCATTGTCTTTGCTGGTTCTGCTGGAATTCACTTCCAGAGTTGTTAAAAAAAAAAAAAATGCTTTTAGTCTGGGAGCAATGACTCTGGATTGTAAATCCCAACACTTTGGAAGGCCAAGGCAGGAGGATTGCTTGAGCCTAGGAATTTGAGGACCAGCCTAGGCAACATAGCAAGACCCCATCTCCACACACACACACAAAAATTAGATGGGTGTGGTAGTGAACACCTATAGTCTCAGTTATTGGCAGGCCAAGGCAGGAAGATCACTTGAACCCGGGATGTTGAGGCTGCAGTGAACCATGATTGCACCACTACACTCTAGCCTGGACAACAGAGTAAGAATCTGTTTCAAAAAAAAAAAAAAGAGTCTTCAGTGTGCTTTCTTATTCTTTATTTATCCTGTTACTGATTTATCCTCTTACTGTTGTATAACACTTCATAAACGAAAGGATACTTGAATTGAATTTTGAAAGATGAGGCCCTCTCCAGGACTGCAGTGGGAATTTGGGATGGGAAAGGCAGGCTAAGTGTAAGGAGCAATACGAACAGAGGCACATACAGAAGTACCATGGACACCATTTGAAACCCCTATAGGAATCTCTAAATGCAACGCTTAAATTATTGATCAATCAGGAAACTTGTTTCTTACCATGCGTGTGTAAGCAAAGAAAGAGAGAGAGCTGATATATATTACATGATATTTAATAGCCAGTAAAATCTGCAAACAAATATATGCAGGGTATATACAGGAACCGTTCTGGCACTTCCTGGTTTTTGGTTTATTCATTCAAACCTTTAGCTCAACAAAAGAATGTTTAAACAACGACATGGAAACAAAAAGTAAACTAGCATTGTTTGCTAATTTATAGGACTCAACAAACAGTTTGTGTGCTAAAAAAACCTTTGTGAAGGTATCTGCTGCATTGAAATACAGACAATTTGGCCAAGAACAAGGTAGACAGCAAGAGCTTACATCTCTAATCAACTAATTGTTGCCCTTGCTTACTTGAGATTTAGCATCTACCCTACAACATAGTAAACCATAACAAATATTTATTAATTGAATAAATAAATGATCATATGGGCAAATAAGTATAATCACAGCCCTAAACCAAAGGAAACATAATGGAGGTTCTGGAAAGAGGGCATAAGGAGAAAAAAAATTCTAGCACAAGGCGAATGGATTACCTGAAGTCAGGAGTTTGAGACCAGCCTGGCCAACATGGCGAAACTTCATCTCTACTAAAAATACAAAAATTAGCTGGGCATAGTGGCATGTGCCTCTAATCTCAGCTACTCGGGAGGCTGAGGCAGGAGAATGGCTTGAACCTGGGAAGCAAAGGTTGCAGTGAACTGAGATCACACCACTTCATTCCAGCCTGGGTGATAGGGCAAAACTCCATCAAGGGGAAGGGAGGGGATGGGAGGGGAGGGGAGGGGAGGGGGAAACCCACATCTTCAGGAGTAATAGCAACACTACAAATCCATGGGGAGTTATCCGAAGAAACATACCCTAACTTGGGAAGAGGCAAGTCAAAGAAAATAATTAAAACTATTCACTAAAAGAAATGGGAGGGTTACCTCAATTCAGGGGAACAGTAATTAGTAGGATTAACCATAGAGATATACAGTGAGCTCTCTATTCATATATGTCAAGCCTTGAATACAGGTCAACTTCTATCTCCAAGGGATCAATAATGAATGCTGTAAACTCTGACTAGTTTGGATCTGAAATATGAAATCTCTTGGCACCATTATGAGATGGGGTGGAGGAGCCAATCCTGCAACAATGGTCTGGGCAGAAGTTCATGCAAATATGCATGATGTTTTAATGAAAATGTGATGTTGCCAATGCTACCTTCACACGTGCAGTCATATTACCATGACAACCAGTAGCTCTCTAGAGTTCAGATGTGGAGTAATGACTTGCTTATGCCTGAACATTTAACTTAACAGTTTTTCATGCTGCTAACAATGATTAAATTGAAAAAGAACTCTGAGCCAAATCTGACAGATATGGGAAACATTCATTTCTGAAAGCAGTATCTAAAATAATTGCTGGCTACATTTGCTTCCTAATTCTGAGAAAAAAAATTCCACACTGTGTGGCAATACAAAAGCCATGCTTATGAGTTTTTGGGTGGTGAATGCTAGAATTATTAAGTGAAGACGATTTTGCAGCATGAACTTGAATAATAATACAACCAGGGCAGTATTTGAAACGCTTCACTGACAACTACTTCTCCGGGAAAGGAGGGACCCAAAAGCCAGGTCAATTAATTACATCTCTAAAGAAATCTTTTCTCCTGGAAGACTTCTTGTTTTTAATTCATGCCACATCACTGGCACATTGCTGAGTAGTAAATCACACCCTTTAAACACTTATCATGTTCCCTGGTCCCTTGACTGCCTTCTGGTGACTTTTTAAACATAAACAACTGCCAGGTACTGACATAATTTAAGGGACAAGAGAAAAACAGGTTTCACTTGTTTGTTTTTTTACAGCTGAGACTGAGCAGGTTTATTGGCACATGGAGAAAGGTAGCAGTATTTCATGCTCCCTAAACTTAGTCTCCATTAGCACTTACTCAGGATACCTCATAAAACAAAATACACTTTATGATTAATTACATGGGATGGGGGGTACATGGGGTAGAGCAATGAGAACAGGGTAAATGACTCCCTGTTATCTATTCAGGGTCTGAAACAAAGATACTTGTAGAAAATTAAAGTTGAACTAACTTGTCTCCAAGGGCAAGGAAATCCAACTTCATAGTGGTGTGGGGGAGACAGGAAAGAGAAGAAAAGGAGGAGAGATTTTTGGGAAGGAAACTGGCATTTGTGACAGGGTTAACTTTCTAAATACAGCTCAATGTTTTAATATAAGATCTTGTTTAATCTTTACCTCAGCCCCAGGACCCAGAATGATTGTACAGATCCCTTGCTTCCTGTATTTGGAGGCCAGTAGTCTTGTACCCTGAGTATGAGCACCAGAAACAAGAAACTATCTTTTTACTTAAGCAAAAGAGTCATTTTCTTGCCAAGCCATTAGCTAGAGGGACTGCATTAGCTCAGAGTCGATGCCCTTTACTAATTCATGCAAAACTTCCTTAAACTTTAGTGGTGGTCTCCTTTCTCCAACAGGTTTGTACTGTTACCCCAATTTAAGACATAAAGAAACCAACTGCAGAAAGATTAAGTACATTACTGAAAGTCATTTAATAAACTAAGAGTTAATTTTAATATCTCAGTATGTCCACTTTCAAGACTCTTACTCTTACCATTTGGCCATGCTTGATAAGTCTGGGCCTTCGGTAACCAAGTCTCTGGATGGAATGAATTGCTTCCTAACTACAGCTGATACCGCCCATATATAGGTGTTTAATTAAAGCCTGGAAGCCAAGACTAGTGCCTACCTCTTCTGTTCCTAGATTATTTCCCAGGCTCAGTAGTACCCCAGAATACTTCAAATATGTTGACCTATCCTCCCATTGAAGGCATTTATTATTTTCATTTCCACATTGAGCCCATGTTTATCTCATGTAGCTCCTTACTGTGAGGTCACCCAAAGATTCATTGGCACAAATGGTAAGTTGGTAACTATGCCATAGGCCAGTTTGCATTCCTTTCTTCAATTGTCAGATTCTTTTATTAGAATAAATTTACTACATTCTAGGAACCTCTCACTGGGTATACGCCATAAACATGTCTCTTTACTTCAATTGTCCTATGCATCTGATTAGATTATTTATGTTTACCATTACAAATCATAAGTGCAAAGAGGCAGGAAAAATAGATACCAAGGAATTAACACTCTCAGTTTTCACCTAAATTTAATTACACATCTTAGCAGGTAACTTGAAACTCAGTGCCTTTTGGCCATGCTTTAACTTTGCCTGATCACCAAACTTAACATACTATCTCATAATTTTGATTTTCCATTTATTCCTCAACTGCATCATAAATATTTTACAAATATTTATTAAGTGCCTGTCATATGCTAAATGCTGTATTTCTGTGCTAGAAATAAGTAGCAATACAAAAATCATGGGTCCTGCTCTCAAGAAACTTAATTTAGTGAGAGAAACAGATATTAAATAAATGCATATATAATGGCACAATTACAAAAAATAGTTTCAAGAAGAATAGAAAAAGGAATTCAGAAAGAGAATAATGAGAGGAAGGAGTCTATTTTAAATGAGTGCTATGGAAAGCTGTCTGAGGAGATGAAGATGAAGCCTAAAGGAAGTACGAGAATTAACCAGTATATCTGGTAAATATTTAACAGCTGCTTTTCCAAGGATAAAAAAAGACCTGATTTGTACTAGTAGTTGATTTCTGTACTATAAATATATCCACTCTGTGGCCAATTTCAAACTACCAAGGTGAGGTCACTGAATATGGATTTAGGGAGACATATGAATACCAATATTTTATATTTCTGTTATGTAAATATAATAGACGCAAATAATCTAAAGAGTATAGATAGATAATAATCAAATCAAATAATCAAATGCAGCAAAATAGCTAGAAATGGATGAGTTTTTAGAATGTATTACCATTGCTTTAAGTGTAATTAATTATGTTTATATATTTAATTTTTAATAATTGCTGTGTTTGGCAACCGGCTTCTGAAAATTTAACAATTGACCCTCAGGAGCTGGTGTGAGATGGCTCCAGTACAACACCAGAACTTGAGCAAAGAGTAGGCAGAAAAGTAAGGAAGACAGAGGAGACAATACATGGGAAGTCTCTGAATTGAGAAATAGCTTGATACATTAAACCCGTTATTAGCAATCCCATCATGCTGATGCTCTCCATCTGCTATGGGTTGCATTGTGTCTTCCAGAAATATATGTTGAAGTCCTATACCCTGGCATCTACGAATGTGACCTCATTTGGAAGTTGGGTCTTTGCAGGTATAATCGAGTTAAGACGAGGTCAGTTAGGGAGAGCTCAAATCCAGTATGACTGTTGTCTTCGTAAGAAAAGAGAAATTTGGACACAGACACACACACACATACATAAAAGATGAACACATGAAGATAAAAACACACAGGGAGAATGCCATGTGATGACAGAGACAGAGATTGGAGCGACGCATTTGTAAGCCAAGGAATGCCAAGGATCAATGACCTCTGTCAGAAGCTAGGAAGAGACAAGGAAGATTTTCTCCTACGGGTTTCACAGGGAGCATGGCCCTCCCAATATCTTGATTTGGGGCCTTTGATTCCGGCACCTTTGATTTTTTAGCCCCCAGAACTATGAAACAAACAAAAATTCTGTAGTTTTACATGAGTTTTATGTCTGTAGTTTCGTGGTATTTTGTGACAGCAATTGTGATGGTTAATTTTAGATGTCAACTTGACTGGATTAAGGAGTACTTAGAGAACTGATAAAGCATTATTTCCATGAGGTATGTCTGTGAGCATGTTTCTGAGGAGACTGGTTCATGAATTGTGAGTTGGTTGACTGAATGGGGAAAGATCTGCCCTCAATGTGTGTGGTTAACATCCAAACGGCTGTGGACCCAGGTAGAACAAAAAGCCAGAAGAAAGGCAAATTTACTCTCCCTCTTTCTCTCTCTCTCTTCTGGAGCTGGGACACCCTTCTTCTCCTGCCTTTGGACATCAGAACTCTAAGCTCTCTGGCCTTTGGACTCCAGAACTTACACCAGCAACTCCCTGAGTTCTCAGGCCTTTAGCCTCAGATTGAGTTACACCATTTGTTTACCTGGTTCTGAGGTTTTCAGAGTTGGACTAAGCAATGCTATCAGCATTTTAGGGTTTCCAGGTTGCAGAAAGCCTGTCATGGGAGCTAATTCCCCTAAAAAAATCCCATCTCATCTCATCTCTCTCTCTCTCTCGATATATATATATATATCAATAGATATATATAGATATATCTCCTATCAGTTCTCTCTCCCTGAAGAACCCTAACACAGCAGCTCTAGGAAACGAATATACCACCTCTCTTTCAAAGTTTGTTCTATCCTATCCATAGTATCTCTTATGGTAATTCCATAAAGGATTAAAGTACATTTAATCAGTAGGCAAATATATAATGATAAGCCTGTAATTCTTCAATATATAAGCAGAAGGTGGAAGAAAGCTAAGGGATATAAGGCAGATGAAGTGCAACCCAGCAGGTAAATTGCTAGGAAACATGGATTCCATCCAAATATAACAAATCACCATTTGGTCAGAAAATTATTCTTCTATCCATTAGCTAGCTGACCTTGAACAATCTATACAACTGTCTGCAGTGTCTATCGTACAGCATTGCTGTGATGACTGGAGCTAATTTATATGTCAAAGCATAGGTTTGTAAAAATAGTACTAAAATGACAGTGATAATAATTGCTAATGTTAAGTTATATTCAGCAAGTTGTTGAATTTCTCTAGACTTTAATTTCCTCATGTGGAATTCTTTTCACCACATTTTACAGGAATATTATTTACTAATTCATTCAATAAATATCACCTAAGCATCTACACTGTGCTAGACACTGTCGTTGGTGCTGGGGACAAACGGCAGTGAACAAAACAAAATTCTTGCTCTTGTGGAGCTTCCTTTCTTGTGGGGGAGGCTGACCACAAACAAGCAAATCCACAGAATGTCAGATGGCGATAAATGCTGTGGAAAAAAAGGGGAGCACAATTGGAAAAACAGAATTAGAGGTGGTGGGAAAGTGAGCAGCGGCCTTTGCTATGTTATATACCGTAGTCAGAAACAAGGTGATTTCAGAGATCATACATGAATATGCCCTGTAGATGTATGAGGAAAGTACATCCCAGGGAAAGGGAACAGCAAGTACAAATGCTGTGAGCTGAGGCAATGCCTGTTTTGTTAGATAAATAGCAATAGGGTAAGTGTTACTGAGATCAGAGTTACTTCCAAAAACCTCCAGGCATTAGGACACTGTAATCCAAGGCATTAATTAATAAGCACCTATATTCACTTGTTGCATGCTAAATATTCCTAACATTAGATTAATTATAAATATTCTTCTTTATAATATCTAATGAAAATCTTATCAATGCAGATGTAAGTTCACATGAGATATAGAAATTAAAAATGAGAAAACAGAATTGAGACTTGGGGGAATTAGAAAGGAGTCGATGAAAAAAAAGGAGCCTTAAGAAAAACTATCATCTGCCCAAATTCCATGGAAGCTTTTTGTTAGATAATACAACTATGGTTTATCCTCTCCTCTCCCTTCCCTTCTCTGACCCTTCTTCTCCTCCCCACCCCTTTTATCCAATCTATCCCACCCACTGATGCCAATATAAGTAACCTGCCCATATCTCTCTCTACTGTTTAAAAATCAGCTGATTTATTCCTACTGCCTTCAGCCTAAAGGACTTAATATGGCACACAAGATAAATCAAAACTTGGTCTTTATTTCTGATACTGGTTTTTCATCCTCATAAGGCTCAAGAGCTAACCATATGAGACTATGCATTTGTCATCTGTCAAGACCTAGCTCAAAGATTCTTTTCTGAAACTGTTCCTGACATTCCTTGAAGAATGGGCTCCTCCTTCTTTCATAATTTTATGGTGTTAATGCTTTTATGAAACTTTTCACTTATGCTTTGTGTATTTATGATTCTGTCTAACAATTAGATCATATGATACCATTTGGCTCTGCGTCCCCGACCAAATCTTATCTTGAATTGTAATCCCCACATGTTGAGGGAGGGACCTGGTGGGAGGTAATTGGATTATTGGGGAGATTTTCCCCCATGCTGTTCTCCTGATAGTGAGTGAGTTCTCATGAGATCTGATGATTTGAAAGTGTGGCACTTCCCCTCCACCCACACTCTTTCTCTCTCTCCTGCTGCCTTGTGAAAAACGTGCCTGCTTCCTCTTCACCTTTTGCCGTGATTGTAAGTTTCCTGAGGCCTCTCCAGCCATGCAGAACTGTGAGTCAATTTAACCTTTGTTTATAAATTACCAGGTCTCAGGTAGTATCTTTGTAGCAGTGTGAGAATGGACTAATACATCATAATATTCTGAAAAGAGGCCCTACGTTTCATTTTCAACACTTCATTGTCAATTTGCATGGTACCTGAAACAATGGTTTAGCTCCTCGAATCTTTGTTAACAACTCATAAATACTTTTTGTTAAATTACCAGAAGTTTCCACTGTTTAGATAGATGGGAGAGGTAGTTTGCAGGTGGTAGGGAGATGATTTTATGCCACTCTTACTTCTGGCTTGGTTTCTACATTCTGAACCTGGGAAGTGGCTCCTTGGGAGACTGATATACTCCAACAATATCACTTATCTCTACCTCTGAATCTCAACTCCAACCCCATTTGACCTCTCTGCTATATATTTTTGCCTTTCCAAATGCTTTCTGACAATAACTTCAAAAAAATACAGAAAAACATGCTTTTTTTAATTCCCTGAGCTCATTAAATGAAACCAAATCTTCCAGAGTCTTTAAATTTTGTATGCCAAATTTAGTAACTTTGATAGACAGTTGATCCCTGCTTTCACCTCCAAATTTTGAACATGCAATTTTAATTTTCCTCTGATTATTGTAGAAAATGAATTTATATGAGTGAAATTACAATTTTGAGTGTTTGCTGTATTATTTGTCTTTCTTAACATGACTTTTTTTAGCAATAAGCTTTTATTTCTAATATTAAACTTTATAATAAATTTTACAGTATTTTGGAAATACAGAATGTGACACTTGCAAGTTTGTAAGTTCAACTTTTCAAAACAAAAGCCTTCAATTTTCAGCTTTTATTCCTATACGTATAATTTAAATTTCTTCTAATGACATTCTAATTTAGAGGAGTTTACTGAACAGTAGCCTTGCCTTCGACATGGCAAGACCGTTTAGATAAATAAAAGGCTTTGTGGTTGGGGAGGAACACATTTGAAATGTACCATATTATAAAAGATCTACTAATAATAGAGAGTAGATAATTAATCTATTAGTAGGTAATAATAGAGAGTAGATAATTAATCTATTAATAGATTAGTTAGATATTAATCTATAACTAATGATAGAATGCACTGCATGTTTCCTTAAATTGCAAATCCTGAACTGTATTAGTCCATTCTCACAATGCTTTAAAGAACTACCTGAGACTGAGTAATTTATAAAGAAAATAGGTTGATTGGCTTGCAGTTCTGCAGGCTATACAAGGAGCATGGCTGGGGAGGCCTCAGGAAAATTACAATCATGGTGGAGGGGTGAAGTGAAAGCAGGCACGTCTTATATGACAGGAACAGGAGGAACAGAGCAAAGAGGAAGGTGCTATACATTTTTAAACAATCAGATACTGTCTTCCCATCTCATGCACTATCACAACAACAACAAAGGAGAAAATTCGGCCCCAGGGTTCAATCACCTCCTAGCAGGCCCCTCCTTCAACATTGGGGATTATAATTAAACATGAGATTTGGGCAGGGACACAAATCCAAACCACACTGTGAACCTTGACTCTAAGAGTAGTGACAAGTGGGTAACTGGGTAGCCTTTTAATAAAAATAAGGTGGAGCTTGTTTGTTTGCAACTCAGAACTTGACACACTTGCCAAAAGATCAACATTACATTTCTTCAGGGAAATGGGAATTTTGGTTTTCTAATTTTGGAGGAGTTTTTTTTGTTTGTTTGTTTGTTTTATAGTTTCCTATCCCAATGTGCATAGTGGGCTCATTCTTCCCTTTGTAGCAGTTTTGCAGAGTCTTCAACCAGCATTAAGAGCCACTCATCTAGAACCAGATCTTCCAATTGCAGCTTAATATTTATGTTCTGGAACTTGGAAGATCCAGTCATGGAAATATCCTGTAACTTGGCTCAGTTGTGTGAAGTGAAAATTTATCCCCCAGTTTTCTTGGCCATATTCTGAAATAAAAGCAGGATAACTTAAAAGTCTGCTTACTGATATCTAAAAATACCTGCTGGGATTTTGACTGGGATTTAGCCAGTGAACATATAGCTCAATTTGAGGAGAATTTACATCTTAAAATATTGAGTGTTCCTATTCATGAACATATATTCTGTTGTCTTTATTTAAGTCTTCCTTAATTATGAACATATATAAAAGATTTCTCAATAATGATTTACAGTTTTCTCTGTTAAGATTCTTGCAGGACTATTTTTTGGTATATGATATATCAATAATATTATAATATTATGTTTTAAATTTTATTTTCAGTTGTTTACCACTGGTTTATACATAAAAAATTTTTGATATATTACCTTGCACCAACATCCTTGCCAAACTTCTTAATAACCCAGATAACTCATTTGTACATTCATTGGATATTATAGATACATAATCATGTATTTTGCAGCTAATGAGCATTTTATTGCTTTCTTTCAACCCTTATAACTTTTTTCCTCTTGCCTTCCTGTTTTGACAAGAATGTATAGTATAATTTGAAAGGGAAATAATATTAGGAACTTTTTTACTAATTTCTAATCTCATTGGATAATATTTTAACAATTCATAATAACATTTGCTACAAGTTTTTGCAAAATCCTTCTATTAGATAAGAAAAATTTCATCTATTCCTACTTTGCTAAATACTGTACCATAAATGATTATTGCATTTTATCACTAGCTTTTAATTTTTATTATCAATAGCCTTTTCTGTACATGATTTTTTCTGCTTTATTTTGATATAAAAGTAAATTACATTAACTGATTTTTCATTATTAAGCTAACCTTCCACTTCTGGAATAGAGCCTGCATGGTTGTGATATACTGTACTTTTTATGTATTGCTGGATTTGTGCACTAATGATTTAAGATAGCTGCATCTCTGTATATAAATGAAATTAACCTATTATTAATACTTTCTTTTTTTTTTTTTTGACACAGAGTCGCGCTGTGTTGCTCAGGCTGGAGTGCAGTGGCGCAATCTCGGCTCGCTGCAAGCTCTGCCTCCCGGGTTCACGCCATTCTCCTGCCTCAGCCTCCCAAGTAGCTGGGACTACAGGCGCCTGCCACAGTGACCGGCTAGCTTTTTGTATTTTTTAGTAGAGACGGGGTTTCACCGTGTTAGCCAAGATGGTCTCGATCTCCTGACCTTGTGATCCACCCCCTCGGCCTCCCAAAGTGCTGGGATTACAGGCGTGAGCCACCACGCCCAGCCTATTAATACTTTCTTTCCACATAATATACTTGTTTGCTTTTAGCATTATGTTTATGCTGCCCTTATAAAATAAATTGAAAATATTTCTAAGTTTTTCTATTCTCTAGGAGCTTTTATGTAATAGTTCTCTTGAATATTTGGTAGGATTTATTAGTGTAGGATTTCTTTCTTGAATATTTGGTAGGACTTATCAGTGAAGTCATCTAAATTTGGTGCTTTCTCTGTAGAAGACATATACATAAAAATACACATGCAAAAAAGTGAGAGGAGCCAAGATGGCTAGCTAGACACAGCAAGGAAAAACATCTCCCATGGTGAAACCAGACCATCATGAAGTCCAGTATACTCTAAGGAGATTTTTTAAAGGAAACCATTAAGAGTGGAAACAGGGAGCATGCAGACACTGGGCTGAAGGGGGAGGAAGCTGGGAATCCTGTATGAGACTGCCAAGCACAAGGACTTGTTCCCAGCCCCCCAGTGACTCCTTGGAAGGAGTGAGTTGAATAGGTGAGAAGTGGTCCATGGACTTACCATGGACCTCTAGAATATTAACCATAAGAATCCCCATGACCGCCATATACATCCGAGCTGGCATGGAGAGCTGCTTGGAGAAGTGTCAGGGACAAGACTCCAGCCTTTGGGGAACTGGGGGGTGTTAACATAGCATGACTACAGTAGAGCACAGCCAGGGATGCATATCCTCCAAGGCTTACCACACTCCCCTAGGTGGCTTTGGCCTTTGTTGACTGTCAGACCTGAACAGAGCAGAGCTATCTTGCCCATGGGACGGGGCCAGTCTGATCTGAACACACCCGTTTGCTGCTCCTTCTCTGGGGCACCTCCCTGGCCACACCCATTTGCACTGCAGCCTGAGATCCCCAACAGAGGCATTTTGCAGCAGCTGCCACCATAGCTACTTGGTATGGACCCTACCTAACCATCGGAGAGCTTCAGCAGACAGGCCTGGCTGACATGCACCTGCCAGCAGCCTCCTACCACTGCTTTGCCCCCAAGCACCTGCCCATGGCCTCTTCCTACTACTGTGCTATGGTGTGCACTCTGTGAACCTCACAACCCCAGTCTATTTGTTCATTCCCACACTACTATTAGGACATACCCGAGACTGGGTAAATTATAAAGAAAAGAGGTTTAGTTGACTCACAGTTTTGAATGGCTGGGAGGCCTCAGGAAACTTACAATCATGATGGAAGGGGAAGCAAACATATCTTTCTTCACATGGTGGCAGAAGAGAGAATGAGTGCAGAGTGAAGGGGGAAGCCTCTTATAAAACCATCAGATCTCATGAGAACTCACTCACTATCACAAGAACAGCATGGGGGAACCACTCACATGATCTAATCACCTCCCATGAGGTCCCTCCCCCAACAAGTGGGGATTACAATTCAATATGAGATTTGGGTGGGGACACAGCCAAAACATATCACCCAGTACCACTGATGCATGCATGTGGAACTCACCACCATAACCCAGCCCCTGCTGGTGCCTACGTGCATGGAGACCCAGCCACTCCACCACCACATGCTGTGTACACCACACACCACACAGTGTGTACACAGCATGAGCATGTATACACAGACTCCATCACACTGCCATCACACTGTTGTCAGTGTGTGTGCATGTGTGGACCCTGATGCCACTATCCTGATGAAGTGCTTTTTCCAGCACACCTTATCAGGGTATTGGTGCTTGTGCACTGGGAACATCTCTAGCACCTCCAGCACAGCAGCTGCTTAACCTCAAGGGGACAGAGAACGAAGTTATGGGCCTGGAGACTGCACCTTATGGTTAGAGCATGCAGCTCAAGAGTGCTCAGCTGAGCCTGCTCCCCCCCACCCGAAATCATCCAGAAACAAAGCCACTCAACTGAACCCAACTTACAGCAAATCAATCTCAAAACTTGCAGAAGAAAAGTAATACCAAAATCCGAGCTGAACTGAATGAAATTGAGATGAAAATAAATACAATAGATTAATGAAACAAAAAGTGGGTTCTTTGAAAGAATAAGATTGATAGAGCACTAGCTGGAGTAATAAAGGAAACTGAAGATCGAAATAAACCCAACTTACCAATAACATCCAAGCTGAGAGCCAAATCAAAAACACAATCCCATTCACAATAGCCACACACATACAAAAATACCTAGGAAGACAGCTAACCAGAGAGGGGAAAGATCTCTACAATAAGAATTATGAAACACTGTTGAAAGTAATCAGAGATTAAGCAAACATGGAAAAATAATCCATGGTCATCTGTAGGAAGAATCAATATTGTTAAAATGGTCATACTGCCCAAAGCAATTTATAGATACAATGCTGTTCCTATCAAACTATCAAAAACATTTTCCACAGAATAGAAAAATGTATTCCAAAATTTATAGGGAACCAAAAAATAGTCTGAATAGCCAAAACAATCCTAAGCAAAAAGAACTAAGCCAGAGGCATCACACACTACTACAAGGCAACAGTAACCAAAGCAGCATGGTACAAGTATAAAAACAGACACATAGACAAATGGAACAGGATAGAGAACCCAGGAATAAGGTCACACAACTACAACAAACAACTTTTGACAAAGTTAACAAAAACAAGCAATGGGAAATGGACTCCCTATTTAATGAATGGTGCTGGGGTAACTGGCTAGCTATATGCAGAAGATTGAATCTGGACCCCTTCTCTTTACTATAAACAAAAGTCAAGATGGGTTAAAGACTTAATGAGTTAAATGAAAAGTATAAAATGTAACTCATCTTGAGGGCTAAAGACTTAAATGTAAAACTTTTAACTATAAAACCCTAGAATAACACCTAGGAATAAACATTCTGGATACAGGCCCTGGCAAAGATTTCATGACAAAGACTCCAAAATTGAAACAAAAACAAAAATGGACAAGTGGGATCTAATTAAATTAAAGAATTTATGCACAGCAGAAGAAGCTATCAACAGAGTAAACAGACAACCTAAATTGTAAGAAAAAATATTTGCAAACTATGCATCTGACAGAGGTCTAATATCCAGAATCTATAAGGAACTTAAACAAACAAACAAAACCAAAATAACCCAATTAAAAAAATGGGAAAAGGATATGAATAGACGCTTCTCAAGAAAAGACATACACTCAGCCAACAAGCCTATGAAAAATGCTCAACATCACTAATCATTAGAGAAATGCAAATCAGAACCACACGAGATACTATCTCATACCAGTTAGAATAGCTTATTAAAAAGTAGATGCTAATGAGATTAAAGAGAAAATGGAATGCTTATACACTGCTAGTGGGAATACAAATTAATTCAGCCCCTGTGGAAAGCAGTTTGGAGATTTCTCAAAGAACTTAAAATGGAATTATCAGTCATCCCAGGAATTCCATTACTGGGTATATATCTAAAAGAATATAAATGTTCTCGCCGGGCGCAATGGCTCACGCCTGTAATCCCAGCACTTTGAGAGGCCAAGGCGGGCGGATCACGAGGTCAGGAGATCGAGATCATCCTGGCTAACACGGTGAAGCCCCATCTCTACTAAAAATACAAAAAATTAGCCGGGCATGGTGGCAGGCGCCTGTAGTCCCAGCTACTCGGGAGGCTGGGGCAGGAGAATGGCGTGAACCCGGAAGGCGGAGCTTGCAGTGAGCCGAGATCGTGCCACTGCACTCCAGCCTGGGCGACAGAGGGAGACTCTGTAGTAAAAAAAAACAAAAAATAAAAAAAAAAGAGAAAGAATATAAATGTTCTGCCAGAAAGACACATTAATGCATATGTTTATTAAAGTGCAATAGCAAAGATGTGGAATCAAGGTAGACACTCATCAATGCTGAACTGGATAAAGGAAATGTGGTAGATATGTACCATGGAATATTATGCAGTCATAAAAAAGAACGAAGTCATGTCCTTTGAGCAACACATGTGGAATTGGGGGCCATTATCCTAAATTAGTTAATGCAAGAAAAGAAAACCAAACACCACATGTTCTTACTTATAAGTGGGAGCTAAATATTGAGTATACATGGTTATAAAGAATGGACACTAGGGCCTACTTGAGGGTGGAGGGTTGAAGGAGAGTGAGGTGTGAAAAACCACCTCTCAGGTACTGTGTTTATTACCTGGGTGATGAAATAATCTGTATAAGAAACCCCTGCAACATGCAATTTACCCATGTAACAAACCTGTATATGTACCCCTCGAACCTAAAAAAAGTTGGAAAGAAAAAAAAGTGATTTTCAAAATATATGTATATATTTTTAAAAGGCCAAATACTGTGGCTCATGACTCCCAACACTTTGAGAGGCTAAGGTGAAAGGCTCACTTGAGCCCAGTTCAAGACCACCGTGGGCAACACAGGGAGACCTTGTCTCTGTGAAAAACAAGAAATTCATCAGGTGTGGTGGTGCATACCTGTAGTGGCAGACAGGAGGCTGGAGTAGAGGATCACTGGAGCCTAGGAGGTTGGTGCTGCAGTGAGCCATGATTATGCCACTGCACTCCAGCCTGGGAAAGACAGCAAGACCCTATCTCAAAATTAAACAAACAAAAAGTATGGTTTATTGTGTATGGCTCAATACTTTCTCTTGTCAACATGCCACACCCAATGGGAGGGAGAATTAATCTCTATCTTGACCTCCAAAACCATAGATTAGGTTCACTTAATTTTATACTTTATGCAATTTAATCATAGAATATGTATACTTTTTATGTAACTTCTTTTGCTCAGTTATGTTCATGAAATTAATCCATATTTTTACTTGTAACCATACATTGTTTATTCTCATTTCTGAAGAGTATTCAGTTTAGCCATTCTGGCATAGTGGCTTTAATTTACATTTCCTTAGTGACTAAGGATGTTTAGCATCATTTCTTCCGTGTTCTTGATCCAAATAATTGGATATTTTCCCACTTTATTGGTGGCATTTTTACTCTCTTGACGGCACATTTTTGATAAACAGTAGTTCTACATTTTAAAATAGTCTGATTTATTATTTTTCGTTCTCTGATTTATACTTTTTTTTTTTTTTGAGACGGAGTCTTTGTCACCCAGGCTGGAGTGCAGTGGCATGATCTCGGCTCACTCCAATCTCCACCTCCAGGGTTCAAGCAATTCTTCTGCCTCAGCCTCGCGAGTAACTGGGACTACAGGCGCACACCACCATGCCTGGCTAGTTTTTGTATTTTTAGTAGAGACGGCATTTCACCACATTGGCCAGACTGGCCTCCGACTCCTGACCTCGTGATCCGCCAGCCTGGGCCTCTCAAAGTGCTGGGATTACAGCCATGAGCCACCGCACCCAGCCTATACCTTTTTTAAATAAGCAAAATTATTGCCTACTCTGAGAGCAATAAGATGTTTTCTTATATTTTCTTTGTAAAACGTGAATTGTTTACCTCTGTGAAAGAAAAATAAACCTCAGGACCCCCAAATTACTAAGCCAAGGGAAAATTCCAGCTGGGAGCTATGTCACCCAAACCTGCCTCCCATTGTATTCCTAAATAAGGTAGCTACAAAGATAGAAAGCTACATACCTCCCCCACAGGGAATTTCCTTGTGGACAAAAGACAGACAGAACTCAAAGTCATCCCTCTGAGGCTCACCTGAGACAAATGCATATCTGATTGCTTTCTCCACTGTATTGTTTATGTAAAAATGTAGATTCACTGAGCCAGACCAAATTGTGTATTCGTGTATTCAGTAGAAGGCTGAACAAGGACTCAAAAGAATGCAATCTTTTGCCTCCTCCCCCTTCTTCAAGTTGTCCTGACTTACTGTACCTAATCAATGTTACACATATTGATTGATGTTTCATGTCTCCCTAAAATGTATAAAAACACACTTGAACCCTGACCACCTTGGGCACATGTCTTCAGGACCTCCTGAGGCTCTGTCAGGGGCCGTGTCCTTAACCTTGTCAAAATAAACTTTCTAAATTGATTGAGACTTGTCTCAAATACCTTTTGGTTTACAACTTCACATTCAGATCTGCAATCCACCTGGAAATAATTTCTGTATATACATGAGCATTTCTTTGTTTTAATTTTGTTTTATTTTTTCTTATTTTGGCTCGTTTTTGCTATCGACCTCTAGCTCAACTAAATTGTGGTCAAGAAACATTCTGTATGATTTCAGTCCTTTGAATTCTATGAATATGCATTATGACTAGTGTTTGGCTAATTGCTATTAAAGTTCTCCTTGAGACAATAAAAATGATGTGCATTCTGCAGAATTATATGTTTTTTTGTTTGTTTATTTGGTTTTTTGTTTTTTGTTTTTTTGTATTTTGTTTTTTTTGTTTTTTTGAGACAGAGCCTCGCTCTGTTGCCCAGGCTGCATTGCTCACCTGCATGACTCAAACTTTTAATAGCTGTTTTGCTTCTGATGCACCCTTAGACCTGTTACTGGTGGCAGGTATCTGAGTTACCAGCCGCGAATCTGTATGGGTCTGCAACAACCTGAATTCTTACCTCCTCAGAAGAAAGAATTCAATTTAGGGGCATAAGGCAGAAAAAGAGACAGGAAGTTTCAGAGCAGGAGTGGAAGTTTATTAAAAAGGCTTTAGAACAGGAAAAAAAGGAAAGATCACTTGGAAGAGATCCAAGTGGGTGACTTGAAGAACAAGTGTTGCATTTAACTGTGATCCTAGGACTTTGTAGGCTGGCATCTTATGCCCCTTTTTGTGATTCTTCCCTTAGGGTGGGCTGCCCATATGCGCAGTGTCCTCCTTACGCTTGGGAAATGAGCATGTGCACTGTCTTTAGGAAGTGGTATACATGCCCACCTGAGGCTTTCTTCCCTTTTCTGGTGGAGTGGCCCCAGAAGGTCATACTCTGACATTTTGTCTCTTAATGCACATGCCTGGGAAGTTGCTTCTTCCTGGCTGCTGCATAATTTTAACACTTTAATGTTAATAGCTTTGGATGGTAAGGAGGTTGTCTCTCCCTGATGCCCTGGCACAGGCTGCCAAATTATCATTTTTAGAGAGGCAGTGTGATAATTGTCAAACCATCACTTGACATCGCTAGTGGGTAGGGGTGAACAGTCCTCTCCTTCCATGCTCATGCCTGTCTAACTACTTGTAGCAGACCTAGAGTACGCTTGTCTGATTCCAACCCAATCACAAGGGATTTACCAGAGCCACACTATTTGGTGACATTTATTTCCACGGTAATTTTCCATGGACCCAGGAATTTTCCCAAAGTACTGCCCAATCTGTCAGATACCTATTCCGGGCTGCCAATGCCTACAGAGCAGAAGGATTCCAAAAACCAGGCTCTTCTCTCTAGATTTCTGGTTTCTTCCAGGTATTGAAGCCATGATTATTTCCTACTTTATTAGTTATCAGAAGACATAAGGAAAATGTTTCATATGTTTTGTTTAGCTCTTTTGTTATGCTCTTCAGGAAGTCTGGTTCAAAATATTCAGTTTGCCATTACCAGAAGTCTATAATGACCTTTTACAAGGCTTTTTCTCTCAACTGGACTAGTTCTCTAAGAATTATCTTATTTTCTGTTCCACTTCTAAATACCTGCCTGGCACTTAGTAGGCAAATAGTCAACATTGTTAAACAAATTATTCACTTTACTCAAATAGCCCCAAAGAAAAACTACAATACATCAATAGTGCTATCTCAAACATCCATACATTTAGAGATGAATCTGGATGAAGATAGACACATTTTCCTATGGCTGTGTTTTAATAATTTATGTAATTACCTAGTATACCAAGGCGTCATTAAAGACATTGCTAGTGAAGCCAGGCGCGGTGGCTCACACCCATAATCCCAGCATTTTAGGAGGCCGAGGTGGGTGATCACCTAAGGTCAGGAGTTTGGGACCAGCCTGACCAACATGGTAAAACCCCGTCTCTACTGAAAATACAAAGATTAGCCAGGCTTGGGGGCACATGCCTATAATCCCTGCTACTCTGGAGGCTGAGGCAGGAGAATTGCTTGAACCCAGGAGGTGGAGGTTGCAGTGAGCCAAGATTGTGCCATTGCAATCCCAACTGAGCAGCAAGAGCAGAACTCCATCTAAAACAAACAAACAAAAAAAGATATTGCTTGTAAAAGCTCAATTTACCTTTCTAATGAAGCTTAGTGCCTATTAAGAAATGGAGGTACATTGTAGTAAATGTTTAATTTTACACTGATATTTTAAACTAGGCAGAACCAAGTAATTATTTTTCTGTGTGACAATGCCAAGAAATTTTTTCACCCAGGAATCAGTTTTATGAGAAACAGCCTACAGATCTGTAGATAAAAGGGAAGATGAGTGAAAAATCAAAATGGGAAAGCACATCTATTGCAAAATTGAGAGAAATTGAGTAAAATAATCTGACAATTTAAGCCAAATATAATCATTTATTTATTCTACTTGCTATATATACTACGTAAGTCATGGTTCATAGACTATAATGGGCAAGTATGGCATTGTTTTCCAGCCACTTTATAATATAACCTCTTCTCCCACTCACTCCATCAATAGAATTACAGTAGTAGCTGCCTATTTTTGTTTCTGTTTTTTACTTCCTTTCTTTCCCTTTTGTTTTCTTTCTCCATTTTAACCTTCCTTCCTTCTTTCCTTCTTTTTCCTTCTCCCTGTCTTCCTCCTTCTCTTCTTCTTTCTTCTACTTCATTTCCTTCTCTTCCTACTTCATTTATTTTTATTTTTCTTTTAATAACTTTAAGCATTACAAAAACACTAGATACTTATTCAAATTCAAGTTTTGTCACTTGGTCAAGTCTCTGAACATTTGTTGTCACAGTTCACTAATCTCTAAAACAAAATTATTAGAAAAGTGCTGTTTAATGTGTCTCCTATTTGTAACAGTCCCTAAGTCTATGAATGCTCCATGTTGCTAACAAGACCCTATTTCTCTGGCCACAATTGTTTGTCCAGTTTTGGGCACATGATCCAAGCTGAACAAATGATTCCCTTCTCTGCAGTTTTTGGACTTGGAACCAGAGATAGCACCAGTTAGTAATGTTTTCTCTTTGGAGGTTAAATTGAAAGGTGCACAACTTTAAAACTGCTTGTAGTCAACTTTACTGCTAAGTTGAGAAAGTTTGAAAAGGAAGGGAAAAACAATGTGAGCATTCAAGAAGCAGCAGAGATGAAAGCCCAAGTCCCTGATGTCATGTGAGTTCTAGTGTTCACTACCTGTCACTAGATCTAGTGTCCCTGGGGTACAAATATAGCCCTCTCTTTTTTCTGGTTTGGTTTCCATAACATGACCTAGAATCCTTCCAATAAATTACTTTTTTCCCTGAGATCATTTAAATTGGATTTCTGTGTCTTTAAACTTGAGAAATCTTAAAAATCATATGATATAAAAGCTATATTTCATCATTGTGGCTATATTTTTCTTGAGAAATGTTATTTAAATCTAGCTTCTTCTTACATTTTTATATCCCCTTATGATGACTGTCTCCTCACATTTTCACATGCTATCTGCCATTAACTCCATATAGTTAATGCCAAGGGGACACAATCCAGCTTTGTCTTTAGTGTAACATTATTCAATTTTCAGGCAAATGGCGAATATTTCTCAAAAAGCTTTTGGTTTATAGGACATTCCTTCAATTTTTGTCACATTCATATAATCTCATACTCAGTTCTATTAATATACAGAGTAAGAATTATTTCTTAGTTTTACAAATATTTCCTGAACATTTGGTTATGTAATGGAGCTATATACGATTAAAAAGTAGCAACTGCGCAATCACAGTAACACCAGTAATTTGTTTCAAAACAAATTCTTTAACTTCATATGTACACAAAATTATGCTATTGGTAAATTGAAAAGTTAGAGACCCAAAACTATGCCATTTATATAACATGTGAAGAATGCCAGAGGCTGAGATGTCTTGTCATAGCACATCTAGTACTGATTATGTAACTTAGATTAAATCCTTTTACCTGTTAAGGGTCCCAATTTCTTTTCTTCTGCAAGGTGGTATTAATAATATCACCTTATCTCCTTCAAAAACTTTTTCTAAAAGAGCTCAGGTAGCAGTGGGATATGATGGAAGATTTATATTATTAATTTTTTACTAGCATAATTACCCAAATATTTTAAATTTCAATAATATAAAAACAATTCTGTAGTTTTGATAATCTATTCTTACATATTTCATTCTTAGTGATGATATATAAGATAGATCTAGAAGATTAAGTCACAGGATACACAGGAAAATTTGATTTAAAAATATCTAATGTACGAGCCAATTTTCTTAAGCCATTTACATATCTTGCTGAAAAATAGAATGCTGGAAAGGGCTCAGATAAAGGATTTAGATAAGGAAATCCAAGCAAGAGTTACTATCTGAAGATCTTTTATTATGAATCAGGAACTTTACAAATATTGCTTGCCATTTGACGAATAACCCAGAAAGATAAGAAATATTATCTCAACTTCACACAGAAGGAAATTGAGATTAGAAAGGTTAAATCAGGTGCCAAATTTATATAGCTAGTTAATCACTGACCTGGGATTCAGCTCCTCTCCGGCTCATTATGGCTACAGAGAACAACTTTTTTCTATTCTGCAACACAGAACTGCTTCTCTAGATGTCACCAGCTACGCCTTATCCTCTGCAATTAGTTTATAATTTCTTTTGGAGTACATGAATGAAATAATTAATGAAAGAATTCATATGTACATAAATTAATTGATGTATTAATAAAGTATATAAAACAAACCCAGAAAATTTTACTTTTCCAAGGATTTTACAATACTCTGAGAATCGAGGAGTGTGTATGATTTTGTAATCAGTACACTGCACATTTCTAAGGCAAAGTTTAAAATTATATATTAGTGCACATCTGTCAATTTTTTGGAACTTTGCATGGTGAGGTTTGGATTTTTTAGGTATCCAATACCATATGTTTTCTTAGTGCCCTAGGAGGTGAGTTTCTGTGGCTCATGTCAATTTTTTTGAGTTAGACAATCCAAGCTTGCTCTTTTGGAAGTATATGCTGGGAATTTTTACATGTGCATCATTTTCCAAGTTATTATTTAAATCTTTTTTTTTTTTTTTTTTTTTTTGAGACGGAGTCTTGCTCTGTCGCCAGGCTGGAGTGCAGTGGCATGATCGCGGCTTACTGCAACCTCTGCCTCCCAGGTTCAAGCAATTCACCTGCCTCAGCTTCCTGAATAGATGGGACTACAGGTGCATGCCACCACGTCCAGCTAATTTTTGTAGTTTTAGTAGAGAAGGGATTTCACCATGTTGGCCAGGATGGTCCCCATCTCTTGACCTCTTGATCTTCCTGCCTCAGCCTCTCTCAGGAGGCATCCCTCGGATTACAGGCATGAACCACTGCACCTGGCCTATTTAAATCATTTCTAATAGATATAGCTACAATTTACCATTAATACTCTCAACAACCCTAAAATATAGTCACTTTACATATAGATAAACTAATATACGGAAAGATTATTCTACATGAGATAATATAGCTTGTAAATGGTACAATCAGTTAATAAGACAAACTTTCTTACTCCAAGGTGAAGATTCCATAGCCACAAACAACCTCAATTAATGTTGAATTCATAGATATATTGAGGTCAACAGGAAAAATGTGTAAAAAAGATGCAAACACATTAAATCAGATTTAATAACTATTCCTGTGGGTATAATCTAGCAATTGTATATATTACATTGTAATATGAATATGTATTTCTTTGAAAAACTATGCCCATACAAGAAACTTCATGAGTATCTTTAGCAGCTTTATTCCTGACTGCCAAGACTTAGAAACAGTCAGGAGTGTTCACTTCAGTGGGTGAATGGATAAACAAATTGCAGCACTTACATACAATGAAATATTATTTAGCAATAAAATAAATGAACTATCCAGCCATGAAAAGACACAGAACCTTAATTTCATATTTTTAAGTGAAAGAAGCCAATCTGAAAAAGCTACATACCATATGATTACAACTGTATGACATTCTGGGAAAGACAAAACAATAGAGATAGTAAAAAGATAATTGGTTTTCTAGAGTTCATGGAAGAAAGGGATGGAGGAATAGGTGGAGCACAGGGAAGTTTTCGGATGGTAAAACTATTTTGTAGGATACTGTGATTAATACATGCCATTATTCATTTATCAAAAACTCACAGAATGCACAACACCAAGAGTAAATCCTGACATAAACTATGGGCTTTGGGTGATAATGGTGTGTCTGTGTATGTTCATCAGTTGTAGTGAATGTACCACTCTGGTGGGGGATGTTGATAATTGGGGAGGTTATGCATGTGTGGGGACAGAGAGTGTGTGGAAAATCTCTGTACCTTCTGCTCAATTTTGCTATGAGCTTAAAACTGCTTTAAAAAAAAGTCTATTTAAAGAACAAAATAGCTATAGAATATACAACATAAAGAGTGAACCTACCTGTAAACTAAGGACCTTAGTTAATAATAATATACAAAATTGGTTTATCAACTGTAACAAATTTATCATACTAATGAAAGAGATTAATAATAGGGGAAACTGTAGGGAGTGAGGGGGTATAGGGAACTTTGTACTTCCTTTTCACTTTTTCTGTAAACCAAAAGCTGCTTTAAGAAATAAAGCCAATTAATTAAAAAATGAAGTAGATGTATATGATGTTGATATTATGAGTGTACACCTATAGAAATTGCCTTTGTCTGGACAATTCAGTAAATGCTCCAAGGTCAAACGAAAAAAAAAAGACTGTTTAGAAGATGTGTAAATTGATTATGTCTGTGAAATAAAATTTCCAGAGACTATAAGAATCACATATTCAAAAAACGCTTAGATTGCACCCTGGGAAATGATCATGAGGACTTTAAATGTAGCTCTAGAGAAGATAAAGATCTTGATGAGCAGGTTTTGTGTAAGAGTTTGAGTAAGTTGTATCATGTATCAAGAGTGAGATGAAAAAACATGCTATTTCTTAATAATTTTGTTATTTGAAAAGATATACTATTTATTTATTTATGCAGTTATTTTGAGATAGGGTCTCACTCTGTCACCCAGGCTGAGTGCAGTGGCATGATCATAGCTCACTGAAGCCTTGACCTCCTGGGCTCAAGTGATCCTCCTACCTCATCCTCTTAAGGAGCTGGGACTACAGGTGTGCACCACCACACCTTGCTAATTTTGTTTTTTGTAGAGATGAGGTCTCACTATGTTGCCCAGGCTAGTCTCGAACTTCTGCATGTAAGTGATCCTCCTCCCTAGGCTTCCTGAAGTGCAAGCATTGCATGTGTGAGCTACTGAGCTCAGCCTAAAATATGTGGTTTAAATATGTAAATGTAACCAATTTAATAAACTAGGAATTAAAACTAGTTATTAGATAACCTCATAAACATTAAACTGATAAGTGAATGTACATTATTCTAGGGCAAAATCATTTGATTAGTAAAATTCTCATTGGGAATACGGAGGCTCACTCTATTTGGGGAATTATATTATATTGAAGCGTTCATGGTATTTTTTAAGTGCTTATCATATATTAGGCTCTGGGTTAGGTATTGTAAGGCAGATACAAAATAATCACCAAGATATGGTTCCTGCACAGAGTCCCTAAATTATGATTCTATGATAGGGATTGAATGGAAAGAATTGAAGTGTACCTCTAGTCACTGCTCAATGTTTATGAACAGTTCCTGTGAAACATGGAATTTATTATGCCAGTCTAAAGGAAGGAGAAATTGCCTTGTCTGGAGAATTCAGTAAACGCTCCAAGGAGAAAACAATATTTTTGATGGCCTTCAATGGATTTGAAAAATGGAGAGGAAAAGATGCAAATTTTAGGTTGAAAGAAATTCCATAAGCACAAATAAAAGTGCAGAAAATAATAAATTGTGTCTGAGGGTTGACAGGTAAGTCAGTAATTTGGTTAGATCACAAGAATCTGAGTATGAAGTGGAGGGGAGAATTCTTATGGAAATGGTAGATGTGGGTAAGGCATGTGCTGGATTGACAGCAAGATAAAGCATAGTCCTTTCTCAGTTAGCAATAGATGGGGAGATATTAAAATGATTAAGAGTTTCTGAGCAAGAGCGATCCCTTAAAAAACTCAATGTTATTCTTCAGTTTTGGGATAATAGAACTTATCTTACTGCATTACACTTTTTCAGGTCCTTTTGTCCTTTAGACTGTAAGATTCTCAAGGGCAGATGTCATGTTTTATTCATCTTGTTATTTTCAGCACTTAATATATAACTGGCACACAGTGTAAGAACTATAAATGCTTATTAATGAATAATTGAATTGCCTTTTCTTAAACACTTTTTTTAAATTTAGGTTTTAGGGTACATGTGCACAATGTGCAGGTTTGTTACATATGTATCCATGTGCCATGTTGGTTTGCTGCACCCATCAACTCGTCATTTAGCATTAGGTATATCTCCTAGTGCTGTCCCTCCCCCCTCCCCCCACCCCACAACAGTCCCTGGAATGTGATGTTCCCCTTCCTGTGTCCATGAGTTCTCATTGTTCAATGCCCACCTATGAGTGAGAACATGCGGTGTTTGGTTTTTTGTCCTTGCAATAGTTTACTGAGAATGATGTTTTCCAGTTTCATCCATGTCCCTACAAAGGACATGAACTCATCATTTTTGATGGCTGCATAGTATTCCATGGTGTATATGTGCCACATTTTCTTAATCCAGTCTATCGTTGTCGGACATTTGGGTTGGTTCCAAGTCTTTGCTGTTGTGAATAGTGCCGCAATAAATATACGTGTGCATGTGTCTTTATAGCAGCATGATTTATAGTCCTTTGGGTATATACCCAGTAATGGGATGGCTGGGTCAAATGGTATTTCTAGTTCTAGATCCCTGAGGAATCGCCACACTGACTTCCACAATGGTTGAACTAGTTTACAGTCCCACCAACAGTGTAAAAGTGTTCCTATTTCTCCACATCCTCTCCAGCACCTGTTGTTTCCTGACTTTTTAATGATGGCCATTCTAACTGGTGTGAGATGGTATCTCATTGTGGTTTTGATTTGCATTTCTCTGATGGTCAGTGATGATGAGCATTTTTTCATGTGTTTTTTGGCTGCATAAATGTCTTCTTTTGAGAAGTGTCTGTTCATGTCCATTGTCTCAGCCCAAAATCTCCTTAAGCTGATTAGCAACTTTAGCAAAGTCTCAGGATACAAAATCAATGTACAAAAATCACAAGCATTCTTGTATACCAATCACAGACAAACAGAGAGCCAAATCATAAGTGAACTCCCATTCACAATTGCTTCAAAGAGAATAAAATACCTAGGAATCCAACTTACAAGGGATGTGAAGGACCTCTTCAAGGAGAACTACAAACCACTGCCCAGTGAAATAAAAGAGGATACAAACAAATGGAAGAACATTCCATGCTCATGGGTTGGAAGAATCAATATCGTGAAAATGGCCATACTGCCCAAGGTAATTTATAGATTCAATGCCATCCCTATCAAGCTACCAGTGACTTTCTTCACAGAATTGGAAAAAACTACTTTAAAGTTCATATGGAATCAAAAAAGAGCCCGCATCGCCAAGTCAATCCTAAGCCAAAAGAACAAAGCTGGAGGCATCATGCTACCTGACTTCAAACTATACTACAAGGCTACAGTAACCAAAACAGCCTGGTACTGGTACCACAACAGAGACATAGATCAATGGAACAGAACAGAGCCCTCAGAAATAATGCCACACATCGACAACTATCTGATCTTTGACAAACCTGACAAAAACAAGCAATGGGGAAAGGATTCCCTATTTAATAAATGGTGCTGGGAAAACTGGCTAGCCATATGTAGAAAGCTGAAACTGGATCCCTTCCTTACACCTTATACAAAAATTAATTCAAGATGGATTAAGGACTTACATGTTAGACCTAAAACCATAAAAACCCTAGAAGAAAATCTAGGCAATACCATTCAGGACATAGGCGTGGGCGAGGACTTCATGTCTAAAACACCAAAAGCAATGGCAACAAAAGCCAAAATTGACGAATGGGATCTAATTAAACTAAAGAGCTTCTGCACAGCAAAAGAAACTACCATCAGAGTGAACAGGCAACCTACAGAATGGGAGAAAATTTTTGCAACCTACTCATCTGACAAAGGGCTAATATCCAGAATCTACAATGAACTCAAACAAATTTACAAGAAAAAAACAAACAACCCCATCAAAAAGTGGGCAAAGGACATGAACAGACACTTCTTAAACACTTTTAATATGATTTTGAGAACTTAGAAATATTGGTTTGAAAATACTCAAATCTGAGTCAATTCCAATAACCACTAACTTACTACCTCTGATTGGACTCTTCTAACCCTCCACGTCAGACATCTGGAGTTGATAGGGAAGGGACAAGGGAAGGAATTAAAATGTCAAGGTTCAAGGAGACTAAGCCCCTAATAAATATACTACTGCTTTACTTTAAAAAAAACCACATTATTGAGGTATGATCTACGTACAAAATGCTGTACATATTTAATGCATATAAATTGATAAGTTTGGAGGTAACTCTATACCCATAAAATCATGACCTCAATCTATGCCATAAACTTATCTATCACCTCCATAAGTTTCCTTTATTTATTTTTGCTTTCTTTTGCAGGAGTACTTGACATAAGATCTATCCATGAAAGCAAACTTTTAAGTATGCAATACAGCATTGTTAACTATAGTCCATACACTGTACAGTAGATCTCCAAAACTTATTCATCTTGCATGACTAAAACAATTTTGTACCCTTTGACCAATACTTCCCCATTTCTCCCTCCCTCCAGCCCCTGTGAGCTGCTATTCTAGTCTCTTGTTCTATTAGGTTGACTATTTTAGATTCCTCATAAAAGTTGGGGTCATTCAGTGTTTGTTCTGGCTTATTTCACTTAGAATGTCCTCTAGATTCAAACATGTTGTCACAAATAGCAAATTTCCTTTCTTTTTAAGGCTGAATAATATTCCATTTTATATATATACATGTATACACACACTATATATTCCATATTTTCTTTATCCATTCATCTGTTGAGGGATATTTAGGTTGTTTCCATAATGTGGCTATCGTGAATAATGCTGCAATGAACATGAAAGTACAGATATCTCTCCAAGATCCTGACTTCAATTTCATTGCATATATACCCAGAAGTGAGATTGTTGGATCAAATATTTCTATTTTTAACTTTCTGAAGAATCTCCATACTGTTTTCCATAGTAGCTGCACTAATTTACCTTCCCACCAAGTGTGTACAAGGGTTCTCTATTCCCCACAAAACTTGTCTTTGAACTATTGCTTTTCTTTGAGCTCACGGTCCTCCCAATATACTAGACCTGGTAACTGGATATTTAGATTGTTTCTTGTGCCTAAAAAGTCTTTGTGACACGTCTGTGACCCCAGCTTCTCTAAGACTGTGGCTTATTTTTCTTCTCCAGATTCCCTGCTTAAAGTTTAACCTTGAAACTCAGGCCAGTGCCTGCAATCCAGTGAGCTACCTGCTGACAGGTGTCCTTCAGGCATTTCTCCTGGAATCCTGAATGCTGCTGTTGGAATTTGTCTCTATGCCCTCCTCCAACCTCCTTATCAGGACACTGCTCTGAATACTACATTCTGTCCTTCAGACTGTCCTTCCCCTCAGCATCTGCTATTCAGTTTCTATAAGCAGTGCCTGTTCCTCCTATATAGGAAGATTTTGTTCTAGGTCTGGTCCCAGCCTTCTATAAATAACTGAGTCAAATACAAGCAACTTCAAAAATATTACTGAATATAACATTAAAATAATCTACATTTTAAAATTAAAAATACACAATCAAAATAACACCACTTCTTTTATTCTGCCTTATCAAGCTAGTATAGCAGTATAATTTATCTTTTTACATTACAAACAATGGCCAAAATGATCAGAAAATATGCACTTGAAGTTAATTACTTTTACAAATATGATAAGATGTCTTGGAGAAATAAGAGAGGAATTTCTGCCACAACCATTTCTGATGTCTGAGAAAAAAAAAGCGTTGTCCTCAGCACTGCATAAACTCAGGTGAAACTTAATATTGTTTATTTTTAACATTTCCAATGGTTATTAACTAACAGACTGTCAGTGTTGGAAGAGACTTTAGAGGTCAGCAATAATTTCTTTCTTGTACGGGATAAGTGCAGTAATCTTATAACTCTTTAAAAGTAAAATGGATTAGCTAAACTAATTCCCTTTCCACATTGAAATGCTATGCAACATATTAGAAAAATCTTTATTGCTTCCATTCCAGTAGCAACAAACAGAAAGTTTTCCTTGCCTTGTCTGTCAGCCTTGTTACTATCAAAGATTTATCCTAAAAAGAGCATCAAATATTTTCTAACAAAAATTATACTTTTGTGGATTTGCTGTAATAAGTTATCCACTTAATTAAGACTTTCCCACCTAGCAATGGGAAAAACTTCTGTCATCGCTATCCCTGTGGTAACATTACATGTTACAACATTATCACATTTCTGTGGTAACATTACTCCGGGAATTGCACTGATCCCTCTAAGGTCTGTCTTTTTACCTGAGTAAACATTCTGAGGGTCGCATCTTTGTTTACCCAGGACTACTACTGCACTTTGCACATGGCAGTGGTTCAATAAATATTTTTTAAAAGAAATAATAAAGGAATGGATAAATGAATGCAACCAATAAAAGATAGCTAAATAATTAATTGTATCAACACACAATTGAATGTATATCTGAAATTGAGTAATGGTTAAAATCACTGATGCCTTTGACAAATTACCTGAATTTCACATTGTTACTTTCCTTCTGTTATTACTATCGTAACAGTAAGGCAAGCCAAACACAGTCTCTCCTCTTGGGTTGTGAATTCCTACTAATTCTTCTTAGGATAAAAATTTGATTCTTTCTGAAGTATTTCTCATTCCCTCAGGCAGAACTTTATATTCATTTCTCTTATTACTTATTACATTGTATTGTCATTTTCTCCTCTGGAATTATCTAGGCCTTAAGTGAGAACTAAATATGAGTCTTTATATATCACCCAAGGTTGTTCACTGTGTTTCTGTACCTCTGGATTTAAATTTGCTGCCCCGATCACATTCCCTGTGCTCATAGATATCTTTGAAGGATATACACATACATGACATTTTTACCAGTTTTGCACCATAATCAACCTTTTAAATGGACTCATTTTACTTTTTTACTCTGTCATGTCAACAACTACTATTAAAAGGTAGTAACAGACGTTTGAAGTGTGTGGTAAATAAATTTGTGTGTGTAGCACAGATAATAAATATACTGCTGAGCTTTGACAGTTTAATTCACATGAAATCCAAACAGTTTGAATGTCAGTTAACAATGAACAACTTTAAGCAGGCTGTGGTAACTATAAGGCTTATTGGGAAACAACGAATATTTTATATTCTAAAAAATACAGCATGTTTTCCTTTGTCCTAAGTAAAAATGTGTAGTTCAAGAATTGAGCATTGAAATTCCCCCATATAGAATTCTCTACCTGAAAAAGAATGACTAAAGATAGATAAGATAATGTATATATATATATATATATATATAGATATATATTTCTGCGTGTAGAGAGAGATCATTCTATCACTCATGTATCTATCTAAATGCTATACTGTGAAATGAAATGATAGATTGCTCATATACAATGATTGTCTTCATTTTTGGTTTGTGGCCTCGTAATCCTTGGGATATACAAGGGCTTGTAGCCTAGGGGTGTTAAATTCTTCTTGGTATAATAACTTCTAGTTATGCAGTAATGTCCCCAGGCTTAGGATCCCAACCAGGGCCTCACCATTGTTGGGTGGGCGAATTTTACATTGTCAGGTTTCTGGCATCACCTGAGGCATTAGCTTACACCGGCTCTTATAGAACCTGACACCATGATTCTTTAGGTGTCATTAGTCCTTTTTAGTTATGCTTAGAAATTCTTAGTCACTGCCCCAAAGATAAGCTTTCCAGTTTGACCACCTTCTGGTAGCCATTCTCATATTGCTCATTGCTGCTCCTCCTGGACACATTCAATTTCTCCTGCTTCCTTTCTTACCTCTCTTAACATTCACCAGACCTGAAATCCACTGTTTGTGGTAAACTCCTCTTCATGGTCTCAACTAGACACAAAATTCTTTTCTAATTCCTTGCATTAATTATATCCTAGCATATATTTGAAGACACAGATTTGGCTGCAAACTTCTAGAGCATGGTTAAGCAAGCTTTCCCTATAAAAGGCCACATAGTAAATATTTTAGGCTTTGTGGGCCATATGGTTTTTGTTGCAATTAATCAACTCTGCAACTGCAGCACAAAAACAGCCGCAGACAATGTATAAATTAATGAGTCTTGCTGTGTTTCAATGAAACTTCATTTACAAAACAAGCAGCAGGCCAGATTTAAGGGGCCTGCTTTACAGTAGCGAGTGTCCATCCTCCCATATGCCTTGTTTCACAAAAGCGAATGATTGAGTCACAAATCTAACTTTCCAGTTCATTGTACTCCCATCCTTGTATAAGTCATCCTTTATCCCATTCACGTCACTGTTCTTTACTAATTCCTTGGTCACTCCTGAACATATTTTAAAGAATCTGGTGACTGATTCACACTATTCCTCTTAACCCAAGGCCTATCTACTATCTGAAATTTCTATGGCAATCACCAAATATCCACATTTCCAAATTCAACAATAATATTTCACAACATTTAATTCCTTGTTCACCTCAACTCTGATTATCTTACAATCCATCTTGCCTACCCTTACTTATGACAGTATTTTGGATCATGTCATCAAAATGCAGTGCTCTAGAACAGAACATTAAAATGCTGTCAGAATATAATAATTTATAACACTCTCTCACTACAACCTCCTTTTATTCCAGTTATTCTCATTCCTTTATCTCTACCAAAACGTTCATTCAAATTAATTAAGCTTTCATTCCTTTGACTTCTCAATTTTATCCCAAACCATTCTATTTCATCTGTCTCTACTTCCTTTTCTATTCAACTGAAGCCCTATAATAGTAGCAGTCACAATTTATTGAGTACTTATTAAGTGTCAGACACTATGCTAAGTATTTCACATGCATTATATGTCAGTTCTCACAACAACTCTGTGAGGTAGGTACCAATGTCTTCAGATGAGGCAAATGTGATTTTGAGAGATTAGGTAATTGAATCACCCAATTAAGTGTCAGAGTGAGTTTTGAGTATAGGCCTGCCAAACACTAAAGTGCATTATGCAAAATAATGCAAGTAACTCATTTAAGTATTCTTAGTGCTTATTTGTGGCACTGGTAATATAAAGATCAAGAAGAAATGGACTACTTCAAGAAGCTGAAGTTTAGTGGTAGAATCCTTCCTGCATACAATCATCCTTCATAAATACAATGCAACATCATGTAATAATAAAGAAATGTTCAAATTAATATTATAGCAAATGGGAGAGAATTAACTTTCTTAAGAGACTCTTTGCAGATAAAACAACACTTCGGCTGGATCTTAAAGAGTAATTTGAAATTTACCCGGTGGGAAAAAATTTAGAGTATTTCAGGAGGAAGAAAAATCATGTACATTGACATGGAGATAGGCTTCAGCTGGCATGGTCCTCGAAAGTTAGATAACAAAGGTGAAAGGAGTGGGAGTGTTAGGAGAGGAAACTAGGAATTAGGTGAATGATAGATATTGCATGGATCCTGTGGAATTTGTATGTTTTTTCCTAGAAAATGGAGAGATTTTATTTAGTTTTATGTCCTAGTGCACATATTAGAAAGAGGAAGCTCCCAGGATAATAAAAAAGGCAACATTTGGGAGCAAAGACACAGAAAAACTAATTAGAATTGTTGAGGAAAAAGACTGGAAGGCTGGCATCCTATGGGGTCAGAGAAGAAAGAATGAATTCAAGACAAATGCCAGAAACTGAATCGTGAGAATTTAATATATTGTATGCAGTAATATAGAAGGGAGAGGATAGAGGCGTCTCGATGGCTTAGATTTCTTTCCAAGGAAACTATTAAAATGTGATGCCGCTATATAGGTACATTAATTAAGGAGATGGAAAACATTTTTTGTAAGAAGACAACGTACTAAATTTTAAAATGGCGAGTTTCAGATAGTCCAGGGATGGAGATTCTGAGATTCGAAAGTTATAATGAGTTTGTTAGTAGGAACGGGTGATTTGAAACAGACATGTGGAACAAAGGTGGGAGAGGGAAAGGATCCAGATGAATGCAATCAGAGGGGAGGAAAACTACCAGGGCATAGAGGTGCCCACAAAGCCAAGGGAAGAAAAAATTATAAGAGGGAGTGGAAAAGAAAAGCAAAATGTCTCAAACAGGCCATAAACCAATAGAACCATGGGATTAGTGGCTTAGGGACAATTTCACTGGAATTTTGGAGGCAGAAATCAATAATTTTATAATAGTTAAAAATGGTTTATGTGTTCAGATTTGTTTATCAAACGTTACACATTTATAAACTGATTTCAATTAAAATATCTATCTCCACCAATATAAATAATTTTCATCCTTTGTTTTCAGAATGTTTTTGAAAAGATTGGGATTGGGCTATTCTTAGATTTTGAGGACACTGGAGAACAGATGGCCACGCTTTCAATATGCCTTAAGATGATATTTGATAATAAAATACAATAATCAGTAACTTTATGTTTTCTCATTGCAACATTTGCCCCCAGATTTCTGGGGGGAAAAATCCCAATTGTTTTTCTTATTATTTCTTATAATCTATTCTCATGTTTTCTATTCTGGTGTTAGGATCCCAGATGATTATAATTTATAATTTTCTCAGTAGTGATTAAATACTCATTTGCTTTTACTCTGCTAAATGTATAACACATTTAATGAAAATTATCCAATTTTACACTCTCGTCAAAATTCAAATAAATGAGTTTAAACTTTTGTTGCTTGACTTTTTTGATTCAAATAAATTTATGTTCATAGCAAAGAACATGCAATGCCAATATTTTAGTAAATGCTACCTCATTGTCAATGGCAGAGAAAAGTAATCATTTTAGGCTAAACATAGCTATTTTTATTTTTTTAACCAGGCTTTCAAGAAATATTATAATAAAAAAACAGAAGTATGGAGAAATATATTCCAGAAATCATGCAATTTAGACTGAAATTGTTTCCTATTCCAAAGTGATGGAAACATTAATGATTGTGTTCATTTTTAGTCTTAACAGGTCATAAGTTTTCCTTGAAACCATGCAATAATGAATTACTAATTAGTAATGAGAACTTGCTTCTTCAGCAAGTGCTTGCCTGTCCCTAAGACAGGTCAATGTGGGGTGAAATTTTCCACCTGGGTGTATGCTGCAAGCCTCTGTACTTAGGGTATTAACTAAAAGGTTAGTCCCTGAAATTACTAGGCAGGAATCTTTGTGAAAAAATGGTTGGCTGATTTTGTTCTGTCTCCCTTTGCCTAGGAGGTTACATGGGGGAGCTGCATTTTTGAGCAGCATTTATTTTTACAACAGTCTGAATGAATTGAATCTGCAGACATGATTGAGCATCCGAAATAAGTACAGTGCTGTGGCTCCTGCCCACAGAGGATATAGATTATACTGTCAGTTGCTGAATATATACACATGAAATTAACCAAAAGACATGTAATTGCAGAGGGGTCCCGTATATTGGTAGTATTAGCAATATCACCATCTCTCGGTTATCTTCCCTCTCAACCTTCCCAAGGTATCTCCTCAACCAATATATGGTTAAGAAATAGGTATAATTAACAGACAATATATTAGCCTAATTTTGTACCTGAAGCCTGACTACAGAAATTATGAGAAACGGTAAATGTTCATCTACCTTGCTCCCAATTACTAGGAAATCTTTCTATTCCTAGCTCCATCTGGAGTCTCTCTCTTGGAATCCAAGCATACACAGTTAGCTTTTTAAGGACTCTCTGGAGCATTTTGCTTTTGATCTTTACCTTCCCACTTTTTCCGTTCCCCACCTTCACTTTCATCACAAGCAGCTTACTTGGATGTTGATTAAAAAGGGCCCAAAACTTGTCATTCCTTCCTTGAGAAGTGGAATTTTTTTCTCTACCCCTTTAGTTTGGGCTGATCCAGTGATTGTTTTCAACCAGAGAATATGGCAGTAGAAGCCCTATGTAATACTAAGGCTGAATATTAAGAGATTTGCTTACATTTTTAAGCACTTGAATGCCATCTCTTCGAATCCAGCAGGCATGCTGTGAGAAGTTCAAGCCATGTGGAGAGACGATGTAAAGGAATAACAACACATTCGGCTTAGCAGCCTCATCTGAGATCCCAGACCATAACTAGCACCAGCTGCAGCCAGCCATTTGAGTGAAGTGTGCTGGGTGTTCTAGCCCAGCAGAGCCTCCAGATGACTGCAGAACCAGCTGACATCTGATGCAATATAGCAGAATGACTCAGCTGAGGACCTAATTGATAGAGAAGCATGAGAGATAATTAAAAGTTGTTGGGCAGGGCACTGTGACTGACATCAACAAGTAATCCAACACTTTGGGAGGCCAAGGCAGGCAGATGGCTTGTGCCCAGGAGTTCAAGACCAGCCTGGGCAAGGTGGCAAAACCCCATCTCTACACACAAGAAGAATACAAAAATTAGCTGGGTGTGGTGGCATGTGCCTATAGTCCCAACTGCTTGGGGGGCTGAGACAGGAGGATCACTTGAGCCGGGGAGAAGTCAAAGCTGCAATGAGCCAAAATCATGCTGTCAGAGGTGATCAAACCAAAGCTACTCTATCTTGAATAGGGGATGGGTAAAATAGGGCTGAGGCCAGCTGCATTCCCAGGAGGTTAAGGCATTCTTAGTTGCGGATGAGTTTGGAGGTCCGCACAAGGTACAGAGCACAAAGACCTTGCTGATGAAACAGCATATTGTAAAGAAGCCAGCCAAAGCCAGCCAAAATCACGAGGGCAACAAATGTGACCTCTGGTTGTCCTCACTCCTCATTATATGCTAATTATAATGCGTTAGCATGCTAAAAGCACTCCCACTAGCACCATAACAGCTTACAAATGCCATGGCAACATGAGGAAGTCACCCTATATGGTCTAAAAAGGGGTGGAACCCTCAGTTCTGGGAATTGCCCACCCTTTTCCTGGAAAACTCATAAATAATCCACTGCTAGTTTAGCATATGTCAAAAAGTAACAGTAAGTATAAGCAGCTGAGCAGCCTATGCTGCTGCCTAGCCTATGGAGTGGCCCCTCTCTCTTCCTTTACTTTCCTGATAAACTTTCTTTCACTTTACTCTATGCACTCAGAGTTTGTGAGATCTAAGAACCCTGTCTTGGGGTCTGGATCAGGACCCCTTTCTGGTAATGGCACTCCAGCCTGGGTGACAAAATAAGACCTCATTTCAAGAAAAAAAGAAAAAAAAAAGACAAAGTTGTTTTAAACCACTTTGTCGGATTGATGTGTTGCACAGAAATGCTCGACTAAAATACTAATTTTTATCTGAATATTTTGCTTATTAAATTTCCTAAGAATGCTTCATCTCAGTAAATTATTAAGGATTTTTTTAAAAATATGAGATTCATTTAATGAGAAACAATGGACTTTGATATCAATGAGAACTGGTTTAAATACTTTATTTTTATATGACTTTAGGCCAGGTATTAAACTTCTCTAAATTCTTTCTTCAACTTGAAATATAACTAAAAAAAAAAAAATCCCCTAAATCCCCTAAATTTTAGCATCCCCTCTGTAAGTAACATCTACTTCTTATAGTTGTTATGGGGATTAAGTGAAGCAATGTGTAAAAAAAAAAATAAAATTAGTACAGTTTCTGGCTCACATTGAGTACTTAAAACATATCAATTTCCTTCTCATTTACCACATCCACATTGTAGGCAAATTTTAATTTTTTCTTTCTCTTATTCTCAGTTATATATGTTCCCATCTTTTTATCTGTCAAAAGACAGAGAAAGGCAACTTTCAAACAAACAAACAAACTGAGCAACTAATAAACAAATAAATCTCCTTGATGTTTGCCTGTTGTCAGGCCATCCATCCAAATTCTCTATATGTCACAATGTGGCTTTTAAAACTCTTAGTGTAGATACCATTGAATTCTGCTTGAATAAGCCTTAGTTGCCAGTCTTTTTATAGACCAAGTGGCTCATGGAGGGAAAGGGGAGTGTGGCCACAAATTCCACTGCACACCTCCCTCAACACTAATAGCTATTTAGTTTTTATTTCTCCCTCCTCCTCCCCTATCCCTCATTCAAGGCCTCACTAGCCATTGAAAATTTTCTTGGTAATTTGATAATCTGTCAGTGCTCCTACTAGTTTCTCCTTCCAATAATGTATTGTTCCTGTGTTCTCTGAAATTCCTCCCTTCGACAAACATTCTGCCATTGTACATATTTCACAACCCAGTGTAATTATCCATCTCTTTTAGGAAGCTTTCTAAATACAGTCCATCTCACAATAATACCTCCTTTATTTTAATTCAGAAAATTGATAATAGATTTCCCAAATTACATGGGTGCAATTAATAAAGTAGTGCCTTGTGACTTGCTTTTTGTTTTCATGTTATTTTATATTCCATGAATATTGTTATTTACTCAGCCAAATTGAAAGCTTGAGAGGAAAGTCTAACATTTACCAAATATGTAATATAGAGTAAATTACTTAACTTCTTAAAACCTACAAAATGGGAGTTATAAAATCATTCTTTCTAGGTTTATCTCATTGAATTCAATGAGATAAAAAGGCCAAATATATAGTTTAGCACACAATTATGTTTAATATAAGCCAGCTAGTTTTTAAATGTGTCCAACAAATGCCTGTTAGGCAACAGATTGAAAGGCAGGATTTTTGACTATACCATTGATCCATGCTCATAACATAAATTATAAAATATTATTGCACAGCTCTAACCTGATGTACTGTATATGAAAGGTAGGCAACTGCTATATAAATGATACATGGACATCCATTTTTTGGTTCAGTGATTATTTCTTTCAGGAAGGTCCTGATGAAGTCAAATTTCTTTTGGAGTTGTAACTTTCAGCTAGTAAAACTTAATTCTGATTGTTTTGGTTCTAACACAGGAAATAAAATCACATGTGTGAGAATGAAGTTTGGTTCTTGGCACCAGGCCTAAAATAAAGATCTTGGGTGAATGAGGACAACATGAATACACTAAAACCATCAATGAACACTAGTGAAAGGTAGCAAACAGAAGCAATGTCAGAAGAGCAGGGAAAAAAGATGGGCTGAATAATGATTAAGGCCAAAGTTTACCTACTTTGAAATTTTTATAACACAACGTAGTCTTGGGTTTGAAGAGACCTAACGATCATGTAGTCTAATCTCACATGGGTCACGATGGAAGACACATATTACTTATGTTGAAAAGGAAATTATCCACAGCAAGAATACTTTGTGTGCTTGTCAAAGGCATTTTCCAGCTGTGTGGCGGCATGTAGCCTCTGCACATTTGTCCTTGTTTCAGCCTCTAGCATTGGTAGCATGATGTAAGAAAAAGAAAAACCAGAGTCTAGTGATTGAGAATATAAGCACATCATTGTCTTTTATGACTCAGTTTCATAGATTCTGCAGAACCAGAGTCATCACTCAAAAGTAAAGTGGTTGGCTACCACCCAGTTTTGACTGTCCTTAGATAGATATAAAGTCAGCCAATAAATACTGAGTTTAAACAAGAATAAGTCCCTAGTCCTTATCTCTTCTCAGATACCTGTTCAACATCTAACAGGCGACAAATATATCCCTAGGGCCAAGTATTTAAGTTTTAGGAGCAAAGAACACAGTGTGGGTACCATGATGGATGATGAGGAAAGCAATGTCATCATGTCTGAATGACACAAGCTTTCATGAAAAGATCATCAGGGATCTGCTAACCACACAAAACTTAGTTTATTAAGTTGACTGAACAAGGGAAAACAGAACATTTACCAGAGCACCCATAGTTCTCATGGGGAAAATTTAGGGAAAGGTACTGCTAGGTTTTTTTGTTGGGAGAAGGCAGACAAAGTGGTTTTAGAGTAAAGTTAGTAAGCATGGTCTGGGCAGGTGTTGTTCAGAATTGATAAACAGAGAAATTAGTAGAACAGGCAATACTCTTTTCTCTGAAACACATGAGTTCAGACTGAGGGTATAGCCACCTATCTATGGTTTTATCTTGGAACGTGTGAGTCTGAATAAGATGACATTAAAACATTTTGGGCTTAAATAGTTTGTGTTGCATGCCATAATTTAGTAAAGTTTACACATTATGCAAATCATAGCACAGTTTGTTTTGTAAATTGTCATTTCTACTTTAACTTCTCAGAATGTATGTTTTCGCCTCACTGCAGTGGTGACTTTCTAATAAAAGAGACTGAGAAAAATATTTTTGTATTTGAAGGGAAAATTTCAAACTTATGTGAAAAAGCAATGCTGTTATTGTTTTACGCATTCCATCCAGGCAGCTTACTAAGGAAATATCAGGGGAAAACAAATAGGATACAGACAGATTGAGGGTAGTTTTCATTTCTGGAATATATCAGATATATTTTCTTTTTTTTTTTTGAGACAGAGTTTCACTCTTGTTGCCCAGGCTGGAGTGCAATGGTGTGATCTCGGCTAACTGCAACCTCCGCCTCCCGGGTTCAAGCGATTCTCCTGCCGTAGCCTCCCAAGTAACCGGGATTACAGACATGTGCCACCACACCCAGCTAATTTGTATTTTTAGTAGAGATGAGGTTTCACCATGTTGGTCTGGCTGGTCTCGAACTCCTGACCGCAAGTGATCCACCTGCCTGGGCCTCCCAAAATGCTGGGATTACAGGTGCAAGACACCGTGCCCAGCCTCAGATACATTGTCATAAGAGATTTATTGCCAGGAACACCTGGCGTTGTAAATGATTCAGCCATAGTTTATCATTCTGTTTCTTAATAATGTCATCAATGGCTGGAAATGCTGGCCATCCTGAATCTAAGTACGGTACCGTAAGCATTCCAGAGTATGATAGAAGCAATGACATACACAGTGAGGAACAATATAAATAGGACTTTTTACTCCTGGTGCACTGGCAAGAAGAATTTTAAATATTTCAGAAAAGAGGTAAGATAGGAAGTGGATGTAACCAAGACACTGCTATACCAGGGAATCCCCTAATTCCCTAACAACAGCAACAACAACAACAAAGCAGGAAACACAGAGATTTAGTTTGTGATTGAATCATTATAAACATCTCTGAGGAAGCTTGACTGCAAAAACATGTCCATAGTTTTATTATAATAATCATATTAAAGACAAATAATTGACCACTCTCCCTGTTCAGAAACTATTGTTTCAGAAAGTAATTAAGGATATTTGGCCGTAAGTATTTGAATAAACATATTACTTGCTGGCTTCAAATACCAGTAAAAACAAAGTACAGTATTTAGACAAAGCCCAACACAGAGTCAATCAGGATCATTTATGATTCCAAATCATAGCATATGCAAAAATCTATTACCATAGTTTATTTCATGAAAAGTATAACTTACCACTATTTCGTGAGAATAATTGTTTTTATTATTTTCTTTATGGTCAAAGTAATTTGTTAAAAGTCAAATAATGACTCAGGTGCTCTTTAGAGCTTACAATGAATTATATATTTTTTCTTCTTTTTCTTTTCTTTCTTTCCTTCTTTTTTTTTTTTTTTTTTTTTGAGACAGGGTCTCACTGTGTCACCCAGGCTGAAGTACAGTGGGATGATCATAGCTCACTGCAGCCTCAAACTCCCAGGCTGAAACGATCCTCTTGCCTCAGCCTCCAGAGTAGCTGGGACTACAGGTATGGGCCACCAGCCTTGCCAGATTCTTATAAATCTGATCTTTACAATAGTAACCCTGTGAGCAGACAGAATTACCTCCATTTTAATCAAGAATATTTTAATTTCAAGAAACTTAACTCATACTATTTAAGAAAAAGGGGAAAATAATTAGCTTATATAACTAGGAAGTCCACCAGTGGCTGTTGCTTCAGTCATGGACAGATCCAGGGACTTAGATATAACTCTCTTTCCTTCCATTTACAGTGCTTTCTTTTGTGTTTTGGCTTCATGTTCATTCTTCCTTGGCCACTGAAGCAGCCATTAGCCTATCTTACAGCTTCCCTCAAACAGTTAGAAAATCCCTTTTCTCTGACATGCTCATATCAAATCTCATGAATGGCCTTGCTCAGATTAGTTTCTTATCTCTGAAAAGTCTTTATGGCTAAAGGGATGAAGCACTTTGATTGTCCACCCTGAGCCATGTGGTTATACTGTAGTTGGGGGATGGAGTGGTGATATTTCACAGTTGCACCATCACCACATGATGTAGGGAAAGATTAATTCTTCAAGTAAAGCAATACTGAGCAAAGTATGTCTGATACATCTTTCATCGTGCAAATGAGAATACCTTAGCCCAGAAAAATTAAGAAAACTAATGATGAAGACTAGATACCTTTGGCATCAAGTTTAACTTCCTTCAGTCAGGTAATAATGTTTATCATGATGTAACTCTAGATTATCTCTAAGTTCACCTATTATACTCTCTTTTTTTTTTTTGTCGTTTAATAAATTCACACAAACAGAGTTTATTTGGCAAGGCAAACTGGGATCGCTGTCTGCCAGTAGGTTAGGGTGAATGCAATGTTGTACAATAAATGAAAGGTTCTGTGTGAAGGAGAGTGAGCAGGATACAACAACCAAAAAGGCAAACTGCGTGTTTGAAAACACGGCTGTGGTTCATACTCAATCATTTCATATCTCCAAGAGAATTTTTACCAAAAAAAAAAACATAGCATACAAAAGTTAGTTTAATTATCATGTGAATGTTTGAAACTCTGATATAACAAATCTCCCAGGATTACATGTGTACTAAACAGACTTTCTTCTCTTTCCAAATACATTATTGATCAATTTGGCCATTGATTTAGATCCACTGGGTCTTCTCTTTTCTTTGAGTTTGAAGTTTATCAGGATTTCCTTGATAATTCTGATAAACATCATTTCCACCTCCAGAGACTGCTCTGCTGCAGACAGTTCACAGAATTGGCATCGGTTATCCAGTGCCAGCTTTTGCCCTTCTTCCCAGCCAACCTCTCTCACATGACAAAGATCTCGTTTGTTGCCAACCAAAAACACTGCTGATTCCACAGCTCTTTTACAATGACTAGTTTGTGGCTCCCGGATTCTGTAAATCAGTGCTTTTGCAAAAGCAAATGAAGACCTATCACTGATGTCATACACAAAAACAAACCCATCTGCCCAGTGAAGCTCACTTGTGAGGGAGAATTTTGCTTTCTGTGTTTGAGAACAAGGGTCATATATTTCTAGATTTAGTTGTTTCCTTTCCAAACACAAGTGCTTCTTATAGATAGATTCAAAATTAGAAGCATATTCTCTAATGAATCGCTTAGTAAGAAACCTCACTGTAAGGGCAACCAAAAAAAGTCCAGGACCAGATGGATTCACAGCCGAATGCTACCAGAGGTACAAGGAGGAGCTGGTACCTTCCTTCTGAAACTGTTCCAATCAATAGAAAAAGAGGGAATTATCCCTAACTCATTTTATGAAGCCAGCATCATCCTGATACCAAAGCCTTCACCTCTGAATCACAGAAGAATCCCTTTCCAAGATGGTCCTAGGTCAAAATCTGACAATGGGAGGCTCTCAGTTGAGATCTTTATTATTTTTCTTCTTTTGTTTTCTTTGATTGTATTTTGCTGTTCATTTAGATTATTGATCTTCAGGTTTTCCTCTTTTCAAATATTTCTATTTTAGCTTTATATTTACAAAGCCTATTTGGTGGTCTCTTCACACGGACACGCATGAAATTTGGTGCCGTGACTCGGATTGGGGGACCTCCCTTGGGAGATCAATCCCCTGTCCTCCTGCTCTTTGCTCCATGAGAAAGCTCACCTATTATGCTCTCTTAAATACACTCCTCAGACAATAAATGTATTTTGGCTTTTCGAACCCCGTAATTTCACTCGTCTTCAGATCTTCTACTTCTTTTCCACTGGAGTGTTCATACTTATCTCTCAATTTTAACTTTTATGTCTCTATACCTTTCCTCCCTTATGGGGAGAAAACTAATCTAAAATGAAAGAATAGATACAAGGGACCAAAATAATCCTGGCAGTATTTGAATCCCTAAGGCCAAGTCTTTCTAAAGATAGCCACGCTCTTATCCTTCCTGCAGCTTGGTTGTTTAATATTTATTTGTATTCCGTTAGTCAATAAAGTGATTTTCTTCTTTTGAATAAATCAATGAGAGCTGGCTTTTTGTCACTTAGAACTCAACTATGACTGATGGTTGCTGAACTATTATAGCTTCTAGCAGATAAAGTATGAGAGAGAGAGAGTCCTTGAAGATAAGGACTATATGTTTTTTCTGTTTGTAATCCTATCAATTAGCCACAGGCATTCAATATACCTAAGTCAAGCCATATATGGTCATGATTATTTGTTGGACACATACTAAGCATGTGGGACTGCGTTTATCATTAGGGAGATACCATGGCTGTCCTTATTTACTTCTTCAATCTCATCTCATAGCAACTTTAGTCTTTCTTCTTCAGACACGTTTCTAACTTCCATCTATGGAATTTGCAGAGGCTGGACTATTCTTTCTGACCTTTCTGCCTCTAAACTTGAGAAATCACCTCACTCCTTCACAGAAGCCTTTCCTTACCTTCCCGACTTGATCAGGTCTCCCATACACAGATAGATTCTCAGAGGACCATGCACCTGGTATCTTTAAATAACATTGGTTAGAACTACACTTTGATATTTATTATGTTGATTATTTGCTTAATTTCTGTTTCCTCCAGTAGTTTAAAAGCTTAAAGAGTATAAAGCTTCTGTTTATTTTCACATGCCATTACATCTCCAATGCCTAATAAAAATGCTTGGAACAGTAGAAGTCCAATATATATTGCTGGATGTTATGAACCAGATTGGGTCCTACTTTAAAGAGCTTATAATCAAGTTAGGAAGTTGAGCTATACATATTTTTAAATGCCAGCTTTGAGTCCTCTATTTTTATTTGCTAAATCTGGAAACTATAGATGAGTCACAGAAACACTTAGAGGAAGTTTTATGAAGGAGACAGTACAAGAACTAAATGTTTTTGAAAAGGTATCAACAAGTGTGTTAATCTTCTTTTGTTGCAATAATAAATGTTCCTATTATCTCAGTGTTTTATAAGAGCAAACATTTATTTCTTACTCATATTACATGAAGGCTACAATATGGCTGGCTGTAGCTCCAATGAGTTCAATGCTGCTTGGCTAGACTTGGCTCAGTTCAGTTCCACTTGTTTTCTCATTCTGGAATGCAGGCAAGAGGAATAACCAATATCAGGGATATATACAGACAAAGTGAAATTATTATTACAGTCAAGCAAATTGACATATCTATCACACTCTATAGATACCTTTTTTGTTGTTTTTTGCTATTTATTTACTTATTTCTTACTGATTGATTGATTTGTGGATAGGAATGTAGCTGTCTTTAGAAAAACCTAGCCTTAGGGATTCAAATACTGCCAGGATTATTTTGGTCCTTGTATCTCTTCTTTAATTTTAGATTAGTTTTCGCCCCATAAGGGAGGAAAGGCAAAGAGACATAGAGGCATAGAGACCTAAAATACATTCTCTGTTTTAATAGTGGTTCTAGTGGGGCTAAGCTACATCATGCACACAAACTCTTCTCAATTCCATTAGTCAAGACAAGTCATGTGGCAAGTCAATAGGAAAGGAAACATACTCATCTACTATACAAAAGGCATTCATAAACTTCTTTTTTTTTCCCTCAAAATTGTTTTGGTTATTTGGTGTCTTTCTTAGTTCCATTTACATTTTATGATTTTTTTTCCTGTTTCTTTGAAGAATATCATTGGTATTTTTATAGAAATTGCATTTAATTTGTAGATCAATTTTGGTAGTATGGTCATTTTCACAATATTATTTCTTTCAATCCACAAGATATCTTCCATTTTTTGTGATCTCTTCAATTTCTTTCACCAGCGTTTTATGGTTTTTCATGTAAAGGTTTTTCACTGCCTTAGTTAAATTTATTTCTAGGTATAAATATACCTAGAAATAATAATATACCTAGAAATAAATATACCTAGATGTATCTAGGTATAAATATACCTAGAAATATTTATACCTAGAATAATAAATAAATAGAAGCTATTATTTTGTAGCTTCTATAAATAGAATTCCTTTCTTAATTTCTTTTTCTGCTTCTTTGTGTTTGGTATATTACCAATTTTGTATGTTAATTTTGTATCCTGCAACTTTACTGAATTTGTTTATTAGTTCTAAAAGTTTTTTTGGTGGGGCTTTTAGGATTTTCTATATGAAAGTATTGTGTCATCTGCAAAAAGGGATAATCCGACTTCCTCCTTTCCAATTTGGATACCCAGTATTTATTTCTCTTGACTAACTGTTCTGGCAAGGACTTCCAGTACTATGTTGAATAAGAGTGGTTAGAGTCTTGTTCCAGTTCTTCAGTAAAAATCTTTCAGCTTTTCCCCATTTGATGTAATACTAGCCACTGGTTTGCTATATGTGGCTTTTACTATATTGAGGCCCACTCCTTCTAAACCTAGTTTGTTGAGGGTTTTTATCATGAAATGATGTTGAAATTTTTCAAATGCTTTTTTGCATCTATTTGAGATGATCAGCTAGACCTCTTATGTCTCACTGTATATAAAAATAAAACCAAGATGAATTACAGACTTGACTTCAATGAAGACCTGATACTCTGAAACTACTAGAAGGAAATATTGGGGAAACAGTTCATGTCATTGATCTGGGCAAAAGTTTTTTAGAAAAGACTTCAAAAGCACAGGCAACAAAAACAAAAATAGACAAATACCACCACGCCCACCCTATCTTAGGAATTCTCTATGTCTTCTTTTATGTTCATATTATCTTCCATTACCTGCCCCACCTACCACACACACAATCATAAGGAAAACATAAAGAATAGAGAAATAAAGGAAAGATCGTTTCTTCAAATGTCCAATAAATTGTCATATAGAAAAGGCATTAAAGCCTGTATCAAAATATCACATGTACCCCATAAGGATATATACATCTACTGTGTACACCAAAAAATTAAGAATAATTTTTAAAAATAACAAATAAAAATGTCAATATCTAAAAAGAAAAGAAAAGGCATTAAAGCCATTATCTTTTGCTCCACAGAGCTGAGATAGAACTGATAGATACAGTTATGAGGTCAAATTTGCCATAACATAAAAATAAAACTTAAACAATTTACTCAATGCATTCTTTAAATAAATATTTATTAAACAACTATTACATGTTAACTATTCTTCTTGAAGTGGGGATATAACACGAAACAAGATGGAAAAGTTCCCTCCACATAGATTTTGTAAAGCAAGTTTATTTCAGAGACCACTAAGTGTTTTAAAGAGACTGAACAGACTTCTATAATAAAGTATATTGATGGAGAGGGCAGAAAGGTCATCCTAGAAATGAAAACTTCTAAAACTAGTAAGAATCACCTAATCAGATAGTGAGCACTCTGCCACCATAAACTTTCATACTGTGTAGTACCATTGACTTTAATTGAGAACATCTATCTGCTCAGTGTTCTCCTAAGTGCTTCACAATTCATTTAATCTTCAAAAACAAGATAAAACAATACAAATTTAAGAAAAACTATCTTGTGGATACAACTATGGTTCTGATTTTACACATGAAAAAATAAGAGTAGAAAAGTTAATGAACTCATCCAATGTTACAAACTGGGAAGCAACTGAGCCAAACTGGACTCATATGGTCAGATTCCAGAGCAAGTGCTCTTTATCATGACACTCAGAGGACACTAGGTTTGTTGACCATAAGCATGGATGCTGTTCATTCATTCAACATTCAACATTCCTATCCAATGTCTGCTTTATGTTGTCTGCAGAGCACGACACTGGAAACAGAGCCCTGAACAAAACCGCCGTTAAGTCTCAGCTCTCACAAACTCACAGAGTATGCTTTCAGGATGTCACTGGCTGGGTTCTCTGAGAAGACGACACTGAAGTAGAGTCATAAGGGAAAAGTGTCATAAAAGTATGAGACCTGTGTGAGGAAAAAGGTAAAAAACATACTATTAAACAAATGGAAAACATCAGATTAAGTCTTGAGAGGCAGACTAGAACTCTTCAGAAAGAAGCAACTCTTGCCAATAAATGAGATGTTAATAAAACCTTAATGTGCCTTATGTTGTATTTGATTTGCTAAACACTTGGATTTCTCAGAGATGCTGCACTTACTTTTATAGCCATATTGTTCTCCTTTCAGTAACAGTAAGGTCAAAAGAACCACTACTTCAGATTTGGAAAAAAAAAAAAAAGCCAATGTAAAAGATTCTCAGTTCAAACAGAACTCAGTGCAGGTTGGTGAGAAGAAATATCAACTCTTTCCAAATCAAAAGAGAAATACAATATTCCAAGTCACTTCAGAAAGGATCAGAATTTGTAAGTAATATTTGTGTAATGGAATTCACTTTATTGTGGTCTTGTTCTACCCAAATGCAGAGGCTGGAAGTGGAATGAAAATTCTCTTCGAAACCACCACTGGTCAAGAACACTATCCTGTGTTTCCAGACCTTAGGAATTTCCTGGGAAGCTTAGAGGAAGCTACCCAGACAGCACAGGGGTACTAAACAAATCTCATGGCACAGGTAAGCAGTATTTCTGCTGGGAGGTCCTCACACATGGAGAGACAAGTGATAATGGTTTGTTCTGTCCGATGGTGTTGAGAACAGCCAACATGTACCCTTGACAGAGGTTATGTGCGGAAGTGCCTATGTAAATAGCCACAATAAGACTACGAGCCTTATTCTGGCATCCATACGGCTTCCTGGCAGTTATGACTGATATGTGCTTTGCAGTCTCTTGATGATAATTCTGCTTCTGTCCTCATACCATATCCCCTTCCCCAATGCTCCTTCTTCTTAGACCCCTATGACTTCTTTCATGCTAACTTTCTATTCAGATCTACCTGCTCTACTCCAACTTTCTGCTCAGGAATTTCATCTAGTCTCCCCCAGGAGTAGGGCTAGTCTGAGACTTACCATAAAAGAAAGAGCTAAGATCATATGGTACAAACTTTCAGTTATAAGATGAATAAATTCTGGGGATGTAATGGACAACATAGAGACTGTAGTTATTAATACTGTATTGTATACTTTATATTTGCTAAGACAGTAGATCTTAAGTGTTTGTACCACAAAGAAAAAAAATGGTAACTATGTGAGGTGATGGATATGTTAATTAACTTGACTGTGGTCACCATTTTACCATGTATATATATCAAATTATCATGTTGTACACCTTAAATATATATAATTTTTACTTGTCAGTTATACCTCATTAAAGCTGGGTAGGGGGGAAGAGAGCTAAACTAATGAGTTTGGCCCACTGTTCATCAGAATTTGGCTTTACCAAGAAACATTTTGGGTGTTACCTATCTGCATGTAGATAAGTTTCACTCAGTTTGGTCTCCTATTCAAATGTCCCATGGGCTCATTCTTTTGCTAATAGGTGGTGGGGAAAGTAAGCAGTGTAAGTTATAACCTAAAAGAGCTACTTCCCTATAAACTTTGTAAATGATTGAGACACAAATGTAAATGTCTTATGCTTATGTGGAATACAGCCATGCTAAAATTGGGAAAGAGGTATTCTTCCCTCTTCTCCATGAAGAAATGCAGCTCAATTTCAGTCATTGACTGAGGACCATAGTGAGATTGGTTGGGTGCCTCCAGGACTCTCACATATAAGGGGTACCTGTACTCAGTAGTGAGTACTAGTTATACCCAGCATATCCAGGAACAGAGAGCTGGAGCATGTGGGGAGAGGAAAAAGACCTGAATAGAGGTAAAGAGGCAGCTGACCAAATAGAATTTTGCAATAGAACAATGGTGGGGACTTTATTGGGAGATAGGCTGATGACAGGAGGTGAGGGCAAAGCTGAAACACAGACTGCGGACAGGTGAATACGAGAGATGAGCAAAAGATAATATAATGAATCTTAAAATTGCAGATGTACTGAGACAATAACCAATAAACAGAACTCAAGTAGACATTTAATCACAGGGTAAATCTGGCCAAAATGGCCATATCGAGGGGTGATGTGGGATTAAGAAGATAATAAGTCTGAGTCTGATTGCTTGTGGTTGGCTACTGTTAAGATATATCTTTTGCAGAATGAACTTGCCAAAGATAAGATGAAACAACATAAAATTTAGTTTTCTGGCATGTACTGCCAACAGGAAGAAATAGAGGTGCTTTTAGGATGCTATCCTGATAACTTATGTTCCTGCCTGAGCTTGGACAGTGAAAGCACAAAGGCAACAGCTTTGCCCATGAAGATGTACCTATTGTAGAAGCATAGGACATTGGAAGGCCAGGAGGCAACCTCAATTCTCCAGGAAATGTGCATTCACTGCAAAACAACTATTATGGGATGTAGTATGATCAAAGGGCAAGGATGTCTGCATGCGTCATAGGAAGCTGAGTGTTTGGGATTTAAATGTGGACTTTGACTTGAGGTCTGATCATTCTACTTCCTGACTGTAAAAAGGGACAAGTGTTCATCATTGTATCCATGAGATATGTGGTTAAAATTCCTCTTTATTGACTGTAAGCTTGTCATCTATTTGAAAGATTGCCTGGGGCTCCTAAAGTTAAAAATATTACTCTTAGTACTTTTGATTTTTGTGGCTCTTGAAGAGGTAGTGAAAATAAAAGCTTAGAAGCCTCTTTTCATTAAAAACAAATAAAAAATGGTAGAAGGAGAGAGGAAAGATTGCAACTACAAAAAAGAAAGAAACTGTTAATCTAACCTCTCGTGATGGTGGACAGTGTTTTGCTTATGTGTCACATATTTTAAGAGCACATAAGGATGCTAGAAAATAGCAGAAGGCTATCTAGTAGCCAGCGAATTCTTGGAAAGCAGGAGGTACAGAGATGATAGAATAAGCAACAAGAAGACAAGTAGAGAAGCGGTCTCATCATGGGTACCAGGAAGATGGCTTCAGTGCTTTTAACAAGGAAAAAAACATGACAGGCATGGTGGCACATGCCTTTAGTTCCAGCTACTCAGGAGGCTGAGATGGCAGAATTGGATTGCTTGTGCCCAGGAGTTCAAGGCTGCAGTGAACTATGATTGTATCACTGCACTCAAGCCTGGGCAACAGAGTGAGATCTTATCTCTTAAACAAACAAACAAATAAACAAACAATCCTATGCTTAAAAGCCTCTTTTCTTTTCTGGTACTCCCAAGTAAGTTAACTCACACAAAGCCAGGAACATCACAGCAAGGTTGTAGAGTCAGGGAAAAAATAAGGGGAGGGTATACATCAACTTTCCATATAATCCTCTGTGTTAATCATAAAATGTGTGGTTTTTGTTGATACATGCTAATCTTCCTCTGTCCCTGTAGTACCTGATATATGTGTTGTATGAGAATGCTGCCTAATTTATGCGCTAGACATACACTACAAAAACACCCAAAGCGAGATTATTTATAAAATATGCTCTCTACAACTTTCAAAGTCATACAATATGAGATAAAGTTGCAAGCACAATTAAAATAGTCCCTCTGTGCACTCTGGAAATTTGTGACAATGAGCTAATATTTTACCCAAATTACTAGGTAAAATAAACTTTATTCAGTATTACATATATAACCAAACGTATCAGTGGGATGCTACAGGATTAGTTCGCTGGGAAGCAGATTCTGAGAAGCAGTTTAGCTTGCAAGATGTTTATTAAGGAGTGTCCATGGAGTCCACATCTGTTGAAGGAAGGGGAAGGAAGCAGGAAGCAGCAGGAAGAAGTTGATGGGCAAAGTAATCTCAATAGCAGCCTCCACCAACCCTATGGGGAGCTCTGAAGCTATCAGGGTCCTTCATTATTGTCCAGACTCAGGCCAACTTGGCCAGGCCTTCTGTATGGAGTGGTCATTTTATGCAGGCAACCCTCTGGAGGGTGTGTGGTTGGTTTCGGCCGCTCTGTAGCTGGGGCAATCTCTGTAGGGGCTGACAAAATTCTCACCTCTTAGAGCACCAAGTCCTTCATTGTTGGAGGATCTGGGAAGCACATCAAGTGTCCACCCCATGGGATGTCTGTGTGTCCAAGACTACATCAGATAATATGGAGAAGCTAGATGAGTAATGTATCTAAGATACATTTATCTCTCTCAAGTGAAAGAGAAAGAGAAACCATGTGTCACACACATTCAAAGTAGAGCATATTTAATAGCATCAATTCTGACAATTGCAAGTTGTGTGAGCTTAACTCTTGTATGGCTCTAATTTTTGTTTGAAAGTTATAGATAACACCTTTACTAAATTTGTTTATCAGTTCTAATAGTTTTTTGGTGGAGTCCAACTATAAGATCATATTATCTGCCAGCAAGGATAATTTGACTTCCCCCTTTCCAATTTTATGATCTTTCTTTCTTTCTTTTTTCTGATTCCTTAGCTAGGACTTTCAGTACTATGTTTGGTAACAGTGGTGAAAGTGAACATGCTTGTCATGTTCCAGATCTCAGAGAAAAGGCTTTCAGGCTTTCCCCATTCAGTATGCAACTAGCTAAGTTTCTGCTGTATATGGCTTTTATTATATTGAGGTATGTCCCTTCTATAGCCAGTGTTTTGTTAAAGAAACATCAAAAAAGAAAAAAGAAAACTACAGGCCAGTATCTTTGATAAATATTGATGCAAAATTCTTCAGTAAAATACTAGCAAATTGAATTCAACAATTTAAGGAGATAATTAAATTAAAGAGATAATTAAAGAGATTATTCATCATGACCAAGTGGGATTTATCCCAGAAATAAAAACTTTATTGGTTTTCTATTTCTGCTATAACAAGTTACTACAAATTGAGCAGCTTAAAAAACACAAATTTGGCTGGGTGCAGTGGCTCATGCCTGAAATCCCAGCTCTTTGGGAGGCTGAGGCAGGCAGATCACCTGAGGTCAGGAGATTGAGACCAGCCTGGCTAACATGATGAAACCCCGTTTCTACTAAAAATACAAAAAAATTAGCTGGGCGTGGTGATGCATGCCTGTAATCCCAGCTACTCGGGAGGCTGAGGCAAGAGAATAACTTGAATCCAGGAGGCAGAGGTTGCAGTGAGCGAGATTGTGCCATTACACTCCAGCTTGGGCAACAAGAGCGAAACTCTGTCTCAAAAGAAAAAAAAAAAGCCCAAAAAACCCACAAATTTATTATCTCACAGTTTAGATCCATAGATCAAAAGTCTTGGCTTGTTTGCTTTGGGCCCCACAAGGCTGAAATCAAAGTGTCATCATGGCTGTATTCCTATATGCAGGCTCTAGAGGAGAATCCAATTCCTTGCTCATTTGGGATATTGACAGAATTCAGTTTCTTGCAGTTGTAGGGCTGAGCTCCCCATTTCTTTGCTGGCTGTCATTTGAGGGCCAATCCCAGCTTCTAGAGGCCACCTACATTCCTTTGCTTATTGCCCTTTTGTTCTTTGTCAAAGTCAGTTACAGTGGGTCCGGGCCTTCTCGTGCTTTGGATCTCTCCTGCATCTTCTTCTGACACATCTCAGATGTTCCACTTTCCTCTTCCACTTTTAAGGGCTCATGTGAATAGATTGGACCCACTCAGATACCCCAGGATAAGCTGCGTATTTTAATGTACATCGCCTTACTTTGTAAATTTTTTTGTCATGTTACATATCTACAGGTTTCAGGGATTAGGATGTGAACATCTTTGGGAGCCATTATTCTGGCTACCGCAACAACTTACAGAGTTATGTGAGGAGATGTGAAATGCCTATGTGGCTGGCATGGAGTAAATTCTCAATAAACCAAGTTCATGTCTGGAGTTTGGAAAAAGACGCTGAATAATAAGTGCTGGAATCATCAGTAGGGCTTCATGGAAAAGAGGGACTGAGTCTTGAAGGAAGGAAAGGACTCAGATGAAGGAAAGGACAGAAAAGAGGCTATTATGTCATGCAAATAATATAAACAAAAGAATGAATGCTTCAAGTTGTAGCAGCAAGACACAGGCCTTGATGAAAAATTGAACTGAATTCAAATGCTCACTCTACTTGTTAGGAGGTTTGTTATCTTAAACGTTTAAATGTATCTCTCTGGGTCTCAGTTTTCCTGTTTTTATGATTTTTTTCTTATCCATTGAATGTCTATATTCTAGAAGAAAAGCAAGGCATTTTCATATCCTCTTTCTGGCCTCTCAGTTTGACTAGTTACTGTAAACTCACACTGGCTTCACGATCATATCCCTAGTTATTCCAGGAGGCTAAGCAGATTCATCTGTAATCTGCTTATGTCTTTCTAAAATGTTGTAGTAAATAGTTCTGCAAGATTCATGAGCCTATGAAGAGAAGGTCCAGAGCAACAGTCTCCAAACTTCTTTGATGCTTCACCCATCAGAGAAAATTTTGGAAAATGTATTTCTGATACATGAATAATGAATATGTGTTAATCTATTATATTAAATATTATACTACATTAAATGATAATTATTCTTATATAAAAATAGAAGTGTTAATATTTTTATTTTACATTGTAATTTATTGTTTTGCTTATATAGTCTCTAAAGTGATTTTGGAACAGCAGTCTTCCTAAATCCAGTTCAGAATTCCAGCGTGTACTTTCTGACCAATCTGTCTCTATCACACTTGCTCTTTGTTCATAACCTGATATATAATCCTTTCTTTTTTATTTGGTCAAAGAACTATTCCAACATGGACCTAAAAAGGGTATGTTTGGTTTCATGGTAAAAGACTGAACTGAGGTGCCTTCTACTTAATGGTGCATAAAGAACTATGCAGATCAAGAGAATTTTTTTTCAAACAGCCCAAAGCTGCTTCTGATCAAAAATTCAGTGAAACTTGTTCAGGAAACCCTGGAGATTAGAAAGGAAGGCAGAGTAAGATCAGCTTTGTGTGCATTTTCCCTGAGGCAACCCCATCTGGCTAAAGCACCTGGGTCTCAGTCCCCAGAAACTGCCAGGTGGCCTGCCAATGTAGAGAAGAGAGTCCTTGGGAAGTTCCACCTGTGCCTTTTTCTTCTATGGGAGTCGTTCTACAGGTTCAAGCTCCTTTTCTGAGGACAACTGCATCCTGCCTCCATTGCTTCTTGTCCCCCTTTGTGAGGATGGAGTATGCCTCTGACTTTGACGTTGGGATTGGATCCTTCCCTGAATCTCCCTCAAATAGCACTTACTCCTCCAATTTAAAATCTAAAACTTGCCCTATGCATACCTTCCCTCCCTCATTACAATACTAGTTCATAGGGTTTGATTTTGTAGAGCTTTGTTAAAGAAGTTTAGATTTAATAATTTTAAATGAGTCATTGATTATTATGTTCTGATAAATCAATATTTTAAGGTGATGTTCTTGTTCATGGATTGAATGAGCATAAAGTTTGTGGCTGGAATTGATTGGGAGTAGAGAGAAGGACTCAGAGTTGTACTAGCCAATAATCCAGCCATGGTGTGATGAGATATTCACATGGCTCCCCTACCTATGTCCTTTTTTGGAATGAGAAAAGAAAGAGTTGTATCAGTGGTTTACAATATTTATGGTAGCTATCAGCAATGCACATTGAATGAGCAAACTGCTAGATGCTATTCTTCACTCAATATGCTTGCTTAAGCAAATAATAAGAAAAATATATTTGAAAAGGGAAGACAAAGTTTGATCATAAATATATTCCTTCTGAACTTCTGCTTTCTGGTCACGTAATTCACTTTGGGGATTACAAAGGAAAAGGAAAAGTGGAGTCAAATTATTAAGTAATGTGTTATTAAGGAAGTCAGATATGTCAGGTTGGGGATGTTCTGGCACAAAGTTAAAAAATAACTTATGTCCTGGTCCTGGTGCTGGTACCAACTGACTGTGTGTTATTTGGCAAAAAACTTAGGTCTATAATTTTTTCAGCTATAAAAAAAGATATTCAATAATAAAAACTATAAGATTTCTTCTTGTTCTAAAATTCTATGATTATAAAATACATAAATAATGGCTGAATTTAGAGAAAATTCATTCTTTCCTCTTTTCTTTTATTCAAGCATTATGCATCATTCTTCAACCATTGTCAATTTTTCATGTGTACTTATATTTTATTAATCTATTGCATATATGAGCCTATCTCAAAGCCTGTTTAAGAGGAAACAGCATAATAATAAATAGTTACTATGTGGTATTTAACTGTAATACAGAATAAATAAAATCAAATTTAATAATAATTATTTCTTAATGAAATGCATCTGATCAAAATTACATTTTTTTCTGGAGTTGTAATATTGCAATTTTTTGAAAGCAATAAGATATTTTCAAACTGAGGAAGCCAAGTTTGGTGGTTTGTTGATAATTTGAGGAAGTGCACACATAACGCACATATAGAAGCCACCATTAACTGCTCTGGTGGAGAAAGGCATTAGTATGGGGCATTCAAAAACAATCTCATTATATCTTACTCTGAACGGAGCTTACAAAATTATGCTTAAACCAATACTTCAAATTACATAATGGGATTCCAATCCAGGAACACAAAGTGTCTAGTTTCACATGAGCTCTGAAGAAAATGAAAATTATCACCTCTAAGTCCAAGCAAAACTGACTTCCTTATTTCTTCAAGTTGACTTTCTCTAAGCAATTAATATTTTCATTTAAATAATACTTTTTGTGGATTAGAGAAAGCTTGGTGTCAGAGACTTGTATTTAAATTCTGACATCTTCTTTTACTAGCCATGAGACATTGAGCAAGGCCATAAATTTTTTGAATCTCAATATCATTATTTGGGATGTAAAATTTATAATAGAGTGATAACTATCCTATGTTCTTCAACGGGATATGGCTAAGATATAACAAAATTGTTAGTGTGGAAATTATTTTGAAAACGAAGTTTATAATGACTTACCAGGGATAACATAAAACAAAATGTAACAATATAAAGAAACAAGTGACATTTACTGAATTAATTAACTTTATATTAAATGCAAATGCTATGAAGTAAACTGAATTAAAACAAAACAAAACAAAATATGACTTTACCTTCAAGGATGACATGATCTGCCTTGGAAAACATATAGGCAAGAACACCTAATATTCTTCAACTAACACCATAGAAGTTTGCATAAATCTCTAAAACTCTCTGGAGCTCAGTTTTCCTTAGCTATAAAGAGTGACTATTGGTTTGGTAGTCCCCATGTTTTCTGGAAGTCCTTAACGTATTATTTGAGGAGATTATTTGGAATAAAGCTGACATTTTTAAAAAGATTTGGCATTAATATAAGAAAATGTTGTAGTATATCTTAATTGCAGAAACAAGAATTGAAAAGAACAATAGTATCTTTAAATCATATCAGTCTCTAAGAATAGTGAGTAGAATGATTGACTAAATAACCTACAAATGAATAACACTCGATAGTGACTGGGATGTTTATGATAACCATGACAACAAAACACCATGTTGCTAAATTATTAAGACTTTCTTTAAAAATGTAGAGTACCGTGAGACATCATGAAAAACTGCTAGGTTTTCAATTAAACTCTCAACTTTGGCATGTGTGCTTCATAAGACCATAAAATGGGCACTGTACTTTGCACGGTGCCATGTGATACTGTTTTCAGTAACCAGAGCACTAAAATTCTGCAAGTAGCATCAGTCCTAGGCTGTCAGGCAGAACAAGGCACGGGTGCTGAATCTTGAAGGAGTGGAACTCTGCATTTTTCGTATCAAGCCTGTAATAAAAATGATCCCTTAGACCATATAGTGCTGATATGTCTATATCTATATAATCGCATGTGATGCTGCCAAGTAGGTACAATAGGTAGAATTCTCCATTTGTATAGATGAGGGAAAAAAACACGTGTGACTGAGGTTACATAGCAAATAAATGACAGAGCCAGAACTAGACCTTGTATTTTTTAACCTACAGTCTAATCTTGTGTTTTGTATGCTTGTTTGTTTTCCTGCTCCAGACTTGTCAACAATAATTATGGCTATTATTTTCCGAGCACTTAACTACGTGTCAGGCACAATGCCGAGTTTTTCAGATACTCCCTTTCTTATAATCAATTTTTTGTCTTTGCTGCCCCCTCTGTCAGAAAGAAAAAAAAAACTCATTATTTCTATTTAATAAGCAAGGAAACTGAAGCTTGGGTAGAAGAAACACAGCACCTTGCTGATGGTCACATAGCTACCAAGAGGTAGAGCCTGGACCCTCAGTCATGTCTGCCTGGCTTCAGCTTTTCCTAACCCTCACTTGGGCAGGTTGTATATCTCTGGCAGCTGCCATCTCAGAAGTTTCTTCCTCAAGAGGTTTTGTTTCCTTGAAACAAAAAGCAGTTTGACTTAGAAATATCAAGACGGTGCAATGAAAGACCTTGCACTATTGCCCTTTTAGGGTCCCTGATATCTAAGATTGGAATGTCATATTATTTTATGTAACCTATACATGCTAAATTTAAATCTCATGCCAGTTATTTTGGAGCTGAGCTCTCTATAAGGCAGTTTTTCTCAATTTCTACCCTACTAAACACACTCAGTAACTGTGGATAGGGTTCTTTGCATATCTACCTTCAGTCTTCCTCGTGTTTCACATGCTCAGAAAAATTTTTCTCCTGAACATTGACAAATATGATTTTAAAACTTTCACGCAATTCAGGATGCTCAAATATATTTCTCATTGTATTTGAGCATCTAAGAAACTAAGATGCTCTTGAAAAACATTAATTCCATCTTCCACTAGAAGTGCTTATTCCGCCCCTTCTTTATTTTTCCTGCCTATATTCTTTCCACCCTCCCACCATTCCTTTCTTCATTCTTGCCTTCCATTCTTCCATGTGATAATAATTTAGTGTGGCTGCTAATCATGAATGTGACCTTTGAGAACTCACTGTTTAGCTGAGGCAAGAGCCCATATAGGTGTCAAACAACTAACATATAAGAGTAACAATGTGTCACAGAACATACATAATGTATATTTTATGTCAACTCACAGAGATCATAAAGAACAATTTCCTAAGAAACACCTGAACTGACTCCAGTAGAATCAAAATACATAAAGAAGGAAGGGGAGAGGAGAAAATTTTGCAAATTTCAAAGAGAAATCAATAGATTAATATTAATTCAGTCTCACCTCCCAGCAAATCATTCTACTCTCTTGCTAAGCAGTAAGTACAGAAAATTTGCACTTCTCCAGTTTAATATGTAGTCTCAAACCTCTTTTTCTTTGCCTCTGCTGCCCCCTCTGCCTGGAATAGACTCCCAACCTCCCATGCAAACCCTCTTGACTATTTTTGAAGGTCAGCTCAAGGGTAAGTCTATACCACCCTCTGTGAAGCCTGGCTGCCTTCCTCTAGCCTCCCACAGTGTGTTACACACAACTCCACTGTAACAGGTCACCACTTTGCTGTGTAAATGCTTGTTCCTGCTCTCTCTGTGCCACAGTGTTATCTGTTGTTTCAATCCCAGAACATCAACAGTGTGGAGCATTTAGTAAATACTCAAGATATGTTTCAGGATTAGATAATTCTATAAAAGCATGTGTCAACTTGTTCTATATAATAATTTGGGTATTAGGATAGTGCCTCTAAGTGTTAAAGGCTCCATGTAATTTAGACTGTTCTCAAAAATATTTACTCTGTGGTTCGACTCTGAGTAAAATAATGACAAAGAAAATGGCTGAGAATACAAGAACCCACACTATGGAAGGAACTACATGCAATGAAAATAGCTAACTGAAACATAAATATGCACAGAAAGACATAAATGAGGCATTCATACAACAACAGTGTCTGAGTCTACCACAAGTGGGTTATGATTACAGGATGCTGTGGAGCAGCATGAATAAAAGATTAAGTGGTGCATATTTTAGGTAGGTGGATGGGTGAACATTGCAGAGAACTGGTTTTAAAAAAAAGCAAGAATATTCAGATTAGGTATTCAGAAATACCTAATATAAATAATTCATTTTCCTGTGAGAGCGAAACCCCAAAAATGACAGTCACTAAAAGTATATTTACATGACACCTTAAACAAATTTTGTGTAATGTTTTTATAATAAAAAAATGAAGCAATCTCTAGATGGAAAAGGTATTTCACACAATGTGTACCACCAATATACAGAGACTGTGTAGAAGTGAGAGTGACCATAAGGGTTTCCCCACTTCATGGTAGGTCAAAACCCAGCAGAGACTGTGTTTAGAATAAAATAGAGTATGCAATAGGTACTCATTATTCTCACCTATGCTGACTTTCCAAATCATCCCTGGGAGTAAAGACCTCTGGCTACTTTCCAAGAAATTAGCAAAAGAAGGGAATAGAATCACTGGATGTTAGAGCTTGAAGATTTTGAGGTTCTTTTGCCACCCTTATTTTCAGACGAGGATATCTTTCACAGCCCAGAAAGGTAAAGAAATCTACCAGGTGGTCAAATATTTTAAAATGACAGAATTGGGGCTAAAATCCAGGATTCTCGATTCCCACTAAGCCATGCCAAAATCCACTCTAAAATAAAACGCTAAAGCTACTAGCCTTAACATTTATAAGGTGTTTCCTCAAGGACATAGGTTTTGCTCTATGCCTCTTATGAGGTCTTTGTTTCCTTCTTGTTTAAAGAAAGAGTGACCTGGACAACAGTCTCATAGTGACATCTGGTGACTAAGTCAGGGTAATACAAAATATAAGAAGAAGAAAAATAAAGTATCAATGTGCTTTTGTTTGTTAAGATTTAGATAGGACAATTAAATCCAAAACTTAGAGGACACATCGTAATTCCTTAAGATTGTGTTTCATGGTTCCCTTCTTCTTTAATATGTCTACAAACAAGGTGATGCTTTATATTAAGTCTCTTTTTGTAATAACAGTGAATTATTGCCAATCCTGTGGCATCTGAGTCTACATAAGCTATTCAACAAAGATTTATGAGAATCTACTATGTGACAGAAGCAGTTGTAGCTCCTGGGGACACAAAGCCTAGCTGTAGAATTAACCCAATACAGCGAACTATGAAATAATGTGGTAAGAGCTAGAGTTAAGATATACATAAAATATGCTGAGGAAAGAGTGACTGACTGGTAAGTCAGAAATGCTTTAGAGAAAATGAGACCTTTTTAACTTAGCCTGTAAAAGTTATTAGGAGTCCACCTGACTTAAAAACACAAAAATTCTCAATTCATTCTCTCAAATATATCAAAAAGCATCCAAAATAAAAATATATTTTTATTAAAATTCATTCCATGAGTGTGATTGTCAGTGACATTGCTTCGTTATTGGTTAGCTTAGTCCTTGTAAAGAAAAAGTATATGTTGCTGTTTCTGGTCAATAACACAGGTAGAGAATATCTAGTATCCTCAATATCTTCTATTTCCTATTTCAATTTCTGGTACAGAGGTCTGGGGAAGAAACCCTAGAGTTGCCTGCCTTTAAGTATTCAATTGTTACTTATATATCAGGTTCTCTTTACGGTGCTGGAAATGAAACAGTGAACAAAATCCATGCCCTCATTGTACATATATTCTAGGGGGAAACAGTCAATACATAGATATGTCACATATGTAGTAGGTTAGATGGCTGTAAATAGGAAGAGAACTGTGCAGGGGTGGGGTTAGATAGTGCTGTGGTAGGAAAGTGTAATCTTAGATATGGTTGCCAGGGAAAACCTCCCTGAGAAATTGGCATTTGAGGAAAGGCCTGAAGGATGTGATGGAAGAAGATAAGCAGATATTTTGCAGACATTTAAGGAAGAGAGCTCCAAGCAGGGGGACAATCAGAACAAAAGGCCTTTGCTGGGAATGTGCTAAGAGTGGAAGCACACCAAGGAGGACAGTGTGGTTAATGAGTGAGGCCTGAAAAAAGTAGAAGAAATTAGGTCTGAAAAGAAGTGGGGACCAAATCATGTAGGGCCTTGTTAGCCGTGATAAGGAGGGTGGTGGGAATCACTGTAGACTTTGGGACACAGAGGTGACAAAACCTGGTCTGACCTACATGCTGTGTTCAGAATGGATAATAAGGAAGCAAATGCTGAGTCAGAAATACCAAAAGTAAAGCATTGTATTTATCCAGGAGACAGCTGCTGGTCATTTGAAGAAAAGTTAGCAGTGGAAGAGGAGTAATTAGATTCTTGACACATTTTAAAGGCATAATTAACACGACTGATGGATCAAATATGCATGGGGAAATGAGAAAAGTCACTTCGAGAGTGACTCTGAATTGCTTAAGCAATGGGAAGAAATAGACATTTAATGAGATAGAAAATGTGCAAGAGGACCAGGTTTGGAGGAGCAGGACATCAAGAGTCCAACTTAGGATATATTAAATTCGATGTGTCTATTAATTGTGCAGGTAAGGAGGTAAGGATGTCTAGTAGGAGCTGAATAGTATCTCGAGTTTAGGGGAAATAACATTTGACCATCATCAACATTCAGATACTATTCAAAGGCTATGTGATATCACCTTGTGAGTGAGTGTTGATTGATAGAGAAAGGATCTAAGGACTGAACCCTAGTGAACTCCAGTGGAGGGATGAGATAAATGAATAAAGAGAGCTTAGGGGAGCATCTAAAGTGAATAGGAAAACTGAGAGTAGCTCCCAGAAGTCAAGTGAAGAAAGTATTTCAAGAAGGAGATAATTACCCACTGAATCAAAGATACCGAGAGGCTGATTAAGACAAAGACTAAATTTATCACTGAATTTAGCACTATGGAAATCATAGGTAATGTTGAGAAGAGCTTTTTTTCTTAGTATGGTAAACCTTTTGAAGTAGATCCAAATGAGAATGGGAAGAGAGAAAAGGGAGAGAAGCAACATAAGAAATCTCTTTTAAGGAATTTTATGTATAGAGAAACAGAGCAATCAGGTGATAGTTGGAAATTATTTTAAAGAAAAGGGGTTATTTTAAAGAAAAAAGATATTACAACATGTTTGCACTATTATGGGAATAACCAAGTTGAGACAGAAAATTATTTTTTAAGGAAGAGTCTAATTGCCGAAGTGAAAGAGAATGAGACCTTGTGCATAAGTGTGATCAGAGAGGATCATGTACAGCTCAAGTAAAAACAGGAAGGAAGAGACAATAAACATGTACAGATAGGATGGGCTGGTCAATGTTGTGGTGAAAAGATGTGCTAGTTATCTACTGATTACTTCTATTTCCCCAGTGAAATAGGAAGCCGGATTCATAAACCAAAATGAAGAGGAGCAAGGCAGTATTGGATGTTCAGGAAAGTAATAGGTGTAAAAATACATAAAGTAGAATTGCCAGAGAGTGTGAAGATACATTTCCAATTAAGGATGAAGAATTTAAAGTGAGGCCAGCTGATACCCCTGCTTTGCTTCAGCTACATTAGCTGCATAGGTTCAGGCACAGAATACATGGAAAATTGCATTTAAATAGGCCCTGGATTTTACAAAAGTAACACAATGAAGAAGAGAGGTGCAAGGCGATTTGAGGGTGTTTGTGGGAGAGATTGTAAAATATTAACTAGGTAAGAAGGGGACTGCAAATTTTAGGGGTAAAAAGGAATGAGGAAAAGTGTAAATACAGTGGGGTCAAAGAATGTTTGGAGCCAAGGCACTAGAGGCAATTAGCTGAAAATGTAGGTGATTATTGGTGAGTGACATGGTTTAAATGAAAAGTATAGAAGGGTACAATTATCCATCATGAAAAGTTCTAGGGTACAGCCAAGATCTGAGTAGCTGAAGCAAAATGAAACTAGAATGGACCTTTCCACATCCAGATTCAGTGACAGAAGAAGGATAGGAAACAGATTATCAACCACTTGAGAGAACATATCCCGTAAGTTGTTTTTGCTATTTTTCTTTCAGTATACATTTGTTGGAATGCCAACTACATTCAGTTCAATTAATATGGGCTTCTTAAATAAGGGCTCCAGCACTGGATAATCCTGCCATTTATTTTGATAAATTCCATCCTGCTGCTCAGATCTATTGGCATCTACAGCGTGTCTTTTGAGAAGATGGGCATTCACATCCCTATGTCCTAGCAAATTTCCAACTCAGAAAACCACATTAGGCTTCTCTATATATCTTCCAACTATTCCAATGGAAAATACAATTCTCTGATTTCTTCCTATGATATTTATCAAAGAGAATGGTGCCTGCCCGTTCTAGGGTGGGGGAACCCAATACAAATCACCAACCTTTAGGTGACACCCTCTCTTCAAAGTGCTTTCAAAGTCTGGCAGAGAAAAAGTACCCAGTGGCTATAAGACCTCCTAGGAGTTCAATCATGCATTCTAAGTAGCAGATCACTCGAATATAATTGGCTAGTGGGTTCATTTTACTCTTCTCTTCTTGGTCACATGTTACCGCCCTTGTACCCTGCACGTTCTCTTTCCCAGACTTACAAAGCATGTTCTCTTGAATTTGTTCTCTTTTTAAATTCACACAGTCTTAATGATTCTTCTTTGACAAGAGTCTTTCACTCTTACAATTCAATTCAAGTCATCCACATGCTTATTATGAACAAGGGTCTGGGACCGAGGGGAAAAGGGAATAAAAAGATGAATGAAATTTGATCCCTGCAGTCCAAGAGCTTGCTGTGAAAAAGGAAGTTTGGCTTACATTGCCTCCCTAATCCCTTGGCTAGGGAAGAACAGAATATTGTCTAAAACCTCCTCACGTCAGCAGTCCTCTGGGGTGGTGACTGGAAGTAGAATTTAAACAAAAATATAATTGACACATAATAATTGTGCATATTTATGGGGTAGAAACTGATGTTTTGATATGTGTTTAAATGGGTGCATTGTGTAATGATCAAATTGAGGTAATTTATCCAGCACCTTGAAGAGAGATTTTTGAATGTTCTCATTACAAAGAAGTAGGAATTTTTAACAGACAACTGAGATGCTTCTTGTGCACACTAAGTCATTCTGATGATGGATTTACATTTCTTGTTTTGTTTTTGCGTGTGTGTGTTTTTGAGACAGAGTCTTACTTTGTCGGCCAGGCTGAAGTGCAGTGGCACAATCTCGGCTCACTGCAACCTCCACCTCCTGGGTTCAAACGATTCTCCTGCCTCAGCCTCCTGACTAGCTGGGATTATGGGTGCATGCCACCATGCCTGGCTAATTTTTATATTTTTAGTACAGATGGGATTTCACCATGTTGGCCCTGCTGGTGTCAAATTCCTGGCCTGAAGCGATCTACCAGCCATGGCCTCCCAAAGTGCAGGGATTACAGGTGTGAGCCACCAAGCCTGGTACATTTACATTTCTTATCTGGATCTTTCCTTCAGTAAGTGCTAAGGAATCCTACTTCCCCCAATACTTTTTCCTATTTCAATGTTTTAGCATGTGTATCATGTTACTACTTTGCAGAAGTTTCATTTTCCCCTTTGTTTACTGTAAAGTATATTTTTATAGTCTTTGATTAGTAATAGAAGTATTCTAAAATCTGCCTGCAACCTCTCTTTCTGACTCTGCATTTTAGGGAATAATTCTCTGTTATGGAATGAAAAAAAAAAACAAAGCCTGTGGAGTCAGAGATCTCTTTTCAAACTATAGTTATCCCTAGGAATAAATCTGAGTGACAGGTGGTATGGTATACTAATAAGTACAAAGCTATGGTTAAGGAAAACTCAACAACCTCATCTGTAAACTGGGATGACAACAGCCTACGTCAAAAAAATGTGAAGGTAAATGAGATAATGTAAGGCTGATACTTAGTAAGCATTTTAAAAACACCCAAAAAACTATCATTGCCATGATTACTCTACTTATTCTATTTCTCTATGCTCCAGGCAAATGAACTACTAATGACCCAGGAGTCCTTCCCCATTCTCTTCTTCACAAGGAAATATTCTCTCTCTCTGTGCTGTTTATTAAAATCTACTGCCCCTTTTAGAAGCCTTTCCAGATCATCCCATGGCCAAGAATGATCGCTGCTTCCTCTTCTTTACATACAGATGTTTTTCTCCTGCTTGACAATTATTTTTGTGCAATTATTTTCTTTTTGTTTGTGTTTTTAATGTCCCCCCACCCCACCATTTTCCAGACTGTTTGCTCCATGAGAGAGGAGACCATCATCTCTGTGCTCACCGTTGTATGACCAGTATCCTGAGGAGTGGCTGTTACATAATTACATCAGGCACTTCAATAAAAATTTGATGAATAAACACTGAAGATTAAGGCAGGTATCATATCTTACATAGCATATCATATCTTACATTTTATGTCCCTCACACAAATACCACAGAGTGAAGTATATGACAGATAAGGTCATTTCTCTTGATGAGTACATAGTCCAGTCTGAAACAGATATGCCAAGAAAAAACAAAACTGGAGTAAACAAGATGAATTGTTTTAATAGAGGCACTGTATTAGTTTCCTAGGACTGCCAGAACAAATCACCTCAAACTTAGTGGCTGAAAACAATAAAAATTTATTGTCTCACAGTTTTAGATGCTAGAAGTATAAAATTAAGGTGTCAGTGGGATTGGTTCCTTCTGGGGGGCTGTGGAGGAGATTCTGTCCCAGGACTTCACATTGTAAAGTACAGTACTGGAGGGATAGGACTTCGACTTGCTCTATCTCAGATACAGAGGAGCCATTTCTTGTGAATTGAGAAGAGGGGTATGTTGAATCCATAATAAGCACATAAAAACTTGGCTCGTTCATAGGAGAAGTAACATGTTTCCAGCTCTAGTAAGAAACAAATTGAAGTGGCCTATAAAAAGGTACAGAGTACGACAGAATGAATAATAAATGAACAAGAATACAGAGAGGATATGGTAAATTATCATGTTTCGCTAATATGTTATTGGACACTAAATGGTATTAGAATTATTCATCAATAATAATTCTAAACTGTTGCAATTGAAAAAATATATTAAGGGGTGTTATATGAGAAGTGCCAGGGCATCCTCATTTCTGTCCAATGGGAGAAATATTTTTGTTTGAGACCTCCGTGAATAATACAATCTTTTCGTTATGAGAGCTGCATTTTGAGTGGTGCAGGTAGAATGGTGATCTCTCACACACACACAAACACTAAGATAGAGAGAGAGAGACAGACAGAGACAGAGACAGCAGAGAGAGATAGAGAAAGGCAGTACAGGTACTCAGATAGAGATAAGCCATTTCTTGACATTAAGAAATAAAGTAGAATCCATTGGAGGGAAATAAAACCGCCTCAGGAACAGAGTTAATTCACATACACATGCAGGTAAACACACACTGCTTGACACTTACTGTGGACTTTGAAAATTATGAATGTGTGTGTGTGTGTGTGTGTGTGTGCATTCAGCCCTCCGTATCCACCGATTTTGCATTCACAGATTCAACCAACAGTGAATTAAAAACATTTGGAAATATGTAACTCAAAATAATAACAGCTATCTATGACAAACCCACAGCCAATATCATACTGAACGGGAAAAACTGGAAGCATTCCCTGTGAAAACTGGCACAAGACAGGGATGCCCTCTCTCACCACTCCTATTCAACATAGTGTTGGAAGTTCTGGCCAGGGCAATCAGGCAGGAGAAGGAAATAAAGGGTATTCAGTTAGGAAAAGAGGAAGTCAAATGGTCCCTGTTTGCAGATGACATGATTGTATATCTAGAAAACCCCATTGTCTCAGCCCAAAATCTCCTTAAGCCGATTAGCAACTTCAGCAAAGTCTCAGGATACAAAATCAATGTACAAAAATCACGAGCATTCTTGTACACCAATCACAGACAAACAGGGAGCCAAATCATGAGTGAACTCCCATTCACAATTGCTTCAAAGAGAATAAAATACCTAGGAATCCAACTTACAAGGGATGTGAAGGACCTCTTCAAGGAGAACTACAAACCACTGCTCCATGAAATAAAAGAGGATACAAACAAATGGAAGAACATTCCATGCTCATGGGTTGGAAGAATCAATATCATGAAAATGGCCATACTGCCCAAGGTAATTTATAGATTCAATGCCATCCCTATCAAGCTACCAATGACTTTCTTCACAGAATTGGAAAAAACTACTTTAAAGTTCATATGGAACCAAAAAAGAGCCTGCATCGCCAAGTCAATCCTAAGCCAAAAGAACAAAGCTGGAGGCATCACGCTACCTGACTTCAAACTATACTACAAGGCTACAGTAACCAAAACAGCAAGGTACTGGTACCACAACAGAGACATAGATCAATGGAACAGAACAGAGCCCTCAGAAATAATGCTGCATATCTACAACTATCTGATCTTTGACAAACCTGACAAAAACAAGCAATGGGGAAAGGATTCCCTATTTAATAAATGGTGCTGGGAAAACTGGCTAGCCATATGTAGAAAGCTGAAACTGGATCCCTTCCTTACACCTTATACAAAAATTAATTCAAGATGGATTAAAGACTTAAATGTTAGACCTAAAACCATAAAAACCCTAGAAGAAAACCTAGGCAACATCATTCAGGACATAGGCGTGGGCAAGGACTTCATGTCTAAAACACCAAAAGCAATGGCAATGAAAGCCAAAATTGATGAATGGGATCTAATTAAACTAAAGAGCTTCTGCACAGCAAAAGAAACTACCATCAGAGTGAACAGGCAACCTACAGAATGGGAGAAAATTTTTGCAACCTACTCATCTGACAAAGGGCTAATATCCAGAATCTACAATGAGCTCAAACAAATTTACAAGAAAAAAACAAACAACCCCATCAAAAAGTGGCAAAGGACGTGAACAGACACTTCTCAAAAGAAGACATTTATGCAGCCAAAAAACACATGAAAAAATGCTCATCATCACTGGCCATCAGAGAAATGCAAATCAAAACCACAATGAGATACCATCTCACACCTGTTAGAATGGCCATCATTAAAAATCAGGAAACAACAGTGCTGGAGAGGATGTGGAGAAATAGGAACACTTTTACACTGTTGGTGGGACTGTAAACTAGTTCAACCATTGTGGAAGTCAGTGTGGTGATTCCTCAGGGATCTAGAACTAGAAATACCATTTGACCCAGCCATCCCATTACTGGGTATATACCCAAAGGACTATAAATCATGCTGCTATAAAGACACATGCACACGTATGTTTATTGCGGCACTATTCACAATAGCAAAGAGTTGGAACCAACCCAAATGTCCAACAACGATAGACTGGATTAAGAAAATGTGGCACATATACACCATGGAATACTATGCAGCCATCAAAAATGATGAGTTCATGTCCTTTGTAGGGACATGGATGAAACTGGAAAACATCATTCTCAGTAAACTTTTGCAAGGACGAAAAACCAAACACTGCATGTTCTCACTCATAGGTGGGAACTGAACAATGAGAACTCATGGACACAGGAAGGGGAACATCACACTCCGGGGACTGTTGTGGGGTGGGAGGAGGGGAGAGGGACAGCATTAGGAGATATACCTAATGCTAAATGACGAGTTAATGGGTGCAGCAAACCAACATGGCACATGGATACATATGTAACAAACCTGCACATTGTGCACATGTACCCTAAAACCTAAAATATAATAATAAAAAAAAATTTGGAAATAACAAATATTAAAAAATAACAATACGACAATAAAAAATAATGCAAATAAAAAATATAGTATAACAACTATTTATATAACATGTATGTTGTATTAAGTAGTATTAAGTAATCTAGAGATTACTTAATGTATACCAGAGGATGCATAGGCTATATGCAAATACTATGCTACTTTAAACTGATATGAACAGATACTAAACTTCATCTTAGCCAAAAATCAGAGAAACAATATAACTATGCCATTTTATATAAGGGACTTGAGCTGAGCATGCTCAGATTTCGGTATCTTTGGGGTTCCTGGAAACAATTCCTTGTTATATATATATAGTTACTGAGTGACAGGTGATATTATACCATACCACTTGTCACTCAGTAGCTATATATGTATATGTACATGTATACATATACACATATGTGTGTATATATGTGTGTGTGTGTATGTGTGTGTATATATATATATGCTGTCTTTCCTTGGTATCACAGGGGATTGGCGATATATATACACATATGTATACATATATATACACATATATATGCATATATACACATATATACATATATACACATATATACATATATACACATATATACATATATACACATATATACATATATACATATATACACATATATACATATATACACATATATATACATATATATATATACTTTTCAGTACAAAAAATATTTGAACACAGATGGGTATGGTACCATAACAGAAGGTAAAGACACATGGAAAAAATTTGCAGCAACATGAATGGAACTGGAGATCATTATTTGAGGAGAAATAATCCAGGCACAGAAAGTCAAACATTTTATTATTTTAGGTGAAAGACAAACATTTTATTTTAGATGAAATAATCCAGGCACAGAAAGGTAAACATTGCATGTTCTCATTTATTTGTGGGATGTAAAAATCAAAACAATAGAACGCATGGAGAGAGAGAGTGGAAGGATAGTTACCAAAGGCTGCAAAAGGTAGTGTAGCCTATGAGGGTGAGGTGGGGATGGTTATTGAGTACAAAAAATAGTTAGAATAAATAATATCCAGTATTTAATAGCACAACAGGTTGACTATAGTCAAAATAATTGTACAATTTAAATATGAAATTAAATATATATACAAGACTAGAACACCAAGTTGAATGACTCCAGCATGCGAAACCCACATCGATCACCATGCTTGCCCCAAGGGAAGCTGTGCAATGTCTGGCTCATCCAGAACCCCATCATTTATCGCTAGCAATCTATTGTCCATAATCATGTTTAAATTAATAGCATTTTAAAAGTACAGAGATTTTTTAAAAAAACAAATAATTATTTAATTTGCCGTTTAAAAACGATTTGAGGACTATTTTCTTTAAAGTGCTGAGTTATAGAACTCCATATATTGGGCTATGATAGCCTTACCTGATTCTTGCCAAGAATCTAGTACCCAGAAAATGCAAATACAAAGGAAGCAACTCAAAAACAAACAAATAAATTGGAGGTATGCTACCTGTTGAAATATGACCTAGTGCAAACACCTATGCCACTTGCTTATGAATCGTATAGGATTTCGGTGTGCAGAGTTTTGATTGAATGAGGGACTTTACGCTGGACCACAAGGGGGCCCCTCTGTCAATAACATACTCCATTTGTGTATTAAGTCAAAAATGAAATGGAAGAGAAAAGAAACATCGATGACCCCAAGTCTCTTTAATTGAATGGAGGTAAAAAAGAAACAACGAATGAGAAAAGTACTCTGCCCTTTTAAGAATCTTGGATTCACTTTCCTGATGAAGTTATTTTTCCTCCTCTCACTGATTCCCATTTCACTATGTTATATAGCACCGTGTTCCCCAGGAGCTCCTGAATGAAGGGCATCACTCAGCTGTGTTAAGTATCTGGAACAATAAATATACTAGTTTCAATGTCTAGGCTACGGATATTCCTTTTTACTGAAGATATGACATATAGCTGCCCAGGCTTGACAAAATTAATAGTAATAATAATTAATAATGGCAAATTTTTATTCTACTGAGTTACTTGGCTTGACTTGTAGAAATAGCAACATTCATCTGAAATGCCTCCTCCTACACTTATATCTAAGGACAAAGCCCACCAATGATCCCACATACACCACAGATAACTTCTTTTTATATATTTTATTCTGTTACGAAACAAAATTTTTATCACATAGATCTGCCTTCATAGTTTGTTGCTCACTGAACACTTCAGTAATTCTCAACATTCCATGTAAAGCATTAAGCACACTCCCAACACAGAGCAAATAAGCAGTAAGTGTTAGTTATTATAACATTATTATGTCTTTTCAGTGCATTAAACCACTGGTCTGATTCCTAGCCCAACATTCTATTAAACCACAAAATCCAGTTGAATAATATATGATAATATAATAAAATGGTGATAAGTGCTAAATATCCAGATAGAAACACAGATGGAATCAGACAGCTTTCCCAAGAAATAGGGAAAATAGTAGATAGGAGATACAGGCCTAAGCACTCTAAGCAGAAGCTAAGTTATCACAGGATATCTTGGCAATCCATGGCACGTGAACCCTTTTCTTCTGGAGTCTGGAACTATGTTGCAACTCTCACTTTCTCCCCATCTAGAGACTCAGTTTGTTCCCTTGTCATTATCAGCAGTGGATAAATCCTTAGACCTTCTGAAAGGACTACTTTTTAAATTTATATATATAATATTTAAAATATATATTTATATATAATATTATATATTTTATGTATATTTAAATATATATAATTAATTAATTTAATATTTATTTATTATATATTTAAATATATATATTTAAATATAGTAGATTTAAATATAATTTATTTAAATATAGTAGATTTAAATATATATTTAAATATATAATATTTAAAAAATATAAAATATATATATATTTTAATGAACAGAGTGTAAAGGATTATTTTGAAGAGAAACTCCTGGTTCCCACTTACAATCCTTTCTTGTTTCTGAGTTTTTCAAATGGGGCCCTGTTTACCAGCTTGCCCCCTCAGATATAAGCTGTTCCCCTACTTATTCAGATCTGAGATCTGAAAACATTCCTTTTCCTGTGAGCTCAGCTAGGACAAAGCTCGAGCTTTTTGATAAAATTTGAAAAACACATTTTTTAAAGATGAAAATTTTTAAAAAATAAAAAAATTCATTTATAGAAAGAGACTTCTAATCCAAGTTTAACTTCTCAAAATATGCTTTGACTGGTTAGTATAATGTTTCAGTCTTTCCAGAGAATACCCCTTGAAACTTTTCTTCTACACAACTTCCTCCTTTCCTTTGACTTTCCTGCTCTGGAAGGGAAGAACTGGAACAGGACAAATCAAATTACTCACGAGGAAGGACAAGAAATAAGGAACCGAATTATCAACAATCGGAGAGAGAAAGCTGATGTCAGTATCATTTCATATATGATTATGTCTGAGTCAGGTGGATAAGCCAATCCTGTTGAACAGCATACTTTTCCTGCTACTCCTGAAGGGTAAAGAGGTCTTTCTCTTACAAAGCCATCCTAGCTAGTAATCTTACAGGTGCAAAGAGCTTGTTTTCATGTTATCTCTTAGTAACTCAAAAGACCTCTAAAGTTATACATATTATGAAAGTACTATAGTCACAGTGCTGAGAAAAGGAGTAAATAAGACAATGTATATAAAAACACTTGGCTCAGCCCCTGGCTCTCTGGTTGATAAATATTAAGCTAGTATTCATTATTATTATAATTTCCAAAGAGTCCATTACAAGATATAGAAGAATGGAGGCAGCAATAACACTAAGAGAAAATTCCATTATCTCCAACTATTTATCCTGTAGCCCAACATAATTGCCATTAGAAAGAAAGAGCAACTTTAACAGAAATTTTAAGTTGTAATAGATGTTCAATTTTAAATCCATCCCAGAAAAATTTCTAACCAAAGGAGCACAGAAGATTTAATCTTATTTTTTAGGTAGTATAGACTCCCAATTTAAAAAGATTGGAATTTAAAAAAAATCAAATTACTTGGAGAAATAAGTTAGAATTTTTATCTTCTAGAGCTATGTTATTTAGCATGCAGTTTAGAGTTCAAGAATGCTATGTTTACAGATTAAGAAGTAGCCAAGGAGGCTGGGCATAGTGGCTCATGTATTTATTCCCAGGGCTTTGGGAGGCTGAGACAAGAGGATTGCTTGTGGCCAGTTCACGATCAGCCTGGGCAACATGGCAAGACCCTGTCTCTACGAATTTTTTTTTTAAATGAGTAAGGCATGGTGGCTGGTGTTTGTAGCCTCTGCTACTTGGCAGGCTGAGGTGGGAGGATTGCTTGAGCCCAGCAGTTTGAGGTGACAAAGCCCGAATTTGACAATAAATAAATAAATAAATAAATAAATAAATAAAGCAGCCAGTGATTTTTCTTGACTAAGTATTTTTCAAAGGCTAATATGGGTAAAAGGCTGGAAATAAGAGGAATTAAAAATATTTTAATTTTCTTCTAGAATACACCTCATAGATGAGTATAATACTTTGATTTAGTTCATGTTTGTTTCTACAAATTCTGACATGAAGAGTCATCTTCAATCTTTTTCCAACAGTTAAAGAAGGAAGCATAGTATGGCCTAATGCTTATTGGTGGGATTCAGAAAACAAACATCTGCCAATTGTTTTCTTGAGAAAGTTGTCACGGTCAACAACTGTGTGAGGCTGGCATGCAGGTAGTAAAAGAATTTACCTTAATACCAAGACAGTAATGAGTTTAGAAAGGCATATTTATTTAGAAAAAAGGGGAGACACATTGCAAGGGAGCAACTGGCCAGGCAGCAGAAGGAAGGCTGTCTGCAAAGAGGCAGGGACTCTAGTGGAGTTTTATAAGGGTGCTCCTTAGGCTGAATGCTTGCAGACAGGATGCTTGGTTACAGATGGGCTGTGAGCTGGGTGCTTGTAACAGGACGCTCGGGTGCTAAGTGAGCCATTTGCAGTTGACCCAGTTCTTGGAACATTCATTCCCCTCTACCCCTGTTTCTGTTCCTGCCAGCTAAGCCCATTTTTCATTTTTCTTTTAACTCCTTAGCGCCGCAAAACTTAATCAATTTCTCTAAACCTCAGTTTTCTTATGTGTAAAAGGTAAATAATAATACAGGGTGCAACAGAAAAATCTAGTGTGGTTTACATAATCACCTGTTAGAGATTTTAAATTATTTCAGGATAAGTCATGAGAATTAAATGAAATAATGCATATAAAGCACATAGTGTAGTGTCCTCCATATAGAAAATGCTCAGTATATTGGTTATTAACTACCTGTTAAAAGTTTATCTTCTCCACTAAATTGTAAGTTCCACAAAGCTTACAATATGTGACAGATGTTCATTCGTTGTCTGAATTCTTCAAATACATCCTCTTTACCATAGCGTCTTATTAATTCAATTATTAATTGAAAAAATTCTATTGTTCGAAAATCACTTTTATATTTAGCTGAAAATTGCTCCCTTATAATCACATCTGAACTTCAAAGAAAACACAGTAACCAACTGTACTGGGTAATGTTACTGGGTGATCCCACGTTTTACAAATGAGAAGATACATTCTGGTAAGTTGAATACTTAGCACCCAAGGGTACACAGCTTGGACAGGACCAGGACCAAAGATTGTTAAGAGTCTTCTGACTTCAAACTCAGTGCTCCCTTCAGTGCCACAAGCAAACTCCATAAAGGTATCCTGTGCTGAATAGAGACTGTAGAGTGGTACAAAGTAAGACAGACATTATATTAAGTCTTAGCTTTGTGACTTTGAATGACTTACTTAATCTAGCTAAATTCCAGTTTTACCATGTGTAAATCAGGAAGAGTAATAGGACAAACCTTGAAGGGTTCCAATGGTGATTAAATGAGGTGATGTACATAACATGCATCACTCATAATAAATGCTCTTTAAATATTAGTCACTATTATTAGCCATCTCTGATTAGATTTGACAATAGGAACATTAGGAAAGATATAGTACATTCAGGATTTGTTAGAAAGAGATGAAGAAATTCCCTTCTTTCCTGCCTTAGGTCATCTAGGAGTTGTCACCGTTCATTGTTGACAAATTAATTTTCCCAAATTTTTCACTTTGCTCAGAAAGTCTTCATCGAAGCACCCAAGACTGTACAATCGAGCCCATCTTTCTCCACTTAACTCATACTATCCTCTCCCTTTCTCAGAGCAAACTGTTTGCTATTCTTTGAATATACTCTGAGTTTTCTGCCTTTGCCTACTCAGCTGGCCCATGGCCCCTAATGTTTCTTCTCATCTCCACTGGGTCAAATCCTACCTGTACCTCATGGTTCTGTTAAAAGCAATGCTTCCATAAAGTACTCCTAGTAAATGCATGGCCTCTCTCACGGATTATAAGAAGACAGTTTATTTTATAAAGCATGTAGCTATTCTCTCCCTCGAAATATCATTATTATCATTAAGAATTTATAGCAGGGATATCATTTTGTATGATGATTCTTCTGGTTAATCCAACCAAGATTGATTTTATATCTATTACGTAAGACAGTAGCCAGACATAGCCGGGATATGAAAATAAAGTCTCTGCCTTCAATAAGTTCTAGTATTCTTTTCTTTCCTCCCCTCCCCTCCGCTCCCCTCCCCTTCCCTTCCTTTCTTTCTTGACGGAGTCTCACTCTGTCACCAGGCTCCAGTGCAGTGACGCTATCTCGGCTCACTGCAACCTCCGCCTCCCGGGTTCAAGCGATTCTCCTGCCTCAGCCTCCTGAGTAGCTGGGACTACAGGCGCCCGCCACCACGCCCAGCTAATTTTTGTATTTTTAGTAGAGATGGGGTTTCACCATGTTGGCCAGGATGGTCTCGATCTCTGGACTTCGTGATCCGCCCGTCTCGGCCTCCTAAAGTGCTGGGATTACAGGCGTGAGCCACCACGCCCGGCCTATTTCTTTAAAAAATGGTTTTGTAATGTAAGTGGAGGATAATACCCTACATGTTTATTAATAACAATAATATTCATTAGGAAAAAGGGCGCGGTGGTGATTTACACTGATGACAAACATTCCCTGCTATGGAAAAAAAGCACAGCTTTTTCTGCTCTACTTTTATTCAGTAGAGTATTGTAGGGATTGTACAGAATTTCAGAGCTGAATAAAAGTTCCTCATAATTATAGGAGTGGAGAGAGGAGAGGCCCTTTCTTCCTCTCATTTTTATATTTAAGCAAGAGCTGGACATTTTCCAGGAAAGTTTTTTTGTTTTTTTTTTTTTAAGGCGCCTCTCAAAAGGGGCCGGTTTCCTTCTCCCGGAGGCAGATGTTGCCTCTCTCGCTCGGATTGGTTCGGCGCACTCTAGAAACACTGCTACGGTGAAGAAACTGGACCCCAGGGCCGGGAGCGAATTCCAGCCTGCAGGGCTGATAAGCGAGGCATTAGTGAGAGTGAGAGAGACTTTACCCCGCCGTGGTGGGTGGAGGGCGCGCAGTGGAGCAGCAGCACAGTCGCGGGTCCCGGGAGGCCGGCTCTGCTCGCGCCGAGATGTGGAATCTCCTTCACGAAACCGACTCGGCTGTGGCCACCGCGCGCCGCCCGCGCTGGCTGTGCGCTGGGGCACTGGTGCTGGCGGGTGGCTTCTTTCTCCTCGGCTTCCTCTTCGGTAGGGGGGCGCCTTGCCGAGCTAACCTCGGAGTCTTCCCCGTAGTGCCGCGGTGTTGGGACTGGCGGGTCAGCTGCCGAGTGGGGTCCTGTTGCTGGTCCTGCCCAGGGGCGGCGATTAGGGTCGGGCTAATGTGGGATGAGCACCCCTCGAGTTAGGAAGAGGGTAGCTGGGAACGGTGCAGGGCTGAGTTCTCGACAAGCTGCTGGTAGGACAGTCACTCAGGTTGAGGGTAGAACTGAGAGAACCTGAAGCTGGGCGTAGGAAGGTTCCACATGCTGGAGCCCTGCAAGACAGGGCACTTTTAAGGGTTTAGGACAAGCTCCAAACCCTGAGGGCTGTTGAACCAGGTCGCCCAGGGAGCTGTGCACCAAGACGTGTTTAGGGTTTTTATCGGGCCGTACTGTTTCAGGTGTACGGTAGAATTCTGCTGCAAAGGAAGTTGTTTTGTTGTTGTTGTTGTTGTTGTTTTCCTCTCTGTGCATTCTTTCTTCCTTGGAAGTAACAGAGGCAAGCTTGGGAACTGTGTGAACCAGGTCAGCGATCTGGACAGGTCTTTACCAGCAGGTCTTTTGCGGTTTTTCCTGGGTACTGATTTGCAGACTTAATCCAACTTTCTAAGAAAAGCAGAACCACACAGGGAAGCTCAGACTCTTTTATTAAATTCCAGTTTTGACTTTGCCACTTCTTAGTGGCCTTGGACAGGTTACTGAGTCCCTCTCAGCGTTAGTTACCCGATTTTATGATGAGGATAATATTATCTGCAAATTATTGGTAATAGTAAATAATATAGCATGTAAGTTTCCTAGCACAGTACTGGGATTTTCGCCACTTTATTTCTTCTTTTATCAAGATGCTCCTCACTGGACTTTAATACACAGGACTAATCTAAGGTATCACCAGGTAGTCCACTCCTGCTCGGAATTCTTGACCCTCTTTCGGGATTTAGAAGAACAGGGCATGGAGCAGATGGGTTTAAACAAATTCAACATCTTCCACTAGCTTCACCTTGGGGTTGTTAAAAGATTTTTGAACCACACACTGTGCTCATAACAATCTTCATCTCTTAAAAGGATTTTATTCTTCCTGGTATTGCCCTCACTCTCATCCCTGTATTCCGTGCTCACTGGCTGACACAGAAGAGTTGTTTATTGACGACTGCCCCCCACCCCCTAGGCTTCTCTGCTCTCCCCTCCCCTACAGGCCTCCATCCTCTTCATCGTGTTCATTTTTCAGATCTCAGTTCAAGCATCTCATCCTCAGTGTGGTGTTTCCTGATCCCTCACTCTAATCCAAATCTTTCTGTTTTATGTACAGGTGGAATCTTATTTCCGTTTGCATTCAATCATGTATTTTAATATGCATGTATATATGTATGTGCATTTGTATGCATGCGATTAAGAACTAGAATAATTAATAATTGAAGAGCTCCATGAAAGCTGGTTGGACACTAATTTTGTAACTATTTTATTCCCAGATCCTGTAATTTCTTTAAATAAACCCTGGAATCTTGCCTTATCTCCTTCAGGTTAAAAGCCAACTGCAAGGTCTAATGACTGCAGGATCTAGCTATCCATTGTTTCTGGTCGCCTATGCGTGCACTGGGTGTCTGGCAGGGAGGCTGGGTAAACTGTAGTTTCATTGTAGCTGTCTGAACTTGGATTTTTCAAGCCTACTTCACTGGAAACAAACTCTCACTGCATTTTGTTTTAGTTTCAGAATCAGAGCAAATTAGAAGTCTGAATTTCCTTCAACACTTGGAAATAATTTATGTATTTGAAATATATTCATAATTAATTCATTATAAAAATGTATTAAATGCTTATTCTGAGTCAGCAGAGGAAGATAGAAACTTCATGAAAGTAGAAGGTGGATCTCCTTTTTGCCTTCATTTTCAGAACATCTCGTTTATACCCATTAGTTGAAACATTAATGTCATTTTATTTTCGTCCTGATTATCTCATAAAGCATTTCTTAGAATAACAGCAATACCTATCATTGAAGTTGGATAAAAAATATTTTGCAATTCGTTTGCAACTTAAAAATCTGTTTGCATGATTTTTTTTCAGTGAAAGTAGGCAAGAGAAATTAAAATTCAGAAATATCTCACCTAATGTCAGAAGTAATATTGATAATTTGTGTTTTACAAATGATACATACAACAATAATGAAAAATAAGTCCTATCTATAGGCTCATATCTCATGCCTATTTTTGGATGTATTTTTCAGGGTGGGTTATAAAATCATCCAATGAAGCTACTAACATTACTCCAAAGCATAATATGAAAGCATTTTTGGATGAATTGAAAGCTGAGAACATCAAGAAGTTCTTACAGTAAGCACATCCTCGAAAGTTTATATGGACAAGTTGTTAGAAAAATTTATCATTCTGTTTTGGTCCAATATTTTATATATAGGAACTGGACTTTTTTCTTAAAATTTTATTTATTAAAGATCTTGGATCACATTTCATCTGAGGAGGACTATACTTTCAGCTAAATTTTGTCATTACAGAGGTTTAGAACAGGAGTCAGCAAACTTTTTCTGTAAAAGGACCAGCCTTTGTAGGCCAGCTGATCTGTGTCACATCTAGTCAGCTCTGCTATTGTAGCACAAAAGAAGTCATAGAAAATACATAAACAGTCAGTTCTGATAAAACTTTCCTTATGGGCACTGAAATTTGGATTTCATATAATTGTGTCAAAAATATTATTTTTAAAACCAATTTAAAATATAAAAACCATTCTTAGCTTGTGGACTGTACAGAAACAGTTAGTGGTCCAGATTTGGCTAGTGGAACCTAGTTTGCTGATTAATGCTTTAGAGAAAGATAGTGCATTTTAGTTAAAAAAAAAAAAAAAAAGGACTTTGAGTTAGAATTGAGTTTGAATTCCATCTTTGCCTATTAATACTTTGGATGAATACTTAACCTTTCTGAGCTCTTTTCCACATCTGTAAAATGGGAATAATGATCTTATTATGATATGGATGAAGTCAAAGAGCATATATTTAGCATATATTTGGCATATTTTAAAAACTAGCTCCCTACTTCCTGAAATAGCTATTTCCAGTGTAGGAAAAAAGAGATAAATAAGTAAATTTAAAAAGCAACCAAAAAGAAAATACTTATATAGAATTACTATATATAATTGATTAGAATACTTGTTTTATTTTATTTTATTTCCTTTTTTTTTTTTTTTTTTGAGATGGAGTTTCGCTCTTGTTGCCCAGGCTGGAGTGCAATGGCGTGATCTCGGCTCACTGTAACCTCTGCCTCCCGGGTACAAGCGATTCTCTTGCCTCAGCCTCCTGAGTAGCTGGGATTACAGGCATGCACCACCACGCCCAGCTAATTTTGTATTTTTAGTAGAGACAGGGTTTCTCCATGTTGGTCAAGCTGGTCTCAAACTCCTGACCTCAGGCGATCTGCCCGCCTCGGCTTCCCAAAGTACTGGGATTACTGGTGTGAGCCCCCACACCCAGCCCAGAATATTTGCTTTTTTTTTTAAGCATGAGATCCTTTTGTGAATTTTTACAAATCGAGTTAGCTCATGTGTCCAAAAATACTTGAAGTCCCTCTAATGATTGCACGATTCCCTGGTGAATAAAGGTTGTAATTCTAAATAAAAAGACCATTACACACACACGCACATAGGTATGCATAGATGTGCACATATATAATCATACAAACACATATATGTTTGTATTCATTACAACAGAATTAAAAGTATAAATAAAAATTGATAGGATACCTCTCAGGTATTTGGAAGGGCTGTTTTAAATGTGAGACTCTGAAGCTCGATCTTCTTTATCTTTGTGGAAACCCCTCCTCTGCCTGTTGTGCTTATTCCACTATAATAATGTATAGTAGGTATAATAAAAGTGGAGGTCTGGCAAGGTATGGTCTTTACTTCTGGACAGAGCTGCTCTTCCAGCTTTCTTCCTTTCCCAATATTAGTGGTGGAAGAGATCCAAGTTAATCCAAGTTATCAGCAGCCTATCCATAAGGTCAGCAGCCTATCCCTAAGGTCAGCAGCAACTTCAGTCCTTGCCTCTTCAAAAGAAATAATTCAACTGGGGGCAAAAGTAGGAAAAGAGACCGAAGCAAGTTCCAGAGCAGGAATAGAAGTTTATTTTAAAGGGCCTTATAACAGGACAGAAAGGAAGGTGTGCTTGGAAGAGAGCCAAGCAGGCACATGAAGGTGAGAGAAGGCCAAGTGCCCCACTTAACCGTGATCCTAGGACTTTTTTAGACTTACGTCTTTCCCATGATTCTTCTCTTAGAGTGGGCTGCCCAGCCCTCCTAACCCTTGGCAAATGAGCACCCACAATGTGTTTAGGGAAGTATACACAGGCCCATCTGAGTCTCTCTTCCTTTTTCTGGTGGAGCGTACCTGGAAGATTATACTATACCATTTTTGTCTCTAACACGCATGCCCGGGAAGTTGCTTCTCCCTGGAGTCTGCATTCAGTTAACATTTTGGTGTTAACAGGTGCGGACCATCAAGAGCTGGCCTCTCCCTGGCACTGCTAAATCATTTTTAGAGAGGCAATGTGATAATTGCTGAACCAAACCATCACCTGACATTCTAGTGGGTGGGGGGAGAGCCCCCTCCTGCCTTGCTCCTGTCTAACTACCTGTAACTCTAACTTGTGACAGATTGACCAACAAAGAAGAAAAATAAATGCCTTTCTTTATTTCTCTTTTTGGACCCTCAGCAAGAATAAGCAGTCAGCTTCTTGTTTATTCTCCATGTCCCTAACCAAGCTCCTCTAACCAGAACTCAGGGGGATATTCAGCATAAACACACAAAAGAAAGAAATTGAAAGAATTCCCTCTCATTCCTCCAAGGACCACAGAATCTACAGAAGCCTCCTAAACTCTCCAGATTTTCAATTTGCCATTTGTCCTTCAGAGAGCTTCCAATTAAAATATACCCATGGGGCAGGGACTATTGAAGCCTCTGACCTTCCATCTTGTCCCCCTTTAAAATCTTTTGTTCTGCTCTTAAAAGCCCCCACTGCCTCTGAAATATCTGCCACAGTAGTGAATGGGAAGATTAATTAGGAGCAGCTTTTTTTCACTCTGCCTTGGGGTACAGAGTTGTCTGTGTTTTCCCTTCTTTGAAAACACCCAGTTGAATTCACAGATCTGTTTACCATTTTGCATCTCTCTAGAGGGATTCTTCCTTTTCCACATTGTTTTGCAAGATAAGATTGTTTGAAAAGGTGTTTTAGACTTTTGGTCTCAGAATTTTACTGGTCTGTATTTGAATACATAGGTCTGTATTTGAATATATAGGCCCAATGAAATCACATATTAAACTACACTTCTTAATCTGTTAATCACTTGAGATGTGTGTCACAAGTAATTTGTTGATACTAGAATATCAAATTTTGCTAAAAAAAAGGTAAGAATAAGAATTTACACATTTCCAGAATAGCAAAAATCCATTCATAGATCTCTGTCACACTGGTTTAAATATATTCCAAGTATTGTCACATTATCTCAATTATTATTGTTGTTATTTTTTCAGACAGGGTTTCACTCTGTTGCCAGGCTGGAGTCCAGTGGCACAATCATAGCTCACTGCAGCTTGGAGCTCCAGCCTCCCCAGTAGGTAGTACTACAGGCACATGCCACCGTGCCCAGATAATTCCACCTTTTACTAAATGCCTTCATCATCTTTAAGTCTTGGAAACACTGCCAAATTATTTGTAAACAAGATGAAATGTACTAAAACAGAAATAACAGTAGCTCTCTTAAAGGACTGAGATAATGTATTCAGGCATAGTGGCTCACCCATGTAATCCCAGCCCTTTGGGAGGACAAGGCAGGCAGATGCCTTGAGTGAGACTCTGTCTCCACAAAATTTTTTTTTAAATTATCTGGGCATGGTGGCACGTGCCTGTAGTCCTATCTACTCAGGAGGCTGGAGTTCCAGGTTTTAGTGAGCTATGATTGCACCACTGTATTCCAGCCTGGCAACAGAATGAGACTCTGTCTCTTACAAAAAAAAAAAAAAAAAAAGAGATAATGTGACAATACTAGAAACACATTTAAAGCAGCCCTACAGTGATATATAAACAGAATTTAGCTATTTGGGAAAATTTGTAAATTCATATTTTTATTCTTATTCTTATTTATTTATTTTTTACAAAATTTGATATTCTAGTAGGTTCAACAACTTCTGACAGACATCTCAAGTGATTAAAATCATTGAGAAGTGCTATTTAATACGCAGTCTAATTGAGCCTCAAGTCTTTGTGAAGTAATGAGACAGTGATGTTCTCCCCATATACAGATGAGAAACTCAAGACACAGCTAGGGTTACATACTGAGTTAATGACAACACCTGTATTATACCACTTACATGATTTATGCTAATTAATTTATTTAGTATTTGCAATGGATCTTTTTTTCTCCCACTAATCTTTTCCAGGATGTGTTTTGTTCAAATGAGTGAGTCCCAACCCTGATAATAGCAAAATATTGTTTCCTAGTTGGTAGTGACAAGACTGTTAGAAGAAAATTCACTTATCGTAGCAAAGCCTTATAATGATTTTCTCCCGCTTTTTTGTGAGTAGGTTCAAGATTCCCCATAGTAATTCCTTTTGCTTATAGGGACAGAGGCATAGCTGGCACTTCAGGATATCTGCATCCTACATTAGTTACATTGCAGTTTGTGATCTTTGTAATATTCAAGAAAATAGCAACATGTTGGCTGTTTCTCTGTTTTCCCTGCAGGTTCTCACTGAGAAGGGATAGAGACTCCTTAGCTGCCTCTTATGTTTGTGCTCTTTTTGTTACAATATTTTCCATATTAGAAATTCTGTGTAAGATATTTTGCCCCTAAACATTTGCCAAATGAGGATTTTAATACTATTTTTATAAGTACAATTTAAATAATTTTAATATAATTATTAAAGTAAACAAGTTACAGGAAATTCCAATTTTAAAAAATTGAGTTACTTTAATTCATTGTTGATTCACCAAACGAAAAAAAATTAAAATACATGGTAGACTGAAACTTGAAACTGGAATTATCAGTCATGTTGGTTATTAGTTTTTTTTAAATCACCATAAGGATGGAATTATGTTGATTTTATAAAACTACATATTTAAAACTAGAAATTTATGAAGTTCCAAAAGTTTATGAACTATATATATATATATATATATACCTTTTCATGCTACATAATATCTTGTCATATATTTAAGGGCTTAAGTTAAAAATACTTACCAATGAGCTCTTCAGGGAAACAAGAAATTTCCCAGGAGGGAGAAATTTAAAACACTCAAAAGCACCAGAATCTAAATATATTAAATGAGAAATTAGTCTACTCCTGAAAATATTTCTGGTAGCCAAATTTTGGCCACATAATTTCTTTGTGAAAGATATTCCTCTTCAGACTAATTATTGTCATTGATTTTAAGTATGTTACTCTGTATGATAGATGGAGTGCAAGAGATTCATTCTGAACTTGTATCAGTATGTTCAGATTATTCTTTGATGAAGATACTTTATAAATGGTTGCTAATCAAAAAGTTTATCACTTGTCTATAACTTTCAGTATTTAAATAAATGTAATTATTAGTAATTCTTGCCATGTCACACCGTGGTCTTTGGATAAAATATGTTTGTCTGTTTCAATATTTTACACAGTGATATAAACAGATAATTCCATGTAAGTTCCAAGAAGTACAGGTCTTAAGAAAGAATATGATAATCTACCATACGAGGTTATAGTCATAAGGTTACACATAATGATACAAAAATCAGTTTCTCCAATTTTTCTCTTGATTTAGTACAAATTAGAGCATAAAAATTTCAAAGCAGACTTTGAAAATCTATTTCATGCAATAATAGTACCACTTTAATTTTTTAACGTATCACACTTCAAAGTATTTTTGTGTAACTCTGCTTTACTTTGTTGATTTGGAATAAAAGTTGATTAAACATTAATATCTAACCACTTTCAATTTTTGTTCACCAGTAATTTTACACAGATACCACATTTAGCAGGAACAGAACAAAACTTTCAGCTGGCAAAGCAAATTCAATCCCAGTGGAAAGAATTTGGCCTGGATTCTGTTGAGCTAGCTCATTATGATGTCCTGTTGTCCTACCCAAATAAGACTCATCCCAACTACATCTCAATAATTAATGAAGATGGAAATGAGGTAATAAATAAATAAATAAAAGAAACATTCCCTCCATTTATTCTTTTTCAAATACCTTCTATGAAATAATGTTCTGTCCCATCTCTAAATATTAATAGAAATCAATATTATTGGATCTTGTGAATACCTTTAATATCTCATTATCCATGTCAACTACTTTCCTATGATGTTTGAGTTTAATGTGTTTTAGAAAGATTCTGAGATATTAATGCTTGATAATAACTGCTATTTTTTAGTTTTTAGTACTACACACCAATATCAAATATGATATACTTGTAAACCTCCAAGCATAAAAAGATACTTATAAAAGAGATTCTTTTTTTTTTTTTTTTTTTTTCCCAGATGGAGTTTCACTCCTGTCAGGCAGGCTGGAGTGCAGTGGTGCCATCTCGGTTCACTGCAGCCTCCACCTCCCATGTTCAAGGGATTCTCCTTCCTCAGCCTCCTGAGTAGCTGGGATTACAGGTGTGCACCACCATGCCCAGCTAATTTTTGTATTTTTCATAGAGACGGGGTTTTGCCATGTTGGCCCGGCTAGTCTTGAACTCCTAACCTCAGGTGATCCACCCACCTCAGCCTCCCAAAGTTGTAGAATTACACGCATGAGGCACTGCGCCTGGCCAATGGATACATTTTTGATAGGTTTAATTTATAAAGACACTGCACAGATTTGGAGTTGCTGGGAAATGCACGGATCCAGTATGCAGTTTGACCCAGCAAGTCTTTATTGGTACTTAATGATTACGTCTCAATTGATCAGGTTGAGCTCTGTGCGAAGAATTTGTGTGTGGACATTTGGAGAGGACAAGTTTGGAGGCAAGGTCTGTAGCATGGTATTTAAAGAATTTGCAATCTTGTTTGCAAGTTGGGGCACGTACGTGAGAAAAGGAAGACAATGCAGATAAATTGATATATTTATTATGATGTATGTTCAGTATGAAAGATCACAAAATATAACATACATTCATCCCTACTAAACATACCTTAGTTTTAGAGCTACTGTATGTAGAAGAGTCCATTTCAATTTAGGTAACTTCCTTTAGTCCTTTTATTACCGGACACTCTTAATTACATATAGCTTGAAATATGTCCGGTTTGATCAGTAAACTGAAAATGTCATGTGATTTAAGTACATATATAATTTTTTTATAGTAGGTCAATAACCTCCTTTTATTGACTAATGAATCAGTTTCTTCCTAATGATTAATATGTTATTATGTTTTACAGTCAGTGATATAATTCCATACTAAATTTCCTAATGTGATTGGAGCTTTTCATATTAACTACTGTTCTCAATCATGGTAGTTAACAATGTAACTTTAAAAAATATTATTAAGCCAGGTGTGGTGGCATGTGCCCCTAACCTCAGCTACTTGGGAGGCTGAGATAGGATGATTGCTTGAGCCAGGAGTTGCAGACCAGCTTGAACAACATAGCAAGACTCCACCTTAAAAGAAAAAAAAAAAAAGAAAAACAAACAAAAAACCCTAAAATATATTATATTTAAAAGTCAATACCACTACACGTCATATAGTCTCAGAATGTTTGTTAAATAAGTGGTGGCATATCTATACAGTTAAATACCAAGGGGTCTTTAAAACATGTTCAGAAAAATTATTTAAAGAAATAAAATATTGACAATGTTAAAATGTATACATATGCTTAAACATCTCTTTTGATCTATCAAATTTGAGAATTGTCTAGGTACAATGTGGAAAAGAGCAGACATATAATATATTTTAGTTATTTTATTTTATTTTTTTTTGAGACGGAGTCTCGCTCTGTCACCCAGGCTGGAGTCCAGTGGCACGATCTTGGCTCACTGCACACTCCGCCTCCCGGGTTCACGCCATTCTCCAGTCTCAGCCTCCCGAGTAGCTGGGACTACAGGCTCCTGCCACGACGCCCGGCTAATTTTTTGTATTTTTAGTAGAGACGGGGTTTCACCGTTTTAGCCAGGATGGTCTCGATCTCCTGACCTCGTGATCCACCTGCCTCGGCCTCCCAAAGTGCTGGTTAGTTTTTTTTTAAGATGGGGTCTTGCTATGTTGTCGTTTTTTCTTCTTTTTTCCTTCCTCCTCACTTCCCAGTTTTGACTATACCATTGCTTATTTTATTTCATTATTTACTTTTGTATTACAAGCATTCATAATGTTACCAAAGCCTGTTACGTAATACAAAATGAATCATGTAAAAGTTTCACTTGGGAGATTTTCCTGAATAGTGCTAGATACCTAGTTTCTTGATTTTTAAAATTTATATCATTAGTTCTTTTTTATTTTTATCCAAGTTATATATGTACATAATCACATAATTCTCCTGAGTGCCTTGCTTTTTCTCTATTTTCCTCTTTCCAGAGGCAATCATTATTCAACTATAAGTTCATTCTTTTGATATTTACATCTATTTCTATAAATTACATGCTTATATGGCTTTTATTTCAGATGCAGGCATTGTCTATTGACATTGTGACAAGTCAGCTCCCTGTTCATCCCTTGGCCCCAACCACCATGTCCTCTTACTACCTCCCATCTCCCAGTACAATTTAATTGTTATGCATAACATTTCACAGCTGAGCTATGTGGTAAACTATGATTCCTTTTATACCCCTGCACGAAACAGACAAGTTCTCCATCCCATAGGCAACAAATATGATTAGTATTTTGTGGATCCTATGAGAAATATTTTTAATGTATACAGAGACATTGTTTCACCTTTGATTATGCAGAAATAAAATCCCATATTTAACTATATATTGACTTTTTTATGTCACAAAATGTAAACAGAAATTGTAAACTAATATTGTTTTAGTTATACTCAGAATATATTATTTGAGGCTACCAGGGCATTTTGGAAAGTAAAAGATACTCTAAGACTGAAATTTAATCTAACTTTGATAAAGTCAACCAAAAAGTAATTTCCTTGACATTAAAAACTTTTCTTACTTGTTAGAATAGCTCATAAACTTGCTGTAAAATTCAGTGTGGCATAGTGGTGCTGCAAAATTGATTACCATAAAGGCAAATCAAGTGAGACAAGTTTGAATATTCCCTTGCCTGAAAGACATGCTTATATAATGACTTTGTTCCTTTATTGATTTTTATTGCACTTCAGCATAATTTTTCTTTTAATCTTACCTAGTGATTCAGATGAGTTCATATCTTATGTGAATCACAGAAAAAATATGGGAAATTTGGAATATGTGGGGATGTGGCAAGTAGTAGTTGATTTGGTTTCATTTTAGCTTCTATCAGTCTCAGAAAAGGGAAATAACTACTGCTCTAGTTAGTACAATGTAAAATCTGCCCAGTTCCACTCCTCATCTCCAAATCCCTCCCATTTGTATTACTGCACTGGCCAAGACCTATACAATATAATGTTGAAAGGAAGTTTTGATAGCAGATATCCTTAACTTTCTTCTGGTCTTGAAGGAAATACCTTTAATTCTTTCTCACGATTAATTATGATATTTACTGTTTTCTTTTTCTGGTTATCTTAAAGTACATCCTTTCCACATATACTAAAATTTTTTGCTATATGGATTTATGTTAAACACATTTTTCTTTGAGATGAGCATGCAATTTTTCTTTCTTGATCTGAAGATGACTTTCAGTGATATTCTAATGTTAGAATAATCTTACATTTTTTGAACTCATAATATTAGCATTGGGGTTTTAAATTCATATATTGATATATATTACGTTTATACTTATAGCATATTTAGTCTGTGTTTTTGCAATCTATTTGTTGGGTTATAATTTCAATATTCTACTTGCCTTCTAAAATGAGTTGGGTTTTTAATATTTTCTGAAATAGGTTTTGTTGTAATTAAATTATTTTTTCCTTTAACCTTTCAAACTCAAGGAAAACCAGTTGGCCTTGACTCTATTTGTGGAAAATTTTAAACTACTGGTTTAATTTCTTTATTGGTTGTTATATGACTATTTTATGTCATATAACAATTTTTATTGTTTTTTAAATGACTTTATTGTTTGTCATATGATAATTTTATGTCATAGAACAATTTTTATTGTTTGATATATGACTTTATTATTATATGGCTATACAACTAGATTTTTTTGTTGTTGTTGACCGAGTCTTACTCTGTCACCCAGGCTGGAGTGTAATGGCGTGGTCTCAGCTCACTGCAACCTCCGCCTCCCGGGTTCAAGCGATTCTCCCCCCTCAGCCTCCCAAGTAGCTGGGACTACAGGCGCATGCCACCACACCCGGCTAATTTCTGTATTTTTAATAGAGACGTGGTTCCACTACGTTGGCCAGGCTGGTCTCGAACTCCTGACTTCGTAATTCGCCCGCCTCGGCCTGCCAAAGTGCTGGGATTACAGGCATGAGCCATTTTGCCTGGCCGATTTTTTAAAAAATGTATTCCTATGTCAGTTTTCATAAGTTATATTTAAAATGCATTTTCCATTTCATGTAAGCTTTCAAATTTATAGTATAATTGTTCTTAGTATTTTCTTATCTTTTTAAATCTGTTCAGCATCTGTAGATGTGCCTCTTTTTGATAATTAATATTATTTATTTGTGCTTTTGCTATATTTTTTTTCTTATTGCTCTTGAGAAGGATATGCCGAATTTACTAGTGTATCCAAAGAATAAACTTTGGCTTTGGCAATCTTTTCTCATCTATCTTTGCTTTATATTTTATTAATTCTGTTCTTGTTTTATAATTGCCTCTATTATCTTCTTTGTGTTTACTTTGCTGTTCTTTGTATAATCCTCAGTAGAATGCTTAACTTATTGACATTCAGTCTTTCTTCATTTCTAATATGAGTATTTAGAGCCATAAATTTCCCCTTTAACTTCCCTTTCCACTTCAACTACATCTCACAAATTTGGATTAGGAGTAATTTAGTTATCATTAGTATCTAAGTATTTTTAAATTTCTGTATTTTCTTCTTTGATCCTGGAACTATTTACAAGTATTTTTTTAAATTCTGAATATAAAGATTGTTACTGTTATTTGTTTGATCTGATCTCTAAATTGAATATATTGAGATCAAGTAATGTTGTTTGTAGGACACTAATCCTTTGACAATTGTTGAGGCTTCCTTTGGAGCCTAATATGTGCTCAATTTTTATAATTGTTCTGTGTTTCTTTGGGAAAAACATGTATTTGATGGTTGTTTGGTTTAGTATTTTATATTTGTACATTAGCTTGAGTTTGTTTATTATTTGGCTGAAATCTCCATTATCCTTAATGTGCTCTCATTTTGTCTGCTTCCTTTATTAATTAGAGATAAATGTTAAATTATCTCACCTCACTATAGTGATGTCTGTTTTATACTATATATATATAATTTATAATTTCATAAATTTATGTTATGTATAATTTGGAGACCTATTATCATATATAAACAAAATTAGAATTGTTGATGAAATGACAGACTTTTACTTAGGTAGTAGCCGTTTTCATCTCGTCATAATGTTATTTGACTTTGCCCTAAAATTTTTTTTAAAGTTAATATTTGTTTGATATTTCTTTTTCAGTTTTTGTTACTTTTAAACTTGCCTAGGTTTATGTCACTCCTTGTCAACTGGTACATAGCTGATTTTATTTAGACATGCTATGCTTTTTAATTATTCTTTTTTCCATTTTCATTTTTTATAATTCTGATATACAATATTTAGGTCACTTTTACCTTCCTCTAGTGTGAATTTTACTCTTCCTTTTTTCCCCTAAAGCTTTGTGTCATAATTCAATCAATATTTCTACAATATAGAAACATTAGAACAGTTTCACTTTTGTTATATATTACCAATTTATATGCATAATTTTAATTCAGTCTTGTTTCATAAACTTGAAAAATATGTTTATTAATATGATAGTAATACATTATTATCATATACAGTCCTTATTTAATTTTTACCACACATTTGCAATATCTTTGCTTTCTGATTCTTCTTGCATCATTTTAGAGATTCTTTTAGAGGCTTCATTTGTTGTATGGTATTGTTTATTGAACAACATTGTTTAGAAATGTTCTTTGTTTTAAGTGAGCACCTGTTGACCTAAAACTGTTAAAATTTGGTGGAAAAATGTGTCTTTCATATTCATTTTCAAAGGAAGGATAAAATTTGTAGTTTGACAGTAATTGTTGCTCAAAACCATGGAGACAATATTCTACTGAATTATGGATTCCATTGGTACTGCTTTTTTTTTTATTTTTTTGCTCTCTTTGTCACCCAGGCTGGAATGAAGTGGTGTAATCTCGGCTAACTGCAACCTATGCCTCCTGGGTTCAAGCAATTCTCCTGCCTCAGCCTCCCAAGTAGCTGGGACTACAGGCGTTTGCCACCACACCTGGCTAATTTTTGTAATTTTAGTAGAGACGGGGTTTTACCATGTTGGCCAGGCTGGTCTTGAACTCCGGACCTCAGGTCATCCACTGGCCTCAGCCTCCCAAAGTGCTGAGATTATAGGTGTGAGCCACTGCGCCCAGCCTCCATTGCCACTGTTGAGAAGTCAGCTGCCAATCTAATTTTTGTTCTGCTTGGGTAATCATGGGTAATCTCTCTTTTGCAATTTTTATCATTAAGTACTATACTGACTAGTGCAGTTTTACTGTAATGGGCTGGGTAAAGATTATTTTTATGCATCTTGGTCAAGATTCACTGGATCTCCTGAATGTGAAATTATGGAGATCATGATTTTTGGTGGTTTTGGAATGTTTTTAGTCGTTCAAATTTAGGCTTTCTAAATTCTTTCTCTTCTCTTCTTTTCTAATTCCATATGTATCCCACACCTTCTCATTTTGTTTTTTAGGTCTTTAATATTTCTTTAATATCTCTCTTTTCTATGATTCTGTGCCACATTCTGAATTATTTTAGATTTATTTCCTAAAACAATTCTCTATAGCTTTGTCTAAATATTTTTGATCCATACATTATTTAAAATTTTTAATTTAGTTTTATTTATTTCAACGTTCACAATATGCATTTGGTGCTGTATCTCTGTATTCTTTTTTTTTTTTTTTTTTAGAGATGGAGTCTCGCTCAGTCACCCAGGCTGGAATGCAATGGGACGATCTCGACTCACTGAAACCTCCACTGCCCAGGTTCAAGCAATTCTCTTGCCTCAGCTTCCTGAGTAGCTGGGACCACAGGCACATACCACCACACCTGGCTAATTTTTGCATTTTTGGTAGAGAGGAGGTTTTACCATGTTGGCTAGGCTGCTCTGGAACTCCTGACCTCAAGTGATCTACCTGCCTCGGCCTCCAAAAAGTGCTGGGATTACAAGCATGATCTACTGCACCTGGCCTTAACTTTTTTTTTTTTTTTTTTTTTTTTTTGAGATGGAGTTTTGCTCTTGTTTCCCAGGCTGGAGTGCGGTGGCGCAATCTTGGCTTACTGCAACCTCCGCCCCCCAGGTTCAAGTGATTCTCCTGCCTCAAAGTATCTGGGACTACAAGTGCACCATGTCCCACTAATTTTGCAATTTTAGTAGAGACAGGGTTTCCCCAGGTTGGCCAGGCTGATCTTGAACTCCTGACCTCAGGTGATTCGCCTGCCTTCGCCTCCCAAAGTGCTGGTATTACAGGCATGAGCCACCACGCCCAGCCTGGCTTTAATTTTTATTTAAATTTTTGTTCAATATCATGTGTGTGTTACATACCATAAATACAGTATTTGCAGGTGTAATTTTACTCTGTTCTTTCTGGTGGCTCTTTTCCATAGTACTTTGGAGGTGTTTGATGATTTTGTGGCTCTGAGTTCTTCTCCCTTAGAATTTGGGAATTATTTAAGGCTAAGTTGAAGGCTGACTTCTCCTGATCATTTGTCTTAGGCCCCAAGGAGCACTACAAACCTGGCACTGCTTTAAAATAAATACTTTATAGCACTCCTGCCTCAGCTGGGATTACAGGCACATGCCACCACGCCCGGCTAATTTTTGTATTTTTAGTAGAGATGGGGTTTCACCATGTTGGTCAGGCTGGTCTCAAACTCCTGATCTCGTGATCTGCCCAACTTGGGCTCCCAAAGTGCTGGGATTACAGGCATGAGCCATGGCGCCTGGCCAGGATATTGTTGTTCTTAGACCAGCTTTATGCACAGTCTTCTGCTAGATTCTATTATGTGAACCAGCTTTAAACTAACTCCTGAATCCTTTTCATGGGGCCATAGGCTTTGATAGATCCATCTAAGGCAAAGCCAACTTTCGTGCTACCTCTGAGGATTCTTGCTTTCATTTTATTTTTTTGCTTCTGAATATTTCTTACTATTTTTTCCAATTTAATTATAAACTTAAAAAGACATATATTTGTTTCAGTGTTTTTCATTCTTTTCAGTGCATATGTTGTTCAGAGAATCTAGATACGGCCAGTTGTGGATTCCCCAACCATATACTTTTTTTTAAAAGTAAATTTAATATTTAATTTGTTCCTAGGTAATTATCTAAGCACTATTATAATGATTCAGATTACCAAACAAAGTTACTTTTTATTTGGGGATTAAAATTTTTCTCTAAAATCAAAAGCTAGTCCTTACAAGTTCTCTCAAGAAATTTAAGAGTTTAATTTACTTCTAACTTTCTGTGAAGCAGCTACATATTTAGGCTTTTATTTACACTAGCTTAATATGTATGCCACTTACAAAAAATCAATTTCTAATTCTTCCTTCTATCAGTACACAGTTTACAGTATACAGTATTCCTTTTGGAAGAGTATCTTTTTACCTCTTCTGAGCTTTTCTTTCTATAGTACTTACTTATTTTATGATTGTTGTTTTTTGTTTGGTTGATTTTTAGTTATTGGTGTGGTTTTTTAGCTTTGTTTCCTTGAATAGATCTTACCATTTTGAGGACAGAATCTGTGATTTAATCATCTCATGAATTCCTCACAACTTCTAGCACAGTGCTGGGTATCTGATGTTATCATCAAAATCCTGAAAGATTCATTCACCCTCTACTGAAAAAAGATAATATTCATTTTTTTGTGTTTGATTATAGTAGTCAAACTTTAACTGATTTATTTTGATTATAATATTTTATTTCTCTAGATTTTCAACACATCATTATTTGAACCACCTCCTCCGGGATATGAAAATGTTTCGGATATTGTACCACCTTTCAGTGCTTTCTCTCCTCAAGGAATGCCAGAGGTAAAAACACAGTGCAACAAATAAAAATGACAAAAAGAAGCCTTCCTTCTCTTCATATGTTCAGCCGATAATTAAAGGGTCATAAAGGGACTTTTGATGTAATCCAATTCATTTTTTCCACATTTAATTAATGAGAATGTCTTAGTAAGAAGGAATATTGATTATATTTTATTAATGGTATTTTTAAAGATACAATTTACTGCAATGAGATGCACAAATCCCAAATGCACATTTATTGATTTTTGACAAATGCCTACATCTGAGTGATCCAAATCCCATCAATGTACAGAATATTACCTTCACTCAGAAAGTTTCCTTATGCTTCTTCTTAATCAACTCTACATACCCCAGAGGATATCTTTCTTTGACATTTTTGCCACCATAAATTAGTTTTGCCTATTCTAATTTCTCATCTTTTTGTTCACTCTGTGTTTTCCTTTGTTGAAAAGAGATTCTTAATTTTGATATTGTCAAATTATTTTCCTTATGTTTTTGCATTTTGGGCCTTCTTTATTAATATTCTCCTTCTTTCTTATTTACAGTGATATAACTGCATGACTTACATATACCAAAAATTAACAATACATTTTTATTTAAAAATAGTACTAATATTATCAGATTGAAGCGAAACATAAATGACCAAATAGTATATGATAGCAGAAAGTATAATGAATAAATTTAATTTAAAATAGCTAAAAAATATAAAATATACTTTAAAACTCTTAAATGAATGTGATCTATCGAAGAAGTTGAAGTGTGAAGTGTGAAATTGAAGAACACTGAAATGTACTGAGCAGTGAAAAGATTATGTATAAAAAAGCAGGTTGGCCAGGTGCGGAGGCAAGCAGATCACCTGAGGTCAGGAGTTCGAGATCAGCCTGGCCAACATGGGGAAACTCCGTCTCTATTAAAAATACAAAAAAATTAGCCAGATGCGGTGACACACACCTGTAGTCCCAGCTACTCCGGAGTCTGAGGCAGGAGAATGGCGTGAACCCGGGAGGCATAGCTTGCAGTGAGCTGAGATTGCACTACTGCACTCCAGCCTAGGTGACAGAGCGAGACTCCATCTCAGAAAAATGAAGCAAGACAAAACAAAACAAAAAACAGTTAAACTGCTTATGTTTCTGGATGAGAAGACATCATATTATAAGGAGAAAATTACACCTAGATTAGTTTGTAGGTTTACTACATACCCAATTAAAATCTTCCAAATAATTTTTGGACTTTGACATTACTATTAATCATAAGAAAGAGTTATAAAGACCATTGTCTCTTATTTCCTTCAAATAGACTTAAACTCTTCCAGATCAATGACTAAATACAAAGAGCACACATGTTGTATGGGTTTGCTGTTTATGTTCAAATATCAGATAAGTTTGCTGATTGGTGTTCCTCACTGGATCATCTGTAACCCAGCCAGTGGAGTGTTAATTCTTTCAAAACTATGTATGTCCGTATGTGTGTTTAAAACATTTCACGGGCCAGGCGCGGTGGCTCATGCCTGTAATCCCAGCACTCTGGGAGGCCGAGGTGGGCGGATCACGAGGTCAGGAGATTGAGATTGGCTAACACGGTGAAACCCCGTCTCTACTAAAAATACAAAAAAATTAGCCGGGAGTGGTGGCAGGTGCCTGTAGTCCCAGCTAGTCGGGAGGCTGAGGCAGGAGAATGGCATGAACTTGGGAGGTGGAGCTTGCAGTGAGCCGAGATCGCGCCTCCTGACCTCAGGTGATCTGCCTGCCTCCGCACCTGGCCAACCTGTTTTTTGCATACATAATCTTTTCACTGCTCAATACATTTCAATGTTCTTCAATTTCACACTTGACACTTCAACTTCTTCAATAGATCACATTCATTTAATATTTTTACAGTATATTTTATATTTTTTAGGTATTTTACATTAAATTTATGCACTTAAGCCTGGGCGACAGAGCTAGACTCCGTCTCAAAAAACAAAACAAAACAAAAATTCACGATCAGTAATCTTTGAATTTACGTCTGAATCCTGTGGAATATGAAATATGGGACTCTGCTTTATGCTATTTAAAATTAGCAATTTGCGATGTTCATAAAATATAGTCTATCTAGTGGTTCTCAAGCTTTCGTGTCTGTCACAATAATCTGGATGGCTTGTAAAACACAGATTCTAGTTTCCACTTCCTAAGTTTAATGGGGTGGAGCCTGAGAGTTTGTGTTTGTAACAAGCGTGATATTGTTTCTGAGGGTTTAAGGACCATCTTTGAGAATCACTGGTTTTGCCCCCCAATTCTATCTCTATAAATAAGAGTTAGGGAGATGGAAGCTTAAGGAAACAAAGAAAATTCTGGGCTAAGAGTGCAAGATTCTATTTATTCACAGTCATAGAACAATGGATGGTACAGTGTAAGCTGTACAAGAAGGTCTTTGTCTAAAAACAAAGCTCTTTTCTAACTAACAGTGACAATTTGCATTTGAGAAGTGCTGAGAGGAAATATCTGTCATACTTGTTTTCATTTTCAAAGTTTACTCTTATTTTTAAGATAATATATTTTTCAGTTTTCTCTCCCTCATAGTTTGTTTTTTGAGGATTGCTGATATATCAAAAGACAGCCACATTTAGAGACATTTAAAGGTATTGTCTCCTCAAAGTTAGTTATATTAAGGGTAAATTTCAAGTAGGATACTTACACTAAAAAAATTATTTTGCTGAAATCAAATTGGTTAATGACTTTGTAGCCACAGTTAAAATAGAATGAGTGTGCTCCAGAGAGGGCTAACAATGATAAATCAGACATATAGTGTTATTATAGTGTTATGATTAATAGTGCATTAATATTACATTGGTCGTAGGAAGAAATACAAGAGCTAAATATAATCCTTTTACAGAGGCAAAGATTCAAATGTCAGTTTCCCAATTAGACTTTCCTCATTTTATTTAATATTACACCCACTTAAGCTCTAGTTCACCATTTGTACACTCTATTTAAATGTTTTTAATTTTTTCTATACTACTTATCACCTTTTAATATAATGTATGCTTTGCTTAGTTATTAAATTTAATGCTCATTATCGTATTGTCCCATCCACGTTATAGGAAATCCCCAACTTAAGGTGGCTACTTAAAATTTTTTGACTTTATGATGGTGCAATAGCCATACTCACTCAATACACTTCTATTGAAGTGTATTGAAGTGTATTCAATACACTACTTACCATGAGGTTATGTCTGGATAAACCCATTATAAATTGAAAATATCCTAAGTCAAAAACACACTTTAGACATACAATAATTTTCACTTAGGTGAGTTTAATAAGACTTAATCCCATTGTGACTGAAGGAGGACCTGCAAGGATGTGGAGAAATAGGAACACTTTTACACTGTTGGTGGTACTGTAAACTAGTTCAACCATTGTGGAAGTCAGTGTGGCGATTCCTCAGGGATCTAGAACTAGAAATACCATTTGACCCAGCCATCCCATTACTGGGTATATACCCAAAGGACTATAAATCATGCTGCTATAAAGACACATGCACACATATGTTTATTGCGACACTATTCACAATAGCAAAGACTTGGAACCAACCCAAATGTCCAACAACGATAGACTGGATTAAGAAAATGTGGCACATATACACCATGGAATACTATGCAGCCATAAAAAATGATGAGTTCATGTCCTTTGTAGGGACATGGATGAAACTAGAAAACATCATTCTCAGTCAACTATCGAAAGGACAAAAAACCAAACACCGCTTGTTCTCACTCATAGGTGGGAACTGAACAATGAGAACTCATGGACATAGGAAGGGGAACATCACACTCCGGGGACTGTTGTGGGGTGGGGGGAGGGTGGAGGGACAGCATTAGGAGATACACCTAATGCTGAATGATGAGTTAATGGGTGCAGCAAACCAACATGGCACATGGATGCATATGTAACAAACCTGCACACTGTGCACATGTACCCTAAAACCTAAAGTATAATAATAAAAATAAAAAATAAAATAAATAAAATTTAACATTACACTATTAAAAAAAAAGTTCCTTCAAGGGCAGAGATTTGTTGTATTACATAGGGCACTACCTAACACATAATAGATCTTCACCAGTTTGTCAAATGAATCCTAGAATCAGCTTGGAAACAATTCTATTTTAATATCTTATATATATATTTGTTGTGTACATGCTATGAAAAATGTAGTCAAAAAGGAAAACAATAACCAAAATAAAATGGTAGGATATTGGAAATCATCTGGGACAGGGGTTTCAAACTAGGGTGTGTAAAGACTTTCCAAAGGCAAGCATGACATGGTTTTAAAGAGATCAGTTTCCAGATCATCAATTACCCTGTGCACTTTTTCATGGTATTGAAAGCCTGTCATGAGGTCCTGCTCCCTATTTACAAGCATTTTCATCTTATTTTATAAATGAAAAACATCTCCTACCCATTCTAAGTCAATATGAAGCATATATCTGTGTTGTAAAAATCTCTGGGGCTTCAAAAAAAGAGACAATTAGAAATATTGTTTTCAATGTTAAGATAGTGAATGGTTCTAATAGTTGGGTAACAAATTCTTAGCAATTCAAATAGTTTACAACTGAGCAAAATTAAAGGTAAACCCAATTGAGTTTCCAGCTAATATCATTAAAAGACACTTGTATGATAGATCAATTTGTGATTTTCAGATTATAACTTGAAAAAAGTTTAAATAAGTTAGTTACAATTCCATAACAAATCTTTCATTCCTATCCAAGTTTTCTCAGAACTTACTGCAAAAACAAGAAATGTAAATTGAACTGTTGTTGCTGATCCCTGTCTCATTCTAGCAATAATTTTTTCACCCACTGAACAAATGTGTTAAGATAATGCTTCACTGTCCCATTCATTGCATTAAAAGATATATTTCTAATCAAATTTTATGGGTATGCATTATTTATAAGAATTGCAATGATGTTGTTAGACTTAATTTGATACTACTAGTAATTATAATTATAACTTAATTTTTTTTTTTTTTTGAGACCAAGTCTTACTCCGTCGCCCAGGCTGGAGTGCAGTGGTATGATCTCGGCTCACTGCAACCTCCACCTCCCGTGTCCAAGCAATTCTTGTTCCTCAGCCCCCGAGTAGCTGGGATTACAGGCGTGTGCCACCATGCCCAGCTGATTTTTGTGTTTTTAGTAGAGATGGGTTTTCACTATGTTGGCCAGGCTGGTCTTGAACTCCCAACCTCAAGTGATCTGCCCACCCCAGCCTCCCAAAGTGCTGGGATTACAGGCCGGGATTACAGCTGTTTCTAAACACAATCTGTCAAGAAAATAAATATTTTTTAAAAATTGACATATAGACACACTGATTCAAGGAAATTTGACAGTGATTAATAAAAGACTTTCAAGCATACCCATATTTAAGGTAATAGATTCTAAATTGAAATTTAGAATGCTAGTTGACAATTGTGGAGTGTTCTCTTGGGATCAACATCTGTGAAAAGCAGAGCTGGAGTAGGCAGAGGGAGAAGTCACCCTGCAATGCCAGCTGAAGGATAGCCTTGGCTAAGCCTATAAGGAGGTCTGGAATAGTTTCTCAGAATTGTCCTACGTTAGACTGAGATGTCCAGGTCTCTGTACCCTCACATCAATCCGTCACTGAATGTGTGGCATTCTAGGAAGGGACATGACCTTGAGCAAGGGGGCTGTCTGCAGCTGAGGCAATCCTTGAAGGGGCTGACAGATGAAGATTGTCTGCAGAGAGCCTTCCCTGCAGCTGGAGCAAAAAGTCCTTCACTGACCGTGAATCTGAACAGCTCATCCGGTGCCCAGCACAAATATATTTTACTTTAGAGTAAAATTCTGTGGGGGAAGATGGACAATATACAAGTTCAAGAAAAAAAAAAGAGATGACAAAGTTTTGACTGTAAAGAAGAGCATGTTCAAGTATTTTTTAAAATTGATGATGTCGAATAGTAAATAAATACAGTATTTAAATTCCTTTGGATCAATATAAAAGTTGTATACAATTTCTTCTAAAAATGTTAATATTTATAGTAAGCTAGATATTGCATGCTTTGCAGCTACTTAAAGGTATGATAAAAAATTTTAAATTTTAGATGAAGTGGTACATTATCAAAATTAATTTAGGGAATAGGTGAGCAAAAAAGGTTGGAAGATCACTGATTTAATCTAGCAGGTCATTTAGCCAATGAGAATATCGAGACTCAAATATGTTATAAGATTTGCACATAATCACATTAATGATTGAAATCCGACCTGTAAAATAGTGATGTTACCTGCGCATTTTTCCTTACTTGGTAGTTGTTAAGAACCACTAAGCTACTCCCTGTGAACACACACTGAAGAGAGAAAAGGTCTCATTAAGGGCTTCTTAGCCTAGGGTATCTGGACCCCTTCAAGTTGCGTGCAGCAATGTGTATACATATATGCTTTTCTGTGGGGGGGGGCGCTTCTGTAGCTTCAGCTTCATAGCCACTAAATATGGGACAAATACAAACAAATATTACTTAATTCATGTGCTTCTAGCCCATCTAATTCCACTCTCAATTTAAATTCATTTTTCCCTTGAATCTCTTCTTCGGAGCTCATGCATTTCTGACCCTCTTGTGTGCTCTGACCTCTTCTCTCTTTCAAAAACGTCCAACAGTCCTCATGCAGAAAAACCTCCTTGTTTTACATCTGACTTATAGTAAGTCATTCCTGATCTCAACAGGGTGATCTAGTGTATGTTAACTATGCACGAACTGAAGACTTCTTTAAATTGGAACGGGACATGAAAATCAATTGCTCTGGGAAAATTGTAATTGCCAGATATGGGAAAGTTTTCAGAGGAAATAAGGTAAGGTAAAAATTATCTCTTTTTTTTCTCTCCCCCAATATAAAAAGTTATAGTGGGTTTTACATGTGTAGAATCATTTTCTTAAAACTTTATGAATACCATGATTTTCTTGTATTCTGTGACGTGCCCACCTTACAGAGAGGATACATTTACTAGGTTATATCCCGGGGTTAAATTTGATCATTGGAATTTGGCCAGTGTAGATGGTTAGAGTGAATAGAACAAATTTTTCTGTGCTTACAGGTTATGACTGTGGCCACAAAGAAGCTTGCACTGGGTTTATTATTAACTTTCAGTATCTTTGTTTTAAATATTTTTCTACAAAAATATTTACTAAATTAAATTGTAGTATGAATTGTTATAAATAATGAGGGAAAACAATTTACACATAGCAAATTTAAAAATTACTGTCATTTGATTTGTTAATAAATATATTTTCTCTTTAGTGGGAAATTAAATTTTAAAAAATTCCCTTTCGACTGTAGAACAAATAGGAATTTAGCCTATGGGGACTACTTGCTTATTATATTTCTAAGCTAGTAGAATAAAATAGCAAATACTCACTACCACTAATAAGAACATTTCCAAATCTGATGCTCTGAGGATTTTTGGAGCTTATAGTAGCAAAACGAAAAGGGAAATTCTCTCTGAGATGTCCTTTGTTGTAGGCCTAATGACAAAAGGTTGAAGATAAAGTTCTACTACTCATTTAAGTGTAATATTGAAAATTGATATTACCGAATCAGGAATAACCAATTTAAAATAAGGAAAGAAAGACACTATGTTTTCTAGGTTAAAAATGCCCAGCTGGCAGGGGCCAAAGGAGTCATTCTCTACTCAGACCCTGCTGACTACTTTGCTCCTGGGGTGAAGTCCTATCCAGATGGTTGGAATCTTCCTGGAGGTGGTGTCCAGCGTGGAAATATCCTAAATCTGAATGGTGCAGGAGACCCTCTCACACCAGGTTACCCAGCAAATGGTGAGTGATCAGTCCTTGAATATCATAGGAAACTTAACATTTGAAAGAGACTGTATTAAAGAATTTCCTTTGGCACAATGGACTAAGCATGTCTTTTTTTATTCTCTTTGCATTTAAGAATGAAAGAATTTTGAACTCTAAAATGATTGGTTCAGTCCCCTTACCCCATTATTTTGAAACTTGGGCCTGGTGGGCTTTCAAATTCAGACTTTTTCAGCTGTTTAAAAAACATTATGGTGTTACACATATACCATAACTTGCATAACAGTGACATAGGGGGCTGGGACAGAATATGGGGAAAAAGCATATAAATTTTTTGCTGCAGAGTGTAAGTTGGGGGCGGGGAATAAGGAATATAAACAGACATGTCTACTCAAGTCGAATTTTGCTTTCAAATGAGTTCAGGTCAGATCAGGTTTTGCTGTTAAATAAATTCCCCCCAGACTTACAGATTTCGCAGTGTGGGTAAGGGATAGGAGAGCAGAAGTTCCATAAACTTTTTAAATGGCCAATTTAGGATATAGAGCCCAGGAAATGCATATTGCTTCATTGCTGTAAGATAACAGAGATAACTTTCAAAGAGTGTTTCCTAAATGCCAGCATTTTACTTGCATTAACAACCCTAAAGCTAGGGGGTGTTATTATCTCTCATTTGACGGGGAGGAAAGTGAGACTAGAAGTCAGCCCAAGATCACCCCTCCTCTGAATGAGCAGTTGGATTCAAATTCAGGCAGTCTGGCTCACAGAGTCCACATACTAGTCTTATGCTGAAAGGCTCCCCTGTAAAACATTAACAAAGGGAGCTAATTTATTTCGAATGTGCTCAACTATTTGATGATGTTTACAAAAATCTGTGATCATTGTTTGTGTGGTTTAAAGCTAACTAAATTTTTAAAACTTGTATAAAATACTTTGCCAAGTTTTCTATGACATTTATGTCTTCATCTGGTTTTACTCTTAAATTGTAGACTCCTGTAAAGATTACGTATTTTTTTTTGGCTTTGTAAATCTTCTTAGAACATAATACATTGTCAGAATTATTTTTCTTTTTTAAAAAGTGATACTTTACCCTATAGTAAAATTATATAAATCTACCTGAACTTTATTTGCTCCACCTTTTTATTTCCAAGTTTTAAAAAATGCAGCTTAGCCTAAGCTTTATTAGTTATGCAAAGTCAAAATAATGAAAATAAAATGAGATTAACTGGAATGTTTCTGTTGATTTTCTTCAAATTTGAATGATGGTATTTTAGGGGGAAAATTATGTTATTTCTATGGGGCTAATGTTTATTGAATTATTTTTTGTGCCCCATACCTTTTTATTTTCCTTCTAATTTTACTTTTTATTATGGCATAATTCTAACATATGCGAAAGTAGAGACAGTTATCAACATGTTGTCAATCTTGTTTTATTTGTTTATCACTCCAATTTTTTTGCTATTATTCTAGAGAATTTGAAAACAAATCTCACACAACATATCATTATGTCATTTTACCCATAAAAACAAGGATTTTTAGTTACCTAAGTTTCTTATTAGATTGTTTTAAAAACAGAAAAAAATGGAAAAACAGCTCTAATTTTTCTTAAATCTGAAGAAATGATAGAATGGGTGTGCTTATTTTGAGGTAGAGTTTACATGCAATAAAATACATAGATCTCAAGAGTTCAGTTCAATAAATTTTGCAAATTGCATGTGTTGATGTCACTTAAAATAGGATATAAGGCGATTTCCATCACTCTGGAAAGTTCTTTTGTACCCCTTTCTGGTCAATTTTCTCTGTGTCCCCTAGAAGCAATCAGTTTCTAATATCTAGCATCGTGTATTCGTTTGCCTGGGTTTGAACTTCAAGTAAGTGGAATCAAACAGATTTTTTTTTAAAGCCTTGCTTATTTCAATGTAGTAATTTGAGATTTTCCATCATATTGTATGTATTCGTTTTTTTCTTTTGATGATTGAGTAGCATTTCATTGTGGGATTATACTATGGATTGTTTACTCATTCTTCTATTGTTAGAAACCTGGACTTTGTCTAATATTTGGCTAATATAAATGTGGCTGCTATGAACAATTTTGTACATGTCTTCTTGTGGGCATGTGCTCATCTTTCTAGAGTAAATACCCAGAAGTGGAATTGCTGTGCCATAGTGCACATTTCTGCTTGACATTGCTTTTTAAAAGAGTTATCTTTTTTTTTTTTTTTTTGAGGCGGAGTCTCGCTCTGTCGCCCAGGCCTGAGTGCAGTGGCGCAATCTCGGCTCACTGCAAGCTCCGCCTCCCGGGTTCACGCCATTCTCCTGCCTCAGCCTCCGAGTAGCTGGGACTACAGGCGCCCGCCAACACGCCCGGCTAATTTTTTGTATTTTTAGTAGAGACGGGGTTTCACCGTGGTCTCGATCTCCTGACCTCGTGATCCACCTACCTCGGCCTCCGCAAGTGCTGGGATTACAAGCCTGAGCCACCAAAAAAAAAAAAAAAAAAAAAAAGAGTTACCTTAAGTGATTGTATAATTTTAGACTAGATTATCACAAGCAATGTATGAGGATTTCAGTTGCTCCGCATTCTCGCTAACATTTGAATTGTTAATCTGTTTTACTTTAACAATTCTAGCAAATGTGAAATTAGAATGTATTTAATGTGATTTATAGAGACCGTTTGAATGAAACTGAGTTTTTACTGGAAATACGGCAATTTTTTTTTTTCAGAATATGCTTATAGGCGTGGAATTGCAGAGGCTGTTGGTCTTCCAAGTATTCCTGTTCATCCAATTGGATACTATGATGCACAGAAGCTCCTAGAGTAAGTTTGTAAGAAACAATGGATGGCTATTTGGGTAATTTTCAGTATTGACAGTTTTCAAATATTAGGCTTTTATCTCCATTTTTTAGTAGTTAAATTTTCCAACATGGGTGCTGCTTGTAATTTTATCACTATAAAATAGAATAGTGGTTCTGTTCTGGAATTTAGTGTATACATGAGTATCTAGTGTATGACAGCCATGAAAATGAACTTTTCAGATATTTAACTGCAGGGAGCCTAATTGATCAATTGCTCCAGACACTGTGCTTTGAAACCCCACTATATTTGTGTCAAGACCATGCTTCCTGTAGGTGTTCTCGGGCAATGACTCAGTGTGGCAAGGATACTACTACAGGCCTGTTTCTGGAAGGCACTGGACTCCCCTGATGCAAAACTTTGGCCCAGGGACTCCCTGATAGCCTCGCTTAAATAGATGCTGCACGCAACACTCTTTCTTTTCCTCCTCCCTTTTTCCTTTATTCAATATTAGACCTACCTTGCAGTCTAAGGACTTTCTCAGGGTTTCCTAGCTCTCTCCTCATTTTCCACACATGCTTTTCCCTAGGAAATCTCTTACTCATGTATTCCTCTTACTGTCTACGTCTGGGAGGACCCAGAATAACACACTATAGAGCAACTTCCATTTTGTTTTTATCTCTATTCTTCTTCCCCTTCTGCTTTCATTATCAAAACTTTCTGCTTTCATTATTGAAACTTTCCCAGATTTGTTCTGCTTAACCTGGCATTGGAACTGTTTCCTCTTCCCTGTGCTGCTTTCTCCCATCGCCATGTCCTTTTTTTTTTTTTTTTTTTTTTTTTTTTTTTTTTTTTTTTTTTTTTTTTTTTTTTTTGAGACAGAGTCTCACTCTGTTGCCCAGGCTGGAGTGCAATGGTGTGATCTCGGCTCACTGCAACCCCTGCCTCCCGGGTTCAAGTGATTCTCCTGCCTCAGCCTCCTGAGTAGCTGAGATTACAAGTGCCCACCACTATGCCTGGCTGATTTTTGTATTTTTAGTAGAGAAGGGGTTTCACCATGCTGATCAGGCTGGTCTCGAACTCCTGACCTCAGATGATCTGCCCGCCTTGGCCTCCCAAGTGCTGGGATTACAGGCATGAGTCACCGCGCCCAGCCACCATTATTCTTTAGAGGTGAGAGAACACTGGCTTTTCTAAAAAGTGAAATTGATAAGAGACCAAAGCGTCTGGCCAGGTAGTCCCTTTTCTTCTTTGAGTTCAAGCCTTTCTTAATCATTTTATTCCACTATCTATGAGGAAGCACTTTTTGACCAAGGGCAAGGCACTCATTTTTAGAGGTGAGGAGGCTGACATCTGGGGAGTAGGACACATCTGTTCAATTTAAGGGCAGATTAAGAAAGTACCCTGGTCTTTCTTCCTTGGGGCTATAAGATTTACTACATTGCTTAAGATTCAGGACCAGGCACAACTTTTGATAGCACCATAGACTATGCATTTGCCTAAAAATATGTATAAATAAAGACTACGTATTCATGATATTTAAAAGATAAAAGTGATTTTAGCATTATTTGTAATAGTGGAAAACTGTAGACAACACAAATCTTCAACAATTTATATGTACTCAAATAATACATTAATGACTATGATAGTAAATGAAGTGATTAAAAGATATTTATATGTTGTACCAGAATAATTAATAATCTAGAAAAATGCTTATGATATACTATTAAGTGAAGAAAAGCAAATTTCAAAACTATATATATATAGTATTATCTCAGTTATATAAAAAATTAAAACATGGGGCTGGGCGCGGCTGCTCACGGTTGTAATCCCAGCACTTTGGGAAGCTGAGGCGAGCGGATCATGAGGTCAAGAGATGGAGACCACCCTGGCCAACATGTTGAAACCCCGTCTGTGCTAAAAATACAAAAATTAGCTGGGCTTGGTGGTGCGTGCCTGTAGTCCCAGCTACTCGGGAGGCTGAGGCAGGAGAATCACTTGAACCTGGGAGGCAGAGGTTGCAGTGAGCCAAGATCACGCCACTGCACTCCAGCCTGGGCGACAGAGTGAGACTCCGTCTCAAAAAAAAAAAAATTAAAACATGAACCTGTATTATGTTTGTAATTAGAAAAGAGGGATGCATGATATCATGGAATTAGATGTGAGATTTATTTAAACATCTACGATTTGGTCTGGTTTACTAGGTCAATATCAGCTGTGCGCTGATTGTGTAATGGAATTATTGGATTGATTGAAAAATAACAAACGCAATTCATCTAACATTACTGTGTCAGCCTCTGTAAGCCATTTTACAAATACAATCATCGTTAATAACATAACTTTCATGGAAAAGTGCATTTTACATTCAAAATTTCATAATTAAAAATAGACACTCTATTTATCCACCCATACTTTCTAAGCCATAATGAAACAGTCCATATAAGTGGAATTTAGTTTTAAAAAATTGTTTAAAATAACATATGGTTTGTTTATGAATTTCACTGTGAAAATTTACTCTCTTTGCACACGTACCTTGGGAGTGTGCCAAGATACTCAATTCTCAGGTTCTCTCAAGTGGTTAGCAGTTTAGTGTTGTGCACTAATTAGAAAAGACAGTGTTTTATAAATGGAATATATCATGAAATAAAAGTTTATTAATAAATGTGTGAGTAAATAAGAAGAGATATAAAGTCATATAATGGCCCAAGAATGCTGAGAACTTAAATAAAAAGTTGATGAAATGTGAGTGATGGTAAAAACTTCATGTTGACTTGAGTGGGAAAGAAAGGGGACACCATATATATTGTTTCCTATTTTTCTTTACATGCATACTGAACACAGTGTGATTATGTGGTTTTAATTTTCCTTCTACAGTAACTTCTAGCACGATAATTATAGTGCCAACAGTAACAGTAATCGCATGTATCCTGCATGGAGTGCTAATTACGCTTTAGCACTTACTGTTGTGCTAAATGCTTTACATACATCTCCTCAATTAACTATAAAACAACAATATGAGTTAGTATTGTGATACTCACTTTAACCAATGTTCAGAGAGTAAGTGAGAGAGCCGGGGCCCTAATTCATGTCTCATGCAAAAGACACTTTGGTAAACACTACTTACTCTCTACTCAATGACACAAGCATTTAGTAGCCACCTCTATTGATTATGGTGTTGTCTCATTCTTATGCCTCTGCTCAGGAGACTTTTAATGGCTTCTCACAGAAACATTTATAGAATGACTTTTATATTTCAGACACTGCAGTAAAAGTAGGAATTAGGTAAAAGTCAGTAGTAATGTCCTCCCTTGTATTCTTGATTTTAGTAATTACTTTTTAAACTTGGTCAGTTTAACTAATGGTTTGCTAATTTTGTTGATCTTTTTAAAGAATTACCCTTGGTTTCATTGATTTTCTCTATTTATTTTATTATTTATCTTTCAATCTTTGTAATTTCCTTTCTTATGCTTTATGAGTTTAGTTCAGTTTTCTTTGTCCAGTTTCTTAAGGTGAAAACTTAGCTTACTGATTTGAGATTCTTTCTATACAGGTTTTTACAGCTATGTATTTTCGTTTAAGCACTGCTTTTGCTGCATCTCATAAGTATTGGTATGTTGTGTCTTCATTTTCATTCATCTCAAAGCATTTTTAAATTGTGTTTGCAAGTTCTTCTTTGACCCATTGGTTATTTAGGAGTTAGTTTAATTTCCATATATTTGTGAATTTCCTAAATTTACTTTTGTTATTTATTGCTAAATTCCTTTTATTGTGGGTGGATTACTAAAAGAAGTATATGAGTAATAAAATGATTGTATAATTTCAACCTTTTAAATTTATCCAGACTCATTTTACAGCCATGATTTATTATGAAAAATGCTCCATGTGCACTTGAGTTACACTGTTTTTCAATTTCTTTCTCAAGGAATCTTAGTCATTTTATATCCCAGCCAGAATAGTCATCATGCCTTACACTTGCTCTATGCTTGCTTGCCTCTGTGCCTGGAAGGTTCTTCGCCCTCATTTTTCCATGCCCGGCCCTTATTCATCTTTAAAATCCAGATCAAGCGAAACCTCTTTAGAAAGTAATTGCTGATCTCATAAGCTGATTCAAGCTTTCTTTTGTCCAAATTTTTTAGAACTTTACCTTTGCTCTGTCAAGTTCTGTTTTATATTATGATTGGTTTTATATGTATTTTCTTCTGAGTGATTTATAAACTCTTTGTTGGAAAGACTGAGTCTTGTATATATTTATATTTTTTAGTGACTAAAACACAGTACCTTAAACATAGTAGACAACAAGTCTTTTCCAAATGGTCAAATCAAAATTAATATGCTACAAGATACAGAATTATAAACTCAATACTGTCTATACATTAATTACTGGACATCTACTATCTACCAAACATGTTCAGAGACATTTTCCAACATTTATTTGGACTTTCTAATATTTTTGTGTTTGAAATTTTAATATTCAACTTTTAAATATTTGTGGAATTTATTTTTTATTTATAAGGTGAGAAAATAACCTAAAGAGATTTATACCTCAGTAACATTTTTCAACTGAAACTTCTCCATGCATGTGCATTATTTTTTGCATTGGTATGTTAGATTCTTATATATAACTATTATTATGTTCTCTTCTAGTCATTTGTTTACCTGTCCCTGTGGGGACACTATAATCTTGGCTTTATATTGTATTGTTTTATGGGAATATGGACTATTAATTTTTATTCTGAAAAGGAAATACATTTACAGAGTTCACAATTCAAAGGGATTTATAGTAAAGTTTTCCTCTCATCCGTGTACACCACCAAAGCAACTGATGTTATTAGTGTATAGTATATTAGCATAGCTGTCTGCTGCAGAGAGAGGTCCTGGAAAAAGTGTGTTGCTGGTCCACTGCAAAATGCAGAGGGTTTTATAGATGAGCTGGTGAAGAGGCAGTGTCTGATTTATATAAGTCATGGACAAACTGGTTAGACCAGGTGCGCCATTTGCATAGGGTGTGAATTTCTGGTGGCCCCACCCTAATCTTTTATTATTCTGGTGAGTTCTCTCCCTGAGCTGTGCCATATTGCTCATTTCTCTGTTACTGTGCATGAGGTAACAAAAACAGGGAAGATGGACCCTCCATGTGTACATGACTGGCCCCCAGGTAGCCTTTTTTTTCTTTTGTTTTTTTTTGAGACTGAGTTTTGCTCTTTTTGCCCAGGCTGGAGTGCAATGATGTGATCTCGCCTCACTGCAATCTCTACCACCCAGGTTCAAGTGATTCTCCTGCCTCAGCCTCCCAAATAGCTGGGATTACAGGCATGTGCCACCATGCCCGGCTCATTTTTTGTATTTTTTTTTTTTTTTTTTTTTTTTTTAGTGGAGACGGGGTTTATCCATGTTGGTCAGGCTGATCTTGAACTCCCGACCTCAGGTGATCCGCTTGCCTCGGCCTCCCAAAGTGCTGGAATTACAGGCGTGAGCCACCGCGCCTGGCCCCAGGTAGCCCTTTTCTATTGGCACAGCTGCCAGCATTCCCCCACACTTTCAGCTTACTAATCTATGTTTGCAGCTCGATTTTTCAGGCTGCTTTTTGTTAGAAAAAAAAAAAATAATGTCTTGGGCTGCTTTTTGTTAGAAGGGAAGCTCTGCCGAGGACTCTGTTGCCCCCATTATCTGCTTACTAAATTTCTTTCTACCTCCTGTATCAATATTTTATGTATAATTAAGTATATGTATATTCTTTACTTGCCTTTTGCAAATTTTCTGTATATTTAATACCCTGCTGTTTTGACTAAGTATTATGCTTTCTACCAATGTAAAATGCCTCTTCATGTTGCTTGATGCTTTATACGTGACATTTTATGGTAAATAGTTTAAATAAATTTTATAATACATTACTTGAAATTCTGTTTAGTATCCAAACTCCTTAGTGAAAAAGGGAAAAAAAAGAGGGATTATTTACATTTTGATAGAGCATTTTAAAACGAGATATTAATTCTAATGAATTTTCCATGAGAAAGTGATCTTACTGATTGTTTTCTTATTGCGTGTGCAGTAGATTCTAGGTTAAGTTGAGCTGTTCATATTTCCTCAAACACGTAGACAAGGAACAAGCACCCGTGTACAGGCACAGAAGAAAACAGGACACGGCAGAGCGTGCTCCACCACACAGCCTGGAGGGCATGAGGGTGCGTGACCACAGGGAAAGCCATAAAAGACAGATTGAAATTCTCCACTTCCGATTTCATAACTAAACATCTCAGTATAATATCAGATAATGACATTTATTTTTCCAGGCCATTATTAAGTGGAGCTGGGTTTAAGGTTTGGAATATTCATTTAACGGGAACAAAATGCCCGTAGTAGGCCCAAAGAAGTCTGTTTTTGCCTCACAGCTGGGTTTTCATAAAAATATAGTTACAATTAAGGTAGAGACTATTCAGTTTGAACATTCAGTCTCTTAAGTTTGTCTGGAAACACATTCGTCTCTCTATAGCTATTTAGTAAAAGTATATGTTTTACGTGCCCAAATCAAGAATAAGTTAATCCATCATCTTAATACAGTAAAGGCAGATATGTTGAAGTGAAACTACAGGAACCCCACCATTTCATAAACACTATCATGTTTTCTTTCTCAGTCACCTGCTGAAAGATAACCAGGGACCATGGCATATACTGGATGCTTTGCCTGAATCTTTATTTCTGAAAGCTTTTAGGGGCCTCTGAAATGAAATCTTTTCTTTTACTCCTCCTGTCTTCTTAGTAGGTGTGTATGAAAGTACTTTGTAAAAAATAACTATATACCAGTGAGACAACAGTGGAAAATTTCAGAGAGTTAGACATCAAGCTCTTTCTTCAGCACATGCTCTGGAAAACACTTTTAGATTTACTACTAGATGCTGGTAACACAGATCAAATTCTTATCAATAATTTGAATCTTAATTATACCATTTACTAGTTGCACGACTTTGGGCATGTTATCTAATCTCTAAGCCTCCTGTGCCCCATCTGTGAAGTGGAGGTAGCAATTCCTCAGAATTGTGGTAAGGTTTAAATGACATATTATATTCAAAGCACTTTGCACTCATTAAAGATATTATGAGCAGATGCTCAATAAAGTGAATCTGTTAACGTTTTAATGCATTACTTCCAGGTTTTTTTGTGGCTAATAATGTTTTTTTGTGTCCAACAGAAAAATGGGTGGCTCAGCACCACCAGATAGCAGCTGGAGAGGAAGTCTCAAAGTGCCCTACAATGTTGGACCTGGCTTTACTGGAAACTTTTCTACACAGTTAAGAGACTATTTTAATTTTAACTCTTTTAAGGGAGAGCCTTAAAGAAAAAAATAATATAGAGGATGACAGAAAAAGTAAAATTTATACAATACCAGCAGGAAACAAAACTGCAAGTTAGAACCAGTGTAATTTTTGCCTGTGAACAATTAGAAATCTTTAAACAAGATTGAAGATTTAAAAATTATGAGTGTTATTGGAACTCAGAAAATGGATAACCCAAACTATGGTGTTTTGGCATGCTGAACACTTTGAACTAAAGGATAAAAGTCCTTAGATGCAGCTTCAGAATCAATAATTCTGACCTCCTATTTCACCCCACAAGAGCAGAGTGTAAGTTTCTCTCTGAAGTTCCCTTATCTGAAGTTCCTGCAGGAGGGAGACAATGACTTTCCTTCCCCTCCCTGAAATTTTATTAATCAGGGAAGATTAAACTCATATAGTGGGAAGGAAGACTGAGGCATATCACTTTATCTACACAGGCTTTGTCACAAGCTGTTGACTGTTCTCTAGTTCCATTCAAGTTCCAAAGAGAATTATTTACAAACCATTGCCTGCTCTTTGGGCCCATTTAACTCTCTTGAAAACCATTTACCACCCCTCAAAACCACCTGCACTCCCCCACTTCCCCCTCCCCTATGAAGAGGGTGCTAGTTAAACTTCAGCCATTTGGCCTTTGTTTGAGTCTCACATTTTGTTTGGCTCCTGTATACACTAGTGTGTTAATAAGTTTGTATGCCTTTTCTCCTGTTAATCAATTTGCAGTTTATTTTACCAGACTTAAACCTTCAAAGGCAGAGGGGAAAATTCCCTTAACCCTTATAGTGTTAAACTGTTGTTAACCAGTTTTTTTTTTTTTTTAAAAGAATGTCTTTTATTTTTGCATTAGAAGAGTCAAGATGCACATCCACTCTACCAGTGAAGTGACAAGAATTTACAATGTGATAGGTACTCTCAGAGGAGCAGTGGAACCAGGTAAAGGAATCATTTGCTTAGCAAATATTGATCAAGTAACTGTTATGTGCTGGATACTACCAAGCTCTGGGAGTGCAAAGTGAATCAAAACAAACAAACAAATGAAGAAAACCAGTGGAACTCACCTAAAAACAAAAGAAATAAATATGAAATAATTTTGTATTGTGGTACAGGTGGTGAAGAAAGGTGAATGTTTGGTGCTAGGCTGGGCAGATGACCAAGGCGAATGATAAATTGTGCAGGCCTCAATTAAAGGATCAAGGGAAGCAGGGTAGGGAAAGATGTGTTTTCTTCCGAGTTTTCTGCATTTTTTTTACCATATATTTTGCAAACAGAAATATCTTCATGATAACTATAAACATCTATATAAAATACCACACTCTTAGAAAATTAAGATAATCTCATATTAATGAATCCTTTGCATAGTTTTGTTTTCTACCACTAAAGCCACTGATAAAATATATGGACATATGATTTCCGTACAAGTTCAGATGATCTACTGATAAATACATTTTATACATAGCCTTAGTTCATGAAGCCTCAGTTTCTTATGAACTATTTGGTTCTGTATTTCTTACCAAAACAGATACTATTAAATGCATATTAAATATATTAATTGCATGTTTCTTACAAGCAGCTAGTGATTTATTTTAGATCAAGAATATTGATATCCTTGTTGTTTGCATATTCTAAAGAGTACTAAACAATATATAAGTGGCTACTATTTAATAATACTGAGTACTATTTTGTGCCAGCTCCGTGATAAGCATTGGAAATGGGGAGATAAAAGAAGACACAGACCCGAGACAAAGAGTTGACAGTTTATGAAGGGAGCCATATGCTTAAGGGTGATCAATGCTTTATCACTCCTGAGAGCTGGGTAGGCAGAGAAATTCCCTCTTCTATAGAAAATACTTGAGCTGTACCTTAAAAACTGCATAGAAAGAATAGGAATTGGAGAACTTCTTATGTGGCCACTATGTTCTCTTACTTTGAATATATTAGAAAGTGGTAAGTTAGGTAAGAGAGGAGTAATAGAGAATTACAAAAAATGTGAATAAGGATAACATTAAACTTTCTTAATTACTTAATGTAGTACTTATAATTATAGTAATACATTGAAATATATATTTGCGTTATCACATTTATGCTTTTTCAGATAGAAGAAACATATTAAAATTAGAAATAACAGTTTCACAAATCTTGGGGAACCTAACCTTTTTTTTTTTTGAGTCATGAGTGCTTTGTATTTAGATGCTATTGAGTTGTTCGCAATTTTCTCTTTTATTGACCTGAAATGACAAATAATCTTGTATCTATGCTTTCTAGACAGATATGTCATTCTGGGAGGTCACCGGGACTCATGGGTGTTTGGTGGTATTGACCCTCAGAGTGGAGCAGCTGTGGTTCATGAAATTGTGAGGAGCTTTGGAACACTGAAAAAGGAAGGTAATACAACAAACATCAAAAAAGCCCACCTATCTGAGCCTCAGTTTAGTCTTCTGTAAAGAGAGTATAAAAATACTAATTCAACCATTACATGTGTTTGGTAAAAATACCAATACAATTTTTAATGTTGGTTGGTTAATTACATTGTTTATTTATTTTTGCATTTATTTATATAACACTTATATTATTGATATTTATGTATTAAGTGATAATCTGAAATAAAGGAATTATACTGTTAATGATTGTTCTTCGCAACTAAGAAGATGAAGATGGGTTACATTATTGGAGAAAACACACTGAAATTAGATTATAAGCCAAAGCTTCCTAGTCAGAGACTGTAAGCAGACATTCCTCCGTCTCTTCTAACCCCAGACCTCAGGTTAAGTGTATAGAGTAATTAAGGAGATAGATGCTGTACTCAGAGAAATAACTGGCCTTGGGTCTAATGGGATTCTGTCGAAAGTTTGGAATCTGTGTTCCCATACCCTGAGCCCTGGTGTGCTCTCACAAAAATTAGGTTTATACTCGTAACATCACCACTTTAGCCATTTTAGAATCTTCATATGAAAGCCAAAGTAAAATTTAGTTCAAATGTTTGCTTTTTAAAATAATAATTATGGCCGGGCGCGGTGGCTCACGCTTGTAATCCCAGCACTTTGGGAGGCCGAGGCTGGCGGATCACGAGGTCAGGAGATCGAGACCACGGTGAAACCCGGTCTCTACTAAAAATACAAAAAATTAGCCGAGCGTGGTGGCGGGCGCCTGTAGTCCCAGCTACTCAGAGAGGCTGAGGCAGGAGAATGGCGTGAACCCGGGAGACGGAGCTTGCAGTGAGCCGAGATCGCGCCACCCACTCCAGCCTGGGTGACAGAGCGAGACTCCATCTCAAAAAAAAAAAAAATAATAATAATAATAATAATAATAATTACACATTGAGAGCAGGAAGTTCATTCTCTTTATTGACCCTGCAAACAAGGTGTCTGGGACTGTAAAATGTAATCTATATATTTTTATCAACAATGAAAACAATAATGTACGTTGTTTGCATAGTATTTACTTTTTTTTGGAAAAACTGTTTTTATATGTCCTATCTACTTTGAAGTCATAGCAACTAGGGAGCAGACATATTTACTTATCTTCTCATGTTACAGATGAGTTAACCACGGTTCAGAGAATCAAGTAATTTCCCCAGGATTATGTAGCTAGCATGTGGCAGAATAAGAGAATCAGGGCTCAAACTCATATTTCTGACTACCAGTCCACAAAACCATGATGTCTCTATTTAAAATAAAATGTAAAGGTGCTCAGTTCTTTTTTCTACACAGCTATCTTATATTTGAAGAAAACAAAACAATGGAAACCTAAATTTACATAGTTCATGAAGTAGGTAGTGTTTAATTTTATTACAAAAACGTTTCATGATTTTGCTAGGAAATCCCTGTGGTAACCATACAAAACATCACTGTGACAATTATAGAATATGCCAAAGAAATGGAATGCGGATGAATAATAATAGGAAATTTGAATAATACTATTGACAAATCAAAAGACTTGAGTCAACAGCTATAGTATACACATTCTTAAGCACATGTGAATATTTACTAGGATGATGACTTCTCACAATTTTAGGGGCACCTACTCAGTGCTTTCTAAACATTATTCCATTTAATCCTCCCACAATCAAGTGATGTCTTCATCTTTACTCTCTTGTTCCTTGTATACAGATGAAGAAATGGAAGTTTAGTAGGTTTGAATAACTTTCCCTCAGTCATGCTGCTAGTGAGAAAACCAGGGTTTGAAACAAGATCTTGCCTTAACTCCAAGGTCAGTGTTTATAACCTCCGAGACACATCACCCCTTTATTGAATTATGTGGTTTTCAGCAACAGCAAACATTGCTGTTGCTAACTGAGCCCTTGTTGATTAATTCTGGCAGAGAATGGAGTGAAATCATACGGACCAGCTGATATTGAACAATTGTTCATTTGATGTCAGAACAACAGGAAAGAGTTCTAAAGGATTTTCTTTCAGTTATATCTGCTTTCAGAACACCAAATGCATCTAGAAATTTCTTTCTTTGTTCTAGGCAGTTGCAGACCACCAATGACTTCCTATGCATAGCGAATCGTTATAAACCTATTAGAATGTTTTATGATCTCGCAAGATTTTTACTGTCACATTTCCCCCCTTTTCTATGTAATTGTGCTATTTTGTATCAACAACTTTAAAATCTTACAAAAGAAAAATATCTAAGTAAAGATTTTTACCACAATTTGCCCTTCCCAAACCATCAATGACTTTTTTTTTTTTTTTTCCAATCTGCGCTTGGTAGTGTCCTGGGTATACTATGAATTTTTTTCTATCATTTATATATACACATACATTTTAGGGTGGAGACCTAGAAGAACAATTTTGTTTGCAAGCTGGGATGCTGAAGAATTTGGTCTTCTTGGTTCTACTGAGTGGGCAGAGGTTAGTTGATAATTTGCTATAATATAAATTTTTATAAAATAAAGTAGCCAGGACTTATTTGCCAAGCATGTAAAAATAAGAAGTGAATATAATGAGAAAGTATTCAAAGCTTTTTCCCCAAAATCTGAAGCAACATATTCTTGTTCAAAAATCAGCAATAAAAGTCTCTGTTGCTAAAGAACTAAGTTTTGTTTGAACCTTTCAGAGCCACTTAATGTCAATTGTCAAAATTAATTTATCTTTATTTCCTGGGAGTATGAGAGTAAATAAGTAGATATGCTAGAAACCAAACATCAAAACAAGGAGTTTCTTAATCATATTGTAGTTTATTCTTCAAAATATTTTCTTAGCAAACATGAACGACCTAACAGACTTTTCAGTGAATAGCTTCCCATAAACATGTCATTTAAATGGAGAATCTTGTCTGATTCAAAGGGAATGAAGCTATTTCAAATTTATGAAAAATATGAAGTTAAATTGTCTCTATTTCCTGACCACGAAGCCAAATTTTCCTATATCATGTTTGATTTCTATCGTGATTCTATTACACTTTCCAAAATATCTCCTAAAGCTAACTATACAGAGTCTCGCTCTGTTGCCCAGGCTGGAGTACAGTGATGTGATTTCTGCTCACTGCAATGTCAGCATCCCGGGTTCAAGCGATTCTCCTGCCCTAGGCTCCTGTGTAGCTGGGATTACAGGCATGTGCCACCACACGTGGCTAATTTTTTTATGTTTAATAGAGACAGGGTTTTGCTGTGTTGGCCAGGCTGGCCTCAAACTCCTGAGCTTAAGTGATATGCCTGCCTTGGGCTCCCAAAGTGCTAGGAGGTAAGGTATACTTTTCATTTATCTTTCTTAATTCATAATGACCCGCTCTATGTTAAATTATGCTAAAAGTAAGGCAGAAATTTCCACCGCAGAATATTTACTAAGCCATTTGAAAAGTAATTTTACCTGCATGTATTGTTGGCTTTATATAACAGAAACGTTAGCTATAAAGTAAATATAGGCAAAGTCAATGTTTATTCCATTAATTTCCAGTCATGCTGTAAATATTTATTGGCTCCTTTCATTCTCCAGATATTATGTGAAACCCTGTGAACTTTAATTTTCTTTGAAAAAAAAAAAAATGGTGCTCCTGTAGACTTAGTCAGTTTTATAAGACAGAATTTTGCCACTATCTAGAAGAAACATATTTTGACGGTGTAATTTGTGTCTTTCAAATTATTTTTTTCACTTACAGTTGCATTTTTTTCATTTTTTATCTTATAGTCAGAATGCTTAGGAAATTACGTATTTTAGAGACTCAGAATCCACATTGAGATGTCAAAAAAACTTTGCTACGCGCGTTGTTCTAAAAGTGTGCAATTATCAATATTGACCAGGAGATGGTGCCATCCTACAGGAGAGCCTGACTTCATGGTCAGGAGATGATTTAAGTTCACTTATTTTTCATAATATGAAATTTAACTTGAAATTTCATACACTTAAAATACCTTCATTCCATATGAATCAGACACGATTCTCTGCTTAAATAATGAGATGTTTATAGGAAGATTTTCACTGAAAAGTCTCTTAGGTCATTCATGTTAGCTAAGATAATTTTTTGAAGGATAAACTACAGTATGGTTAAGAAATTAACTTTTTCCACTTACCATGAGTATATGGACAATTTCATCTTAAATATTAGCTTTTAACAAGTTTTGCTTGTTGTTTCCTACCAGTAATCTTTATTGAAATTCTTTCAAAGCAGCTCTTTTATGAGAATTTCTTATGTCAAATTTGTTGTTAATATGGGTCAGCTCAATTAGAAATCTACATACATTAAATGTAGATGTGCATTTTGTGGGGGAGGGGGAGTGGGTGTTAACTTTATATTTATAGTTTTCCTTTTTATTATAGGAGAATTCAAGACTCCTTCAAGAGCGTGGCGTGGCTTATATTAATGCTGACTCATCTATAGAAGGTGAATATTGTTGGTCTCATAAGAAAAGATGTGATTAAACTAGGAGCAGCAGTCCAGTTAATAAATTATGCACTAACAAGGAAGGCTATGTATTAACGTGTGGTTGGGGAATCTACTGCAACCTCTGACAGGAAGCAGTGTGTGAACCCTAGTTGAGAGTTGGGTGAGCCCTGGGTGAGCCCTAGGTGAGCAGGTTTTTCTTTTCTTCTTTCCTTTCCCTTTTTTTTTTTTTTTTTTATCTTTTCTTTTTTTTTTTTTTTTTTTTTTTTTGCTTTGAAGTATAGAGTACTAATTCAGAAAAACAATGTTCTTTGATTAGCTTCATCTGGCAGATTTCTTTCTATATACGGCAGGAATTTAGTAAGTATCTGTTGTATGATTAAGTCAGGGACCTAAAGAGTTCTATGATTTAGAATGGTATAGAAAAAAAGTATCATTTGTGAGGTGCGGTGGCTCACGCCTGTAATCGCAGCACTTTGGGAGGCTGAAGCGGGTGGATCACTTCAGGTCAGGATTTCGAAACCAGCCTGACCAACATGGTGAAACCCCATAGCTATTACAAATGCAAAAATTAGCCGGGCATGGTGGCACACTCAGTATAGATAATACACTAAATCAATCTTGAATTATAATGTATGCAGGTACTTTAGAAAGGATAGGATAAAACCACTCTGGGAGTTCAGAGGAAAGAATAATAGAAACTTCAGGAAAGGCTTGAGAAATGGGATTTGAGGCATTTGAGGCTGACTTTGAAGAATGGAAATACGTTTAATAAGCAAAGGACCAAACTAAAGGAAATCTCAGATTGATTTCCATGAAAATGAAAGAGTCCATTGTCACTACAATCCAGCTCCACTAATATATCTATATCTTGACCATATGCAACATCCCAGCCATTGCACTCCTGTTCTCTACACTCAGATTGCTTTTCAACACCTCTTTACGTGTTTAATCCTTATCCTTAGACCCCCCTTTGAAATGTTACTTTTTCAGGGAAGACATGTCTTCGTGGCACTCATCACTGTCATTATTAAGTAATTATTTGTTTTACAAGTAATAGACTGTATTCTTTAACAAGGAACAGACAGTATCTTGCTTATTCACTCCTAGATTCCTAATGTCTTATTAAATAAATATTTGTGGTACGGTTGCAAAAAAAAAAAGGACTAAATGAATGAAGGAGGAATTTTTTAGAATATTTTCTTTAGTGTATTAGTTAAATTTGCCATGTCAACACTTGGAACATGAGACCTTGATGGAGTCCCATTGGCGTTTTCTTTTTCTTTCTCTGTTTTTTTTTTTGTTTTTTTTTTTCTGTTTCTGTTCTTTTTCTGTTTTTTGTTTGTTTGTTTGTTTTTCTGTTTCTGCTCTTTTTCTGTTTTTTTTGTTTGTTTGCTTGTTTGTTTTGAGTCAGGGTCTCACTCCGCAGCCCAGGTTGGAGTGCATGGAGCGATCATGGCTCACTAGTCTTGATTTCCCAGACTCAAGTGATCCTCCAACCTCAGCCTCCTTGGTAGCTGGGACTACAGGCAAGCGCTAGACGTCCAGCTAATTTTTGTATTTTTAGTGGAGATGACGTTTGACCATATTACCCAGGTTGGTCTCAAACTCCTGGGCTCAAGCTGTCTATCCACATTGTTCTCTCAAAATGCTAGGATTACGGGTCTGAGACACAGCTCCCAACCTTCCTTTTCTTCTTTGTCAATGCCTCTGAGCTGCACTGTTCTGAAAGTTAGTTTACACAGTGCATTTGATTATTCTTTTCTCCTTCTCTTAGGGTAGTGGCTGAGAGCTTGACCTTTGGAGTCAGATGCCTGGATTCATTCCTGGCCCTGCAACTTCCTATTTGTGTGACCCAAGCTACTTACTTTCTGTGCCTCAGTTTTCTCACTTCTAAATATAACTTCTAAGAGCCCCTATCTCAAAGGCTCCTGTAAGGGCAAAAAAAGTTACATTTGCAAATCTCCCAGACCTGTGCCTTGCACAGAGTAAATGTCAAAAAAAGTTAACTTTGATTAATATCATTACACCTACTTAAAACACATAATAAGGTGAAATATATATATGTATATATATATATATATATAATATGCCCACCCAGAATAAATACTCCAAATATATTTTCTTGAAATGTAGAATAATGTTCTCTTTCTTGATAGTTTTTTTCTGTTTTTGTTGTTGTTGTTGTTGTTATTGTTGTTTTGAAATGAGATCTTGTAGTATTGCCCAGGATAGTTTCAAACTCCTGAGCTCAACTGATCCTCCCTGCTCAGCCTCCCAAGTAGTTGGGAAAACAGGTGTGTGGCACCATACTTGGCCATAGTTTTTTAAGATTTGATATTTTAATATATTTTTTTTGAGACGGAGTCTCACTCTGTCGCCCAGGCTGGAGTGCAGTGGCGCCATCTCGGCTCACTGCAAGCTCTGCCTCCCAGGTTCACGCCATTTTCCTGCCTCAGCCTCTCCGAGTAGCTGGGACTACAGGCGCCCGCCACCACGCCAGGCTAATTTTTTGTATTTTTAGTAGAGACGGGGTTTCACCATGGTCTGGATCTCCTGACCTCGTGATCCGCACGCCTCGGCCTCCCAAAGTGCTGGGATTACAAGCGTGAGCCACCACGCCCGGCCATTTTAATGTATTTTAAAAACTCATTAAGCTTTGCCACTTATGTCATCCCTGGCTTGAAATTGCTTCATTGTGTCTCTATAATTTTCAAAATCGAGAACAAAGGACAGGAGGTACTATATGATTGGGACACCATTCATCTCACTTGTTTTATATTTTTACATTGTATTAATGTTTCTTTCTCAAATAATACAAATAATCACAGATTCTGAAATTTCTAATGTTAAAATGTAAAATTTACTAATCAAGCAAAACTCCCCAATGCAAACTACTCTCAAACTTAGTCCTCTCTCCAAAGGTATTACTGTCCTCAGTTTTGAGTGTTTCCATCCTGTTGGCATTAATATATAGAATTTAGCTTCACAAAGCACCAAGAGTGTAGTGGGTGCTATCTCAGGTGCTTTACATGTAAAAAAATTATTCAGTACTCACAATAACCCTCTGAGATAAGTAGGTAAATACTTTTATTATCTCTTTTGTATAAAAGAAGAAACTGACACTCAGAGAGGTTAAGTAACTTTCCCAAGGCCACACAGCTAGCGAAGGGTTGAGCTTAGACTCAAATCAGACTGGTCTCTTCCAACTTTACCCTTCTAACCACTACACTCTATTGTCTCTCACCACCTTATACAGGTATTTGGTATCATATTACAGCTAAATGGTTCTACAACTTGCCGTTTTCATTCAGCAACACATTATGAAAAACTTTCCATATCAACACATATCTCTGTTTCACTTAAAAAACTAACACTACCACCAGACAACAAAAATCTACATTGTATTCAATAGGACAAATTCTGTATCAATTTTCTAGCTGCTGGACAGATTGCTTCAGTTTGTTGTAGTTAATATTATTTTATTTGCATGCTTTTTTGGTATAATGTGAAGAGAGGGTAGAGAGCTACAAGTATATTTATTTGATCTTAGGATGTGGGCAATTAATTGTAATAAATGCTGCCAAATTACTCCCCTCCCCAATTTCCACTCTTATAAGTACTTCTGTTTTAAAAATTACATTGGCTGTTTGTACATATTTATTTTCCTAGATAAATTTTAGAATCTAAAATCAAATATTTAAGTTCCATAAACAATTCTGTTGCACTATCACTATTTTAAAAGCCTCAACTTTTGCTGTTCTCAAACATGGATCTGAGGCTTTGGGATAAAAGCTAGTTGCCATCCTCTGAGTGTTTCATGTGCGTTTACATTTCTGGGCATTTGCACAGGCTATGCCTTTAGCTGCAAATACCGTTTTTCCCCACCAACTGTGTCTTGGTTCTAGAAAACCCAGTTCAAGAGTCCCCTATCCAAGTTTGTGAAGTTGTCTTGACTTCCCTCCCCAAAAACTCCTCCTGAATCAGCAGCCCCTCCCTGTGCTCTCTTGGCTTCCCAAGAACACCTCTCCTGGGTGCTTCACTTGATTGTCACAACCACCAGCCCCCTCCTGAGGAATGGGGACTGAAACTCTAAGAAGAGTACCTGGTTCACAAATTCATTGTCACAACAAATATTGATTGGTTAAATGCCAAATTCTAGGATTGTTCTAAGCACTGGGGTATGGCAGCAAACAAGAGAGTGCACCTTATCCCAGGGGACTTATCATCTAGTGGGAGGGCCAATAATAAAAAGACAAGTACTTAATATGTTTTATGTTAAATAGATGAGTAATATGGAGAAACATGAGCCAAGGTTAAAAGAGAGAGTGGCTAAAATTAGGGGGTAAGAGAGTGCTATTTTAGGTAGGGTGATCAGGGGAAATCTCTCAGAAAAACATGATATTAGACCACAGGAGGAGGAGTAAGTCATGCAGATATAATGCAGAATACTGTTCCAGGCTGGAAGGACAGTGTGTGCAAAGATGCTGAGGGAGTATTCTTGGGCAAAATGTAAAATGCAGATTTTGAGAGGTGACCTGGGGTTTCATATATGGCACTGTGGGCCATGGTGAAGGTGATGGACTTTACAGAGTTAGTTGGGAAGCCATTGGAGAGTTACTGTTGAAATCAGGTTTTAAAACAATCATTCTGGTAGGAATTTAGCAGTGGTCTTTGAAGAAAATAATAACAGAAATAAATTAAATTTTAAAATCTATTCTTTTCTTTTTTTTTCAGGAAACTACACTCTGAGAGTTGATTGTACACCACTGATGTACAGCTTGGTATACAACCTAACAAAAGAGGTATATAATTACATATAATTTAAGAAAACCCAAGTTCTACAAGTGATGTTTTCTCCAGGTATTATTATGTTAAGCATTGGTGTTGTTTTATTACTTCTTGTCTTCTTTTCATATAACATATATGACATCACATCTTCACAGACCATCACATCTAGTAAACTGTTTACACAGATTGACTCATTTCTCATCACAGCACTGTGAGGTAGCCCATTAGTAGCATCATGTCTACCATCTCCATTCTTAAAACAGTGAAACTGAGCTCAAAGAACATTGGCCACCAAAGTCACACACAACTTGTACGGTAGCCGAACCAAGACTTGGTCCTATGGCTCAACTCCTTAATTAAAAAATTTGTTTATGCTCTTCAGTATAGGGATACCAATTAATTCAGAACACAGGAATCATTACATGTTCTAATTGATTTAGAAAGAATATTCATAAGAATACCAGGTGCTGGCTTTCAGGGACAGAGGCTAGATGAGGTCACAATTACATTTTTTCAGATAGGGATTATAAATAAAATTTAAATGCCATTAAGCTTTGGTTTCAAAAGAATGGAATAGAGGAGTGACCAAGATGACTGACTAGAAGCAACTATGGTGTGTAGCTCTCACAAAGAGAAATGGGAGGGGCAAGTAAATACAGCACCTTCAACTGAAATGAACAGGTGCTCACATTGGGACTAATCAAGGAAACAAACCAACCCAAGGAGAATGGAGAAAAGCAAGGCAGGACAATGGCCCACCTGGGAATGACACAGAGTCAAGGGAACCTCCCCCACCCAGGAAAATGATGAGCGAATGTGCAACCCCAGGAAACCATGCTTTTTCCATGGACCTTTGCAACCCTTAGGTCAGCAGATACCGTCGTGAACCCATTCCACCAGGGCCTTCAGTCTGATACGCAGCTGCATGGAGTCTTAGCAGAACAGCCACTCAGGCATGCACAGAGACCCAGGAGCTTTAGATACTCCAGCTTTCCAGGCTTCATGGCAAAAGTAGCTGCAACTCCAGCAAAGCAGGAGGTTAGACCCCCATACATACCCACAAAAAAGAGGCCGAATTCAAGGGCCTGAGCAGTGATGGTCTGCAAGCCCCACTTCCACAGCACCTCACAGGATAAGACCCACTGGCTTGGATTTCCAGCCAGCCACTGGTAGCAGTGTTGTGCCTATCTGGGAAAGAGCTCTTGGGTGGTGGTGGGGGGCAGGGAACGGGGGGTGGAGGGGTGGGCTGCCATCTTTGCTGTATGGGTGGCTCAGCCATTCCCACCTTTAGGCTTTGGAGAGCCCAAGATGACTGGGGGTGGAAGCAGTACCCCAGCACAGCACAGTAGCCCCACAAAAACGTGGCCAGACTTCTTTATAAAGCAGATCCCCAACTGCATTCCTCATCAATGGGTGGAGCCTCCAAACTAGGGTTTCTGGCTACCGCCACTGGTGTTCTCTGGCTAACAGAGGTTTTAGGACACCCTGGGATGGAGCTGCCAGGTGGAGGGGCAAACCACCATCTTTGCTGTTTGGGTGACTTAGCCATCCCAGGTTTCAGATTTCGTAGTGTCCAAGACAACCAAGGGCTGAAGTGGACCCCCACCACAGCACAGTTGCTCTACAAAAACGTGACCAGACTACTTTTTAAACTGGGTCCCTAATCCTTTTCCTCCTGTCTGGGTAAGACCTCCCAGTGGGGTCTCCATCCACCTCCTACAGGTCTGTTCAGGCCAGCAACATGTCTATAACTCCCTTGGATGGAGGTCCCAGAGTAAGAAGCAGGCTGCATTCTTTGCTGTTTCCCAGCCATCACTGATGATTCCTCTAGGTACTGTAAAATCTGAGGCAACTAGTGATTGGAGTCGACCCCCCAGCACAACACAGCAGCCCTGCATAAAAGTGGCTAGACTGTTTAAAAAAAAAAAAAGAAAAGAACAAGCTCCATTCAAAGGTCACCAACCTCAAAGACTGAAGGCAGATAAGCCCACAAAGATGAGAAAGGATCAGTACAAGAACACTGAAAACTCAAAATGCCACAGTGCCCTCTTTTCTCCAAATGACTGCATCACTTCTCCAGCAAGGGTTCAGAACCGGGTTGAGGCTGAGATGCCTGAAATAACAGAAGTAGAATTCAGAATATGGATAGTGGCAAAGTTTACTGAGCTAAAGGAGTGTATTGTAACCCAATTCTAAGGAGCTAAAAATCATGTTAAAACATTGCAGGAACTGACAGTAAAATAAGCCAGTTTAGAGAAGAATAGAGCTGAAAAATACTACAGCAACTTCACAATGCAATCACAAGTATTAATAGCAGTATAGACCAAGTGAAGGAATCTTAGAGCTTGAAGACTGTCTTTCTGAAATAATACAGGCAGACAAGAATAGAGAAAAACGAATGAACAAAACCTACAAGAAATATGTGATTATGTAAAGAGACTGAATCTATGACTGATTGGTGTACTTGAAAGAGATGGGAAGAATGGAACCAGCTTGGAAAACATATTCCAGGATATAATCCATGAGAACTTTCCCAACATAGCTAGATAGGCCAACATTCAAATTCAGGAAATGCAGAGAACCTCAGTAAGATACTACTTGAGAAGATCATCCCCAAGACACATACTCATCAGATTCTCCAAAGACAAAATGAAAGAAAAAATGTTAAAGGCAGCTAGAGGGAAAGGCCAGGTTACCTGCAAAGGGAAGCCCATCAGCCTAACAGTGGACCTCTCAGCTGAAACTCTACAAGCCAGAAAAGATTGGGGGCCAATGTTCAACATTCTTAGAAAAAAGAAATTCCAATCCAGAATTTCATATCCGACCGCATTAAGCTTTATACGTGAAGGAGAAATAAGATTCTTTCAAGACAAGCAAATGCTGAGGGAATTTGTTACCACCAGACCTGTCTTAACAAGAGTTATTGACAGAAGCACTAAATACGGACAGGAAAGACTGTTAACAGCCATGACAAAAACACATTGAAGTACACAGACCAGTGATACTATAAAGCAATTACATAAGTCTTCAAAATAACCAGCTAACGTCATGATGACAGGATCAAATCCACACATTTCAATTCTAATCTTGTATGTAAATGGGCTAAATACACCAATTAAAAGATATAGAGTGGAAAGCTGGATAAAGCACCAGGACCTATTGGTATCCTGTCTTCAAGAGACCCTTCTCATATGCAATGACATACATAAGTCAAAATAAAAAGATGAAGGAAAGTCTACCAAGCAAATAAAAAAACAGAAAAATGCAGGAGTTTCTATTCTAGTTTCTGACAAAACAAACTTTAAACCAACAAAGTTAAAAAAAGAAAAGAAGGGCATTACATAATGGTAAAGGATTCAATTCAACAAGAAGAGCTAACTTTCCTAAATATATATGCACATAACACAGGAGCACCCAGATTCATAAGGCAAGTTCTTAGAGACCTTCAAAGAGACTTAGACTCCCACACAATAATAGTGGTAGACTTTAACAGTCTATTGAAAGTGTTAATTAATTTTCAATACATAAAATTAACAAAGATATTCAGGACCTAAACCGAGTACTGGGCTCAAATGGACCTGATAAATATCTACAAAATTCTCCACCCAGAAACAACAGAATACACATTCTTCTCATCAGCCCATGGCACTTACTCTAAAATTGATCACATAATTGGAAATAAAACACTCCTCAGCAAAAGCAAAAGAACTGAAATTAAAAACGTCTCTTGTACTGCCGTGCAAATTCAAAATCAAGAGTAAGAAATTCACTCAAAACTATGCAATTCCATGGAAATCGAATAACCTGCTCCTGAATGACTTGTGGGTATATAATGTGATAACAGCAGGAATCAAGAAGTTCTTTGACACTAATGAGAACAAAGATATGACATACCAGAACCTCTGGGACACAGCTAAGGCAGAATTAAAAGGGAAATTTATAGCACTAAATGCCCACATTAAAAGTTATAAATATCTGGCCAGGTGTGGTGGCTCACGCCTGTAATCCCAGCACTTTGGGAGGCCGAACAGGGCAGGTCACAAGGTCAGGAGATCGAGATCATCCTGGCAAACACAGTGAAACCCCATCTCTACTAAAAATACAAAAAATTAGCCAGACGTGTTGGCGGGTGCCTGTAGTCCCAGCTACTCGGGAGGCTGAGGCAGGAGAATTGCTTGAACCCGGGAGGTGGAGGTTGCAGTGAGCTGAGATCACGTCACTGCACTCCAGCTTGGACAACAGAGAGAGACTCTGTCTCAAAAAAATCAAAAGTTAGAAAGATCTCAAGTTAACAACCTAGTATCAAAACTAAATATACTAGAGAACAAAAGCAAACAAACCCCGAAGCTAGCAGAAGACACAAAATAACCAAGACCACAGCTGAACTGAAGGTGTTGGAGACATGAAAAGCCCTTCAAAATATTAACGAATCCAGGAGCTGATTTTTTGAAAAAAAAAATTAATTAAATAGAGTGCTAGCTAGACTAATAAAGAAGAAAAATGATAAGATTCAAATAAACACAATCAGAAATGATAAGGGGGAATATTCCCACTGACCCCACAGAAATGCAAACATCAGAGAATATTATAAACACCTCTACGCACATAAACTAAAGAATCTAGAAGAAATGGAAATTAGCTGGGTGTGGTGGTAGGTGCCTGTAATCCCAGCTACTCGGGAGGCTGAAGCAGGAGAATTGCATGAACGAGGTTGCAGTGAGCAGAGATCGCACCATTGCACTCTATCCCAGGCGACAGTGCAAGACTTCATCAAAAAACAAAACAAAGCAAAACACAACACAACAAAACAAAAACAGAAAAAAAAAGAAAAGGAAAAAAAGGATAAGTTCCTGGAAACATACACCTTCCGAAGGCTGAACCAGAAAGAAATTGAATCCCTGAACAAGTCAATCATGAGTTCTGAAACTAAGGCAGTAATAAATAGCTTACCAGCCAAAAAAAGCCAAGGACCAAATGGATTCACAGCTTAATTCTACCAGAGGTACAAAGAAGGGCTGGTACTATTTCTTTTGAAACTATTTCCAAATAATTAGGAGGAGAGACTCCTCCCTAACTAATTCTATGATGCCAGCATCATCCCAATATCAAAACTTGGCAGAGATACAACAGCAACAAAAATTCAGGCCAATATCTTTGATGAACAATGATGCAAAAATCCTCAATAAAATACTGGCAAACAGAATCCAGCAGCACATTAGAAAGCTTATCCACTACAATCAAGTAGGCTTCACCCCAGGGATGCAAGGTTGATTCAACACATGCAAATCAATAAATGCAGTTAATCACATAGGCAGAACTAGAAAAAAACCACATGATTATCTCAATAAATGCAGAGAAAAGCTTTCAATAACATTGAATATCTCTTCATGTTAAAAACTATCAATAAACTAGGTACTGAAGGAGCATACCTCAAAATAATAAGAGCCATATATGACAAACCCACAGCCAACATTGTACTGAATGGGCCAAAGCTGGAAGCAGTCCTTTTCAAAACTGACACAAAATAAGGATTCTTCTCTCATCACTCTATTCAACATAGTATTGGAAGTGCTGGCCAGGGTAATCAGGAAAGACAAAAAAATAAAGCTCATTCAAATAAAAAGAGAGGAGGTCAAACTATTCCTGTTTGCAGATGACATGATTCTGTATCTAGGAAATTCCATTGTCAAAGCCCAAAAACTCCTTAAGCTGATAAGCAACTTCAGCAGTCTCAGGATACAAAGTCAATGTGCAAAAATTGCTAGCATTCCTGTACACCAACAACAGACAAGCCAAGAGCCAAGTCACAAATTAACACTCATTCACAATTACCACAAAATGAATAAAATACCTATGAATACAGCTAACTCAGGAGGTGAAAGATCTCTACAAGGAGAACTGCAAACCACTGCTCTGAGAAATCAGAGATGACATATTCAAATAGAAAAACATTCCATGCTCATGGATAGGAAGAATCAATATCATTAAAATGGCCATATTGCCCAAAGTAATTTATAGATTCAGTGCTATTCCTATTAAACTATCATTGGCATTCTTCACAGAATTTGAAAAATCTGTTTTAAAATTCATATGGATCCATAAAAGAGCCCATATAACCAAGGTAATCCTAAGCAAAAAGAACAAAGCTGGAGACATCAAACTATACTATGAGGCTACAGTAACCAAAACAGCATGGTACTGGTACAAGAACAGACATTGCAGTTTATTGTATATTATTGAATGACTTTGGCAACCCTACTGGCAAGAAACAATATTAAATTGAATACTTTCCCTTAACCAGCTTGCTTCTTTTTATTTTCTTTGTTGTGAGATGAGAAATAGTTTTGATTGTAGTATCTTTTAATTCAGAAAAATCGACAAAAAGATCATATGCTATGCCATTCATCTAAAGACAATGGCTTGGTATGAATTTGGTGTAGCCTGTTTGTGCTGTGCACTTCATATATTCATTTTTATAATATAGTTCACCTGTATATAATAACCTGAGTATTTTCCCACTTGTCAGAAACTTGTAGTTCTTGATGACTGCTAATGTATGGATAGCATCCCTTGTTTTTGCTGAATTGTGGCTTAGTTATTCACTTCTGGTTAATGGACATCTGGTTTTTAATATATCTGATTTATAAGTATTCTCTTTTTTCTTTTAATTTGTGTAGCTGAAAAGCCCTGATGAAGGCTTTGAAGGCAAATCTCTCTATGAAAGTTGGATTAAAAAAAGTCCTTCCTCAGAGTTCAGTGGCATGCCCAGGTAAACAAATGAATGAAGTTTCCACTGAATTCAGTGTGGGTTTGTTTTGAAAATAAAAACATATTTTCTTTCAATCATTAAGTGAAAGATTAAGTTTCAAAATGGTCTAAAATCTGATAAAGGAAAAGCATTCCTTTGGTTCACAAATAAAATATTACTGTGTGTTTTGTAGTTAAATCTGCAGGACATCAAAATGTGATTTCTCTTTAGAATATGTAATATATACATATGGAACATTTCAACAGATTATAAAGATTGGTCATTTCTTATATGAAATGCATGGGATGAGACGTGTTTTGGACTTTGGATTTTTTTAAGATTTTGAAATATTTGCATTATACTTACTGGTTGAACATCTGTAATCTGAAAATTCATAATCTGAAATGCTTCAGTTAGCATTTCCTTTCAGTGTCACATAGGTGCTTAAAAACTTTTGGATTTTGCAGCATTTTTTAAGATGTTCTATCTTTAATTTTTGTGAGTGAGTACGTAGTAGGCGTATTTATTTTTGGGGTGCATGAAATGTTTTGATACAGATTTTGGATTTTTGGATTAGGGATACTCAACCCATGCTAGAGATAATGGTGAAAAGTAATTCTCCTCATTTTTCTGTCACCTCATCACCTTGTAATTATCCTTTTTCTGAATATCATATAGTTAACAAATATTTTGCTTATCACAATAAAAATGCAAGCATCATTTCAACATTGGCTGTATCTTCACAAGCAAGGGAAGAAGAATAAATATCTCAGTACTCTGAATTTATCAATGTCAAAAGCAAAAATTATTTATATTATTAAGGGCAAAATTTATGTCCAAATTATCTGAACAATATTTGCTTTTCACTTTATTATGTACAACAAATAAAGATGATAAATGGAAAGAAATAATCTTAAGGAAAATGTTTTCCAACTTCAGAAACCTTTAACAAAATGTGACATAAAATAGTCATTCCTACACGAAATGGTCTCATAGAAGGAGTTATTTTGTGATCAAAATTAGTATTCTTTTCATGTTTTTGCTGCATGTCTAAAGCTGTATGTTTAAAAATACATTTATAATGGTAAGAATGGGGTTTAGTTTAATGGACATGTAATCTGTACTTAATGAACACATTACTTTGAAATAATTCTGTTGTTTTATCTCTAAAAGGATAAGCAAATTGGGATCTGGAAATGATTTTGAGGTGTTCTTCCAACGACTTGGAATTGCTTCAGGCAGAGCACGGTATACTAAAAATTGGGTAAGTGAATCTCAAATTATTCAAGATTATTTATGAATATGTTTTAACTAAACAAATAATTCTGACTCCAAAAAGTGACTCAAGCATTAGAGGAATAGAGAAATTTGAAAGCAGAGGGAGAAGTCTCAATGGTTGACAGTATCACTACTACATAGGATAACTCCTGTATCTTATATTCCAACCCTAAATTCAAGTGTCAGTTGGTATCAATATTCATGTCTGCAAATGTGAACTTCCGTGTACTCCCTTAAACGTATTTTCTGTTTCATTTGGTGGCACTGCATTCACTCAGTCATTTAAGTTGGAAATGTAGGAATTGTCTTTGATTTCACCCTCCTCCTTATTCAAAATTAATCAGTATCTCCCCATTATCATTCAAAATTAATCAGTGTATTTGGATTTCCATCTCTTACTATACCTCCAATTATTAAACAAATAACAAGTCATTAAACAAATGAAAAATGGTATATATATTAGTCTGTTTTACTGCTCCTAATAAAGACATACCCAAGACTGGGTCATTTACAAGGGAAATACGTTTAATTAACTCACAGTTTCATATGGCTGGGGAGGCCTCACAATCATGACTGAAGGTGAATGAAGAGCAAAGTTACATCTTACATGGCAGCAGGCAAGAGAGCATATGCAGGGGAACTTCTCTTTATAAAACCATCAGCTCGCATGAGACTTATTCACTATCACGAGAGCAGCGCAGGATGTCCATATTTATAAGTAATATTTTAATCCTGATACTTCTTCAATTTTAAATTTTATGTTGTAAAGAAAAATCATTCTCACAGTTATAAAAATGATAAGGAAGAACTCATTCAAAACTATTCCAATAAGAATATTGCAATAATAAGAGTCGAGCTCAACTCCAAATACAGAAAAGACATTTGGTGATTTAGAGTTGACATTAAGTTTCTGTAAGCCTTTCCTCATGGGCTATTCTTCCCAGACGGAAAATCTTCAATCTCCTGTCTGTGAGGTAGGAAGTTAGGCAGAGTTATATAGGAGGTGATAGTGAGGATAAATATTAATATTGTCTACATTTTACTACGAAAAAATTACAACAAAGAAAAGTCAAATGACCACCTGAAGTTTTTGGTAGTAAGTCCTGAAGCCTAGATTCAAACCCTGACAGGGTAATTCCAGAATCCCAGTCTCTTCAACACATCAGGACATAAAATGTCCTTTCATATTAATAATAAAAAATAAGCATCTTAAGATGATCAAAAGTGATAAACCAGCAATTCACAGTTTGAAAAGTCCTTCCTTCTACCTATACTTTTGGTTTTCCTGACACCTGTCTGGGCCTCCCTTCTCTCTCCTTAGTGAGATTTTGGATCCACTACCACACCCCTCACCACTCAGACTCTCCAGCCTTCAGCACACTGCTTGTCAATCATTTATCCATGGAATTTTAGTGATTAAACAATTTAGTGTCTTCTCCTATATAATATTGTGTAATACTTATGTACTTGCCTTTAACAATTTGTCTTCTTATTTTTACCCAAATGCAAGATTGTCTTGTCTTTTTTTTTCAGATTCTTAAAACATGAATCTAAGAATGCAATCTTCTGCATTCTTAGAGGCAAGCCTGTTTGGTCCCTTTCAAATAATTTTAAAATAATATTTGTTATATCATATACACATATTTTAATTGGTACAAGCCTGGAGTGTGTTTATGTATCATAATATTAGCCATTTAGGATGTAGCTTATTGAGATGCTTAAGTACTTTCCTTGATCCATCACTGACCAGTCTTACTAATACTAATCGTAAATATGGTGCTAATCATTTTTTTGCGAGCTATACTATAAGAGATATGTTTTGTTACTTTTTCTGTAGGAAACAAACAAATTCAGCGGCTATCCACTGTATCACAGTGTCTATGAAACATATGAGTTGGTGGAAAAGTTTTATGATCCGATGTTTAAATATCACCTCACTGTGGCCCAGGTTCGAGGAGGGATGGTGTTTGCGCTAGCCAATTCCATAGTGCTCCCTTTTGATTGTCAAGATTATGCTGTAGTTTTAAGAAAGTATGCTGACAAAATCTACAATATTTCTATGAAGCATCCACAGGAAATGAAGACATACAGTGTATCATTTGGTATGTTACCCTTCCTTTTTCAAATTCCTCATCTGTATGGTTCTATTAATCTCCTAAATATAATGGGCTATCTTAGGTCATTTATTATTTATTGCTATTTCAAGTGATCCAATATTCTGTTTATGTCTATAAATGTATTTTCCATTTTATGGATGCTCACATCTTATAATATAAAAATATAAATAACTTGTAAAACACAAAAGATGACGGCTTCTATATTGTTCCTTTTCTTGAACTATAGAACAGTGCCATTAGAAATTATGTTCTTTAAGCATTTGATGATCCCAATTTCTATTTCAGATTCACTTTTTTCTGCAGTAAAGAATTTTACAGAAATTGCTTCCAAGTTCAGTGAGAGACTCCAGGACTTTGACAAAAGCAAGTATGTTCTACATATATGTGCATATGTGTATATGTGTGTGTGTGTGTGTATATATATATATATATATATATATTTAAAAGGAAACTACATCACTGTTGCTGAACTAGCTTTGGGAATTTCTTGCTGTTTTCTTCTTTTAAAATTTGTTTTACTTTAAGTTCCTGGATACATGGGCAGAACGTGCAGGTTTGTTACATAGGTATACAAGTGCCGTTTCCTGCTGTTTTCTGTCTTTCCACTCTAGCACATCCTATGTAGGGCTGCCCTATCTCAAAAGACCTACTTTCAACATTCTGAGTGGCAATTGTGCTGCTCAGAAATGTCGGTCCCTCCCTCCTGCCATTTGATCGGTTACAAAATACTCTGCTTAATATTGAAGGTCCTCCACTGTGTGACCCCAGCTGTTTCCAGTTTTATTTCTTGTTTTTTCAGCATCTGTGCATCATAACTCAGCCAGACTATCTAGTTTTCAAAGCATGATTTCTTTCTATCTCTTTTGTTTTTGTCATTACCTCCACATAGAGCTCCTTATTTCCACTTCCATCTGGCAAAATTCTATTTATCCAGAATAGCAAATATGTGAAGCCATTAATTTTGGAAATGTTAAACATTTAGGATTAATTCTGCGTAAGATTACACAAGTACAACACAATTTGAACAAAATTTTAAGATGGAAGGAAAACACTTGGTGAGAATACTAAGGTAATTTTTTAAAAGTATAATTTTGAGGGCACAGATCTGTGTATTAAATATAGTATCATGATATAAATTTCAAATCCCCAGGAGCTGATGTAAAGACACATAAAAAGATCAGAGTAGATGATATAGAAATAGGCTCGGTGATATATAAGGAAGTATTAGTAATAAACGATGCAGCAAAAATCAATGGGGAAAGATTACTCAACCATAATATTATATAAACTACGTTAGTACCTGCTATAAAAGGAAACTCAGAATCGCACTTCACATTGTATGCTAACATAAACAATAGGTGTAAAGAATTATTTAGTAAAAATGGAAATTTCTTGAAAGACAGATGCCAAGTTTAGAAGCAATGGGGAAATGATGCAATCAGATTTGAGACCATTAAAATGGTTCAGAATATAAAAATTAATATTCAAAAGAAAAATTAAGAAAGTTGAAAACTTATTTTCTAGCAAAAGTGGAGAGTAATATATACATTATAAAAATATTTTTTGAAAATTAAACAGTCCAAAAGAACACACTGAAAATATCGGTAAGAAACAAGACAAATAATTATAAAAATGTTGTCAAAGATACACCTGTAAAGAAACATAGCAAAATATTGCAGTTCACTAATGCATAATTCAGAAATACAAATGAAAGTAATGTGATGTTATTTTTATAACACATGAATAACAATTTAAACCTTGATTGTGCCCATTGCTGTAGCTGGTACACTGAAGCATATGCTCTCCATGCTTTTCTGATAGCATTATGAATTATTTTAGCCTTTTTGAAAAAGATAGATACATATTGCTAATGTATTCAAGAGCTGTCACAGAGTCTTGTGCTTTGACATAGTATTTCCATTTCTTGAATTATTTCTTAGGAAAAAGTCTCAATTTTGGTAAAGAAAGACTGCCTGGAGAAAGATTTGAAGTATGAAATTATAATAGCAAGTAATTCAAAATAACCTAATGCCTAAGAGAAGGGAAATTACTAAAAAATTTGATATTCACCAATTTGAACATTTTATAATCCTTACAATGTATTATTAGAAATACAACATAATAGAAAATACTTAGAATAAAATATGATGTAAGCAAAAAGGACACATTGTTTAGCACACTCAGCTTCCCCTTCCTTTAGTATTTCTATATTTGTTTTATTTTCTCTAAGTGATAGTAAAGATCCACTCTGTTCCCTATGTGATATTTACAAATTTTGAAACACCTGAGCAGTTCTTTGCACATAATAATAGTAAATTCTGACTAAATTAAACTGAATGTTGAATTTCTCAACCAAAACTTTGAAATCTAAGGAAGAGACATGACTTCATCCTGCTTTTCTTGTATCACTTCTTGCCCCGTCAAAGAATATAAGATGTTAACACAGGATACAGAGAGAAGTGTGTGTCTGTGTGTGTGCGTGCGCACGCGCGCATTTACGTGTGTGTAGCCACATGAGTTTTTGTACTTGTAGCAATGCTTTGTGAATTTGATTCCGAAACCCATAGCATCTTATTGAAATTATCCTTCATTCGATTGTCTCAACTGTTTATCAGAGTTGCTAACAGGTATTCTGTGTTTCATTTACCTTTTACTATCACAGAATCTGAATTCATGATGCCAAATACATAAATGTTAAAAATAGCTCAAATCCAAATTATGGGGGTTTAAGTTGTTCCTATTTTCCTTTTGTCGGCAAGGTGCAGTTGAAAGAACAATATCGACCTCCTATTTCACTCTAAAACTTTCTGGTGTGAATTTAGGCAAGTTATTTAACTCATGATCCTTTGTTATCCCATCTACAAAATGGGGCTGTTACCCTACCCAACTTGCAGAATTGCTCTGAAGATTAAAAATCACATTTTGTATAAACATTCAGGACAGTAATTGGCACATAAAAAATGATCACTAAATGCTAACTGTTAGTAAAACTAAATTATGAAAAGCAAGAGGTAAATTAATGAATAAGATGATTCATGATTTCTTACTGTAATGATTTTTCTCATTAGTTAATTAAATTGTGAAATAATTGGTATATTAAATTCAGTAACTCATGGTTGAAGTATTCAGAGCTTGCTAATAAACTTTCAATTATATTGAATCATTCTTATTATAATAACAACCCCAACACTCCTTTTGGAATGTAAGTTCTGTAAAAGCGGGGAGTGTTTGATAAATAGGAGGTATCCAAATATTGTTGAAAGACTGAAGTAATCACTGTCTCTTGTGTTCATAATAGGTTTAGCTTTCAAAATAAAAGGAATATTGTTAGTTATCACTTGGTTTATTTATAATTTGCCAGGCATCTTACTAAACATTAGCAGGTCATCTTATTTTAATATTGGTATTACTTCAGTGAGTAGATTACTAGGATACCTAAGGTGAAGAAAATCTTGCCTATATTTGTATATCTGGGTTGATCAGTTAATTATTATGCCAAAGTAAATAAAAATCACTATCATTTTTCCATTTGCACATAGAGCTGTTTCTGTGCTTTTATAAGCCTGAGCAGCATAGTATTTTATAGGATTTTAAAAATGTGATAGCTGTGTATGTTATTGTTCTTAACTTGCATATTACAGAATGTTAAAATTTACAATTGACATTTGAACAGCAGTGAATTGAACTGCACAGGTCCACTTATATATGAATTTTTTTCAATTAATACAGTGAGCCCTCTCTATCCATAGATTTCACATTAGCAAGCAAATGCAGATGGAAAATCCAGTATTATTCACTGTAATCCCAGGTACTCAGGAAGCTGAGGCAGAGGAATTGCTTGAGCCCAGGAGTTTGAGGCTATAGTGAGCTATGATCAAGCTACTGCACTCCAGCCTGGGTGACAGAGCAAGACTCCATGTCTTAAGAAAACAAAATAAAATACAGTATTAAAGGACTAAAACCCATATATATGGAGGGCCAACTGTTCTTGTTATTTTTAAATATGGAAACATTTTTATTTTGCCAAATTAAATCTTTTATTTTCAAGCTTACATTTGAAAATATTAGCATTGCATACAGAAAATGATTTCATTAAAAATATCTAAAAGTAGGATGGACATAAATCTAGAACAAAAATATTTTAAGTGAGTAAATTCATTTATGTGGAAAAAATATCAACAATCATCTTTCTTTTAGCTTTGATATATTAGAACTTTTATCACAGAATGATGCTCACTCTACAAGCTCGAATCTGAGAACCTCAGACGTAGCTAATGAGAAACTAATGAAAAATATAAAGTAAGAGAATTATAGAAACTTAAAAAAAACTGTTACATTCCATTTGGACTACTAGCCATGTGTTCCATAAACATTTTCTATTTTATATATTTGCCTATCTCATTGTCTTAACAATGTGAAGACTAAGATGTGAAAAGGGGATTAAGCATGTGGTAAGAGTTATATCGGGGGCAGCTAACCCAAGGGAGATCAGATGTGGCTTCAGATTCCACATACACAGCTACATTTCCTCACTGAGGCAGACCAAGTTAATCTAGAAAGTCATATCAGACTCCAAGAATGCTGTACTTAAACCACTCTGAAAATCACTTGAAATGATATAATTTTAAGTAACTTTTAGACTTAAATCTGGATCATTATACCGAGAGATCAATTTAATTTGTTTGGTAGTTTGTTCATTTTCACCCTGTTAATTCCACAGAGGACTCGTTATTTACATTAGGTATATCTCCTAATGCTATCCCTCCCCCCTCACTCCACCCCATGACAGGCCCTGGTGTGTGATGTTCCCCACCCTGTGTCCAAGTGTTCTCATTGTTCCATTCCCAACTATGAGTGAGATAACTGGTGCAGCACACCAACATGGCACATGTATACATGTGTAACAAACCTGCACGTTGTGCACATGTACCCTCGAACTTAAAATATAATAATAAAAAAAAATTCCACAGAGGATGAGGGCCGACTTTTCATATACATGTGTCCTCCTTGCAGGACTTGAGTATGCACAAATTTTGGTGTAGAGGGTGGTCCTGAAACCAATCCCCGGAGATAACTAAATTCAGTTTTGTTCTGAAATGTTTATTTTCTGGGTAGAAACATATTTTCATGAAGTTATAATTATATTCATTTTCTTTCTCAGCCCAATATTATTAAGAATGATGAATGATCAACTCATGTTTCTGGAAAGAGCATTTATTGATCCATTAGGGTTACCAGACAGGCCTTTTTATAGGTAAGAAAAGAAAATATGACTCCTTTCTGTAATATCGCTTTTTCTTCCAATTGTTTTTATTTTTTTCACTGTGGAAAAAATATTGTAGCTGATTTCTTGCAAGCAAATAAAAAATTTCAAAATATATGTAGTAAGTGATAGTTGTATTGCTTCTTCATATAATGTAATATGATTTTTGCATATCTTTATTTTGAGTATCTTTGTTCTGATCATAAAAGAATATAAATTTATTTTAGAAAATATAGAAGATCCAGAAAGCCACGACAGAAAATAAAAATCTCCCCAATTTTATCAGAAAAATATAAAATCATTGTTATATTCTTGTATGTATAATTTTAGCTCCTTTTCTATTTTAAATATATTTTTACTTATGTATGCACACAACCCAAACATCTCTCTCTATATAATGTATATAATAAATATATATTTATTTATTCTTTTCCCTAATGTTGATATTTAGATATTTTATTTCCTCCTAAATCCTGACAGTTGGATTTTTTTCTGCCAAACATTGACTGTCCCCAGGTTGATCTTCTAAGTATTGCAGAATGAGATAGATCGTTGGACAGCCAGAAATGGCCCTTTCTTTCTAGGGATTATCAAAGGGTAGGGCTCGGGAGTAAGAGCATCTTCCAAGCAGGTTGACTGGATCAGATCACCAATGGCAGCATATTTTTATCCATCCCCCACCCGCTTTTTTTTTTCTAAGAGACAGGGCCCCACTCTGTCTCCCAGGCTAGAGTTCAGTTGTGCAATTGTAGCTCACTGCAGTCTCAGACTTTTGGGCTCAACCAATCTTCCTGCAGCAGCCTCCCAAGAAACTAGGACTACAGTCACATGCCACCATGCCCAGCTAATATTTGTACTTCCATTTGTAGCGATAGGGTGTCCCTACGTTGCCCAGGCTCATCTAGAACTCCTGGCCTCAAGCAATCCTCCCACCTTGGCCTCCCTAATATATGGGATTACAGGCATGAGCTACTGCTTCTGGCCTTATTTACATCTTTACTATGGAGTTTGTCCTTCTCTTCTGTGAGCTATTACATGAACTGTCATAGCCCATTCTATAAAACATTTTCTGCCTTGGTCACATGGAACATTACGAAATTGTTTTTGATAATTCTTCAAACTCTATATTAAGTATTCTAACATGGTAGTGTGACTTTTTAAAAAAAAAAAAAAAGACCAAAAAAAACACAATAGAGGGTTGGCTGATCACAAACAAGACTGTAGTGATTACAATTGTGCTATAATGTAGGGAGTAGCATGATATATTTAAAAATCAGCAGTTACTTGTCATGTGCCTTGAGACAAATCATTTAGCTACTTGATCTCTCAGACCTCAGTTTCCTCATCTGTGAAATACTAATATCAACTATGTAGAGTTTATTTCTAAACATCAGAAAAATTGTAAGTAAACATTAAATACCAGGAATAATTGCTGTGGTTACTATCATCATTGTTAGTTTTGTAGCACTGAACCACTTTATTTGTTTGAAATAAAAATATAATTAATTGCTATAGATTTCATGTAATAGTCTTCAGAGATGATTGAACTTGGAAGTTCAGTTGACAAGTGGCTTGTTCAAATTGTTATAGGAATATGCAGTCCAGGAATTGCAGAGTACTCTTGTGTTTCTCTTGTATATCATTTGGGCACCTAATAAACAGCAAACGATTTTTTCAACAGGCATGTCATCTATGCTCCAAGCAGCCACAACAAGTATGCAGGGGAGTCATTCCCAGGAATTTATGATGCTCTGTTTGATATTGAAAGCAAAGTGGACCCTTCCAAGGCCTGGGGAGAAGTGAAGAGACAGATTTCTGTTGCAGCCTTCACAGTGCAGGCAGCTGCAGAGACTTTGAGTGAAGTAGCCTAAGAGGATTCTTTAGAGAATCTGTATTGAATTTGTGTGGTATGTCACTCAGAAAGAACCATAATGGGTATATTGATAAATTTTAAAATTGGTATATTTGAAATAAAGTTGAATATTATATATATAGTTATGTGAGTGTTTATATATGTGTGTGTTTATATTGTTTATCTTCTCCCTATGGATTAAAAATAAATTAAATTTCATAATTATAAGAGGTTATTCTGAAGTGGAAAAATTTAACTCAGTATTAAATCTAAGGAGAATGGCCTAATATAGTATAACTCTCATCTGGCATTACCAGGGAATCAAGTCTAATCTATTCATGTCACTTCACACAGAAGAAAACATCAGTATGTCAGAGAGCACACTGGGGAATATGCACAAGACTATTCCAAGCCAGAAGCCTCACGGCCGGCCTGGCAACCCCGGGCTGAGAGGATCACTATCTCAGCACATACTTGGGAAATGGATCAAATTACACGTTAGTAAATGTTATCACTCTATAGCATAAGAAATAATTATTTTTTATTTATATAAAAGGCTATAGTATAGCATATATGTATAGAAATTAAATGAACATTTGTGAACCTAATAGTGATATGAAAATAACATTTCCAATATCTTTGGATGCCCCATGTACTAATGACAGTTATGCTTTTGCATTTTCTTGAATTTTATGTTTATTTATCTTTCCTCTGTCATTATTTATAATTTTATCACACATGGCTGTATCCTTTACATGTTTTGGCATTATGTATTTTTGAACTTTTTATAAAGACAATCACACCATGTGTATTTTTCAGGGACTTGATTTTTTTCATTGGCTTTTAAGGGTTCAAATATATTATCACTGTGGCTGTAGTTTGCAGTACTTTGCTGATATAGAGCATACATTCACATGAGAGTAAGATTCAGGGTCCATCAAGACAGAGAAAACATACAGTAATGTGAATAGGGAAAGTTAATATAAAGAATTATTAATTGTTACAGCATTGGAACAATGAAATATTGTCTAGTAATATCTAAAGAGAAGTCTCCAGAATATGTGATGAGCAGATATAAGGAATTGCTCTTGTCTCCATGGTGAATTTGGAGCAGCCAATGAAGAGTCCCCTCACACTGTGGCCTCGCTCAATGTTAAGAAGTCACAGTAGTGTTGCCCTTGAAGAATCTGCTTCAAATTAACACTTCAAAACTCCCCAGAAACTTGTCTTCTGGGCCACTTTGTAAAGCTGTTTATGAAGAAATGTCAAGCCAGAGGGGCTCTACTACAAATTTGGCAAAGGACAGTTTCAGGAGAAGCTCTTGGCCGCTGGGTTCTCCTGGCCACCATGAACTTCAGGAAGTGGGTGCCATAGCAGCAGCCTGAACTACAGAATATGGGCACTGGTGTAGCTCTGTATGCCCTCCATGTCAGATGCCGGAGATGTCATTTGCATTGCCAGAGTTTGCCAAGGGTGCACACAGAAAGCAGATTGGAAAGCACCTTCTTGGAACATCTCTCCAATGCCTTCTACTCACAAAGTTTAACATCATAACACGTGACAAAGAAGAACTATTTAATGGGCCCAGATCTATTTATGAAGACAATCAAGAAGGAGTTTGGAGTGGATAGCCCAAATTTGGATAACTGGTGAATAATAAAATGTATTTATTCATTTTCTGCTGGTGTATATTTGGAATGTTTTCTATATTTTGCTTCTGTGAGCATGTATCCTAATGCAAATATTCAAGAGATTCTCTTTCCTGGCAGTATATACCTATAGGTTGAATGTCTGTGTTGTAAAGTTTGTGCATCTTCAATTTTACAATGCCAAGCTGTTTCAAAGTGATTTTATTTATTTGTATTCCCACTGGCAAAGTAATCACGTTATTCAAGATAAAAAACAAGTACGGAAGACTGTGACATGTTAAAGAAATACAAAGAACTCAATGTTTCTAGAATCCAAGGGATTTGTGGGAAGAACAATCCATACATTGAGCATCAAATACATCACATGGGGCGTAGAAGACATCCAGAGGAGTGTAACTACTTTCCTATAGTTTATCAAAAGCCCATAATAAGGTTAAGCAGGATAGAGATATGGGCTTATTTGCATTTCAGAAAGCATTCTGGCCTAGATGGATTAGAAGGGCATCAACCCACCAGAAGATAAGAGCTTTTTTTTTTTTTTTTTTTTTTTTTAAATACAGGGTCTCACTCTGTCATCCAGGCTGGGGTCAGTGGCACAATCCCAGCTCAACGTAACCTCTGCTTCCTGGCCTCAGGCGATCCTTCAGCATCAGATTCCCAAGTAGCTGAGATTACAGGTGTGCACCAGCATGCCTGGCTAATTTTTGTATTTTTTGTAGAGATGGGGTTTTACCATGCATCCCAGGATGGTCAATAACTCTCCGGCTCAAGGTATCAACCTTCCTTGGCCTCCCAAAGTGGTAGGATTACAGGCAGGAGCCACCATGCCAGGTCCCAAAATCTTTTCTCATGACAACAGTTGCCATGTAGACTTTATCCCCAGAAAAGATAAGACTACCCTCATCCTTCAGGTCTCAGCTTACATGCCATCTCTTCTAGGAATACTTCCAGAATGACTGCCCCTTCCCTTATATTCCTTACTAGACCATAAGCTCCTTAGAGACTGAGTCTTGTTTTTTATTTTCACTTCAATCTCTATCAGTATGGAGAGTCCATAGATGGCACTCATTTTGTGAGTAATCAGAGTAGCGTGCATATGAGACTTTCTGAGACATTCTGTGCTTTGAAAATAAAAGCTGCACTGCACACTAGGATTTCCACAATGCCTTTGTTACAGGGTTTGGCTGAGCATGCTAACAGGCTTTTTGTCATGTCAATGTTAGAGAGTTGGACAATACTGTAGATGTAGGATAAGGTGAATATTATTATTCTAAAAAATGGACCGAAACCTACATAATAATTGAAAGCTTTGTCAACTTTCAATCAGTTCTGCAAGCATGCAATAAGCATCTCCCCAAAATATTATATGTAATTTGGTGGCTTAGGAACAAACTTTGGCAACATATTTAATGTCACTGTCATTTGTAAGAGGTAGTGCAATGATAGGAACACAATTGTTTTTGTTTTGAGACAAGGTCTTGCTCTGTCACCCAGGCTGGAGTGCGTTGGTGTGATCTTGGCTCACTGCAACCTCTGCCTCCTGGTTTCCAGTGATTCTCCTGCCTCAGCCTCCTGAGTAGCTGGAATTACAGGCACCTGCCGCCATGCCCAGCTAATTTTTTGGTATTTTTAAGTAGAGACAGGCTTTCACTAGGTTGGCAAGGCTGATCTCGAACTCCTGACCTCAGGTGATCCACCTGCCTCCACCTCCCAAAGTGCTGGGATTACAGGTGAGAGCCACCTCTCCTGACCAGGAACAGAGTTTTTAGAGACAGACTGCCTGGGGTCCAACCCTAGTTCTCCCACTTATTTACAGTATTGCTATGGGCAAATTATTAAAGCTTTCTGTTATTAAGAAAGTCAATGGTAGCTTGATGGAGATAGCATTGAATCTATAAATTACTTTGGGCAGTATGACCATTTTCATGATATTGAGTCTTCCTATCCATGAGCATGGGATGTTTTTCCATTTGTTTGTGTCCTCTCTTACTTCCTTAAGCAGTGGTTTGTAGTTTTCCTTGAAGAGGTCCTTCACATCCCTTGTAAGTTGCATCCCCAGGTATTTTATTCTCTTTGTAGCAATTGTGAATGGGAGTTTACTCATGATTTGGCTCTCTGTTTGTCTATTATTGGTGTATAAGAATGCTTGTGATTTTTGCACATTGATTTTTTATCCTCACACTTTGCTGAAGTTGCTTATCAGCTTAAGGAGATTTGGGGCTGAGATGATGGGGTTTTCTAACTATACAATCACATCATCTACAAACAGGGACAATTTTACTTCCTGTCTTCCTATTTGAATGTCCTTTCTTTCTTTCTTTTGTCTGATTGCCCTGGCCAGAACTTCCAATACTATGATGAATTGGAGTGGTGAGAGAGGTCATCCTTGTGTCGATTTTCAAAGGGAATGCTTCAGGTTTTGCCCATTCAGTATGATATTGTCTGTGGGTTTGTGATAAATAGCTCTTATTATTTTGAGTTACCTTCCATCAATACCTAGTTTATTGGGTGTTTTTAGCATGAAGGGTGTTGAATTTTATCAAAAGCCTTTTCTGCATCTATTGAGATAATCATGTAATTTTTGTCATTGGTTCTGTTTATGTGATATGTTATGTTTATTGATTTGCGTGTGTTGAACCAGTCTTGGATCCCAGGGATGAAGCCGACTTGATCATTGTGGATAAGCCTTTTAATGTGCTGCTGGATTTGGTTTGCCAGTATTTTATTGAGGATTTTGGCATTGATGTTCATCAGGGATATTGGCCTGAAATTTTCATTTTTTGTTGTGTATCTGCCAGGTTTTGGTATCAGGATGATGTTGGCCTCATAAAATGAGTTAGGGAGGAGTCTCTGTTTTTCTGTTGTTTGGAATAGTTTTAGAAGGAATGGTACCAACTCCTCTTTGTACCTCTGATAGAATTCGGATGTGAATCTATCTGGTCCTGGGCTTTTTTTGGTTGGTAGGCTATTAATTACTGCCTCAACTTCAGAACTTTTTACTGGTCTATTCAGGATTCCACTTCTTCTTGGTTTAGTCTTGGGAGGGTGTATGTGTCCAGGAATTTATCAATTTCTTCTAGATTTTCTAGTTTATTTGTGTAGAGGTGTTTACAGTACTCTCTGATGGTAGTTTGTATTTCTGTTTGATCAGTGGTGATATCCCCTTTATCATTTTTTATTGTGTCTATTTGATTCTTCTCTCTTTTCTTCTTTATTAGTCTGGCTAGCAGTCTATCTACTTTGTTAATCTTTTCAGAAAACAGCCCTTAGATTCATTGATGTTTTGAAGGGTTTTTCATGTCTCTATCTCCTTCAGTTCTGCTCTGATCTTAGTTACTTCTTATCTTCTGCTAGCTTTTGAATTTATTTGCTCTTGCTTCTCTAGGTCTTTTAATTGTGATGTTAGGATATCGATTTTAGATCTTTTCTGCTTTCTCATATGGCCAATTAGTGCTATAAATTTCCCTCTAAACACTGCTTTAGCTGTGTCCCAGAGATTCTGGTACATTGTGTCTTTGTTCTCACTGGTTTCAAATAACTTATTTATTTCTGTCTTAATTTTGTTGCTTACCCAGTAGTCATTCAGGAGCAGGTTGTTCAGTTTCTATGTAGTTGTGCAGTTTTGAGTGAGCTTCTTAATCCCAAATTCTAATTTGATTGCACTGTGGTCTGAGACACAGTTTGTCATGATTTCCATTCTTTTGCATTTGCTCAAGAGTGTTTTACTTCCAATTATGTGGTCAATTTTGGAATAAGTGCAATGCAGTACTGAGAAGAATGTATATTCTGTTGATTTGGGGTGGAGAGTTCTGTAGATGTCTTTTAGGTCCACTTGGTCCAGAATTGAGTTCAAGTCCTGAATATCCTTGTTAATTTTCTGTCTCACTGATCTGTCTAATATTGACAGTGGGGTGTTAAAGTCTTCCATTATTTTTGTGTGGGAGTTTAAGTCTCTTTTTAGGTCTCTAAGAACTTGCTTTATGAATCTGGGTTATCCTGTATTGGGTGCCTATATATTTAGGATAGTTAGCTCTTCATGTTGCATTGATCCCTTTACCATTATGTAATGCCCTTCTTGGTCTTTTTTGATCTTGTTAGTTTAAACTCTGTTTTATCAGAGACTAGGATTGCATCCCCTGCTATTTTTTTGCTTTCCATTTGCTTGGTAAATCTTTCTCCATCCCTTTATTTGGAGCCTATGTGTGTCTTTGCACTTGAGATGGGTTTCCTGAATACAGCACACCAATGAGTCTTGACTCTTTATCCAATTTGCCAGTCTGTGTCTTTTAATTGGGGCATTTAGGCTGTTTACATTTAAAGTTAATATTGTTATGTGTGAATTTGATCCTGTCATTATAATGCTAGCTAGTTATTTTGCTCATTAGTTGATGTGGTTTCTTCATATTGTTGATGGTCTTTATAATTTGGCATGTTTTTGCAGTGGCTGACACTGGTTTTTCCTTTCCATATTTAGTGCTTCCTTCAGGATCTCTTGAAAGGCAGACTTGGTAGTGACAAAATCCCTCACCATTTGCTTGTCTGTAAAGGATTTTATTTCTCCTTCACTTATGAAGCTTGTTTGGCTGGATAAGAAATTCTCGGTTGAAAATTCTTTTCTTTAAAAATGTTGAATATTGGCCCCCACTCTCTTCTGGCTTGCTGGGTTTCTGCAGAGAGATCCACTGTTAGTCTGATAGGCTTCCCTTTGTGGGTAGCCCGACCTTTCTCTCTGCTGCGTTAACATTTTTTTCCTTCATTTCGACCTTAGTGAATCTGATGATTATGTGTCTTGGGTCTGCTCTTCTTGAGGAGTATCTTTGTGGTATTCTCTGTATTTCCTGAATTTGAATGTTGGCCTGTCTTGCTAGGTTGGGGAAGTTCTCCTGAATAATATCCTGAAGTGTGTTTTCCAACTTGCTTGTATATCCCCCCATTACTTTCAGGTACACCAATCAAACATAAGTTTGGTCTTTTCACATAGTACCATATTTATTGGAGGCTTTGTTCGTTCCCTTTTATTCTTTTTACTCTAATCTTGTCTTCACACTTTATTTCATTATGTTGATCTTCAATCTCTGATATCCTTTCTTCCGCTTGATTGATTCAGCTATTGATACTTGTGAATGCTTCATGAAGTTCTTGTGCTGTGTATTCAGCTATATCAGGTCATTTATGTTCTTCTCTAAGCTGGTTATTCTAGTTAGCAGTTCCTCTAACCTTTTATCAAGGTTCTTAGCTTCCTTGCATTGGCTTAGAACATGCTCCTTTAGCCCAGAAGAGTTTGTTATTACCCACCCTCTGAAGCCTACTTCTGTCAATTCTTCAAACTCATTCTCCATCCAGTTTTGTTCCCTTGCTGGCGAGGAGTTGTGATTCTTTGGAGGAGAAGAGATGTTCTGATTTTCAGAATTTTCAGCCTGTTTGAACTGGTTTGAATCTTTGGTCTTTGATGTTGGTGACCTTCGGATGGGGTTTTTGTGTGGTCATCCATTTTGTTGATGTTGATGCTATTGCATTCTGTTTGTCAGTTTTCCTTCTAACAGTCAGGGCCCTCTTTCACAGGTCTGCTGAAGAATGCATACTTTTTTCCCTTAGAAATAAAAAATATGCAAGTCAGGGTGCAGTGACTCACACCTGTAATCTCGGCATTTTGGGAGGCTGAGGCGGGAGGATAACTTGAATTCAGGAGTTTGAGAGTAGCCTGGCCAAGAGGGTGAAACTCCATCTCTACTAAAAATACAAAAATTAGCCAGGTGTGGTGGGACAGGCTTGTAATCCTAGCTACTTGAGAGAGGCTGAGACGGGAGAATCACTTGAATCTGGGAGGTGGAGGTTGCAGTGAGCTGATATCCTGCCAGTGTGCTCCAGCATGGGCAACAGAACAAGACTCCGTCTCAAAAAAACAAAAACAAAACAAAACAAAAAACCCATAAGATGAATTAATTTAAATATTTCTAGGCTTATGAGCTTTCCAAGCAGGTCACCTTGATGTGCCAAGTTGATAAAAGTTATGTAATTAATTTCAGTTTCCTTTTCAGGTATAATATCTATAATTGCTTTGAAATATATAAACTCACATGATTTTTATTTCCTTTTTTCCTTCCTTGTGTATGAAAATTGTGAATTTCTAGAAGGAAAGTTCTAGATATCATGCAGTTTTATCCATGGCCTGATGTTTAAAACTTAATTGGAAATCTGTGTTGCAGAATGTGAAAAGTGCTATGATGTTTGTAACTTTAAGTTGTAGCCTTGGTCATTAAAGTACTCAATAGAAATTCAGAAACTTGTCATGGTTGTGGAAAGGTGACATTGGTGACCACACTGAATACCAGGAATGAGAGGGTTTTCTGCACTCTGCACCACAAGTAAGAATTTTTATTATGTCTAGTTATTTACTTTAAAACTGTAATTTATTAGATGGCAGAAGTTGTCATTTTAACTTGGAGTTTATTTCCAAATATGGATGACCTTTGAAGAGTAAATCTGATATGATTGTGGAATATATTGCTCTTCTGTTCCCAGTGTTGGATACCGTTTATATTAAGGTTGCCTAAGTGCAAGAGCATTGATGCTAAAAAGGAGAGAGGTAAATTTTTAATGCTAAAGTTTGCAGCCTACCAAAGATTGATGAAACACTAATCAATTATTTTGTATTAGGGATTGATAGGATGGGGTTTTCTAATATAATAAAATAAAGCGTTGTAGGTGACTAATTTTAGGTCTCTGATTTTGGAGACTAATTTTAGTGTCTGCGTGTGCATAATCATTTTTCTCAGGTTGATCTGTCCACAGGTGGCAAGAACTTTTCTATGCACATGTGCAGATGAAAAAATGGGCAAAGTGTAAGAACTGCTTCCTAGTGTCAGCTCATATAGCATGTGCACGTTTCTCCAGAATGGCATTTTTCTGTTGATATTTTGTTTGTATCTGTGAACTTCTAATAAGAAAGGGATGATTTTCTTAATCTTCATACATGTGCCAAAACAATCTCAATCATACTGTGTAGGATGTTAAATAATATGTCTATTATAGTATTTCTTAATCTAGAAAAATGTTCATTGACTTTATGAGAAGTGAAGAATTAAGTTTCTTAACTACTTGATTTCACCCATACATGGAATACACTTTTTTCTCATCTTCCCAGGGTAATTTACAAATTTTTAAATTGTATGAACATTCTATAAATTATTTTCTGTATGTAAAATTAAATAGCTGAGCATTGAGACGTGGTATGATTATATCTTCTTTTTCTTACCATTGTTTTGTTTTTCCTTGGAGTTAAATTTTATTTTTCCAGCTTTCAGCAACCATATCAAAAAGTCATACTCAAATTCTCTATACTAAAATACCTTCTCAAGATTTACATACACATTCGTCAGTCCCTCAAATTCATCTACAAGTTTTTTTAATCTCTGGGGTTTAGAAGTGGTTACAGTGTCCCCCATTTTTGGAGCTGGGTGCTTTGCCTTGTTGGTTCTCCTCACCTTTCTGATAATAGTGTTAGCAGCCCATTCATTAACATCTTCTGAACCACCTGAATTAGACTCTGTCTCTTTTTTTGTTGCTGCTAATATCATTTTTTAAAAAGCTCAGTAGTTATTCACCTAATTTCTCAATTTTATTTTTTAAATATTTTATTGAAGTTTTAATTTTGTAATGGTATTTCAATTTACAAAATAAATATTTTATTTAAGTGTTCTTTAAAAATTTTTCTTGTTATTTTTTCCTACTATTTTCACTATTATCATAACTTTGGAAAGTTATATAAACTTTTGACGGGAAGCTAGGACAACTATGTAATGGAATAATAATGATAAACCCACCCAATAGAGTTGAGAGGAAGAAACTTGGGTAAATGTCCAACATTTGTGTATTATTTTTATAAGGTTGCCATAATAAATGACTACTGAGGAGTTTAAAACAATAATTTACTATCTCACAATTCTGAAAATCTGAAATTTAATTTAAGAGTTTGACAGAGTTGGTTCTCTCTGGAGGCTCTGAGGGGAGATCCACCTTCTTCCTCTCTGCTGGCTTCTGTTGGCTGACAGCAACCCTTGGCTTTCATTGACTTGTGGCAGCATAGATCCAATCTCTTCCTCCCTCTGTCTTTCCCTGGATGTCTCTGTCTCAAATCTTCCTCTTGTTTTTTCTATAATGATAACAGGCACTGGACTTATGTTTCACCCTAAATCCAGAATGATCTGTTTTGGAGGTTATCAAGTGAATTACATCTGCAAAGATCCTATTTTCAGAAGTCCATTTTCACAGGTATCAGGGGTTAGGACTTAGACATCTATTTTGGAGGGCCATTCTTCAACTCTTACAATCTGAAAAAATGCCTGGCCCGTAGGATCCACACAATTAAAAAACAAAAACAACAAAAAAAATGAAAAAAAAAACAAAACTGTGTTTCCATTTCCATGATTTTACACACATCATCCTACCTTTTAGAATTGGAAACACAGTAATTCATCCTTACTAGTTTCAGATTCTAAATATTTCAGATCTCTTTTCTAATGTCAATTTTGTGTGATTTCTCCTTTTTCTGAGTTAGAATACATCTTACATACACATATTTTTATTTTTCATAAGTATCACTTACATAGTAGTTGCAAGTTGATGGCAACTTTTTACCCCTGAAGCATTTGAGAGTAAGCTGTGACCATAAACAAAATGTAGGGAATTTATTTCTTCATTTTTCTACCTTCTTATGTGAATATTACTTTTTCCTTAAAACCAAACTTAATATAACAGAAATAATAATTATTTTAATTTTTCTTAGGAAATCGATGAGGTAGTATTTTTTCTGAGTTTTGAAATGAAAAATTCTGTAACTTTCAAGTTGACTCTTCAATCTTCTGCACTCATCAACTTCAAATCTTTTTTTTTGCCATTTTGTTTTTTATTCATATTTTAATTTATTATAGGAGAATTTTTCAAAAGCCATTTCTAAGTCTAATATCTTTGCTATTTTCACTTCTCTCTCAAATATGAACTTAAATTATGTTCTTAATTTTTTAGATTATTTTATTTTTCTGATATATCATTTATCTGAAGTTATAATTATTGAGTTATTTCCTCTTCTGGTAAACATTTTAATGCCATTCAAAAGCTGGATACTTTTATATTCTACTGAGAATTAAAAATACTAAAATATATTTCTTAGATATTCCAAAGTTTATTCTCTAAAGTTCACCTTCCTTTTGACTCTTTGCCTTATGTTGTCTCTCCCTTCTGCATATTTTTTTTTCCTGAAGGCCTATGTTATGTTCTTCTTATTAGCCCACTCTTCAGGCAAGATCTAGATTTATTAAACATTTTATTTGTTTGTATTTAATTTGACTTGTGTGAAGCATAGTCTTAGAAGGTTATCCTAAAAATGCTATATTGAAAGAGTTAGGTTAGTTCAGGAAATGATCTGAGGAAATAAGTTTCAAAGACATTAGACTAGAAAAGACAAGATTAGTAAAGATATCATAGCTCTTAGTTCTTTATACGTTTAAGTACTAATAAATGACATATATAATAGAGGAATTTTCTGTAAGATACAAAACACTGTGACTTAAATAGAACATTTCCAATTTTATGAAACACCTGCCATATGAAGGGAAAAAAGCATGCATTCTCATTCACAGGGTCCTGAAGAATCTCTAAGTCAGTCTTTTATTGAAGGTTCATGTTCTACCCACAAGGAAAACAACAGCTGGATGCGTGTCTGGAGGAGCTCCTGGGCTTGTCTCTTCGCACCTTCAGAGCAATAGAGATGGAAAGTCTTGTCCTTTTTAGTCATTTTTTTTTTACCACCCTTTTCCAGCATCTTTTTCTTATGGCAAGCCTCTTGATTGAGTGGCCTGGCGTTTGTCTTATTCAGCTATATTTGTGACAGGCTCTGGTAAGACTTGGCAGAAGCTGGGCTGGGATGGAAGGGGAGGATTTTGCATATTGTACATGTAGTATATGAAAGACAAAGAAATTTTAATTCAGAAGTAGGCAACTTTTCATTTATATTGTGAATGGTAAATTATTTATATAAACAACATATCACAAATGGGGTGATTTTTCTTAAACCGCGGAAAAAGAAGAACTTTCATTGTCCTTCTCCTCAGAAATACATAATAACATACATAGCAAGAATTTCAGAAACAATACCCTCTGAAATGTACCCTCCGAGTTGTGAGAGTAAAGACATTTGAGTTCCTGCTGAGGTGTCTGCATAACTGGGACATTATCAATGACTCAAACACCTGGAAATGGCATTACCTAAAAACCAAGACTATTGGTCCTAAGAGGAACTCCTAAGGTTTCTGGAAGGCATGAATATTAACTTTCCATCTAATGAAATCCAGCATTTCAAAATAACCCAGTTAATGCTGGATTGAGAAAAAATAGCTTTGAAAGATTTTACTGGAGTAATGTGCATATTCAAGTGGCTAGAAATTTCCTATGTGTTCAACAAGTATCACTCTGACAGAATGAATCCTAGAGACTAAGAAACATATTAACAATTCCTAAAAGTAAAAAAAAACCCCAAAATAAATAAAACCAAAAACACCCATCAGCACGTCTCCAAGAAGCTCTTAAGTACTTGTTTCCCATAACCCTACAATGTATTCTAAGTAACCAGGAGCTGACCAATGTTCTGAAGCTCCCAGAGAAGTGGTAGTTGAAATGTATTCAAGATTTCTATGACAAACAGGAGTTTGAGGAAAAACTGTTCTCAACTCAGTGAAGACCCCCCGATCTAGTTCAGAACTCCAAGAACTCTGTTGTGCCCAAGAAGCACCAATCCAAAACGTCCCCTCATCCCAATAAAGCCTCAGAAAATGTGCAACTGAGATCTCAACCAGAAAACTATGACTCTTCCCTAAAGATACAATTCCATGGAGAGCCCAAGAAGCCCCTCATGAATGGATTCCAAAAGTATCATCAAGATTCGTGATTCAGTAAGAAGCTGCAACAGGTGCCATTGAGTAAGACCATGGTAGAGATTGGCAGATACCATCAGTATATTCTGCAGAGCCTTAAGGAACATAAGAGCCAGGCTGAGGAGTTGCTGAAATACTGCAAGGTAGACCTGAATCTCTGGCTCGATTGTCTGTCTCAAAAAAATTATGCTGCATAGACAGTCTACTTCTAATTAGCACAAGAGCATGGGTATCACAGGAGGCCCAAACACCAAGTTCGATAGAAAGATCTGCCATCCCATCAGAATGGAGTCTGAAAGAAGAATTTGCAGAGGAGCAGAGGCTGCTGGCTCCAGGAATAAATTCATTAGAAACCACTTGGGTCAAGTATAATTCCTCATAGGGATTAGGAAAACAAGAAGGAAGATGGAAAGAGGATGAAAGTAGTAACTACTCCGACTCTAGCAGTGGGAGTGAAGATGAAGATGGCTAGTCTGAGGGCAGCAGCTCTAGCTCAGTTCCTCAGGGGACTCCTGACTCAGGCTCAACCTGAACCTGGTTAATACCCTAAAAGGTTGGACAGTTCTTCCAAGCCAAAAGTCCATCCATGTTATCTATGTCAAAGGGAGGGGACCCTCCTCCTGCTCCTTTTTACTTCCTTGATTTTTCCCTTCCCTCCTTTCTCCCCCTCCTCCTCTGTACAAAGTGGGACAGGTTATAAACAAGGAACCTGATGCAGTGCACTACTCTCTATATTAGGTCCATAAACCCAGGAAGTGGGGACCAACCATAGAGAACAAATATTAGTATTAGCCAGTATTGCCTTCCCACCCATATACACAACTAGCCAGAGAGAGAGAGAGTTCATGGAATTGAGGTTTTTGGAATAAACAATGAGAAGATTGGGCTATGGGGTATTAGACTGAGTATTCCAGAAGTAACAAGTTTTTCTTTCCTTATTTTCTGCCAGCAAGAGGTGGCAGGGGGACACTGAGTCTGTAATCTTTACCTTCTTTGTGAAGTGTTCCTCAGGACTCCTGTGCTGAATGTAGAGTGAAGAGTAGCTGGTGGGAGTTAGGGAAGATGCCTTAAGAACGTTGCCAGACTCCTGCCGTCACTCTCCCCACTCCCTGAAGTAAGGACTTGGCCATTCCCATGCTTGAGTGTGGGCAGAGTGATGTAGGGGGCAATATTTTTACATGTATATCTGATTCAGCTCCCAAAGAAACTTCTTACTGATTTCAAAAACATGAAATTAAAAATGGAAATTTATCTATTTCACTTGAATAAACTTCTCCATAGAATCAATGCTTTGTGACTCGGCAGGGCACTGCTTCTCCAAGTGGTGTCTGTTGTATTTATTCTGCTGGGTGGAAGCTCCAGATTTTTCCTGCTGCCTCAGGTGCAAGTCCGTCTCACCTTTATCATTCAGGAGATACAGAAATATACATGGAGACCTAGAAAGATACAGGAGTAGATATGCACACTATACTGTTCTCCTGGTCCACCTGTGAATTCACCAGTACCACATAGCTTTAATTATTTTGGTTTACTGCTATCTTTTAAAGTCAGTTGAAGGCTACTGCCCTCTCATACTTTCCTCTATTTTCATGTTCTCATTAACATTTGCATCATAGAAGAAGTGGCATCCATTTTATATCCATTGATTTTCGTGTTTTTGTTCCTAGATTTCTTAGTAAATTATAAGTGATTTTCTAGATAACTGTACCAGAAAATAATGACAATGTTTATATTTTTAATACTTCAAATCTCTTTTTGTTTATGTGTTCTTTTAGAAAATACGGAGCAATATTAAATAACAGCAGTTATATGTTTTTGTATTGCTTCTAATTTTTAAGATAATGGTTACACCACTTACAACTGTAACAATTATGCTAATATTTGAAATAATAACATATTAGTAAAATGCCAATTTGGATTAATCAGGTTTATTCCATACTGTGTATTCATTTTTGTCAAATCTCTTTTATTATGTATCAACGTAAATTTTCCTTAAGGTATTCGTCAAAATTCTCCAGAGAAACAGCAGTATTAGGGGACTGTGTGTGTGTGTGTGTGTGTGTGTGAATGAGCATGTGTGTGTGTGAGCATGTGTATGTGTTAGAGAGAATGTGATTTTATAATGAGAAATTGGCTCTACAATCCTATCATCTCTAAACAAGAAGCTCTGAAAAAGCTAATGGTGTAATTTAGTCTGAATCTGAAGGCCTGAAATCCAGGGCAGCTAATAACGTAAATCCTAGTGCAATGGCAAGAGATGGTATGACACATCTTAGCTTACCAGTAAGGCAGGGAAAAATAAAAAGGTTGAATTCCTCTTTCCTCTGCCTTTTGCTCTATTGGACTCATTCATGGGAGAACGGGAGACAAACGAAGATAGAAGAAAATTCTCTTGGCAGCAAATTATTTCATGCACTCAGTAATGGTACTTGATACACAAAAAGTAAGGAAACTAGACAATTTGCCACATACTTTGGAGGTAAAAGCAAGATAATTTCCTGAAATGGAAAGTAAAAGTACAAGAGAAATCCAGATGATTCCTAGTTATTTTGACATTTAGAAAAAGGTAAGCAGGTTTTGTCAGGGAAGTTGGGAGTTCTAATTTTTGAAATGCCCATTACTTATCCCAGGGCATGTAGAATCTGGAGCCCAAATATTATTTTACTACTCCATGGCTGGGCGCGGTGGCTCACACCTGTAATCCTGGCACTTTGGGAGGCCGAGGTGGGTGGATCACGAGGTCAGGAGATCGAGACCATCTTGGCTAACATGGTGAAACCCCGCCTCTACTAAAAATACAAAAAATTAGCCAGGCTTGGTGGCGGGCGCCTGTAGCCCCAGCTACTCAGGAGGCTGAGGCAGGAGAATAGCGTGAACCCGGGAGGCAGAGCTTGCAGTGAGCGGAGCTTGTGCCACTGCACTCCAGCCTGGGTGACAGAGCAAGACTCTGTCTCAAAACAAAACAAAAAAAAATAGTTTACTACTCCCTAATACGTATTACATTTGTTTGGTTCTGTTAAAAAACCAAAGTGACAACCATTAATTTAAAGATCCTAATTGGCTTTATCTGTGATTCCAGAAGTTGGCAACACTGTCTTTCATAAAATAGAGTTAAGTGTTCTTATAAGCTGAGAAGAGCTTGGTTATATACAGAGCTGAAGAAAGCAAAAACAATGAACAGAAAACTGGCTGATCATCTCAAAGTTATGTTCCTTGTAAGGCAGGGACAGGGAGAAAGAGTACAGAAAAAGAACTGATTGGTTAATATCAGAATACTTCAGATTACTTTTTGGGGTAAACATTAAAACAGAGAGAACCTCAATATCATGCCGACTGAACCTACCCTATTTGGGAATTTACTTGTCATAATCTCTATCTTCTGATTTCTATTAATAGGACAGTCAGAAATCAACCCAACAACCAACACTTAGTTTTGGTTTGATGATGTAGAACTTCAGTATGGGAAACTTCATTTTGGTTTTTAGTCTGCTCTGTTGGGGCCTAGCACAGGAGCTTAGTCCAAAACAAGGGCCCCTATAATTTTTACTAAACAGTTTAGAATCTAGAACAATGCCTTGCACTCACATTTAATGAGTAAATATTGAATAGATGAATACATCAGTGAAGTACAACTTCGGGTAACATTATCAGGTATTAATTAAAGCATCACACCATATGACACTAACTTTGAGCATAATAAAGGAGGGAAAGGTAGCAAAACTGAGCACTTGGACAGTCTAATAGTTGGATATGAAACAGAGAAGAAGGAGGCTTCCAAAAAGTCTGCTAAAGGGTGTTCTCTGAGGTAGGCGGGAAGTCAGATGAATATAAATTTTGTCTGAGAATCTAATAAAAATGAGTGTTTTCAGAATATGAAGTTATAAGAATAAAATGAAATCAAGAAGAAATAAGTAACCAACAGTATTATTGAAAAGAGAGTGATTAAAAGGAGGTTAGAGATAGGGTTTTGTACTAACAACGTTGAAGTGGATGGTGACTTAAACAATCAAATAGAGTAGACATGATGGAAGGCTGTAGAGTTGGTTGTAGAAGGAAAGGTAAGAAAACGTAAGGGTCAATTTAGAAGCATTTTATCAAAGGGGCTATTTCATGAAATGTTTTTAGTAAAAGTGAATTTTTTTTTTTTTTTGAGATGGAGTTTGGCTCTGTCGCCCAGGCTGGAGTGCAGTGGTGCAATCTCGGCTCACTGCAAGCTCTGCCTCCCAGGTTCACACCATTCTCCTGCCTCAGCCTCTCCCAGTAGCTGGGACAGGCGCCCGCCACCACGCCCGGCTAATTTTTTGTATTTTTAGTAGAGACGGGGTTTCACCGTGGTCTCGATCTCCTGACCTCGTGATCCGCCAGCCTCGGCCTCCCAAAGTGCTGGGATTACAAGCATGAGCCACCGCGCCCAGCCGTAAAAGTGAATTTTTAATGGCTGCTCATTTTAAATAATATAATCCACAGACATTTATAAGAGTCTATTTAAAGTTCCAGGCACTGATTCAGACATACATAAATTGATCACTGTCTGTGTGATGGAATCATTCGTACCCCAAACCTCAGCATCACGCAATATACCCATGTAAAGAACCTGCACATTTACTCCCTGAATCTGAAATAAAAGTTGAAATTATAAAAAATAAAAGTTAAAAAAAGAACAAATCATAGATACATAAAATCATGATGAATCTCAAAAACATATTAAATGACACAAAGGATTATATATTGAATGATTACATGTGTAATATTTATTAAAAGTCAAAACTCTATAGACAGTTCAGGTGGGGTGCCTCACACCTGTAATCCTAGCAGTTTGGGAGGCCAAGGCAAGAAGATCATTTAAGCCCAAGAGTGTGAGACCAGCTTGGGAAACAGAGTGAGACCCTGTCTCTACAAGAAATTAACAACTAGCTGGGTGTGGTGGTGTTTGCTTGAAGTACAAGCTATGCAAAAGGTGAGGAGGGAAAACTGCTTGAGCCCAGGAAGTTGAGGCTACAGTGGGCTGTGATAGTGCCACTGCACGCCAGCATGGGCAACATAGCAAGACTCTTCTTTAGAAAGCAATGACAAAAATAGCAACAACAAAAACAAAAATCTTACAGACAAGAAACAGAACAGCGGTTCCTTGAAGACAGGGATGTGAGTAGAGATTGACTATAAAAGGTGAGAAGAGTGCCACAATAAACATATCTGTGCACCATGGAATACCATGCAGCCATAAAAAAGGATGAGTTCATGTCCTTTGTAGGGACATGGATGAAGCTGGAAACCATCATTCTGAGTAAACAATCGCAAGGACAGAAAACCAAACACCGCATGTTCTCAGTCATAGTTGGGAATTGAACAATGAGAACACTTGATCACAGGGTGGGGAACATCACACACCAGGGCCTGTCCTGGGGTGGGGGGAGTGGGGAGGGATAGCATTAGGAGATATACCTAATGTAAATGACGAGTTAACGGGTGCAGCACACCAACATTGCACATGTATACATATGTAACAAACCTGCACGTTGTGCACATGCACCCTAGAACTTAAGTATAAAAAAAAAGCGGGGGGAGAAGAGATGTTTTTGAAAGAATTAAAGTGTTCTAAAAGTGGATATGGTGATCATGCATAAAATGAATTTAACAGCAATTTATTAACGTCTTTAAACTCTATACATTAAGTAAATTTTATGGTATGTAAATTATACCTCAGTTAAGCTGATGAAATAATTGAGAGTCTCCACAAGCTTTTGTTGATGTGGGTTTTTTAACATCAAGATATGCTGTATTAGAAATTAAAGCTGAAAAATAATTAAATATCTATTTATTAATAATTTAAAATAACAATTATAAAACCATAATTGGTAGTGTAATATTTCTATAAAAAATAAGTATACTTTCCAAAACCCTAAAAATAAATAAAAGAGTGGCTTCGATTACATGTTTACAAATCCCTTTAATGTTTGGCTTAATAGAAGTCATCTGGATTCTCACATCTGTTTCTCTATTCAATCTTTTGTGATATTACATGTCATGTAGCCTCTGGGAAAATCTCCTGTATACTCATGGGATAATAAAATTTCAAAGGGCAATTAATGTCTAAATAATATTATTATTATAAAAATAGTGTTGACTTTATGCACCCTAAAAATATTCACAGCCACACATTGTGAACCTCTGTAGTAAGGGCCCATTTCCTGATCACCTACTGGTTGTAAGGTTGGGGTAAGGAAAGGAACTGTCTAAAACTAGGGCTGCCTGGGACCCTGGACATTGGGTCTATATCTTGTTCCTTGAGCTCCTAGACCCTGAAAAGCAAGAGTCCTGCACAGTAGCCTTCCCACGGTGCTGTGGTTGTATGGGCAAAAGGGGATGCATTTCCTAGCATTCTTTTCACCCATCACAAACCACAAGAAGCTACAGTGGCAAGTTTACAACCTGGACTTCTATTTTTGTGCTTTCCAAATAGATTTTTTAAAATTGTCTATCCTTGTACAACCTAAATATGTCATCTTTTATGAACATTGGGCTAAATCAGAGATTCTCACAGTATGGCTCGGGGACCAGCAGGAAACTCTTATAAGTTGCCTAACACTCAAACTCTCTGGCCCCACCCCAGACCTACTGAATGAAGAATAGTCATGGGTAAGCCCCAGCAATCTGTGGCCTCAGAAGCTTTTCAGGTGATACTGATACACCAGCTAGGCTAACTCATTAGCCTGGCTGTTAACCTGAGAAGGATCCCTTCTCAGAGAGCAAACAAAGCACAGCTGGTAATGAAGACTTTAGCCCTCTCCCGTCTCCTCCTCTTCCTGGATCTGGACAGTGTGGGCAGCTACAAAGCATCAGTTCTGTGTGGTGGGGCAGGCAGGATAAGACAACGGAGGTTCCTTGAGGAGAAGCACCAACTGTAAGGTGAGAAAAGTGAGCTTCATGAACTAGGCTACCTGTCTTCTGGTTACTGCTTGCTTTTCTTTCTCCGTAGTTTTCACAGAGCTTTTAATAAAGCTTTTAACCAAAGGTCCAGTCGCATCTCTTCCCTACGTTTCAGAGTAAATTGAAGCTGAGTTCAACAAGCATATTAATGTGGAAAAGCCGCATTTGTGGTCACCTTGATGATGGCAGTGGTTATCCAGAAATCTTTTAAAGGAATAGAACTGGAATGAGAAACACTCTCTGCACCTGGAGACCCCCTCCTGAGTGCCTTAACAAGTTCTGGACTTTTATATTAATGCCTATGGACATTATACAGATACCTGTCTACTTTTATTCTCCCAATTCAACTGTGCACATATATTTTTGCTACTTGTAAAAACTTTCAAAATGAAAAATAACATAAAAATAAATTACATTAAATTATTTTAATCCATGATACATAACTAGTCGTTGTCACTATTATGTTAATATTCGTTAACATGGTTGGTATAAATTATTTTAAATGTTGTGTTTCAATGGGAGAAACATTAAGAAAATTAAACAAAATATCAGATTCACTGCAAAGGGTGCTTTTACGTGTATTGAGAGAGGCAGAGACTGGAAGAAAGAGATCTGCTGTGAAATCACTTTCAGTTTTAATATAGTGCTTGGGGAAAATGCACGGTGAGCAAAGCTTCTAGAAATTAAAAGATGTTTTAAAATGTATTTTTTCTTCTTCAACGTTTAAGTTCAGGAGTACATGTGCAGGATGTGCAGGTTTGTTACATAGGTAAACGTGTGCCATGGTGGTTTGCTGCAAAGATCATCCCATCACCGAGGCATTAAGCCCAGCATTGATTAGCTATTCTTCCTGATGCTTTCCCTCCTTCCACCCTCTACCCTTGACAGACCCCAGTGTGTGTTGTCCCCCACCATGTATTCATGTGTTTTCATCACTCAGCTTCCACTTATAAGTGAGAACATGTGGTGTTTGGTTTTCTGTATCCTGCAGTTTGCTGAGGATAATGGCTTTCAACTCCACCCCTGTCCCTGTGAAGGACATTGTCTCGTTCCTTTTCATGGCTGCATAGTATTCCATGGTGTATACGTACCACATTTTCTTGACCCGGTCTATCATTGATGGATATTTCGGTTGATTTCATGTGTTTGCTGCCATTTTTCTCTCCCAGTCAGTACCACAAGAAGGGAAAATTTCTCTTGATTCTTCCTGGTTTTCCCTGTGAGAGCCTCTTGGCATTTCTGTTGGAAAAGTCTGCCCTTTGGGTAAGAATTCTTCAACGTCTGTGACCCTAAGGGTCTTTGCACACTCACTCTAGCCCAGCTTTGATTTTTAGCAGTAAATTAAAACCATTTGGTTTATTTTCTGTTTTTATGGCCTTTGGTAGAATCTGCCCCAGATAAACATATGCGTGGGTCCTGTTTTTCTCAGTGCTGTACCTGTCTCTATCCAGAACTGATTGAGTTGTCTCGTTACCTCTGTTCTCTAATGGTTTACAAAACAAACAAACAAACTAAACCTCATTAATCTTTAGTTTCTCTCACACTTTTTTCTTGCAGGGAGGCGGCAATAGTATTTTCATCCTTCTCCATTTCTGAGCTGAAACCATAAGACTCTATTAGGTTTTATGATATCCCCGAATGTCCTAACAATGTCCTAATCAGCTGTTACTTTTTTCAAACCAGGTACAAATCAATGATACTATAATTACATCAGAATTAGATTTTATATTTCTTTTAGTTGTCTTTGCTATATGGCTGTTTCCAGACATTTTCTCCTTAGAAATTAAAATTATTTTAATAGGCCAGCCTTATTTTTTGCATAGTGTTTTTCAAATGCATTTATCTAATTTCCTCCCATGGTTACATGTGGCAAAAATACTACAGAGGTGTTTTGTGTCCTTAGTCATCTACCTCTGTTTGTATACATTAAATTATACACTTTCACTTATCTATTATGCCTCAATAACACTGTGGATAGAGCTAGCATGTGGGGTAGAACTTTGATGATATGTAAATAGGCTCTTTCACAAAATCTATGACTTAGTTATTTTATTATCCATTAATGATTCTTGCCTGATTCAGTTATTTTTATGACATCTATAAAATGATGATTGTCCACCATTCCTTCTACTGCATTAGTTGGCCTCTCCAGAATTATGTAATTAGTGTTCTATTGTATTATTAAGGTTGCGGGTTCTTTCCACCTTTCTGTTTTCCTTAGAGTATTGGCTTTTGTCTTAGATTAGTTCACTATGAGTCCACAAAATGGTTACACAAGCAAATATTGCATCCAAATAATGTCCAGAGGCAGAAAAAGCAATTGTTTCTTCCATGTGTCTCTTCTGTAGCAAGAACACCTTTTAAAGAATTCTTCTACAAGTCTGCTTTCTTGTTCTCTTGGCCAGAATTGGAGTACATGTCTTATGATGACCAGTCAGAGAGAGAGAAAAAAAGGGGGAAATCTTGATAGCTTCGAACAAAATAATGACCCACTGCCTGCGGCTACAGATGAGCCCAGGATCTGTGATTTTTATGTTTTTGTAGAAGAGATAACAGATACGAAAAATACTGGATTTCTATTAGGGAACTGGAAAATAGTGCTATAGGTCAAGGTTATCAAGAAAGAGGGCATGTGATAAATCTGTTGCACTGTTTGTGTCTCTCCATCCTATTTTAGTCTTTCAGAAAACATGAACTGTCCTGCTACAGTGCATACACAAATTAGTATAAAAAGGTCTTAAGCTCATTTCATATGCCTTGGGGGAAAGAATGACACTTTCCTTTTATTTTCTCAGAAACATGGCTTCTGCTATCACACAGTGTTCTACCAGGGAGCTCACCTGCTCGATCTGCACAGACTATTTGACAGACCCTGTCACCATTTGCTGTGGGCACAGATTTGGTACTCCCTGTCTCTGCCTCTTGTGGGAAGATACACTAACTCCTAATTGCTGCCCTGTGTGCAGGGAAATATCACAGCAAATGTACTTCAAACCCATTACTTTTGCTGAGAAACAAGTTATTCCTACAAGAGAATCAGTCCCCTGCCAGTTATCAAGCTCTGCCATGCTGATCTGTAGGAGACACCAGGAAATCAAGAACCTCATCTGTGAAACTGATAGGAGCCTGCTGTGTTTTCTCTGCTCTCAATCCCCAAGGCATGCTACTCACAAACACTATATGACAAAGGAGGCTGATGAATACTATTGGGTAAGTAAATGCTACTGATTGCACTTTGAAATGTGAAGAACCCTGAATCCTACAGGTAATAAGGAAAGATATACTTATCATTATTATTATTAATAATAATTTTATGCAATAAACAAACAGAATTGCTGATGACCATAAATTAGATACTGTTCTAGACACTAAGATAAAGAACTGAAGAAACCAAACATCCCTGCTCACCTGAAATTTAAATTCTCTTGGGCTGAGGGAGAAGAATGATGATAAAGTTGATGAGCATTAGGGTTCTGGTATTTCAGTGTAAGGAGCTCTGTATTAATCACTAGTTTCCATGATAGTCATTGGCTAACACAGTCATGATTGCAATGAATCTATTATAGAAAATTCAAATAAATACTGGTCAGTATGCTCCAATAGTACTGTAGATAAGTTGAGGGCTAGCATTTTAAAATTAAATATAAAATAAGAGTTGCTTCTGAAAATTGACAAGGTTGTATCAGTTTCAGTGCCAGACTTCTAAGATAATGGGTCTTGTTTTCTAAATTTGGGAATTCTACCTTTGGTTTCATTGGTCTCTCAGACTTGACAATCAGTGCCCTCAAGAAAAGCCCCTGCATGTCCGCATTCTGCACTCTTTACTTGTCCCATGTCTGTACCTCTTTTGGAAGTATCTGAAATATACTATATTTTCTTTTCTAATGCTCAAATTTACAGTTTTGTTTTTCAGAAGAAACTCCTGATTCAAATGAAGTCCCTCTGGAAAAAAAAAAACAGAAAAATCAAAGAAATCTAAGCAGAGAGACCAACGTGATCGGAACATGGGAAGTAAGCAGTAAGCTCATTTCTCTCTGAACCAGTTTGGAATAGAAAATGTGACTTGTGGGAGAATAACTTGAGTTAACCATATGTCCCCTGAATAGGATGATCAGAAAAAGGACCTACATGTGTTTCTCTACAATATAACTTAATCTTTAGTGTGAGATTTCATGTTGAATCCAATATATAACTAAAAATATCCTGATTTTTCTGAATAAAGCAATATCTACCAATAATAGATCAGCAGTGACAAGAAATGTGCTAAAAATGGCATGCAAGATCACTAGAATGAAGGTAAAAATGTGGTTCTACAGCACCTTAGCAGACATGAGATGCTAAAAAAAATAGCTTCTAGGTGAAAATCAATCTGATGCTAATGTATTAGTAAAATTTAGAAATTTAACGATGATAATGTTGGAAGGATTTTAGGAATAGGAAAGCTGAAAGTTAGAAAAGTGGTAAAATTATTTGGACATGTGAGTAACTCCTCTTGATTAATCCATGAAAAAGAGTCAGGCAGTGATGAGAGATATGGCTATAAATGTACTTATGGCCAGGTCTAGAATGTGAATGCTTAGCTAAGAATTTAGGATTATATAATCCATTCACAAATATGAATTAAGTACCTAAAACTGAATAAGTAAATTAAACAACATTTTTATTCTCAAAGATCTCAAGCACTTCTGAAGGGGACATATAAACAGGGACCAGTAGAGAATAATAATAATTGATACATGATACTGTGAGAATGCCAAAGAGGAACAAAAAAACATGTTGATCATTTCAGATGGATTTTCTGAGGAGTTCTGCATTCTCATGAGGGCCTATCATGTGTTGCTCACTGCTGTAGCCCAACAAAATGATAGAGAAGTGGACAAAAGAAGAAATAGATCACTTACCCTAGGAGTCTATAATCTAGTGGGGGAATTCAATCTACAAATTAAAATGTAAACTTTATAATAAATAATGTTCATGAAGTGCTTCAGGGAAAAATAAAGCAGAGAATGGATATAAAGAATCCAGGTTTGTAGAATCTATGCTGGCCAAGAAGAACCCATTTTCAGGGATAAGAAAGTGCAGAAGAAATGAATCAGTGGCTTTGTAAGAATATATTTTTCTGTGGCAGGAAAAACAAGGTATGGTTAAAAGGAATAAGTAGAAAATAGTGTCAAATGCAGAAGGAAGGTGAAGAATTCTAGGACTGAAGCATAATATTTGGATTTAGAAAAAAGAAGGTAAATTGTAATATTTGGTTCAGGAAAGAGTAGGGAATAGAGGTGAAGGGGTCTTTAATCACACACATGAGCACAGCAAGTTTGATCACATTTGATTGATAAATTTAGCTTTGATAGGGATAGAAATGTTTTAGCAAGAGAAGCTAGATGAGGTAATTGGGACAAGAATATTTGAATTTTTTTTCCAAAGTAATTTGCAAAATTTGCACGTGTTTAAAGGTGGTGTGGAAAGAAGGGAAAAACTATGTGAAAAAGTAATTGAGGTCAGGCACGGTGGCTCATGCCTGTAATCCCAGGACTTTGGAAGGCTGAGGTGGGCGGATCACGAGGTCAAGAGATTGAGACCATCCTGGCCAAAATGGTGAAACCCTGTCTCTACTAAAAATACAAAAATTAGCTGGGCGTGGTGGCACGTGCCTGTAGTCCCAGCTACTCGGGAGGCTGAGGCAGGAGAATCACTTGAACCCAGGAGGCAGAGGTTGCAGTGAGCTGAGATCACGCCACTGCACTCCAGCCTGGGTGACAGAGCGAAACTCCATCTCAAATAAATAAATAAATAAATAAACAAACAAACAAACAAACAAACAAAATGAAAATTAAAAAAAAAAAAGTAATTGAGTAGCCTGGCATGTCAGCATGTGTCTGAAGTCACAGCTACTCAAGAGGCTGAGGTGGGAGGATCTCCTGAGCCCAGGAATTCAAGGCTGCAGTGAGCCATGATTGCACCACCATACTCCAGCCTGGGTGACAGACTGAGACCTTGACTCAATAATAATAATAATAATAATAATAATAGTAATAATAATATAATTGAGTGAAAGAGAGAGGGGGGAAATAAAGACACAGTGACAGAAAGACAGAGACAGAGAAAATCAAAGACAAGCCAGAGAAAGAATGAGACAGAGAAATGGAGCCAGAAAGAGAGAGTAGGCAAACAATAGGGACAGAGACAGGAAGACAGAGGCAGGCAGAGGGAAAGAATGAACATTGTAAGAGAGTAATCTAGAGAAGGGGTGGGTAGAAATGAGTAGTGTTAGGTAATAGGCAAGCATAGCCAACCACTGGTAAAAACACTGAGCGTTTTGGAAATGGAGGTAATTTAGAAAGATGCAGCAATGTCTTATGTTCTTTATTTTCCTGAGGAAGTAAATTGTTATGAGTAGGAGTATTGAGAAAAATGGAATACAATTTAGATATAATGATGAAGAGGTTAGAACATTATGTAAGACAACATAAATTTGATCTTAATTTATCTTTATTTTTAAAATGAAAATATGGAGGTTTGAGGGAAAGTAGGTGGAGCTATGCAGGGAAAATGGAAGGGAGGAAGGGAAGGAGGAAGAAAGGAAGATTTATACTGTATTTGAAGTGGAAAGGCATTAAACTGTATTTAGTAGAATAGCACACAACATGAAACAACGCAGAATAGCTTAAGGAAAGAATAAAACCACTTAGACACATGATTTAATTAACCCAATATCACTACAGGTTTTTATAAATTTGCGGAGCATGATGATCAGCGCTGAATATCCTAAGGTGTGTCAATACCTCCGTGAAGAGCAAAAGCACTTAGAGAGCCTGGCAAGAGATGGCAGGATAGTTTTTCAGCAACTCAAGAAAAGTCAAACTAGAATGGCTGAGATGGGGGTACTCCTGAGAGGAATGTATGAGAAACTGAATGAAATGAGCTGTAAAGCAGATGTGAACCTGCCTCAGGTAAAAACTGAAGGAGGTCAGGGTGCTGAATACCACCCTGCCTGGGAATCGTATCTGCTAGAGCCTATGTCCTTTTTGATCTATATTACTTTTCCGGTTCCAAATATTCAGATTCTGCCTCTCCTGCTTATGGTGGCAGGTTTCGCTCCTCTGTAGGCCCAGTCTCACTCTTTCTTGTCCCATAGAGGAGAAGGAAAACTATTTGGAAAGGTTCTAGTAACAAATTCAGGAAAATTATCTTCTAAAATTATCTTACTACACCCACTGATTCTTAGTAGTTGCAACAGAGCAGCTCGTGAATACATGATTCAGTTTTGTATAAGGATGGGTCAATAGGTGAAAGTGTGAGATTTATGAAATTTATTTACTCTTTTAGTTTTGAAGTCCTAAATTTGGGCCCCACACATCCTTATAAGAACTTTGTGGGGACCTCTGTCAATCTTGTTGCAGATGTTTGTACAGCAGAATGTCTTCCCTTCCTCTTCCCATTTGTTGAACCTCAGTCCATCTGACTATGTTTCATCAAGAGCGTAATTTTATCGACTATATGTAGATGTCAGACTGGGTTTCATATTTATAAAGAAAAAGAAAATGAAAAATGCCTTTATCCAAAGAAGGAAAGTGGAAGACATTAAGTTTTCCAATTCAGTCCATATCCTCAGACACATGTCTAGGATATGTTGAGAGAACAATTTTGTGCTGCAAACTAAGCAATCGTCTCTCTCTTTATAGGATTTGGGAGACACAATGACAAGGTAAGTTTGCCCCTCTATCCAAGTCCTGGTAATTTTGACAATAATCAGTCTGTTTCTGCTGGGATTGACCCACACTTTTAGTGAGGAATTTCTGTCTGTATTTATTCCTTTCTTTTCAAAGGTCATCCAGGCTTTATATATTGACTACTTCAGATGAAAGTGAAGGATGGGAAGCAGTTTTAATTGCAAGGCCTAATGTAGAAGTTTCAATAAGACAACTATTTTTCCTGCCTCTAATTTTCTACATCCTAATTATTTGAAGGTTATTCCAGGTTGTCAATGGGAAAGGCAAATAATCTCAGAGAGGCAGCTGATGGAAAGGTGGTGAAAATAGGAGAAAGGGAACATCACCAAGAAGGAACGTAATATAGAGCTGAGGCTCCATATGTAGCAGGTGGCATGTTCCAAAAATTCGACAGCCATCAGATTTCAGAAATTAAATGAGTATTTCTGCATGGCTCACCTAGGGAAGCTGCAAAGGTGAGAACTGATATAATTATGACTGAGATGATATACTTTACTGGCATAGAGGTGTTAAAAGCAGCAGAGCACATCATAAAATACAGTTACAATTGCAATGTTTCTTAGTTCTTGAGTTCAAGTCACACTCTTCAACCTAATTGTGAGGATTCTGATCAAGCATCTTATTAATGGATTGCTAATGAATCCTTTGGGACTGGTAATAAAAAGTAGGTATTTTTCTTTGCAGGAATGAGTTTCTGATGCTGGCCATGCCTCAGCCTGTGAACCCACAGCTCAGTGCATGGACCATCACTGGGATGTCAGAAAGGCTTAACTTCTTCAGAGGTAAGAGTGTGAACAGCGCTGATGTTTCTAACGTAAGTATTTTTATATGGGTGACCTAGATTCACTTTAGTCTATATTCACTTCTCTGCCTCTGTTATTATTTTCAGTGAACAAGCAGGTAAATATGGAAACCTTTATAACCAATTTTAAAACTGTTAATAAACTTTCAGTAAAAGCTAACTGAAGTCTGGAATAAATAAAATAAATACAGTGCGTAACATGATTATTTTAAGTGAGTAAAAAAAAACCACTCAAGACCTGGAGGAATGCTATAAATAAAGCATTAATTTTTCAGTGTAGCATATAAAACTGCATATTCATTCAAAGCATTTGAACTCTGGTTATATTTACATGATCCGATTCTTAGAAATATCTTAATGTTGTTACTCAAATGTTTACCTAAAGATTGAAGTTTTAAGGAATACATTTGAAAAACCACAGGATTCTCAAAAGCATAAAAACAAGTTTGTAAACAATAGGTACAACCACAAAGTAGTCTGAAAGAAAATCCCTTCACTGTGTAGAGGGCTATACAGACAAATGGAAATGGAGGGTGAGTCTGGCAGATCTAAGAGAGGCAGCCATGGGATGAGATGAAGAGAAGTCTGATTTAATGGTGTCCAAACCAGAAATTCTGGGAGAGAAACCACCTTTTTAAAAAGGCACATATAGATTTTCAGTTTATTTCACTTTTGCTTGCTCAAGTTGTGAAGCCCTCGTTACTTCTTGGCCTTTTGGCTAAGATCAAGTGTGAAGCCCTCCCATATTAGGAAAGTGGTATATTGTTTAGGACTAATAATGATAACAATGTCATAGCTTAAGTATAATTAATAATATTTTTATTATTTTTAGTATGTTTATTTTATTTTGCGAAAATTGTTTTTAAATAAGGAGGCTTAAATAAAGGGCCATTCTGATGTTTTCTTTGCATCTTATAAATAAGCTGGCAAATTTTTAGTGGTCTAGTAAAAATTAAATCAGAGCTTGACATCCTACATCTTTAAGTTTTCTCTAAATTTTCTTTCATCTTAGTTGCTTGATTAAAGATTCATTTGCCCTGCAAATGGACAAGAAGCTGTTGCTAAACTGTCTCCATAGCTCCTCTGATATACTCTGTATGCCTCTCGTGATAGAGTGGTGTGCTGGAGCCAGTTAGTACTGACTCATGAGAGCAAATTGTTAAATGTTTTGAAATTTTTTGACTGATTATTAAATTGTCGGTAGCTTGAAACCGGCCTTAGTGAGTTGGAAATATTCCTAATAAACAAAACCAGTTGCTTTTGGTTGTTTGTTTGTTTTTAGGGATTGGTTGTTAAGCATTTGCCAGACTGCCTCTGCACCTGTACCTCTGAACTTTTAAACTGGTTTTTGCATTCACTGTTTTCTTTTGCTACAGTGTATATCACCTTGGATCATAAGATATGCAGTAATCACAAGCTTCTGTTCGAAGACCTGAGGCATTTGCAGTGCAGCCTTGATGATACAGACACGTCCTGTAATCCAATAAGTACACAGTATACTTCTTCATGGGGAGCTCAGATCCTCGCCTCTGGCAAACATTACTGGGAGGTGGATGTGAAAGACTCTTGTAATTGGGTGATAGGACTTTGCAGAGAAGACTGGACAAAGAGGAATGACATGCGACTTGACTCTGAGGGTATCTTTCTACTCCTGTGTCTTAAAGTGGATGACCAATGCAGTCTCTTCTCTACCTCCCCACTGTTACCTCATTATATTCCAAGGCCTCAAGGCTGGCTAGGGGTGTTCCTGGATTATGAATGTGGGGTAGTGAGCTTTGTTAACGTTGCCCGAAGTTCCCTCATTTGTAGTTTCCTCTCACGCATCTTCTATTTTCCTCTCAGACCTTTCATTTGCCATGGATCTAAATAATCAGGGACAGGTCACAAACCTGACCAAGGCCTCGGGAATTCTAATAAAGGAGGCTTCTATTCTGGTTACTTTCTTAACGGGGAAAATCAGTCATATCTCATTACCTTTTACTTCATTTTACCTCCTGGATATATATTTATTGTATCATTTTTTAAAGTGTTGATAATGTACATTTGTCATTTCTATTTTATTTGAATAGATGTAATGTCTCTTATTATATTGTATAGGATGCATGTTCTTTTAACTTGTTATCAAAGCGTACTAGAGGTGAAAGACTACATGAGCGTGAAAACCCAGCTAACTGAGTCAAATTAAAGCACAGAGAAGTTGCCTTCCAGATAGCCCTTGTTTAAAACTCAGTGTCAGCCTAAAATTCTCTATTCCCTGCCTTCATCTGGATAAACCTTTCCCTTCACCAGTTCCCACCTTTCTGAACTAGACAAGGTCTCAGATGTCAAGAATTGCTCATACATTTCCTCTGTAAAACTCCTAACAGAATTTGGGTCTTTTTTTCAAGTTTGTAAATTACAAAAAGGGAATACCAATGATAGTTCTTCCCATTCATTATAGGAATAAGAAACAGTCTGATGATGTGAGAGGTATTCAAGAAATATGTAAATAATTAAATGAATAAACATGTAAAAATTATTAAAATCAAAAGCTATAGAACCAACAAAAATATACTACAATATAGCCATAATTAGCAAGACAGAACAGGCTGAGAAATATCATTACATAAAGGATACATAGATATGGTACCATGATAGTTAAGCCTTCTTGTTCAATTGAACCTTTATCATTTTGTAATGCTCTTCTTAATTGTTTTTGGTTTAAAGTCTTTTTTATCTTATGTAAGAATAGATGCTCCTGCATTTTTTTGTTTTTATTTGCATGGTGGATCTTTCTCCATCCTTTACTTTGAGCCTGTGGATGTCATTATATGTGAGATGGATCTCTCAAGACCAAATACACTTGGGTCTTGTCTTTTTATTCAGTTTGCTACTCTGTGCCTTTTAATTGTGGAGTTTAGATCATTTACAGAGGATTTGTATTGATATGTGAGATTTTGATCCTGTCATCATGCTGTCAGCTGGTTGTTTTGTAGAGTTGATTGTATAGTTGCTTTATAGTGTCTGTTAGCTGTATGGTTTACTCAATATTTTGGTCTCTTTCAGCAGGAATGGAGCTTTCTGGTTGAATCTGTTTGGCCATCTTCCATTCTTTTTTAGCTGAGTGGTTTTTCATACCTTGTATACACCACACCACGTTTTATTTATCCAAACACCAGATGATGTGCATCTTAATTGTGCCCAATTTTAGCAACTGTGATTTATATTTCTGTCAAATCAACCCACATATCTTTCATTTATTGTGGGTAGTTACTTGGGGTGAAAGTACTGAATTATTTAGTGGATTTTTTAATCATTTAAGAATCTGTCAAAATACTTCTTTAAAAAGTGACTGTACCATTTTACATCGCCGCCAGCATCTTGATAAGAGTTCTAATTCCTCCACATCCTCACTGACATTTAGTATTTTCAACCTTTATTTCATAAGCTTTTCTATTGTTTAGTGTATAGTAATAGCTCATTGTGGGTTAATTTGCATATATATATTACTAGTGATTAATGATGTTGGACATTTTTTTTTTTTTTGATGGAGGATCTCCCTCTGTCAACCAGGCTGGAGTGTAGTGGCAAGATCATAGCTCACTGTAATCTCAAACTCCTGGGCTCAAGGTATCCTCCCACCTCAACCTTCTAAGTAGCTGGGACTACAGGCACACATCACTACCCAGCTAATTTTTAAAATTGTCTACGGAGATGTGGTCTCTTTATGTCGCCCAGGCTGATCTTGAACCACTGGCCCTAAGTTATCCTCCTGTCTTGGCCTCCCAAAGTGCTGTAATTATAGACATGAGCCACTGCACCTGGCCTTGAGCATCTTTTACTATCATTAGTTTCCATCCAAGTATCTTCTTTAGTGAATAATCTGCTCATTGTACAATGATTTCATTGGATAGTGTGTCTACTTGCTGAGTTGTAAGAGTTCTTTTTGATACAAATCCTTTATCACATATACATTTTGCAAATATAATTTCTGCCCGTCTATGGCTTACATTTTAATTTTATTGTCTCCTTGGAAGAACAACATTTTTAATTTTAATAAATCCAGTTTGTCATTTTTTAATGTCTCTTTTTGATGCCACATGTTAAGAAATACTTGTCTAACACAAGGTCACTAAATTTTTTTTTTATATACTTTAGGTTTTAGGGTACATGTGCGCAATGTGCAGGTTTGTTACATATGTATCCATGTGCCATGTTGATTTCCTGCACCCATTAACTCCTCATTTAGCATTAGGTATATCTCCTAATGCTGTCCCTCCCACCTCCCCCAACCCCACAACAGTCCCCGGAGTGTGATGTTCCCCTTCCTGTGTCCATGAGTTCTCATTGTTCAATTCCCACCTATGAGTGAGAACATGCAGTGTTTGGTTTTTTGTCCTTACGATAGTTTACTGAGAATGATGGTTTCCAGTTTCATCCATGTCCCTACAAAGGACATGAACTCATCATTTTTTATGGCTGCATAGTATTCCATGGTGTATATGTGCCACATTTTCTTAATCCAGTCTATTGTTGTTGGACATTTGGGTTGGTTCCAACTCTTTGCTATTGTGAATAGTGCTGCAATAAACATATGTGTGCATGTGTCTTTATAGCAGCATGATTTATAGTCCTTTGGGTATATACCCAGTAATGGGATGGCTGAGTCAAATGGTATTTCTAGTTCTAGATCCCTGAGGATTTGCCACACTGACTTCCACAATGGTTGAACTAGTTTACAATCCCACCAACAGTGTAAAAGTGTTGCTATTTCTCCACATCCTCTCCAGCACCTGTTGTTTCCTGATTTTTTAATGATGGCCATTCTAACTGGTGTGAGATGGTATCTCACTGTGGTTTTGATTTGCATTTCTCTGGTGGCCAGTGATGATGAGCATTTTTTCATGTGTTTTTTGGCTGCATAAATGTCTTCTTTTGAGAAGTGTCTGTTCATGTCCTTTGCCCACTTTTTGATGGGGTTGTGTGTTTTTTTCTTGTAAATTTGTTTGAGTTCATTGTAGATTCTGGATATTAGCCCTTTGTCAGATGAGTAGGTTGCAAAAATTTTCTCCCATTCTGTAGGTTGCCTGTTCACTCTGATGGTAGTTTCTTTTGCTGTGCAGAAGCTCTATAGTTTAATTAGATCCCATTTGTCAATTTTGGCTTTTGTTGCCATTGCTTTTGGTGTTTTAGACATGAAGTCCTTGCCCATGCCTGTGTCCTGAATGGTATTGCCTAGGTTTTCTTGTAGGATTTTAATGGTTTTAGGTCTAACATTTAAGTCTTTAATCCATCTTGAATTAATTTTTGTATAAGGTGTAAGGAAGGGATCCAGTTTCAGCTTTCTACATATGGCTAGCCAGTTTTCCCAGCACCATTTATTAAATAGGGAATCCTTTCCCCATTTCTTGTTTTTGTCAGGTTTCTCAAAGATCAGATAGTTGTAGATATGCTGCATCATTTCTGAGGCCTCTGTTCTGTTCCATTGATCTATGTCTCTGTTGTGGTACCAGTACCATGCTGTTTTGGTTACTGTAGCCTTGTAGTATAGTTTGAAGTCAGGTAGCATGATGCCTCCAGCTTTGTTCTTTTGGCTTAGGATTGACTTGGCGATGTGGGCTCTTTTTTGGTTCCATATGAACTTTAAAGTAGTTTTTTCCAATTCTGTGAAGAAAGTCATTGGTAGCTTGATGGGGATGGCATTGAATCTATAAATTACCTTGGGCAGTATGGCCATTTTCACAATATTGATTCTTCCAACCCATGAGCATGGAATGTTCTTCCATTTGTTTGTATCCTCTTTTATTTCATTGAGCAGTGGTTTGTAGTTCTCCTTGAAGAGGTCCTTCACATCCCTTGTACGTTGGATTCCTAGGTATTTTATTCTCTTTGAAGCAATTGTGAATGGGAGTTCACTCATGATTTGGCTCTCTGTTTGTCTGTGATTGGTGTACAAGAATGCTTGTGATTTTTGTACATTGATTTTGTATCCTGAGACTTTGCTGAAGTTGCTAATCAGCTTAAGGAGATTTTGGGCTGAGACAATGGGGTTTTCTAGATATATAATCATGTCATCTGCAAACAGGGACAATTTGACTTCCTCTCTTCCTAATTGAATACCCTTTGTTTCCTTCTCCTGCCTGATTGCTCTGGCTAGAACTTCCAGCACTATGTTGAATAGGAGTGGTGAGAGAGGGCATCCCTGTCTTGTGCCAGTTTTCAGAGGGAATGCTTCCAGTTTTTGCCCATTCAGTATGATATTGGCTGTGGGTTTGTCGTAGATAGCTCTTATTATTTTGAGATACGTCCCATCAATACCTAATTTAGTGAGAGTTTTCAGCATGAAGGGTTGTTGAATTTTGTCGAAGGCCTTTTCTGCATCTATTGAGATAATCATGTGGTTTTTGTCTTTGGCTCTGTTTATATGCTGGATTACATTTATTGATTTGCATATGTTGAACCAGCCTTGCATCCCAGGGATGAAGCCCACTTGATTATGGTGGATAAGCTTTTTGATGTGCTGCTGGAATCGGTTTGCCAGTATTTTATTGAGGATTTTTGCATCAATGTTCATCAAGGATATTGGTCTGAAATTCTCTTTTTTGGTTATGTCTCTGCCAGGCTTTGGTATCAGGATGATGCTGGCCTCATAAAATGTGTTAGGGAGGATTCCCTCTTTTTCTATCGATTGGAATAGTTTCGGAAGGAATGGTACCAGTTCCTCCTTGTACCTCTGGTAGAATTCAGCTGTGAATCCATCAGGTCCTGGACTCTTTTTGGTTGGTAAGCTATTGATTATTGCCACAATTTCAGAACCTGTTATTGGTCTATTCAGAGATTCAACTTCTTCCTGGTTTAGTCTTGGGAGGGTGTATTTGTCAAGGAATTTATCCATTTCTTCTAGATTTTCTAGATTATTTGCGTAGAGGTGTTTGTAGTATTCTCTGGTGGTAGATTGTATTTCTGTGGGATCGGTGGTGATATCCCCTTTTCCATGTTTTATTGCGTCTATTTGATTCTTCTCTCTTTTCTTCTTTATTAGTCTTGCTAGCGGTCTATCAATTTTGTTGATCTTTTCAAAAAACTAGCTCCTGGATTCATTAATTTTTTGAAGGGTGTTTTGTGTCTCTATTTCCTTCAGTTCTGCTCTGATTTTAGTTATTTCTAGCCTTCTGCTAGCTTTTGAATGTGTTTGCTCTTGCTTTTCTAGTTCTTTTAATTGTGATGTTAGGGCATCAATTTTGGATCTTTCCTGCTTTCTCCTGTGGGCATTTAGTGCTATAAATTTCCCTCTACCCACTGCTTTGAACGTGTCCCAGAGGTTCTGGTATGTTGTGTCTTTGTTCTCGTTGGTTTCAAAGACCATCTTTATTTCTACCTCCATTTCATTATGTACCCAATAGTCAGTCAGGAGCAGGTTGTTCAGTTTCCATGTAGTTGAGCGGTTTTGAGTGGGTTTCTTAATCGTGAGTTCTAGTTTGATTGCACTGTGGTCTGAGAGACAGTTTGTGATAATTTCTGTTCTTTTACATTTGCTGAGGAGAGCTTTACTTCCAACTATGTGGTCAATTTTGGAATAGGTGTGGTGTGGTGCTGAAAAAAATGTCTATTCTGTTGATTTGGGGTGGAGAGTTCTGTAGATGTCTATTAGGTCTACTTTGTGCAGAGCTGAGTTCAATTCCTGGATATCCTTGTTAACTTTGTCTCGTTGATCTGTCTAATGTTGACAGTGGGGTGTTAAAATCTCCCATTATTATTGTGTGGGAGTTTAAGTCCCTTTGTAGATCACTCAGGACTTGCTTTATGAATCTGGGTGCTCCTGTGTTGGGTGCATATATATTTAGGATAGTTAGCTCTTCTTGTTGAATTGATCCCTTTACCATTATGTAATGGCCTTCTTTGTCTCTTTTGATCTTTGTTGGTTTAAAGTCTATTTTATCAGAGACTAGGATTGCAACCCCTGCCTTTTTTTGTTTTCCATTTGCTTGATAGATCTTCCTCCATCCCTTTATTTTGAGTCTATGTGTGTCTCTGCACGTGAGATGGGTTTCCTGAATACAGCACACTGATGGGTCCTGACTCCTTATCCAATTTGCCAGTCTGTGTCTTTTAATTGGAGCATTTAGCCCATTTACATTTAACGTTAATATTGTTATGTGTGAATTTGTTCCTGTCATTGTGATGTTAGTTGGTTATTTTGCTCATTAGTTGATGCAGTTTCTTCCTAGCCTGGATGGTCTTTACAATTTGGCATGTTTTTGCAGTGGCTGGTACCAGTTGTTCCTTTCCATGTTTAGTGCTTCCTTCAGGAGCTCTTTTAGGGCAGGCCTGGTGGTGACAAAATCACTCAGCATTTGCTTGTCTGTAAAGCATTTTATTTCTCCTTCACTTATGAAGCTTAGTTTGGCTGGATATGAAATTCTGGGTTGAAAATTCTTTTCTTTAAGAATGTGGAATATCGGCCCCCACTCTCTTCTGGCTTGTAGAGTTTCTGCTGAGAGATCAGCTGTTAGTCTGATAGGCTTCCCTTTGTGGGTAACCTGACCTTTCTCTGTGGCCGCCCTTAACATTTTTTCCTTCATTTCAACTTTGGTGAATCTGACAATTATGTGTCTTGGAGTTGCTCTTCTTGAGGAGTATCTTTGTGGCGTTCTCTGTATTTCCTGAATCTGAATGTTGGCCTGCCTTGCTAGATTGGGGAAGTTCTCCTGGATAATATCTTGCAGAGTGTTTTCCAACTTGGTTCCATTCTCCCCGTCATTTTCAGGTACACCAATCAGACGTAGGTTTGGTCTTTTCACATAGTCCCAAATTTCTTGGAGGCTTTGTTCATTTCGTTTTATTCTTTTTTCTCTAAACTTCCCTTCTCACTTCAGTTCATTCATTTCATCTTCCGTCAGCGATACCCTTTCTTCCAGTTGATCGCATCTGCTACTGAGGCTTCTGCAATCTTCGCGTAGTTCTCGAAACTTGGCTTTCAGCTCCATCAGCTCCTTTAAGCCCTTCTCTGCATTGGTTATTCTAGTTATCCATTCGTCTAATTTTTTTTCGAAGTTTTTAACTTCTTTGCTATTGTTTTGAATTTCCTCCCGTAGCTCAGGGTAGTTTGATTGTCTGAAGCCTTCTTCTCTCAACTTGTCAAAGTCATCCTCCATCCAGCTTTGTTCCGTTGCTGGTGAGGAACTGCGTTCCTTTGGAGGAGGGGAGATGCTCTGCTTTTCAGAGTTTCCAGTTTTTCTGCTGTTTTTTCCCCATCTTGGTGGTTTTATCTACTTTTGGTCTTTGATGATGGTGATGTAGAGATGGGTTTTTAGTGTGGATGTCCTTTCTGTTTGTTAGTTTTCCTTCTACCAGACAGGACCCTCAGCTGCAGGTCTGTTGGAGTTTGCTAGAGGTCCACTCCAGACCCTGTTTGGCTGGGTGTCAGCAGCGGTGGCTGCAGAACAGCGGATTTTCATGAGACCACAAATTCAGCTGTCTGATAGTTCCTCTGGAAGTTTTGTCTCAGAGGAGTACCTGGCCGAGTGAGGTGTCAGTCTGTCCCTACTGGGGGGTGCCTCCCAGTTAGGCTCCTCAGGGTTGAGGGACCCACTTTAGGAGGCAGTCTGTCTGTTTTCAGATCTCCAGCTGCGTGCTGGGAGAACCACTACTCTCTTCAAAGCTGTCAGTCACACAGGGACATTTAAGTCTGCAGAGGTTCCTGCTGAATGTTTGTTTGTCTGTGCCCTGCCCCCAGAGGTGGAGCCTACAGAGGCAGGCAGGCCTCCTTGAGCTGTGGTGGGCTCCACCCAGTTCGAGCTTCCTGGCTGCTTTACCTAAGCAAGCCTGGGCAATGGCGGGCGCCCCTCCCCCAGCCTCGCTGCGGCCTTGCAGCTTGATCTCAGACTGCTGTGCTAGCAATCAATGAGACTCCGTGGGCGTAGGACCCTCCGAGCCAGGTGCGGGACACAATCTCCTAGTGTGCCATTTTCCAGGCCCATTGGAAAAGCACAGTATTAGGGTGGGACTGACCCGATATTCCAGGTGCCGTCTGTTACCCCTTTCTTTGACTAGGAAAGGGAACTCCCTGACCCCTTGCGCTTCCCGAGTGAGGCAATGCCTCGCCCTGCTTCGGCTCATGCACAGTGCGCTTCACCGACTGTCCTGCACCCACTGTTTGGCACTTCTTAGTGAGATGAAACCGGTACCTCAAACAGAAATGCAGAAATCACCGTCTTCTGTGTGGCTCAGGCTGGGAGCTGTAGACCGGAGCTGTTCCTATTTGGCCATCTTCACTAAATTTTTTTATATGACTGCTTCTAGAAGTTTTATAATTTCGGCTTACATTTAGGTAGGTCAGTGATCCATTTTGAGTTAATTTTTATGTACAGTGTAATGTGGGTTTGAAGTTCATATTTTTTGCCCCTAAATTCCAAAAATTTAAACACTATTTGTGGAAAAGATTATCCTTGAATCATTTGAATGATCTTACCACTTTTGTCAAAAATCAATTGACCATATATGTGTTATCTACTTCTGAACTCTAATTCTGTTTTATTGTTGTAGATATTTATTTATCTCACCATACGCTAATATACTTTCTTGATCCCTACAGACTTAGAGCACATTTGGATACAGGTAATGTAAATCTCATTTTATTCTTTTTTGAAAAGTACTTTGGCAATTTTATAACTCTTATATTCCTCGGTACTTTCAACAACTTTATTGGGATATAATCTGTATACCATAAAATTCTCCCATGTAACATTCTCCCATATGTAACATTCAATGAATTTTAGTATATTTATTGTGTTCTGCAACTGTCACCATAATTTAGTTTTTGAACATTATCATTACTCCAAAAGGATGCCTTGTGCTGGTTTACAATTAATTTCACCTTCTACCCTAGTACCAAGAAATCAATTACCTCTCTCTAATGTTCTGCCTCTGAATGTTCCATATATATGGAATTATACAATATGTAGTTTTTAGTGTGTCTTTAACTTGGCATAATATTTCCAATATTTATTCATATTGTAATATAAATCAGTATTTCATTATTTATTATTTTTCTGATTAGCATTTCAATGCATGAATAGTTCACATTTTGATATTCATTAAAGAGTTGATCAAGATTTGGATTGTTTTACCTTTTTAGCTATTATAAATAATGCTATCATGTATATATGAGTTTAAGTCTTTGTATAAACATATTTTTATTTCTTTTAGGAAGATACTGAGGAAAGGGATTCCTGGATTTTCTGGTACATTTGTGTTTATTTATTTTTTTAAGAAAACAAACTACTTTTCAAAGTGGCTCATTATTTTACATGCTTACCTAGAATGCATTAAAATTCCCATTTTTTCATAACCTTAACAATGAATATTATTGTCTATGTTTTTTATTATAGCTGTTGCATTGAGCTTATAGTGGCATGTAATTGTGGTTTTAATTAAAATAATCTCAATGACTATGATGTTGAGTATCTTTTTTGTACTTATTAGTTATATTAAAGATGTTCAATTCATGTACCATTTATAAAATAAATGTGAAAGGTCTTAACTTACCTATTAAAAGATAAAAAATATTTTTATAAGCTCAAATATAATTCCCAGCTATGTCCTGTATACAAAAAAAGACACCTAAAGCAAAATGATTCAGAAAGACTGAAAGTAAAGAGAAGGACAAAATTATGCTAGAAAGATGGAGACATTAAGAAAGAAGGATCTGAGAATCTTATAAGAAAGCCAGTATAATTTAAATCAACAACTTTCAATGTCACAATTTAATGCTATCAAAATTTGCAATGAAAAATTAAAACTTATAAATAGCTATGTACCACATGTATAGGAACCAAAATTGTAAAGTTAAAAGTTAAAATAGATGCTAGAAACCCTATGTAGAAACATACTCAATATAGAAAATATTTATATAGGACTTTTAGTATCAAATAGATGAAGAAGCCATATATATATATATATATATGGAATCTTTATATACATACATATATATATACACACACACACATAAACACACATATATATTGTATAAAAGACTTTAAGATCATAACATAGATCTTGTGTGTATTTTGACACTTTGGAATTTACTACTATTTTCCTTTTGATTTAATTTATGATTATTTGGTTTACAGCATATTCTATATTATTAAAAATTGTATTTTCTATGATCAGGCTAAATAATTGCGCAAACATACACACGGATAGACGAAACAGTTCTGATTAAGCCTCAGTTACAGGCAGACACTGTATCTCTGGGACTTGTAAATGGGACTTTCTCAATGATCTTGCTCTGCCTTCGGTTCTAGGTCTTAAACTAACACATATTTATGCTATTTCCCATCTTTTAATTTCTTGTTCCCATCTATGAGCTGGAATAAATTTTTACCAGTACCTTAAAGGAAGCTATGTTTCTCGATCTTCCTGGAGTGGTTTAGACTTCTGTTATATTGCGGAGATAGGGAAGAAGAGACAGGGAAGGTCCAGGTCTTTGTGTGTGACATAATCTTTAGATACATTGAAAGAGGTAAAGAAAAAAGTGGGGTAAAAGAAGAAAAATTTTTAGATAGAATAGAACTTGTCTGTTGTTAATATTTAATATTCTTCAATATTAAATATTCTTTAAGTTTTGTCCAGATTCGTTTCTTAAAGTGATGTTTGATATTCTTTCATTTTGTTGCATGTAGTGAGAGTTCATTATTTTTCTTTGCTTCATAAAATTTATTTGCATGAATATATCACAACTTATTCAGGCATTCTACTGGAGATAAACTTTTTAACTTAAATTTTGGCATACTATGAACAGTAATGGTATGAAGAATGTTGTACTGTTGTACACATATTTTAATTAATATATGAATGCAGCCTATAATTCCACTACTTTGGAAGGCCGAGGAGGGCAGATTGCTTGAGCCAAGGGATTTGAGACCAGCTTGGGTAACATAGTGGGACCCCATTTCTACAAAAAAAAAGAGAATGTATTTATGTAGGATGTATATTTAGGAGTGGATTAGTGGGTCATAAGGAATACTTTATGTAGATCTCCCAAAATGTTTTCAAAGTGGTTGTATAAATTTACATTCCCCTGTGTAAGACTGGAATTTCATTCATTCTGCATCTTTGTCAACACATAGTGATCAATCTCTCCATAAATTCTGGTCGCTCTTCTGGGCGATTAGTGGTTCATCTTGTGATTTTAATTTGCCTTAATCTAATTATTAATAAGCACTTTTTCACATAGAATAGCATTATGCTATGCATCATGAGTGATGATTTTCATAAAATGAATAAATAATATATACAAGCACATTTTGAAAAGTATAAATAGGCCAGGTGCAGTGGCTCACACCTGTAATCCCAGCACTTTGGGAGGCCGAGGCAGGCAGATCACGTAAGGCCAGGAGTTCGAGACCAGCCTGGCCAACATGGCAAAACACTGTCTCTACTAAAAATACAAGAAGAAATTAGCCAGGCATGGTGATGCTCACCTGTAATCCCAGCTACTGGGGATGCTGAGGCCTGATAATCACTTGAATCCAGAAGGCAGAGGTTCCAGTGAGCCGAGATTGCGCAGCTGCAGTCCAGCCTCCAACAGAGCAGGACTCTGTTTCAATAAAATAAAATAAAAGTGTAAGATATCCAAATATGTCCAATAGTATTATAGTAAATGTGTTTTCATTAAATTAGAAGGAACTTAATCAGATATAACCCATGCATCTTATTTGAGAAGACACACACACTAGAAGGGCTCTTTCAGGTACTTCTGTTACTCTGTATATTGGTAATTTCCTGATTTGTTTCTGGTCAGAAATGACTACAGTAAAAGACAGACCTGATAAAGAGAAGGAGTGCTATATAAAAGGGAACTGAACAATATTAACAAAGTTCACAGTTCCCTTTCCATTAACTAGAAATTCTTCTGACTGAAAGACCGTGGCACATATTGAAATAAAAGTGAGGAAGTGGTAAATAGATTGTAGTGAAAATTCTCTTTAACAGTCTAAGGAGAGAATCTCTCCATGTCGTTTATCTCATTATCCCTATTCTTCCCTTTCCAGTAATAATTACAGACACCAAAAGCCCAATCTCAAGAATCTCTCATCTCCAAGTAATGTCTGCCAAAAGTGAGAGTCTGAGTTCTCATTCAAGAAAACACTTAGATCTTGGAGTTGTACTTGGTAAATCTTGAGGATCACGTCCAACACTCATGCTTCTCAAATCTCCAAGTAGGAGGATATGGCTTTTAGCTTTGTCAGGATACAGAGTAATATTCATTGCAAAAAGAAAAAAGATAAATGCATACATATACATACATGAATAATGGGATCTTATCTCCCCAGAAAAGTGTATAAAGTGTATTTCTTCCCGAGATATTATATAACTGAGCAATATGAGGTCAAGAGGCCAATGACAATTCTATTTAAATTGTTTAGGGAAGTAGAGGATTACTAATACATCTACAGAACAAACAAATCTCTAACCACAGACATTAACTATTTTCTGAAAATTCAAATAATAAAAATCAAATATAAGACTAATATATTTGAGTTCAATTTTCATAACAAAATGCCCTATAAATTATCTGTCATTAACTCCCTTCAGCTATCAGAGATGGCTGAAAACATTTGTTTGTTCTAAATAATAATTTCCAGGAAAACATTTCTTAGTTCTAAATAACAACATCATTTGCCAAAGATGTGAGAATTTGCCATTTATTCAAGTTCTTCCCTAGAAAACAAAAGGAAGTCCACATGTGTTATTTTTTGAAGTGAATATATATATAAACATTTTAGAAGTGTTATATATAAATAATTTTCTTAAAATTCTAGTCTGTCTGATTCTCTGCATTCACACTGGGCTACCCTGAATTTTCTGATTTAACATTAGCTCTTCATATTGTAAGTTAAATTTTTTTTGCTTCCTTGCTTAGCTTTTATTTTAGTTTTTTAAAAACAATTTTAATTTTTATTCAAATTTTATATCATACGAATAATATATGCCATTGTAAAAATATTATAATTGTGAGCCTGGATCTATTTAAGTTTCATACTGATTCATTCTGCATCTTGCCAATATGATTACAAGGATGTATGCAATTATAAAAAGTCTGCACGGTCAAAATGATATAATAATTTCTGAAAATAAATTTAATAATTAAAGTAAAAAGATTATCCATATGATTTCACAAAAAAATACTAGATTATGAGCATATTGCTAATGGGCTGCCCCTTACATAGAAAGCAGTTGAGCTTTTTAATCAGTCTATAAATCAGCCCTGCTCTGAGCTCTGAGTTCACGGCCTAGGGCACTTGCAGCTATACTGCCTCACTTTTATAAGGAAAAATTTGCAGTTAACATTTATACAGCTACAAAAAAATTACTAGTATTATGTATTTAAGATGCTTCAACAAAATCTTATTTTATTCCACAATTTGAAAACTACAATATCGTCACTTTGTTTTTCCCAGATTAATTCTTATTTGTGGCTCCTAAATTTTCAAATCAAATGAAAATTCTCAGTCAGAATTGAGTCTATTCTTTACTTCTAATAACCAGTAATTTTTAAAGACCCTGACTCTCTTACGTCTTGAGAATATTCAGGAAAAAAATGCTAGTATACAGGTTTTACCAGATTCCATTGCAATGCTCCCTGTGTTGAACAATGGTATTTTTTCCAGGGCTAGTGGCTTGTGTCGTTTGTTTGCCAAAGTGGAGGCTGTGAGATTGGTTTATAGAGCTGCCCTTGGGACCACATTTTCTCACACGTATAGGGTCTCTTTCATCTATTCTAGCTGTCAATTGTAACATATAAGAGTAACTCACTAGCTTTTTCACTCCTGGGAGACTCCTTCTCTCCTTTTCTATTCAGGCATCCACCATTCCTGCATTCACTAAAGTAATTGCCTCTGTTACACTTAAAAAAACTTAGCACCTTCACATATGCATAGGATTTTTAGAACTAAAAAATTAACCTGAAATAGATTATTAGGATTCTGCTTTTTTTTTTTGCAACTTTTCTTTTAAACCATGCCAAATAAAATTACTAAATACCAGAAACATTTCTATATCAGAGGAAGGGGAAAATAGATTCATAAAAAATTGAGTTAACATTTTAATAATGTGTGAGCTTATTTCAGTAGCTCTTGTGAAAACTCTGAATGTGCATCTGCTGGAATCAGGGACAGACTCAACTGTGCATTATGTCTCCAAAAGCCAGTGAAACAGGCAAAAACAGGAGGCTTAGTGGGCTTCACAGGGAATCTCTTTCACTAAGTCCTGTCTAAGAACTTGAGACAATTTTGAAAAATAGTCTTTCCTCAGTTTCCTTATACTTGAGAAGTCATTGCCTATTTTCTTTAAAATAGAGACTCCCAATTGAGCAGATTGACAGAGGGGAAACCTCTGAAGAAGTCTCATTTCTAAGGATCTTCTCAGAGTGAGTGGGGTGGAAGGAGATCTGGGAAGCCAATATGCTCTGTTTTAAACATGAATGAGTTGCCAAAAATTCCCAAGGTCTCATTCTTAAGTATATCTGACTCAAAGATGACCACGATACAAATCTAGTGATAACAGTTAAAGAGAAAATAGAGGAGGAAGACAGTTAGTTAGCTAGAATCTCAAGCTTTTCTCATATTTCTATGACCAAAATATTAACCTAAATATTATTTTATGGATTTACAAAAACATAAATAAATTTTCATTTATTTAAATGGCCAGTTTTCCTTTGGCCTTCTACATTCACCAATTCACAAAGTTCATTTGTTCATGGATAAAGTATAAGTAAACTGCACGAATTCTAGAGAATTTTTTGAGGGGAAACAATAAACCAGCCAAAGTTATAGAAGTATGTTTTTAAAACAAATAATAAAAGTTGGAGGGAATGTGGATTTCATCTGAGAGAAATAATTTCCATGTATGTGAATGTTCAGCACCTTGACACCATAAATCTCCTTTCTCACCTGAACAAGTCTATATCTGGCTTGCGGCACATTTCCTTTTTAAGATCCCCCCTGTTATGAGACATTCTGGTCTTGTGTGTGTGTGTGTGTGTATACATAAACATATACATATACACCTATGTATACACACACATATATGTGTGTGTGCATATATATATATATATATGAAGTTACTAAAAATTCTTCTTGCCCTCTATTTTCAGTCTTTCTAAATTATGTTGTCTGTCCTCATGGAGAAATAGAGGCATCTTCTAAAACTAAACACTGATTGTTTTTCTCCTTACATTCATATAATTCTGCAGTGGTATTGGGTTAGCCAGAATATAAACCCATTTATCCATCTATTATTGAATCTTACTGATACTTCCTTGCTTTATCACAGATAAATCCATTATACTTCAGGCTTATTTGCCAATTGTAAGAATCCATAAAACCTTATTTCCTTTTTTCTCTGCACCAAGAAAAGCTATTATCCACCCTACTTAATAAATTCTTGATGAAGTGCATGTTAAATGAGCCACCAAGAAGAAAAAAATAATTGCTTAATGAAGAAAAAATAATTGCTTATTCCTGTCTTGCAACCCATCTTTTTGGAGAGGTAGGACAGCTGGTCCTTACGAGATGGGTTTGAAGCTAAATTGGCTGAATTGGAGTTCATTATGGACTCTTATTTCCAAGATTAGACATCTCTAATTTTTGTAACTACTTTTGTGCCGATAGTATATTTTTTAATTTTCCTATAACGTTATTGGGTTTCCTTTTTGTTTGTTTTTGTGTCCCCACCTGTCCCCCACCCCACTCTTTCTCTTTTTCCTCCTTCCTAGTATGACTGTAGAGCAGCGGTCCTTAACCTTTTTCGCACCAGGGCCTGGTTTCCTGGGAAGCGGGAAGGGGGATGGTTTCGGGATGAAAGTGTTTCACCTCAGATCATCACGGGTTAGATTCTCATAAGGAGAACGTCACCTAGATCCAATGCATGCGCAGTTCTCAATAGAGTTCCAGCTCCTATGAGAATCTAATGTTACTGCTGATCTGACAGGAGGTGGAGCTCAGAAGGTAATGCTCGCTCACCTGCTGCTTACCAACTGCTGTGCGACCGGGTTCCTAACAGGCCAAGGGTTTGAGGACCCTTGTTGAATAGGGTGTCCTTTCCCCACTTTATATTTTTGTTTCCTTTGTCAAAGGTCAGTTGATGTAGAGAATGCTGGGTTTGGTTGGTCTTTCAGCTTCTCTCATACAGCCCTAGGCATTTCTGTCTACAGGTTTTTTTATTGGGCTCTGCGGTTCGACCTACAAGCCAGTAAATGGTGCTTATATGTTAGAACTGGTTTTGACCAACATGGCTGGGTTTATACTTGACCCTTGTTTACTAGGAGAAGCCCCAGGCAATGGGCTGATTCATGGAGTACACAATGTTCCCAGCTCCCTCCTCAGCTCTGGGGGCAGCCAGGGGAAGATGGGCAGGGCCACACTGGGCAGGTTCACCTACAAGTCCCCCAGTGTCAGGCACGAGCACAAGCACCTAAGGAGAATTCAGTGGGTGGCCACCTAGTGCCCACGGAAAGTGGTTTCTCAGAAACAATTCGTGAGGCTAAATCTAATGGCAGAAGTAAGTCCAAAAATTAGAAGAAATTTGCAGGAGATAATGAAAATTTGAATTAAGAAAGAAGAAATTAGAAATGTGAAGGACAAAATATATCTGAGAGACATTTAAAGTTTAATCACTTAATAACACTGTGTAGGGCCTGATAGGATGTAGAGGTTGAGGAAGAAAACAGCATCTAAACTAAATCTTAGTTTTCCAGTATGGATAAGGAAGTAAGTAGTCATACTGATTCCTGAAACCAGGAAGACAAGATGAGAATAACTTTTTAAGAACAAAACCTGATGGGTTCTTTTGGATGTGAGGAACTTGAAGTGGCTGTAATTTATATTAAGAGCCCGCACAATATCTAGGTGGCTTTATGAATGTGCAACTCGGAAAAGAAAATAAAGCAAGAAATAAGGATTTGGAAGTACTAAGAATAAATTGCCTCTTAAAATCTGGACATATATAAGAAAAAAAAAGAATTCAAACAATATTTAGTAAAGTGAAAATAACCTGTTTTTATTTTAATTTGTTGACTATAACTTTCTATGTTATATTATTCTGTACTATCTGGAGTTGACTAAAGAAAATGACTTTTGAAATAAGTTCATAAAATGTAAAGTTAGAGGAGGTGGAAAACTCACAATAGTGTTGGCCTGAATTAATTGAAAGGTTTCTAATATGTCTTTCTTATAATCTCCAGGATTTTCTCTTAGCTAACAGAATGTTTAGTATATATTAACTTTATGAGAGTTAAATCTCCCAAATATAAAGCATTAGCTAACCAAGTGTGGGTATTGATTATATTAGTGAGATTAGCTTAGTCTGCCAAAGAATGATATGCAGAGTAATGAAGAAATTATATAAAGCTATCTTAATAGTGAAAATAAATCTATTAGTCTTGTATCAGTCAGGGTTCAACAGGAGAAGCAGAACCAGTAGGAGGGTGGGAGGGAGAATAAAGAAAATAATGACATATTACTACGGAGACTGACTATGCAAGTTGGAGATCAATAAGGCAGTCATTTTGGGAAAACAAACAACAACAACAACAAACTGGAGCAGGCAGAAATGTAACTGGCACCATTTGATCCAATCATCCCATTACTGAGTATATACTCAAAAGAAAATAAATTATTCTACCAAAACGACACATGCACTCCTATGTTCATGGCTGCACTATTCACAATAACAAAGACAGAATCAACCTAGATGTCCATTAATTACACACTGTGTAAGTAAAATGTGGTACTTATACACCATGGAATGCTACACAGACATAAAAAAGAATGAAATCATGTCCTTTACAGAAATGTGGATGGAGCTGGAGGCTGTAATCCTAAGCCAATTAATGCAGCATCAGAAAACCAAATGCTGTATATTCTTACTTATATGCGGGAGCTAAGCACTGAACACAAATATAGGCAACAATATGGGAAAAATAGACTGTGGACTACTTGAGGGTGGAGGGAGAGGGATGGGTTATAAAACCACCTATTGAAGGCCATCTCTACAGCCTGCCCCGTCTGTCTGTCTCTCTCCGGATCGCTCCTCCTGCTGCTCTGCTGCTCCTGGCAGGCCTTGTGCCCTCCGGGTTACCTGCCCTCGAGCCTCCGCCCAGAGAAGCACAGCTGCAGGGGCACGTCCTGTCACTCCGCCCCGCCAGCTACCCTCCCCTGAGCCCGGGTGCCCGGCTCAAGCCGCTCCGTGCGAGGAGACCTGGGACCCCGCACCCTCCGGTCCTACCCAGTGCTTCTGCGCTGGCGTGCGAGGCATCACACCCTCCTCTGCCCTGTGCGGGGCCTGGAGGGGCCCCTTCAGATCGCAGCCGTCGCCACAGCTGCTGCCGCCCGCGGGAGAGCATGACACAGGGGTGGCTTTCCCAGCTGGCTGCCACGCAGGAGCTCTAGATACTTAGCCCTCTCCGTGGAGTGACCTAAAATCAAGGCATGACTTAACAACTTATCTTGTAAGAGAAAAGCTCAACGCAAAGGCAGATTGCTAGTCCGGACTTTATTACAAACAGGACTGCGATGACGTTTATAGCACTGAAGTGAACTCCAGGCTAAGTACATAAAGTGGCTTCTCTGCTTTCCCTCCCCAGCAGAAGTCTATACACCTTGCAGACTTGAATCACTGAAGATGTAAGCCAGCTGTTACTCTTATATTGGGAGACCCCTGTGGACAGCATGAAGACTGTCCCTTATCAGAGTCTTTAGTGAGCACGAAGGAGTCAAGATTAAAGAATGTGTTTGATGGCCGGGCGTGGTGGCTTACGCTTGTAATCCCAGCACTTTGGGAGACAGAGGCGGGAGGATCACGAGGTCAGGAGATCGAGATCATCCTGGCTAACATGGTGAAACCCCGTCTCTACTAAAAATACAAAAAATTAGCCGGGCGTGGTGGTGGGCCCCTGTAGTCCCAACTACTAGGGAGGCTGAGGCAGGAGAATGGCACAAACCCGGGAGGTAGGGCTTGCAGTGAGCTGAGATCGCACCACTGCACTCCAGCCTGGGCGACAGAGCAAGACTCCGTCTCAAAAAAAAAAAAAAAAAAAAAAAAAAAAAAAAAAAAAAAAAACGTGTTTGATTATCCTGGACTGCATTACTATGGAAAATGAACCAAGGCCTGGGTCTGTCCTGCCTGCTTCTGTAATCTGGTGCTCCGCATCCGGATCTTGGCCCTTTAGGGACACTACTGTATGTTACTCTGATGATTCTGTGATTTTCTGTGAGTTCAGACTTGGCACCTTATTTCATTTTTGAGCAACTCTCTGCCGTCCAGAAACTTAGTGGACCTGTAGAACTATATTGTTCTGCTAAACCTGTGACTGCTCATATCTCATGGTCACATAATGGAAAAAAATAGGATAGAAACATGGAATATATTAAGAATCATCAGAGGACTTTGACAATTTTTTTCTCTTAAAACCTCCCTTTTGGGTTACTACCAATGCATTTCCAACAATAGGTTGATGTTGTAAGTGGCCCTGTAACAGTATCCACAGCAGTTCTTGGTGTGATTTTGGTTCATCCACAAAGCATGCTATTACAGCAGAAGAAAAAAGTGCTGGTTTAATTGGCTGCAGGTTACCAGAGAGTAACTCTAAAGTAGAGGTGAGCACAAAAATCCAGGGGAAGTGGCTGAAACATTCCACAAAGAATTACTTAACCCTTCCATTAGGATATCTTTACATTTTGAGTATATCCTTAGAGGACAAGGGATCATACAAATATGTGGCTTACAATCCTGTCATACGTGAATTAAAAGTTGAACCCACTGGCCAAAAGCTCCTTGTGAGTCACCTTTCTTCAGATGATTTTGACATTCTTCATCCTGCTTGCTCACAGCTATTAGTTGTTTTTTCACGTATTCCTCTAACCTTAGAGTATGTGATTAGTGGGGTCCTGGATCCTCAAGTGTATTGGCTAAAGGACAGAGAATATTGCTCCAGGAAGCAACTTAAGAAGGTTGTATTCTCATGCTGTGACAGATAGCATTGATCCCGTAGACTCTGGAAACTATTGCATGGTGGGAAACAAGACTGGAGATGTAAAATATGTGACATACATGGTTAATGTGCTTGAATATGCTCCCATTTATAAAGGACTACAGGATCAGATAGTCTCTGGGTGCCACAGTACATTTTACCTGTTATATTCGTGGAAACCCAGCCACCAACCGTACCTGGTTTTATATTGCACAGCCTACTCATCCTTCCCCATGACACCTAACTGCAGGAAATTGACTGAAAGTCAGTGGGGTTATCATGGAAGATACTGGGCTGTATCAGTGTTTAGCAGATAATGGGATTAGATTTATGCAGTCTACTGGAAGACTCGAAATTGAAAAAGACAATGGATTCAAGCCAGTTATAATCATGGCACCAGTAAGCACAAAGGTGGTAGGTGGAGAATTTGTTGCTCTGCCTTGCAATGCCACCGGGCTGCCAGTTCCAGTCATTCCTTGGTTATGACAGCTATGGATTAATAGCCAGCCATCTGTCTTAAGTCCTTAGATCTAAGTCCCAAAAGTCACACTTATCAAGACCTGGAATCTTGGGCCTGAAGCCTGTCTACTTCATCATGTCCCAAGTTGGCTCAAGCTTTCTCCATATTCAGGATATGACTCAGAAATATGTGGGGAATCACATATAGGAAGCTCCAGATGGACACAGTACCATGCAGGGAGAAGCATCTCTCATGGTTGTTCCTTTTGAAACAAATACAAAAGTGGAAACAGTCATACTTTCTGCTGCTACTCAGAATGATGAAAGAAATAAAAGAGATGGTCCAGAAACTGGATTGAGCTCATGTGCAGTTAAGGTACATCCCAGTGCAGTGGAATCAGCATCAGAGAAAAATGTTAATGGCATTGCTGTTCCTGATGCCCTCATTATACTGATCCCCTGACAGACCCACACACCTGATATGTATAACCTGGTGTGGAGGGCAGGCAGGAATGGTGGGCTATCCATTAATGTGTATTTTATGAAGTATCAAAAGCTGAACAATGGGGTTGGTTTGGTAGGAATTTGTCATACGGTTTGAGTCCCAAGGAGTGAAAATGAGCTCCATTTAGCTGAACTAGGGCCATCTAGTCTTTATGAAGTCTTGATAGTAGCAACAAGTGGAGCAGGTGAAGGACAAACTGCCATGCTTACCTTCTTAATCAGCAAAGAAAAAAGAACATTGACAAAAAATACCCAGGCATCCTCTCCACCTATGGGCATCCGTAAGTATCCTGTTGTTTCAGAAGCTGCAAACAATTTTGCAGTGGTACTTACAGATTCTTGAAGGCACGGCGAAGTTCCAGAGGCACCAGATGGCCCTACTATCTCCAATGCATCAGGGACATTGGTCTATGTCACTTGGATTCTTCTGGAAAATTGGGTTTCTCCAATCACTGCCTTCAAAGTTGAATATAAAAGGATGAGGACCAGTGATTGGCTGGTGGCAGCTGAAGATATCCTTGCTTCCAAAATTTCCATGGAAGTTCATAGTTTAGAACCGGGTTCAACATACAAATTGAGAGTCATTGCTGTCAATCATTAGGAAGGGAGTTTTAGGAGTCCAGAGTGTTGTCCTTATCAGGTGGCTGGGTTCCCCAGTCATTTTTTCAACCACTGACCACTGACAACCACTGACAACCACTTTCAACCACTGACAGCCTACACAGAGGCTGTCAGTGTTACCCAGATAGTGCTAAAGTGGACATACATTCCATGAAGTAACAATAACACTTCCATTATTTTATATCTATTACCGACCATCAGATAGTGACAATGACAGTGATTACAAGAGGGATATAGTAGAAGGTTCAAAGGAGTGGCACATGATTGGCCATCTGCTGTCAGAAATTTCCTATGGCATTAAAATGCAGTGCTTCAGTGAAGGAGAAGAAAGTGAGTTTATCAATGTGACGATCTGCGAGAGTAAAGTAAAACGTGTTCCTGGAGCTTCTGAGTATCCGAAAGGCTTGAGTATCCCTCTGAATTCTTCAGGAAGTGAAGGAAATGTGAGGCCTGCAACCAGCCCTGCCAGAAGCAGTGACATGTTATATCTGATCCTTGGCTGTATGCTGGGTGTCATGGTCCTTATTTTTGTGGCTTTTTATCGCAATGTGCCTGTGGAAGAATCACCGGCAGAATATCATAGAGAAATATGACCCACTGGGATATCTCTACCAGGGATCAGATATTAATGGGCAGATGATGTAATAATACACCACTCTCTCAGGAGCAAATGAAATAAATGGAAGTGTTCATGGAGGCTTCCTGAGCCATGGCAGTCTCAGCAGTGGCTGTTCCCACCTTCACCATAAGGTCTCCAGTGGAGTCAATGCAATTGCGAATGGGAGCTTAAATGGAGGACTCTACTCTGGGGACACCAACTCTCTAACCAGGATGCGTGAATTTTGAACAGCTTCATCATCTAGTGAACGGGGGTAGAATGTAAATAGTGGTGCCTCAGACTGACCCTCTGGAATGTGTTAATGGTCAAAATTGTTGAAACAACAATAACTGTTTCACCAAAACCAACAGCACTTTCAGCAGTAGCCCTTTTCCTGTGGTTTCTAGGGTGGCACTTTATCCTCAATATGGTGTGGGAATCAGGCCCCTCAGTCAAACGAAGATGCCCGTATGCCTGGCTTCTGCATCCCTGATTGTGGCCAGTTGCCTCAGGAGAGCATCAAGAACAATGTGGAACTAATCTCTACTCAGCACACTTGCAGTCAGTATAATAGAAACAATGTCAGCTCTAGTCACACAGAAGATCCAGAAGAGTTTAGCAGAGGAGACAGCTGTGTCTCTTCAGAAATGGACAGCAACATTTTACACTGGAATCCTCTTATTTTTTCCACCTATCTCAGAGGACTGTGCTGAAAAGACAATATGGCCTCCGCCTGGTGTTCCTTTGGACAGCCCCTCAGGGGTCCTCCAGCAGCCCCAGGAAACCAGAGGATGTGCAAACAACCAGTCATCTTCTGACTTCAAGCCTGTAACCAACTGCACAAAACAGGCCTGGGAGTGAACTGTGTGAAGGATCTTAATTCAAATCAGAGAAAATCATTTTTTATTTTTTTTGCAGTATAATGTCATGCTGTAGATATGCAGCATTATTTCTGAGGGTTTTGTTCTGTTCCATTGATCTATGTCTCTGTTGTGGTACCAGTACCATGCTGTTTTGGTTACTGTAGCCTTGTAGTATAGTTTGAAGTCAGGTAGTGTGATGCCTCCAGCTTTGTTCTTTTGGCTTAGGATTGACTTGGCCATGCGGGCTCTTTTTTGGTTCCATATGAACTTTAAAGTAGTTTTTTCCAATTCTGTGAAGAAAGTCATTGGTAGCTTGATGGGGATGGCATTGAATCTATAAATTACCTTGGGCAGTATGGCCATTTTCATGATATTGATTCTTCCAACCCATGAGCATGGAATGTTCTTCCATTTGTTTGTATCCTCTTTTATTTCATTGAGCAGTGGTTTGTAGTTCTTCTTGAAGAGGTCCTTCACATCCCTTGTAAGTTGGATTCCTAGGTATTTTATTCCCTTTGAAGCAATTGTGAATGGGAGTTCACTCATGATTTGGCTCTCTGTTTGTCTGTGATTGGTGTACAAGAATGCTTGTGATTTTTGTACATTGATTTTGTATCCTGAGACTTTGCTGAAGTTGCTTATCAGCTTAAGGAGATTTTGGGCTGAGACGATGGGGTTTTCTAGATATACAATCATGTCATCTGCAAACAGGGACAATTTGACTTCCTCTTTTCCTAATTGAATACCCTTTATTTCCTTCTCCTGCCTGATTGCCCTGGCCAGAACTTCCAGCACGATGTTGAATAGGAATGGTGAGAGAGGGCATCCCTGTCTTGTGCCAGTTTTCAAAGGGAATGCTTCCAGTTTTTGCCCATTCAGTATGATATTGGCTGTGGGTTTGTCATAGATAGCTCTTATTATTTGGAGATACGTCCCATCAATACCTAATTTATTGAGAGTTTTTAGCATGAAGGGTTGTTGAATTTTGTCAAAGGCTTTTTCTGCATCTATTGAGATAAGCATGTGGTTTCTGTCTTTGGTTCTGTTTATATGCTGGATTACATTTATTGAATTGCGTATGTTGAACCAGCCTTGCATTCCAGGGATGAAGCCCACTTGATCATGGTGGATAAGCTTTTTGATGTGCTGCTGGAATCGGTTTGCCAGTATTTTATTGAGGATTTTTGCATCAATGTTCATCAAAGATATTGGTCTGAAATTCTCTTTTTGTTGTTGTGTCTCTGCCAGGCTTTGGTATCAGGACGATGCTGGCCTCATAAAATGTGTTAGGGAGGATTCCCTCTTTTTCTATGGATTGGAATAGTTTCAGAAGGAATGGTACCATTTCCTCCTTGTACTTCTGGTAGAATTCTGGTGTGAATCCATCAGGTCCTGGACTCTTTTTGGTTGGTAAGCTATTGATTGTTGCCACAATTTCAGAGCCTGTTATTGGTCTATTCAGAGATTCAACTTCTTCCTGGTTTAGTCTTGGGAGGGTGTATTTGTCGAGGAATTTATCAATTTCTTCTAGATTTTCTAGTTTATTTGCGTAGAGGTGTTTGTAGTATTCTCTGATGGTAGATTGTATTTCTGTGGGATTGGTGGTGATTTCCCCTTTTCCATTTTTTATTGCGTCTATTTGATTCTTCTCTCTTTTATTCTTTATTAGTCTTCCTAGCGGTCTATCAATTTTGTTGATCTTTTCAAAAAACCAGCTCCTGGATTCACTGATTTTTTGAAGGGTTTTTTCGTGTCTCTATTTCCTTCAGTTCTGCTCTGATTTTAGTTATTTCTAGGCTTCTGCTAGCTTTTGAATGTATTTGCTCTTGCTTTTCTAGTTCTTTTAATTGTGATGTTAGGGTGTCAATTTTGGATCGTTCCTGCTTTCTCTTGTGGGCATTCAGTGCTATAAATTTCCCTTTACACACTGCTTTGAATGTGTCCCAGAGATTCTGGTATGTTGTGTCTTTGTTCTCGTTGGTTTCAAAGAACATCTTTATTTCTGCCTTCATTTCATTATGTACCCAGTAGTCATTCAGGAGCAGGTTGTTCAGTTTCCATGTAGTTGAGTGGGTTTTATCTGAGTTCCAGTGTGATTGCACTTGGTCTGAGAGACAGTTTGTTATAATTTCTGTTATTTTACATTTGTTGAGGAGAGCTTTACTTCAAACTATGTGGTCAATTTTGGAATAGGTGTGGTGTGATGCTGAAAAATATGTATATTCTGTTGATTTGGGGTGGAGAGTTCTGTAGATGTCTATTAGGTCCACTTTGTGCAGAGCTGAGTTCAATTCCTGGATATCCTTGTTAACTTTGTCTCGTTGATCTGTCTAATGTTGACAGTGGGGTGTTAAAATCTCCCATTATTATTGTGTGGGAGTTTAAGTCCCTTTGTAGATCACTCAGGACTTGCTTTATGAATCTGGGTGCTCCTGTGTTGGGTGCATATATATTTAGGATAGTTAGCTCTTCTTGTTGAATTGATCCCTTTACCATTATGTAATGGCCTTCTTTGTCTCTTTTGATCTTTGTTGGTTTAAAGTCTATTTTATCAGAGACTAGGATTGCAACCCCTGCCTTTTTTTGTTTTCCATTTGCTTGATAGATCTTCCTCCATCCCTTTATTTTGAGTCTATGTGTGTCTCTGCACGTGAGATGGGTTTCCTGAATACAGCACACTGATGGGTCCTGACTCCTTATCCAATTTGCCAGTCTGTGTCTTTTAATTAGAGCATTTAGCCCATTTACATTTAACGTTAATATTGTTATGTGTGAATTTGTTCCTGTCATTGTGATGTTAGTTGGTTATTTTGCTCATTAGTTGATGCAGTTTCTTCCTAGCCTGGATGGTCTTTACAATTTGGCATGTTTTTGCAGTGGCTGGTACCAGTTGTTCCTTTCCATGTTTAGTGCTTCCTTCAGGAGCTCTTTTAGGGCAGGCCTGGTGGTGACAAAATCACTCAGCATTTGCTTGTCTGTAAAGTATTTTATTTCTCCTTCACTTATGAAGCTTAGTTTGGCTGGATATGAAATTCTGGGTTGAAAATTCTTTTCTTTAAGAATGTTGAATATTGGCCCCCACTCTCTTCTGGCTTGTAGAGTTTCTGCCAAGAGATCAGCTGTTAGTCTGATGGGCTTCCCTTTGTGCGTAACCCGACCTATCTCTCTGGCCACCCTTAACATTTTTTCCTTCATTTCAACTTTGGTGAATCTGACAATTATGTGTCTTGGAGTTGCCCTTCTCGAGGAGTATCTTTGTGGCATTCTCTGTATTTCCTGAACCTGAATGTTGGCCTGCCTTGCTAGATTGGGGAAGTTCTCCTGGATAATATCTTGCAGAGTGTTTTCCAACTTGGTTCCATTCTCCCCGTCACTTTCAGGTACACCAATGAGACGTAGGTTTGGTCTTTTCACATAGTCCCATATTTCTTGGAGGCTTTGTTCATTTCGTTTTATTCTTTTTTCTCTAAACTTCCCTTCTCACTTCATTTCATTCATTTCATCTTCCATCCCTGATACCTTTTCTTCCAGTTGATCGCATCAGCTACTGAGGCTTCTGCAATCTTCGCGTAGTTCTCGAAACTTGGCTTTCAGCTCCATCAGCTCCTTTAAGCCCTTCTCTGCATTGATTATTCTAGTTATCCATTCGTCTAATTTTTTTTCAAAGTTTTAAACTTCTTTGCCATTGTTTTGAATTTCCTCCCGTAGCTCAGGGTAGTTTGATTGTCTGAAGCCTTCTTCTCTCAACTCGTCAAAGTCATTCTCCATCCAGCTTTGTTCCGTTGCTGGTGAGGAACTGTGTTCCCTTGGAGGAGGAGAGGTGCTCTGCTTTTTAGAGTTTCCAGTTTTTCTGCTGTTTTTTCCCCATCTTTGTGGTTTTATCTACTTTTCATCTTTGATGATGGTTATGTACAGATGGGTTTTTGGTGTGGATGTCCTTTCTGTTTGTTAGTTTTACTTCTACCAGACAGGACTCTCAGTTGCAGGTCTGTTGGAGTTTGCTAGAGGTCCACTCCAGACCCTTTTTGGCTGGGTGTCAGCAGCAGTGGCTGCAGAACTGCGGATTTTTGTGAGACCGCAAATTCAGCTGTCTGGTAGCTCCTCTGGAAGTTTTGTCTCAGAGGAGTACCCAGCCGAGTGAGGTGTCAGTCTGTCCCTACTGGGGGGTGCCTCTCAGTTAGGCTGCTTGGGGGTCAGGGACCCACTTTAGGAGGCAGTCTGCCCATTCTCAGATCTCCAGCTGCGTGCTGGGAGAACCACTACTCTCTTCAAAGCTGTCGGACAGGGACATTTAAGACTGCAGAGGTTCCTGCTGACTGTTTGTTTGTCTGTGCCCTGCCCCCAGAGGTGGAGCCTACAGAGGCAGGCAGGCCTCCTTGAGCTGTGGTGGGCTCCACCCAGTTCGAGCTTCCTGGCTGCTTTGTTTACCTAAGCAAGCCTGGGCAATGGTGGGCGCCCCTCCCCCAGCCTGGCTGCCACCTTGCAGTTTGATCTCAGACTGCTGTGCTAGCAATCAGCGAGACTCCGTGGGCATAGGACCCTCTGAGCCCGGTGCGGGACACAATCTCCTGTTGTGCCGTTTTCCAAGCCCGTTGGAAAAGCGCAGTATTAGGGTGGGACTGACCCGATTTTCCAGGTGCCGTCTGTTACCCCTTTCTTTGACTAGGAAAGGGAACTCCCTGACCCCTTGCGCTTCCCGAGTGAGGCAATGCCTCGCCCTGCTTCGGCTCATGCACAGTGCACTGCACCGAATGTCCTGCACCCACTGTTTGGCACTCCCTGGTGAGATGAACCCAGTACCTCAAATGGAAATGCAGAAATCACCCGTCTTCTGTGTCGCTCATGCTGGGAGCTGTAGACCAGAGCTGTTCCTATTCGGCCATCTTGGCTCCATCCCCTTAATCGGCTAGAATGTTAGACCTAAAACCATAAAAACCCTAGAAGAAAACCTAGGCAATACCATTCAGGACATAGGCATGGGCAAGGACTTCAGGTCTAAAACAGCAAAAGCAGTGGCAATAAAAGCCAAAATTGACCAATGGGATCTAATTAAACTAAAGAGTTCCTGCACAGCAAAAGAAACTATCAACAGAGTGAACAGGCAACCTACAGAATGGGAGAAAATTTTTGCAATCTGCTCATCTGACAAAGGGCTAATATCCAGAATCTACCAAGAACTCAAATAAATTTACAAGAAGAAAACAACCCCATCAAAAAGTGGGCGAAGGAGATGAACAGACACTTCTCAAAAGATGACATTTATGCTGCCAACAGACCCATGAAAAAATGTTCTTCATCACTGGCCATCAGAGAAATGCAAATCAAAACCACAATGAGATACCATCTCACACCAGTTAGAATGCCCATCATTAAAAAGTCAGGAAACAACACATGCTGGAGAGGATGTGGAGAAATAGGAACACTTTTACACTGTTGGTGGGACTGTAAACTAGTTCAACCATTGTGGAAGACAGTGTGACAATTCCTCAAGGATCTAGAACTAGAAATACCATTTGACCCAGCCATCCCATTACTGGGTATATACCCAAAGGATTATAAATCATAATCATGCTGCTATAAAGACACATGCACACGTATGTTTATTGTGGCACTTTTCACAATAGCAAAGACTTGGAACCAACCAAAATGTCCAACAGTGGTAGACAGGATTAAGAAAATGTGGCACATATACACCATGGAATACTATGCAGCCATAAAAAATGATGAGTTCATGTCCTTTGTAGGGACATGGATGAAGCTGGAAACCATCATTCTCAGCAAACTATCACAAGGAGAAAAAAATGAACACTGCATGTTCTCACTTATTGGTGGGAATTGAACAATGAGATCACTTGGACACAGGAAGGGGAACATCACACATCGGGGCCTGTTGTGGGGTGGGGGGAGCGGGAGGGATAGCATTAGGAGATATACCTAATGTAAATGATGAGTTAATGGGTGCAGCACACAAATATGGCACATGTATACATATGTAACAAACCTGCACCTTGTGTACATGTACTCTAGAACTTAAAGTATAATAAAAAAAAAAATCAAACTTTCCAAAGACGTCTCCAGAGAAGACACACTGAATATGCACCTGCTAGGCTTCAGGCACCCAAGAATTACTGCTTACCTAGATATCCACAAATCCTCTAGACATGTGACTATTCATAGCAGATTCTGGTGTGTATCACATTTGTAATAAAGCACTTCATCCTCACTTACTCTAATAAAAACACTTTAAACTTACTTCCCAGGGCATTTTTGTCTGGTCTAAGCAAACATGTAGCTATCTCAGCTTTCTCAGTTATTTTAAATAACATCAATATTTAAAATACCTATAATTAGAGCATTTATAATATATTGGTTTGTGTTATATCAAGTAATGATAGTTTGTTTTACTATTGAGACAGTCATTCTGTCACAGGCTGGACTGCAAGGCACCACCATGGCTCACTGCAGCCTGGATCTTCTGGGCATGAGCCATCCTGCTGCATCAGCCCCCTGAGTAGCTGGGACTATAGCATGTGCCATCATGTCAGGCTGATTTCTAAAGGAATGTTTGGTAGACGTGAGGTCTCACTATGTTGCCTTCACTGGTCTGGAACTCCTGGCCACAAGCCATTCTCACACCTTGGTCTCCCCAAGTGCTGGGAGTGCCACCATGCCTGGGCTCCTTTTTTATTCTACTACCTTATGCATTATTTGACATTTTGGGTCTTAAAAGTTATAATTCCACAGTGTTCATGTAATTATGGAACCCATAAAGAGGATACAATTGCCAATATATTATATACATGGAAGAGTCTTTTCTTAACTTCAATTTTATTGTTTAAATTGGCATATGTTTATTAACTTGTTTCTGAGATTCGTCAACTTTGTTGCATTCAGTGAGTTATTTATTCTCTGTTTTATAGGATTATTTTGCATAAATACACCAAATTTATTTAGCTATTCTACTGTTGAAGAATATTTTGGGTCTGATTTGGAGCTACTATAAAAGTTGATGCAGTGAACAATATTGTGTATGTTGAAGTATATGTAGGCGATCAGTTGACTATATTTTAGAATTAGAATATCTAGCTCATAATAAATGCTAATAGTCAGTTTCCCAAAAAGGATTTCCATTTACATCTCTCCAGCCATGAATAAATTTCATTTATTCTGTATCTTTGACAACACACACTATTGTGTGTCTTTAAATTTTGGTATTTTTGTATGGGGGCCTGTGGTACAACTGGTGGATTAATTCTTACTTTTGTACGACTAATGAAAGTGAACACTTTTTTATATTTGGCTAGTTATTTATGTATCCAATTCTGTAAAGTGTCTGTTCAGATATTTTAGCCAATCTTCTATTGAGTTCACTGTCTTTTATTTATTACAATTTAAGTATTCATCATATACATGTATTATATTTTACTTTATGTATGTTGGGGTAAATATCTTTCTCCACTACTAGTTTGCATAATGTTTTTTGAAACACAGAAGTCATCATTATCAATATAAATGAACTAATTGTTTTAATTATTAATTTGTTCCCTGGTTAAGATATCCTTATGAGAATATTGTATAAGGTTCCCCTTCCTTTCAGGACTTGAATCTATCTGGAAATGACTGTGTATGGTTTGAGGTAGGAGTCAATATTTAGTTACCTTTTTTCCAATATTTAATTAATCCAGCATTGGTCTGATCACCTTGTGTATTTCAATGTAGAGGAGCACACTAGTAATGAAGGATTATTCATATCTGTGGTGAGAATTGCGAAATAAAGCCCAGCATAGAAGGCCAAATAATATTACCTCAAAGGACAGATTAATACAATGAAACATGATGGATAAGTTTGATATAGTTAGATAAAGAGGAAGAAAAACATTTCCCAGTTATCACTGATACTTCACTCCAAGTTTTTGGCGTGAAGCAAAAGATCCGGACTGTCTTCAATTGATTTTAACTTCATTCAGACATGTCTGTCATCTATTATTTCACTCAGTGACAGTCAGAAAGAAAGAGAAAAAAGAGAATATACTGTATGAGATGATCATGAATAATGATTTTTCAAAAATTATTTAATAAAGGACCAATACATATACTTTTAGCGTTTTCAGCATATTTAATAGTAACACAGTAAATGAGTTTTGATAACATTAGAAGGCAATTCAAGACATAAAAGAGAGCCTATTTGTCCTGTATGTTAAGGCACAAGGAAGAGGACTTCCTGGGATAAGGGGGTTCCCACAGCATGTGAACACATTTCTGATTTGTCTCTGGTCAGAAGTGAATACAGCAAAAGATAGGCCTGAGAGGAGGTGAGAAAGAGCAATTAGGGATGGTGTATATTAGGGAGCTTTGATTAACATCAACAAAGCTCACAGTCTTAGCCTCACAATCCAGGAATAATCCTACTCGGCTGGTAGGTCTTGGGATATATTGCAGCATAAGTGGGGAGGTGGTAAAGAGACTGCATTGAATTTCATTCTTAACACACCCAAAAAGAAAGAGTCCCTTCTCTCCATCTGTCTTCTCATTCTGATGCTTCTCTTTCCAATACATGTTACAGACACCAAAAGCCCAATTCCAGGAGTCCCCCACATGGACCTCCCAGTAATATTTGCCGGAGGTGAAAGTCTGAGCACCCCATGCAAGAAAACTTCCAGGTGTTGCAGTGACATAGGATACATCTTGATGGTCACATCCAATACACATGCTTCTCAAAATTTCATAAAGAAAGATATGACTGTTGGCCTCTTCATGTTGCAGAGTAATATGCACTGCAAAAAAAGAAAAAGAAAAAGAAAACATGCATAGACATGTGTAAATAAAAAAAAATAATTGTTCTATCAAGAAGTTACTTTACCAGGAAATGTAAAGTCATAAAGACAGTTTTGCTTGTAACTTCTAGTAAAGTATAGAGATGATTAATATTGTATACAAGACAAACAAAACCCTAACCACAGATATTATATTTTTTTTGAAAACTTACATATTGAGAGCCAAATGTGAGACCAACTTCTTGAAATCCAATTTTCAAAGTAAAATTTACACATTTTATGCCCTAAATGCTATGCTGTTATCAAGATCATTATTTAGAAATGTTTCTTATTCTTAAAAACTAGCGCTATCATTTTGGAAAGAATGTGAAGATTTTCACTTACTCAAGAACTGCTCTAGGTATCTGGATAAAAATCCATATGTACATGTTATAAGTGATAATTTAAAGCAGATCTCTGCAAAATCTTTGACCAGTCTCTCTGTGGTCCTCCATGCTAGCTCTGGGCTGAAGCTGGATTTTAGACTTAACATGTAGCTCTTCATATTGCAATTAAATTGAACTTAATTTCATTTGTAATTTTACTTGTATTCACAAAATGATTTCTTCCTTTTAGCTTTACCCATTAATTCAAATGTTTGCAATATATGAATAATATATACACATTAAAAAAATACAAAACCCCCAAGAATCTCCAGAAAACTATATTCCCGCAAAGAACAGTTCTTAGCAGTTCAAATGAATATACTAAAGAAATGTACAATTTTGTATTTAACATTAAATAATTCACCATCCTGAGCATTATTTCCTTTGCTCCTTTTTTAAATTTTCTACCTACTCCTTTTTCCCGTTATATAATTGAGTACATATTATGCCAGAATGTATTTCTTTTTCACTATCTTTCAAACTTAATGCTATAAATCTGACTATAAATACAGACACAGATACCAAAGAGTTGCATGGTTATATTGTTCACTTATGTCTTAAAAGAAGTAAAATATTTGATAAAATATGAAATATTACCTATATGATCTTAACAATAATAATATTTAGATAAAGTGGGAGTGCTGCCTATGGGTGGAGACTTACCTCGGAATTGGTTGAGCCTGTCCATCAGTCCAGAGATGGGCCCTGCACTGAGCTCTGGATTCAGAGGCTGGGGCATGTGCAGCAGCACGGACTCACTCCTGCAAGGAAAAACCTGCAGTTACAACATCTACAGCCATAAAATAAATAAAAATCACTATTTGTATGCAAAAGACATTTCATGAGAATCCTTTGAATCTACACATTTGATAATTCAAAAATTATTACTTCCTTTTGCAAATTAATTCTTTACAGTTTCTAAATTTTAAAGCATGATGGAAAAGTCTAAGTCAGAATTCAATCTGATCCTTCTTTTTTTTTGCCCCAGATGTGTAAGGTTCCTTAGCCTTATGGCCTTGAGAATACTTAGATATGAAATTCTGAGTTCCACTTCTTGGCAGACTCCCCTGACATCTTTTTCTGAAATAGCCGGGTTCTGGGGAGACTGATGCATCCACTGCTCCCTTCTCAAGATAAAGACTGGAAACTTGTTCTAGGCAGGGAAATCTGCCTTTTAGCAAAGAACCTCCCTAGAGACTTACAGTTCTAACACTCCACAGTTTCTTTCAATCTATTTTTCAGAACTGTTAACTGATATGTATATATGTATAAAAAACAAAACATCAACACTTTTTCACTGGTAAAATACTTCCTCCTCTTCTTTCCTGCTTCCTCTGGTGACTTTCTCACCATCCACAAAACAAAACTCTTATCCTTCTCCTGTGCAGGCTTTTAAGTAATAAAACAAAATCGGAGCTGGGCGTGGTGGTTCACGCCTGTAATCTCAGCACTTTGGGAGGCCGAGGCGGGTGGATCACAGGCTCAGGAGATAGAGACCATCCTGGCTAACACGGTGAAATCCCGTCTCTACTAAAAATACAAAAACTTAGCTGGGTGTGGTGGCAGGCCCCTGTAGTCCCAGGTACTCGGGAGGCTGAGGCAGGGGAATGGTGTGAACCCGGGAGGCGGAGCTTGCAGTGAGCTGAGATCACGCCACTGCACTCCAGCCTGGGCAACAGAGCGAGACACCGTCCCCCGCCCAAAAAAAAATCAGGAATAAAATTGTTTGTTTTAGTTCACTCTTCTTTTATTCATTTATTTTCATTTATTTACTTTGTGGCCTTGTCTTTTAAGGTGTGGGAACGAAAGCAGATGCAAAAAAAAGTGGTATCAATATCTTAATTATTTATGCCATGACTTTAATAGAGCCTGCTTTGATATTCGTGGCATCTTAAATAACATATGCTAAAATCTAGGTACACACTCACCTGTGTAATATGTCTCCAAAAGCCTGAAAAAAAAAAGAAGAAGAAAGATTTAGTGCATTTCACAAGATGCATCTTTCACTAAGTTCAGTGTGAGATTTGTACTCAATTTCTGAAGATATTATTCCCCTACCATCTTCTCTTCTGGAAAGCATTTTCTATTTCTTCTGTAATGAAAAACCCAGTCAGTTGTATTGTCATTAATTAACGTCCTGGGAAAGTCTGAGTCTTGAAGACATTCTCTAAACAAGGGAAGGGAGAAGAGGCCCAGAGGGTCTATGCTCTATGTTAACCACGAAAAACCTACTCAGTCATCTTTAGCTGAACCTGTTACCCAAATGCGTGTACCCCAAAATAATGTTAACACGAACCTAGATTCCTAAAACTTCTGATTTTGCCATGTTTCCAAATTAACCTAAATGTAAATGAATCACTATTTTATACATGTTTAACAACCCAAAGTATATTATTGAATTAGATGGGGAATATTTCTTGGGGCTGTTACCTTGACCATTCCACAAAATTTTGTGGCTGGTGGATAAAGTAGGAGGGACCTTTGGCCTGGTGGAATCCCTTGGTGGGGCTATAATCTCCCAAAAAAGTAGCATTAGTTATGTGAATGTGTTTTTGGAAACACATCATGGAAATAAAAATAGGGAGATGGATTTCAGCTATGAGGAAAATACTTATACATGTGAATATTCAAAAACCTGAAACCACATTGTGAGTTTGTACCTGAAGTAGCTCCACATCTGGCTTATGGCACATTTCCTTCAGCTCCTCGTACATTCCTCTTAAAATCTCCCTCCTATGAGCCATTTTGGATTTACTTAAATGAAGTTGATGAAAAATATCTTTCCCCTTCTTTTTCAGCATCTCCAAATTATGTTTTTCTTCTTCATAGTGAAATGCAGGCATCTTCTGATACTCGGCTCTAATTGCTTCTAGCCTTAAATTCACATAATCCTGCAGTGATAATGGGTTAGTCAAAAGAGAAATGTATTTATTCATCTCCTATTAAATCTCACTGATTCTTTTTATCTCTCAAACATCCAATAGTTTAAACCTCAGTCTTGCCAGTTCTTAGAATCTACAAATTTTGTTCCTTTCCTTTCTTTCTGCATAAAGGTCAACATGGCTGTATCTGACCAATTACATGAAATTTATTCAAGATAATGTGTGTTCTAAGATAGTTGGAAATAAAAAAACACAATTTGAATTTCTCTATTCCAGCCCATGTTTATGGAAAAGTAAGAACAGTTCATGCTTAAGAGTTGGAGTATAGAGCTATAGTTACTAGAAAGGAAACAATTATTTCTATTTCTGAGATATGCAACACGTTGCTTAAACTCATTATATATAAAATGACCTTAGACTAACATGTCCAGCTAAATGCATTTCACCCAGCAAAACCTATCCTAATAAGGCTGCACTTATGATTTGGGCATCTTTGTCTCTCTGAATTCATTTCCTTCCATTCTTTTTCTAAGTCATCCCAATCTGAAACATAGACTTCTTTGTGGTTCCTCAGGCCTCCAAATATAAACAAACTCAAAATTACTGCATATGCTGTTCTCTCCAACTAGAATTACATATGTATATATAAATAAATAAATAAAATATATATGTATACAAACACAGACACATACATATACATATATATATATACACACAACCACACACACATACATACATATACATATATATACACACTCATGGTCCACATATATATCCACACACACATTTGTGTTCCCCCTTCTTTTCAAAACTTTGTTTCAATTTGAATTTTTCAGTGAGTCTTTTTTCTGACCACCCTATTTAAAACTCAGACACTAATCTCCAGTTTCTGGCCTCTATTGTCCTTTTCTACTTCCCTGCTTGATTATTCTCCAACAAAAAACCTACCACACTCAAATACATCATGTATTGCGTATATTTGCGTATTGACCACTTGACTCTCTCATTTGGATTGTATGATTTGTGAGGACAAAGGTGCTTCCTTTCTTCTTTACTAGTATATTTTCTTATTTAATATTCAACATAGACTAGGTTCTCATGAAATACTTTTCAACAAACTAATATTAGCTATCATACACTCAAAGTATACATCCACCAACAGAAAATTATTTTTAATATTTTTCTGAAGTCCTCGGAGTTCTCCTTATATTTAGATACTAGTTCCCATATTTCTGGCATGTTTACATGTCTCCCTCAAGACACAAATCCGTATTTCTCACCACTTTTCTCATCATATGTTATGTATTATTCAACATTAACTAGTTGAGATTCTTAATTTCATGGTTGCCCTAGATTTGTCCTGTCAATTTTTCTGCCTCAAATTTTCCGTACAATTCCAAATACTACTTGCACACCAGCATTCAGATTAATGCTGACCGACACTCAGAAATTTCAGTTGAGCATTCCATGACCGCCAAATAACTCTTATGCCCAGCTTTTATCCAACCAGCACATATAGAATGCTGTGAGATGGCCCAGTTTCTTGGATCTATTGGTGTACAACTATACGTTTGTATGAAACAAACCAGCATGCTTTGGGTGACATCAGTGGTTTTCTTAGAAATCTTACCTAACAGGCACACTATTCTATATAAAAGTGAGGCCACTTTTTCTCAATGTTTTCTCTTGCTTTTTTTTTTTTTACTGAATCCCAGAAACATTACAGTTTGATATCAAGTTCCTATTTTAAGAGTCACCCATTTGCCCACCATAAGTTCCTGGAGAAGGTAGAGTAGTACAGGACTAACCTTCCAGTGTCTGGTTCTGGTGGTTTCCACATTCAGGTTACTGTGATTTTCACAAGCTTTTTCCCATAAAGACTGCATTTTCTGTAAAAGCTTCTCCTGCAAAAGAGCCATAAATTGAAGCACCAGTGCAGACTATGACATAGGGAGGGGGCCCAGAATGAGAGACAAATAAACCCCTAGTAAATGGCATTTCCTTTGTTTCCCTTCATGTTTGTCAAAGCCCAGAGGTGGGAAACTAAGAAAGCCCGAACAGAGCTGCTTAAAGGGACTCAGGGTTGGCTTTATCCAATCTCCAAGAAAATAGACCCACAGGAATTTTATGCATCCTTTACAGAAATCAATCTTCAGAGGCATCACTTACCCGGTGTTCCTCAGCAGCCGACTCAATGGGACAGTGTCTGTGATCCCGGTGCTCCTGAGAGCTGGAGCACAGCAAACAGAGCAGGCTCCTGTCCACTTCACAGAACATCTTCTTTGTCTCCCTGTGAGTGCCACACATTTGCTCCTCAGAGCTCAGGAATAGCCAGAGACTGACTTTTCTGGCAAGAGAAGGCATCTTCTTCAAATCAATGTTAGTTTTGAGGTTTCTCTGCTGTGTTGACTTTGTGCATTCAAAGCACTGAGTAAGAATTGGGATGTCTTCCCAGTTGAGGTAGAAACAGGGCCGGCAAAAGCTGTGCCCACAGTCTATGGTGACCGGGTCTATGAAGTAGTTCATGCAGATGGGGCAGGTGACTTCCCTCTGGAAGACCTGTAAGATTCCAGAATTCATGTTTCTGAGGAACAAAGAGCAACATGTCATTTTGGGGCCTGGGTTGATGAAAAGCTTCTAAACAAGTGGAGATATGTGATAGTTATATTTTCTTCTCTTGACAATGTTCATTAAAGTACAACAAACTATTTCTTCTGTTACAAACTTAAAAATTCACACATAGAGGGAGTCTCCTGGCTTCATAGCAGATATTACTAACTAGAGGACTCACAGTCCCTTCTACTGCTAGTTCCTGTCTGTAGCATAATATGAATCTATTCAATTACCCATTTTCTGAATGTGGATCTGGAAATTGGGTTTGGATTCTAAGTGGTCAGAATAAATCATCGTTGTCCCTATTCTTCTTTCAATAACTGATGAATGACTATGAGAGAGTGGGAAAAAAATACCTGGGCCGAAGAAATATGAGAAGATGGCCAGAGGGTTCTATGACATATTTTTATAAAGGACACAAAAGCCGGGCAGCAAACCACCATGGCACAAGTTTACCTACGTAACAAGCCTGCACGTCCTGCACAGTTATCCCAGGACTTAAAATTAAATTAAATTAAATTAAATTAAAAACAAAGAGCCAAATCAAAACAAAATTAAAAAAAAACAACCAACCAACCAAATAAACAAAGAAAAAGACTGCAATTAAACCAATCAAGGTTTACTAGTAGAGAAAAGAAAAATTATTAAAGATATTGGGTCTTTTTATTTTCTCGTGGATTAAATTAACTTACCCTAGGGCTGTGCAAACTCTGAATAACATATAGGAGGTTTTTGTTAAACTCAAAGAGGTGTAATTATATTTGCATGGTGTGATGGTGAATTTTAAATATAAGTCTGACTGGATTAACCAACACCTAGGGAAGTGGTGCAGCATTGTTTGTGGGTGAGTCTGTGAAGGTGTTTCTAGAGGAGAGAGACATGTGAGTTGGTGAGTTGAGTGGGAGCCTCATCTCTCAATGTGTGTGGGCACCATCTAATCAGCTGATACCTCAGATATAAAGAAAAAGGCAGAGAAAAGGCAACTTCCTCCGTCTCTCTCCTGAAACTGGTTCTGAGGCTTTCAGACTTGAGCTTAGCCAGGATACCGGTATTCTCAGGACACCAGCTTAAAGACAGCCTATATTGGAACTCTCTAGATTCCATCATCAAGCAAATTAATTTTCCTGATGAATTCTGTCCCATGTAGAATCATGTATAGCTTGTGGACAGATGTATGTTCTGAGAAATGTGTCAGGTGTTTTTAGGAGTTTTTTTTTTTTTGAGACAGAGCTTCCCCTGTAATGCAGGCTGAAATGCAGTGGCGTGATTTTGGCTCACTGCAACCTCTGCCTCCAGGGTCAAAGTGATTCTCCTGCCTCAGGTTCCCGAGTACCTGGTATTACAGGAACGTGACACTAGGCCTGGCTAATTTTTGTATTTTTTTAGTACAGATGGGCTTTTGCTATCTTGGCCAGGCTGCAATTGAACTCCTGGCCTCAAGTGATCTACCCGCCTTGGCTTTCCAAAGTGCTGGGATTATAGGTATGAGCCACAGTGCCCAGGCAGGTGGTTTTATTGTTTTAATATGATAGAATATACCACACAAATCTAGATGGTATAGCTTACTACACACCTATGTAATACACTATAGCCTATTGTTCCTACAATAGGCTACAAACATGTACAGTATGTTCTGTACTGCATACCGGAGGCAACTATAACACAATGATAACTATTTGTGTATCTAAACATATTTGAATAAAGAAAAGGTACAGTAAACATATTGGTATTATAATCTTATGGGACCACCATATGCGGTTTGTGGCTGACTCAAATGGCCCATGAATGTATCTGCACACATATACATATACATCCTATGGTTCTGTCTGGAGAACCCTGACTAATATAAAAACTATAATCTTTGTTTTGGCAATTTTAAGTCCTTTATGCTGCTAGTTTGATATCACTTCTGAATTTAAGTGAAAGCAGTGAAAAATCTTAGGACTGCAAATATTTTCCAGAGCTCATCTAAGACATTTTAAGAAATTTTTCACAGTTTAATAAGATTGAGACTCAAGTAAGAGGACAATCACAATCACATACCAAATTAGGTCTTATAAATTTACTTGGTCGAAAAACTGTGTTTTGATTTCTAAAGTAGGATATTTTGGGGAGTTTTCTCATTGTTTTAGTTTCACTATTTTGCATCGCTCTTCATTACCTTACTAATTTACAGTCATGTCTAAAACCTGAAAGTTATGAAAGCAAATAACTTACATCATTCATTGTCTTCTCAATTCAATTCGACAATATTAATACACTCATTACACACATATACACACACCTATGTGCACATATATGTATCAACTCCATATATTCATTATGCATACATATCTGTTGCAGCAAACACTAGATATTTTAAGTTCTTCAGAACTATATTAAACAATCATAGAAAACACAAAATAACAACAATTAGTATCCTTATAATTCATAAAATCTATAGTAAGAACATGAGTTACAAATGGTATCATTGTGCAGATTTAAGATAATGAGATATGTTTAACACTGTAATTTATTATTGTGTAAAGGAAAGATGATATAATTTTATCAATATGTTTCACTCACCCCTGAGTTCTTTTAATGGTTCCCACAATGATTCTTCCAAAAATAATTTTGTCAAGTTCTCCTCAAGATCAGAAGCTCATTCACTGCAGTACTGAATTTCAGAGGTCACCAAAATGCAGTTCTAAGTGCAGTCCTTCTCCTTCAGAGAAAACTGAGCTTGTCTCTTCTGCGTCCTTTTATAAGAATCTGTGAAGACCACACCCACCTCTTTACAGGTATTTAGAGCATTCAGAAAGTTGGAGACAAAGATGATTAGGTTTATGCAGTATTTAGAACACACCTTTGAAGCTCTGATTAAATTATCATCACACTTTCATTCTGAACACCAGTGCCTGAATGACTCATATGTAACATAAATCCTGTCAGAGCATACATAGGCTAGAAATTAACTAAGATGCATTTTATACTGTTTATTGAGTTTCTTCCATGATACAGGCATTCCTCTAAGCGCACATTTATTTATTCTAGAGAAAGGGTCTCCTTCTGCAGTGCAGTGGCATAATCATAGCTCCCTGCAGCCTTGAATTCCAAGTAATCCTCCTGCTTCAGCCTTCCAAGTAGCTAAGACTTTAGGCTCACACTATATCACCTGGCTAATTTTTTTTGTTGAAATTTTTGGTAAAGTCAGTGTATAACTCTGTAGCCCAGGCTGTTCTCCAACTCCTGGCTTCAAGTGGTCCTCTGGTCTCAGCCTTCCAAAGTGCTAAGAGTACAGGTATAAACCACCTCTTCCAGCTTAAATGCTGCTTTAGCATATTTATAGGATATTTCCAGAGAAGTACAATGGAAGATAAAACTTTCCTTTTTGTTTTCTGTTTTCTACCACTCTAAGAGAAATCACTGATTAACCAAATAAACTCACTAACCTGAGGTCTCTCATTGAATTTACAAAACTTCACCAGTCTCTTGGGTGAAAGATGAGTTATTATTTTAATGCCATTCTCCGCATAGTGCATGATGTCCTACAATGACTAGAAGTGCACCATGGGAATTATTTTGGGGATTATACATAACTTTTAGGATATAGGCAAATTCACAAATACAGAATCCAAATGATAGGGATGGACTATATTTTTCTTTCTATACCAAATCTTTTTGTTGTTATATGAAAATTATTTTTTTAAAAAGAAAGAGATTTCAGAAGGGACTACTCAAATATCTTCTGACAGAGGAATTATTTGCCAGTGGTCCAGAAGACTTATGGTCAAGACTGTCAAAACAGTGAAGACAAATCTATCAGACCCATGTCTGTCAAGATTCAAAGACAAAAGCAGAACCCATAAGATATATGTATAGTTAGGGAGATTCACATATGAATTAAGTGCAAAGATTTGGCTTACACAATTGTGGGGGCTGCTTAAGCAAATGTGAGAGCCTGGGTACAGTCCATCAGGAAAAGAAATCCCCTGCTGGCTGCATCCCAGTGGTCATGAATCAAAGCTTTGGTTTAAAGTCAACAGCGGGCAGTTGGAAGATTAGAGTCCCATTTGCTGTTTAAAATGTTGTTCAAGGAATGTCTATGTATTTCTTTAAAGGACTTTCACTGATGAAGTCAGGCTTACTTGGGTACACTTCCTAGTCACAGGATTAGGACCTTTGCTTGCATCTGCAAAATGCCTTTCCAGCAGGTCCTAAGTAAGTGTTTCATTGAAGAATAATGAGGTATGTCTATGCCACAAAACGGCTACTGCCCTCATTTCCCTCTTTGTACGTACATGTACTCAAGTAGACACATCATAAAATCATCCAGAGTTTATATTTCATTAAATACAAGGATTTGAACAATAGATTTTCTTGTTCTATTGTCAGTTTACTGTCCAAGACCACCAACTGACTGACCACCCTGTATGCACGTTCTGTACCTCAATAAATCTAAGTAATTAATCAAAGTGTCCACACAGAAGTAAGATCTGTGCTGGTTGTGTGGAGGAGCCCAGTTGGCTCAGTCCTGGACTCCAGAGTGGGAAACTTGTGAAACCCTCAGGTCATGGACTGGATCCTGCGGACACTGTGCTGAAATTCTGGAGCTCTGTGGCGGGGCCCTGGTACTCCATTACAAGGTCTGATGATGCTGTGTATCAGGAAGGAATTAGGGCAAGGAGAGAAAGGAAGGTAGGTAGCTTCTGATTTTATTCCAACCACTTTTTGCACCACATCATTCACTTATTCAAACACTCAGCTTTAGGCAGCTAAAGCCTAGAGCACTGGAAATTAGGAGCTTTCAATTACAGACCTACCTCTGTCTACTGTGGCATTATCAAGGAAACAACCTATTTTCCTACTTGAGTCTCAGACCATGAAACAAATAGAAGAAAGTAATTCTCTTTAGAGTTGACATTTTGTAGGTTCCAAAAGTCCTACCCAATCCAGAAGACAGAGTAGAGGTGGGCATAGGCAAGAGCAATCCATGATGTGGATAAAGGACACTCCAGCCAATTTGGAATATTTCCTTATTTCCCAGTGCTTCTCCTTTTAATAGAAAAGATACTTTTTTGTACATGAGACTGTTTTCATTCTAGCATCTGAAACCTACCTCTACCACAAAGTTTTCTGTTGAGTTACAAATCTATTTTTGAGAATCTGATAATAGACTCTTTTATTCATCTGAGTTCTAAAACTCATTGGAAAATCTTTGTATGAAAGTTGGTGATCTAGTTCTGCTTCCTTAACATATGTAGAAATCTCACTTTATTTAATTCTGGAAATTTTTTAATTTTTATAAAAATGCCATTATATGATAAATACCACTTAAATCCTAGGTATTATAACTCCTTTGACATTTTGTTTGTTTTATTTGCACACATGGAGAGAATTCTGCATATTTTTTCTCATGCTAACAAAATTTATTAATTTTCCAAAAAGTTATATTTTGCTTTCTGCATCCTGAATGTCCAGGGCTATCTTTTCTTGAACACATTTTTTTTTTTTTGCATTTCTTCTCAATTGTTTTACTCATTTATTATCTATTTTTCTACAAACCCCAGTCATTTTCTCTTGAAACCTCTTATCGGCCAGGCGCGGTGGCTCACGCTTGTAATCCTAGCACTTTGGGAGGCCGAGGCGGGCGGATCATGAGGTCAGGAGATCGAGACCACGGTGAAACTTCGTCTCTACTAAAAATACAAAAAATTAGCCGGGCGTGGTGGCGGGCGCCTGTAGTCCCAGCTACTCGGAGAGGCTGAGGCAGGAGAATGGCGTGAACCCGGGAGGCGGAGCTTGCAGTGAGCCGAGATTGCGCCACTGCACTCCAGCCTGGGCGACAGAGCGAGACTCCATCTCAAAAAAAAAAAAAAAAAAAAAGAAACCTCTTATCTATTTGAGTGGAGAGAAATATGTTAGAAAAAGGAAGGGGACAATGTGATACATGGGCTATGATGTACCAGTTACTGCGCTGTCTCTATGCACACATTGTTCCTAATCTCCACAGAAAATATGCAATTTGTGTAGCATTGTCCCAGCTTTATATATGAGCACATAAAAGGTAAGCATTTTTTGTTGTTGTTGTTGAGACCGAGTCTCGCTCTGTCGCCCAGGCTGGAGTGCAGTGGCGGCGTGATCTTGGCTTACTGCAAGCTCCACCTCCCACGTTCACTCCATTCTCCTGCCTCAGCCTCCCGAGTAGCTGGGACGACAGGCGCCCGCCACCATGCCCAGCTAATTTTTTTGTATTTTTAGTAGAGACGGGATTACACTGTGTTAGACAGGATGGTCTCGATCTCCTGACCTCGTGATCCGCCCTCCTCAGCCTCCCAAAGTGCTGGGATTACAGGCATGAGCCACCGCGCCCTGTAGTAAGCAATCTTTTTATGATCCTATTTCCTGTATGGGATGGATTCAGGGATCAATCCCATGCCGTCAACTCCATAAATCCTCAAATCTCTCAATATATTGTCTCACTTAGAGCCACAGAAGCACATATGATTTGTGTGTTCAGGTGAGGTTCAGCCTACATTCTGAAGTTTCTTTCTCTGATGAATGAAACATTCAGTTCTTGAATATTGCTACATTATCATTAGGCTGTAAAAATCAGAATCAAATAGGTTTTCTTCCTTAAGAAAATAATGGAGGCAACAATTACAAACAGCACCCTAGGTTTTAGATTTCAATCATGTTTTTCCTTTTCTATTCTTTTTCTTTTCTTACAGACAGGGTCTCACTCTGTCACCCAGACTATAGTGCAGTTGCTGGATCATAGCTACTGCAGCCTCAACCTCCTAGGCTCAAGCGATCCTCAACCTCGGCCTCCTGAGTAGCTCTGACTACAGGCAGACATCTCCACTTCAGGTTAGTTTTTAAATTGTTTGTGGAGATATGGTCTTCTTAGGCTGTTCTGGCTGGTCTCAAACTCCTGGACTCAAACAATCCTCCTGCTTCAACCTTCCAAGGCACTGGGATTACAGGTGTGAGCCACTGTTCCCAGCCTCAAAGCATTTTCATAGCAAAGAGTTAACAGAACATTTTCTTCTCTAGATTCAGTAGACACAAGATTCTTGTCTTTTATTCTTCCCATATGTGGCTGTGTATCCTGTTCTCAGACATTACATTGCCAAATTTGTTTTCCATTCATCTTTCCTAGCACAGTAAAGAAAAATGAGTACTGTGGAGTAGAGTTGTCACATTCTTTCCTGAACCCTGCCAGTTCTAATGGTGCTCATGGACTTAGCCATTTCCCTTCACTGGAATCCATGAACAACTATAAACAACAGTAAGTGTTGTTTATAAATTTCTAAGGAACAGAGCAGAATGTAAGAATAGCATGTCTTGTGTCTTCACCTATCCTAAGCCCAAAGGATCATGAGTACTACATATAGAAATCTTTCCTCTTTACCCCTGTCACGTTCTACTTGGATGATGTGGAGAAATAAACCCAGTGTATCCCCTGCTGCTATACAAAATAATGCTATTTGGCTTAAACTGATGTTTGTAAAATTTCGTCCACAGATTTCAGTCACATTTTCAAATAAATGCATTATAAAAACCAAGTAATACAAGTTGACTATTTCTTATTCACAATGTTAGGGCCAGAAGAATTTCAGATTTTGGATATTTGTGGATGGCAGAATATTTGCATATACATAATATATCTTGTGTATCAACCCAAGTGTAAACACAAAATTTATGTTTCATATACACCTTACACAGATAGGCTAAAGATAATTTTAGACAATGTGTTAAATGATTTTATTCATGAAGCAAAGTTTGTGTAGACATGCCATTTTATTATCCTTTGTGAGTGCTCTTGCTTGGGGGCATCTAGGTGGACACAGAAAGATATATTGCAACTGAAGGGGCTGGGAGAGTCTTTTGTCCACTGAGAATATGTTTTGACTGTAACTTCTCACATGAGGTCACGTGTGGGATATTTCACTTTTGGTGACATTTCACAGCTCAAAACATTTGAGATTTTGGAGTATTTTGGATTTTTAGATATTTTGATTAGTGGTGCTCAACCTGTGTGGTTTTTCATCTCTTTTTTCTCCAGGTAGGAATGGAAAATGCATTTTTGTTGTTACTTGTATTACACATTTTTTCCAACTCAAATTCATTATGCATGTTAGATCTCTTCAAATTTCGATGAAAAGTCTCAAGTTATATCAATTACTATTTTCAAAAATTTTTTGTAGTAAGTAGACTAAATACCATGATAATCCACAGTTCAAAAATAAACATAAATTCATGTGCTTGTATTCCAGTTGGGTTTTTTTTTTCCCAACGATGAGCATTAATGAAATACTTTGCCTTGAAACCTTTTTCTAAATATATTTGAGAATATTGTTCGAAAGTAAAATATTGAAAAAGACTGAACATACCGTAATAAATGACATTTGTGCTTAAGAAGGCTATCTTTTTCAGAGATTATTTATAAAATAAAAATACACATTTCTAACCTCGTCTCAGTTAAGAGCTTGTTACTGATGTGCTAATTATGATGTTGAATGTTGTTCGGCTAACAGGATGCACTAGTAATAGGACCCTGTTAAGCTGAACTGTCTCGATTTAAATGTTTAAATGCTATCTCATCATTCCTGTGCAGTATGTTTTTTTTTTTTTTTTTTTTTTTTTTTTTTTTTTTTTTTTTTTTGAGACGGAGTCTCGCTCTGTCGCCCAGGCTGGAGTGCAGTGACGCAATGTCGGCTCACTGCAAGCTCTGCCTCCCGGGTTCACGCCATTCTCCTGCCTCAGCCTCTGAGTAGCTGGGACTACAGGCGCCCGCCACCACGCCCGGCTAACTTTTTGTGTTTTTAGTAGAGACGGGGTTTCACCGTGGTCTCGATCTCCTGACCTCGTGATCCGCCCGCCTCGGCCTCCCAAAGTGCTGGGATGCAGTATGTTTTTATTAGAATTCTAGCAGTATGTATTTTATATTGTGACCTAAATAACAAGCACACACAAAAATGATTTCACACTGAGTATGCCGATGTATTTTAAAGTCTGTAAAAAATATTGTAGGTATCAGCAACTAGAACAGTGCTTCATACATAGAAAGGGACCAATTAATGCTAAGTAAATGTTATTAGTTACTTAAAGAACTTTGTATTATGTAAATACATCCAAATCAATTATTATTTGGATGGTAATATGATAGCAAACCTAGATGCAGAGTTAAGAAGAATGTTGAGCAAGAATGGGTTAGGAGGGTGTGAGGAGTAGTCCACAGAGAAAGTTAATACCTATAATTTGCTGAGTCAGAGTTGAAAGCACCCATAGGCTAAGTAGATACCTCCCATTCTGACCCATTTCAGCAAAATATTTGAGTCTTCCGTGGTTTTTGTAATTCTGGGAGTTTAGAAAATGCTTTAGTGAATGAGCCACTATACTTTTATATTCATTTATTTACTGTGTTTGGTGATTTGAGAATTTCTCTAAGTCACTAGAGATAGAGCTTCAGAATACTAATCTCAGGATACAAATCTATTTTTCAATTTTATACCCATAACCCATTCTCCAAAGATGACCCCTCTGTTAAGTAATAGTAAATTATCTTCAATGTCATTTAAGTTCACCAGTTTCTTGTGAAATGTTTTTCACTTTAAAAAGTTTAAAAACACCAAAAGTCATTCTTTAAAACTAAACATGTATAAATCAAGTTCTTAGAAACCAATCCAGTCTGGGCGTGGTGGCTCAGTCCCAACACTTTGGGAAGCCGGGGTGAGTGGATCCCTTGAGATCAGGAGTTCAAGACAAGTCTGACCAACATGGCAAAACCCTATATCTAATAAAAATACAAAAATTAGCCTGGCATAGTTGCACAGACCTGTAGTCCCAGCTACTCAGGAGGCTGTGGCAGGAGAATCACCTGAACCTGGGAGGCAGAGGATGCAGTGAACCCTGATGGTGCCACTGCAATTCAGCCTGGGCAACAGAGCGAGACTACATTTCAAAAAAAAAAACAAAAAGTCTTCTGCTCTTTAAAAATCATGGAAAATCTAGTATTGTAGATAAAAGTAGAAAACAAAATTGCTGTTCATATATTTTAGGTTTTAATAAGGAGCCATAAAAAGATAATTATAAAGTCACTTTATGTGGACTTAAAAAGGTAACATCAGGCCGCTGTGGCAGCTCATGCCTGTAATCCCAGCACTTTGGGAGGCCCAGGCGGGTGGATTACCTGAGGTCAGGAGTTCGAGATCAGCCTGGCAAACATGGTGAAACCCCCTCTCTACTAAAAATACAAAAATTAGCTGGGCATGGTGGCAGGCACCTGTAATCCCAGCAGGAGATTTGCTTGAACCCCTGGGGTGGAGGTTGCAGTGAGCTGAGATCCTGCCACTTCACTCCAGCCTGGGTGAAAGAGCCACACTCCATCTCAAAAGAAAAAAAAAAAATGTAACATTGTATAATGACATCAGACAACTGATTTAGTTATCTATCATTGGAATGTATTTGTAGAAGTTTTTTTTAAATTTTAATCGGTACAGCAATTAAACAATTAAATTGAGCCAATCAAAAGGACTAGGTTTTGCCTTTGAAACTGCAGAAACCTAATCTTCTATTAAGGGTGTATCCATGCATAGTTTAAATTTTTCAAAAAATACATAAATAAAATGAATGTAGTGAAGTGTTTTTTAAGAAAAGTTTCTAACTTTGGAAATTCTACACAATGTACATGTAACAAAGTTCAGTCTTTCACATTATTAAAGCAAATAAAAACCCTCAGCATTGGCCATTAGGATGCCAAGACATATCCAGTGAATGCTCCATTATAAAGCATCTAGCTTGGCTCACTTTGAAAACTTTTCTTCTAAAATTGTCTTCCTGGGGCCTTTAATACTTGACTCTAATTCATAGTTCTAGAAACTATTGAGTTTAGAGAAAGTAAATTCCAATCTACGCTTTTTTTTAAAAAACCTAAGTAGGCTTAGGACTTTCTTCCTAAAATGTATGAACATTATTGTTCAAGCCTGTCATCGCAGCACATTGAGTGGTGGACGCAGGAAAGGAGTTTGAGAAAAGCCTAGGCAACATTGCAAAAACTCGTGTCTCCTAAAAAATAAAAATTAGCGGAGCATGGTGCCATGAACTTGTAGTCCCAGGTACTGGGGAAGCTGAGGTGGGAAGATCGCTATAGCCCGGGGGGTTGACACTGCAGCTAGACAGGATCCAGCGACTACACTCCAGCCTGGGTGACAAAGCCAGATCCTGTCTCAGAAAAAATATATAAAATATCTCACTAATATTTGTAATGTTTATTACATTGAAAACATTTTGGATATATTAGGATATAATGTTTTATTAAAATTAATTTCAATTTTTTCTAATTGTTTTAAATATCATTAGAAAAATGCATTCCCTCCCCTCTACTTTATAGTTTCCCTGAAAATACATGCACTAAAGAAAAACAATGAAGAAAGTATGTTTAATTAAATACTATTCAAAATACAAAACAAAAAACTTTTGAAATGTATTTAAGACAATGCTAAAAAAAAATGTACATCATTAAATGCATCTGTTATTAACAAAGAAAGGTCTGTCGCAAACAGCCAGAAAAATTCAAGCAAATTCCCATTAAAAAACTAATAAAAAAATTAGAGAAATTGCAGAAAATTGATTAAAAAGCATGCAAAAGATAAATCAACAAATTCAAAAGTAGGCTCTTTAAATAGATAAATTAAATTAATAAATTCCAAATGAGATTCATTTAAACAATGGATAGGGGGAGTTCAAATCAAGAATAAACAGGCAAACTCATAGGTCATCCAGATATCAATAAGCCAGTACGAATATTTTAAGAACAATTTATGCCTATACATTTGACAATTTTGATGACAGGAGAAAATTTCCTGAAAAACAGCTGACTAAAACAGACGGAAGAGAACATAGAAAAATGAAAGATATGATTTGGATTCTTAGAATTCCCTGTATTATTTAAAAAGCAAAACTCACAAAGAAAACTCCAGTGATCTCTTTCAGCGAAATTTTCAAAGCATTTTAGAAAGAAATAACACACTTTTAGACAAATTCTTCTAGAGAACAGGGAAAAAGCAACACTTTCTAACTTATAACTTTGTTTTTCTTTCATTTTTTTCTTTCCTTTGTTTAGACAAGTTGTCCCTCTGTCACTCAGGGCAAAGTGCAGTGCATGATCATAGCTCATTGCAGCCTCAAACACCTAGGCTCAAGTGATCTTCCTGCCTGGTCCTCCTGATTAGCCAGAACTACATGTGCTTGCTTCCAGGCCTGGGTAAAAACATTTTTTTTTAGAGACAGGTGTCACCCTATGTTGCCTGGGGAAACCTGGAATTCCTAGAGTCAAGTGACCCTTTTGCCCAGCTGTCCAAGTGGCTGGAATTACAGACAGGAGTCACCAAACTCTATTCAAAATTAGTTTTCTGAATGTACTTTGTTAAAGATAATTATACACATAATTATTGTTTAAATAATGATTTATGACATTGCATCATGTTTTAATATAAATATACATGCTGTACATCTTCTACGTGTCCATACATATATACTTATGTAAAGTATCTAATTTAAAATTATTCACCGTGGTGTAAAATCAAAAACACATATTTTATTTTTGCATAAATTCACCATTGAAAATAGTCATAAAATAGGGAAGACAATCTCAATGCTCTCATATCTTCATGAAAGCCCTGTGTAAACTTGCATTCAGCACCTCCCTCCTACTACAGACCCTCAAAACACGTACTGCTCATTTATTGAGCTTATAGTTCTAATTGTATATTTACTTGTGTGATTCTTTAATTATGATACATCTCATTCACTAGTCTGGATGTTCTAGCAGGACTGAAATTGTCTATTATATTTTAATATAATTTATTTCTAATACCTAGTTCATTGTCATTAGTATATACTTGTTGAAGAATAAATAAAAAATCCTTAATGGAAATATAGATGATACATTTCAGTTCAAAATAATAAAGCAATTGTTTTTAATTGTGAGGGCATTGTTTGTGAAATAAAACATTACTCAATGAAATAATTGTTTCAGTTTTAATGTCTGTGAACTACCTATGTCAGGTTAAGATTCTTGCATCTCACTCCAAAATCCTCTACCTTCTGGTGAGCTATAATCCCCTAGGCATGATTGTCTATACTTGATAAATCCAGTCACCCCATGTTACACCCTTCCCCAGTGTTACACCCTTCTGTGTAACCTAATCTTCCATTTCCACTTCTTTCTCCAGACAGTAGCCAATCCCAGGAAGTGGGAGTGTTCTTAGGTGAGTCTAATCACTTAAAAAGCAGAGTTGTCCAGAGAAGGCTTCTCCAGAGATGTCAGACTGAATCTGTGGAGCCGGGGCTTTGGTGAGCTCAGTGTTGCTGCTGACCTGGATATCCACGAATCTTCTAGACTTGAGACAATACATCGCAGATTCTGGTGTGTATGACATTTGTACTAAGGCCCTTCATGCTTAATTTTTCTTATAAAAATACTTCAAACTCACTGGCCAGGACATTTACATCTTGTCTAAGCAAATGAGTAGCTTACCCAGTTATTTGAAATAACATCATTGTTTAAAATATCTGTAATGAGAGTATTTGTAATATATTGGTTTGTGCTATGTCGAGTTATTTGACTGGCTTTTTATTTTCTTTTTTTGAGATGGGGTCTCAACTCTGTCACCTAGGCTGAACTGAAGTGGCACTATCATGGCTCACTGCACCCTGGACCTCCTGGGCTCAAGCAATCCTGCCAACCACAGTCTCCTGAGTAGCTGAGACTATAAGCATGTGCCATCATGCCAGCATTATTTTTAAAAGAATTTTTAGTAGAGATGAGATGTCAATAAGATGCGCAGGCTGGTTTAGAACTGCTGACCCGAATCCATCCTCATACCTTGGCCTCCTCAATGCCAGGATTAGAGGCACGCCGCACTATGCCTAGCCCCCATTTTGTATTATATTAGCTTATGCATTATTTGACATGTTATGTCTTAGCAGCTATAATTCCACCGTATTTTGTAATTATGGATTCCAAAAAGAGCTTACAATTTTCAATATGTTACATATACGGACTAGCCTTTTTCCACTTCAATTTTATTTTGTAAATTGGCATATGTTAATTGTCTGCTCAGATCATTTGCCCATTTTTTAATTGGGTTGTTTGGGTTTTTTTTCTTCTTTTTAATTTGCTATTGAGTTATTTGACTTCCTTGTATATTCAGGATATCAATCTCCCGTCCAGTGAATAGTTGGTAAATATTTTTTCTCATTCTGTCAGTTGTGTTTTCACTCCATTGATTGTTTCCTTTGCTGTGCAGAAGCTTTGCAGTTTAATATAATTCCAGTTGTTGATTTTTGCTTTTGTGGACTAGCTTTTTGTGATTTTATTCATACAATTTTTTCTCAAATTAATGTCCTGGAGCATCTCTCTTTTGTTTTCTTCTAGTAGATTTGTTCTTTCAGGTTTTACATTAAAGTTTTCAATCTATTTTGAGTTGATTTTGGCATAGGGTGAGAGGTGAGGGTGTAATTTTATTCCCTGCATGTAAATATCCAGTTTTTGCCAGTAGTGTTAATTGAAAAGACTGTCCTTTCCCCAGTAAATACTGTTGTTACCTTGTCAAAATTCAGTTCGTTGTAGAGAGGTCTAACAGTTTCCAGGTTCTCTGATCTGTTCCGCTGGTTTACTTGTCTATTTTGACACCAGTACCATGCTGCTTTGCTTACTGTAGATTTGTAGTATACTACATGTTGTCGTGTAAGTGTTAAATGTGTAGGATTAATTGGAAAACCCTTGTTGTAAAGGTCATGTTTGTAGTCCTTTTCAAATCTTCAAAGAGCAGACTGGATTTGAAAAGTGTTCAAATAGATCCCATCAACTGGTAAAGACTCCCAGGAAGTAGGGACTTTCTGTGGAGAAATACAGAGAATAAAGATAAATTGGTGGTCATGCTTCCATTAATTACATCTCTGGATTCTTTAAAGAAAAAATTTGGGCCAGGCATGGTGGCTTACGCCTGTAATCCCAGCACTTTGGGAGGCCGAGGTGGGGGATCACGAGGTCAGGACATCAAGATCATCCTGGCTAACACGGTGAAACCCCCTCTCTACTAAAAATACAAAAAAATTAGCCAGGCGTGGTGGCGGGCGCCTGTAGTCCCAGCTACTCAGGAGGCTGAGGCAGGAGAATGGCGTGAACCTGGGAGGCAGAGCTCACAGTGAGCAGAGATCATGCCACTGCACTCCAGCCTGGGTGACAGAGCGAGACTCTGTGTCAAAAAAAAAAAAGAAAGAAAGAAAGAAAAAATTCAAGTGTTTACTTTCTTTTTTGGTTTAAGTAAAAATTGATTAATTGTTGCTGAGTATTTTCATCGCTTGTGTAGTCAGCATTTCAAAATATGAAGATACTCTGATGGTCTGAGCTCAGTCTGAGCAAAAACATTGTCTTCAATAAGAAATAACAATTTTTCATTGTATTTATGTAAAGGTTGAATTTTTGGAAACCCTGGGAACACGGGTTGCTTTCGCTGCAAGCTTGACTTCTCCAGAGCCAGGATATATGAAATCCAATTTCTTAAAAAATTGATTAGCTGTTGGGTCTCCTGAAACTCTCTACTATATGTTTCTGTTACCTCTGATATTCCACATATTAGAATCAAATTAGGTTAACTTGTAAAAACTCTGACCACTTCAGGGGAACTCAAATTTACTGTTCTCTCAACAACAGACTTTTCTCATAAAAAGGGAATAACATATCCAGTAATGTCTTATCTGCTACTAAAGGTCATGTCTATTTTGCAGGAGAAACTTCTAAAGAAAATGAATCCTTTATGGAGGAGCACTCAAGAAATGCAAAACAATCTAAATCAGGAAATTAGCAAAATCCATTCATTGACGGTAGGGATAAAAAGGTTTTATATTTTTAATGTAGTTTGGCACAATGCTAGCTTAGACTTCTTAGCTGAATTCTGCTTACCAGTTAAAAAATAGCAGTGTCCTCTTCCCAGAAAAAAACAAAACAGTGGTTTCAAATGATATATCAGCAATTATCATTATACAGGCCAACAGGAGCTCGTGCAAAAAATACTAGTATGTACATGTATATGAAATAAACAGGGCATGATAGTGATTCCTGATGTAACCTTGAGGGTTTAGATAAAACTTCCAAGGCACTGAGAATAGGATAGCATTGAGTTATTTAAAGCATTGTATTCACATTGAGTAGTTTAAAGTTTTGCTGTGAAGGTGAGGAGAGAAATAGAGAAATTAGTGGGGACAAAAAACACCCTGAAGTAATTCCTTTAAAAACTCGGCAGTAGAGTGCATACTGAAATATTTAAAAATGTTTAGAAGAATCAGGCAAAGGAACAAGAGAAAATTAAGAAGAAGCAGGTAAAAAAGACAATGAAGTAAGAATCCTCTAGAAGCATCACAGGAAGGGATCTTGAGCCCTTTTGAGGTACTGATTTATACAGGAAGGGAGACTAGGAGGAACATGAAGAAAGGATGGGTAGAGGAGACTAGCAGATCTTCTAGAACCTTTCCAAGTATGAGACACAGAGCTTATGAGTTTACTGCTTGCATATCCTAGGAGAGTAACAGTTGAAGTGTTAAGTGTTTTGTTGAGAGTGAGGAGATGCAATTCTTTTAACTGAGCATCTCTGCAGGACTATGTGGCCCTCAGGAAAGGGATGATCAGATATCAATATCAGAAGTTGCGCCAATTTCTCCTGGAGGAGGAGCAACGCCATCTGGAGACAATGGACAGAGAAGCAGAAGAGATTGTTCGACAACTCCGACACAGTGAAGTAAGAATAGCCCAACATATAAAACAGACGAAAGACATGTACAGAGAGCTGTGGGAGATGTGCCACATGCCTGATGTGAAGCTGCTCCAGGTGAGGAGGGAGGGTCCATCATCCAGAGTCAGGAAGACTTTGTTGGGCAATGCTGCCAGGACATTCATATGCTACCTGCAAATGTAACTACTCTCAGATAAGTGACACATGCTCCTTGACTCTGTCATTGCTTTGTCCAGTGACTTATTTTTGCATATTCTGGTAATCTTTGGGAGATTTTTGCCATTTTGGTAGATCACATAGGACAAAATCCTCTTCGGTATAATCAGGAGTACTAGCCACAAAGAAATGTTATCCAAAATCAACCAAATGCTAGGCCAGGAGAATATTAACTTTGTAAATAAAACTCAATTTAAGTTCCCTAGTACATCCTCACTTCTTGGGATTAAGCCTGGGAGATGAGTGACTGAGAACCTAGATAGCTGCGTACATCACTCCACAGTCTTATTCTCAGCTCCTTCATTCCTAATGCCCACTGAGGAAGCCCACCATGGTTCAGCTGAGGTTCTGTTATTAACACAGCCTTGGATGATTCCTTAGAGGTGTATCAATAAACCTATCTTGTTAACCCAGAAAAACAACAAAGAATACTAGGGAAAGTAGGACAGAATTCTCATGATTAAGTCCTTGTGTTTTTCTCTGCAGGACTTGGAAAACATACTGGAATGGTGAGTTACACTAATGAACTTTGATTTCTGAGAAAGTCATTCCCTTATTGATATGTACCATTGAAAAATGTAGGGATTAGATTCACTAACTACCTTCATGCAATTCCACATAGTTGAAAACCCAAGTATAACTTCTGACTTTTCCAAAACCAAACTATGAATGACCTCTTATTGACTGGAAGCCTGTTGATACTGTAAATAGTCAATTAACATATATTGTATGTTATATGTATAATATGCTGTATCCTAACAATAAAGTAAGCTGGAGAAAAAGATATAATTGAGAAAATTATAAGGAAGAGAAAATATACTTATTACTCATTAAGAAGTTGATCACCATAAGGGTCTTCATCTTCACCGTCTTCACATTGAGTAGGCTGAAGAGGAGGAAGAAGAGAAGACAGTGTCTCAGTAGTGGCAGAGGCAGAAACCAAAGAAATGGAGTGGGAGGCAGGAGAGGCAGGCAAGCTAGGTGAAACTTTCATTGAAAAAAATCCACTTATATGTGGACCCCCAAATTTCAAACCCTTGTTGCTTAAGGGTCAACTACATGTTTTGAGGTATTTAGCATTGATCTGTGGCTGTGTTCCATTTTGGTTTCAAAGGAGAACCTGAGACCTTAAGCTTCTCTGTCTCAGAAGTTTCCTTCTTATCTGGCTGAATGAAAATGTATGTAACAACAGTGTGCCATTCTGGATTTTCTTCTACCCACTCACCCCATCTTCTCCAGCCCCGCCCCAGCAAATCTTAAGAAGAAGATTACTCTGAGTTATCACAAAGGAGTCTCCTATTCTAGAGAAGTGAGAGGTGAAAAAGAGAGGAAGGAGGGAAATGCCCTAAGGACAGGAAAGGGAGGGAGGATTTGTTCCCAGGGACATCAATAGCCAGGCCCTGTTCCATCTCTGCACTCCCCTGTTGTAGGCAGAATCTAAGAAGGGAATGGCTGCCTCAGCACCCTCAGCACCAGAGCTGACAGGCTGAAAATAGACTCCTTTGGTTTGAACAGAAGTTCAAAACCTTTAGTGCCAGTGGGCATTCCCTGTAAGACCCTGACTGCATCACTGGTGACAACTACTGAGTGAGGTCGCAAAGGCTTTGGCTGAGTTTTCTTCTCTCAGCAAGAATCCCAGGATATCTGTATGCTTTGAAGAGGCCAGAGGGGGAGAGGGAGGAGATGACACTCAGTAACTTTAAATTAGGATCATGTATGAGAGAATGGAGAAACTGGGCTTGAACATGTTAAATTTAGATAAAAGTAGCATTGCTGTATCCCCAATAGAGTTGAATAAAATGTGTACTGAATTTAACAAAAAAGGGAGATTTCTCAAGAAATATCTTGGATGAAAATCTGAAACATTTGTATGACTGTGTGATTATCCCTGGGCCTAAAAGTGTAACCGAGGTTGTTCTTTGCAGGACAGAGTTGGTGCAAATGGAAAAGCCCCAGCCAGTGAACCCAGAACTCACTTCCTGGCACATCACCGGAGTGCTAGAGATGCTCAACAAATTCAGAGGTAAGAGCCAGCTGCTTGGCAGTACAGCCTCAATTTCTGTTTAGTGGATTCCTTGGTTGAGCCATTTCCCATTTTAGTTCTAATTTCTGTGAATTTATAATATATTGTAGAAATAATAGTTATCATAAAAATTAGAAAGCTTTGACCAAGCAAATAACTAAAACTTCCATGAACAGAACAACTTTACTGCTGTAAGATACATTTCACAACAACTGGAAGCTGAGGGTTCTATGAAAATGGCCCAAACTTGTAAGGCAGCCATTAGACAACAGAGGGCTAAAACCAGGATTAGACTGAATGAAGCAGTGGCCGACCAGGTCATGTAAAAGCAGAACATGATCATTATTTTCAGAAACTTCTAAACTGCACATGGATGGAAGTCCATCATATTTTGATGTTTAAAAATGGAGGAGGTGAGGCCTGGCAGAGTGGCTCATGCCTGTAATCCTCTACGGTTGAGGCGAGCATATCACCTGAGGTCAACGGTTGGAAACCAGCCTGGCCAACATGGCAAAACCCCATCTATACTAAAAATACAAAAATTAGCTGGGCATGGTGTCACATGCCTGTAATCCCAGCTACTCGGGAGGCTGAGGAAGCAGAATCGCTTGAGCCCAGGAGGCTGCAGTGAGCTGAGATCACACCACTGCACTCCAGCCTGGGCAGCAGAGTGAGACTCTTTCAAAAAAAAAAGAACAAAAAAGCAACAGGCACATTTTATATCCCATTAAATAAGAGCATCATAGCAGCGTGAAGTCTATTTGTTATTTATATTGAATACATACAATGCAAGTGGCATTTTCTACTAAATAAATGTTACATATATCTTGAAACAAATCATGCAAAGCCAGACATTAAATCACTGATTCACACAATTGATGATATGTTTATTTGTTTTTCTGTGTGATTTTAAGGATTCTCCTGTGCTGTAGAAGTCATAATAACCCTTGATCTTCATAGATGAGAGTCTCCAAAGTCTTTTTTGCTCCCTGTATTCTGTCACTTACAGGAGGTATAAATAAAGCCAGTACCTGGGCAGATAACATCTGACCCCCACGTAACTCCTTGACCTGATTTTTGTTCTTCTTGCAGTGGATGATCCTCTGAGTAAGGAAAGGGCAAGTCACTATATGAGCCTTTCTGAGGATGCGAGAAATGTGATATTTGGAGATGACCATGATGGTGCGCCCGGGGAGTCCCAGAGAGCAGAGAACTTTGCAGCATGGGGAGCTCAGGCCTTCTCCTCCGGCAGGCATTACTGGGAAGTGGATGTAACTCACTCCTCCAACTGGATTCTGGGAGTCTGTAAAGATTCCAGGACAGCAAACACAAATCACGTTCCTGCTTTTGAGGAAGCATTTTTTCTATTTTCTTCAAAGAGAAACAACCTTTATAGTCTCTCCAACATCTTTCTTCCCTTAACTCACTATGTGCAAAGACCTTTGGGTCGGGTTGGGGTGTTTCTGGATTATGACAACACAGTTGTGAGCTTTTATGATGTTTCAAAAGGTTCCCTCATATACAGCTTTTTCCCTTCCTCTTTGTCTTCCCTTTTGACACCTTTCGTTTGTATTGGTTCCCCATGAAAGTCAGGTTTCATTATGATTTCTTAGTGAGCTCTCTTGCCTGAAAAAACTTCCAATCTCAAGACCTTCTCATGTGAGACAGTAGGACAATGTGTGAGCATCTTTGAGCTCACTGTAACTTCAGGAAACAAAATTATTATCTGAGTATGAAATGGGATAACCACATTGAAATTATACATTTGTTTCCTAAATTTAACTTTAATAAAGAGTTGTGAAAAACCATAACTGTCTGATTCCTGGACATTTTATATACCCCAAAATGAAACCCAAAACTCTTTATCATTACTGTCTATTCATTGTGCCTTCCCCACCCACTCGACTCACAATCCCTTTTGTACTTTAGATCTTTGTGGATTTCTGTATTGTAGACATTTTATGCAAAGCAAATAATACAAAATATGGTCTGGATCATCAGTTACTAAAAATTGCTGATTTTTGTAAATGTGTAAAATATATTAGTTATAAGAGTGAACTGAATTGTCTTACTGACATATACACTCAATTACAGTTCTTGGTTTCAATGGCCCTTGCATGCATTCCAAAGTAACATCATAGAATGTAAACTTAGACTGGAAAAGCTTTGAAGAAGTTTGTTTTGATGCAAATAATTTTTAGCTGAACAAATTCTTCTTTTTTTTTTTGCTTCTAGCATAGATTATTTATTTTATTTTTTTGAGGCTGTGACTCCCGCTATCTCCCAGGCTGGAAATACAGATGCCTGTCATGGGCTCACTGCAACCTCCACCTCTTGGGTTCAAGCGATTCTCAGCCTCCTGAGTTGCTGGGATTACAGGCCCGTGTCACCACGCCTGGCTAATTTTTGTATTTTTAATCGAGACCACAGGATTTCACTATGTTGGCCAGGCTGGTCTCAAACTCCTGACCTCAAGTGATATGCCCGCCTCGGCCTCCCAAAGTGCTGGCATGACAAATGTGAGCCACCAAACGCAGCTGATTCTTCTCTTCAATATTCTCATAAATACTGGATTCAGAAAAACTACTGGTTTGTCGAAGTCATTTTATTATCATCTATGTTTTCTTCAATGTTAACTTCAAATTGAGAGTCTTGGTGATAAACGATCAGTAATTGTGCATTGTCATTCATGAGAAATTTGGTCCATCCTGACTATGTGCCATTCTTTGCAAAGGATAAACAGCTTGTGAGTCAGATCTGGAGTTAATGAAAACTTCAGATTCCGTAAGCAAATAAGTAGAGACGCTATGTTTAAATTGTCTGAAACCATCGTTGCCTCTGGGATATTTCTCTCTTACTGGGAAGCTAACTCTTATGGTTCTAGAAATAGTGTACTCCTACGTGTTGTTAAGGGTCTGTAGGTAGGTAAATCTTCAATGCTTTCAACGAATTTCCCTTTTCTTAAAAAGTCTGTGAAAACCATCTTTTAAAACTTCTTGCTTCAACGTAATTTTAGAAAAAAAGAGGGAACCAAAGCCAGAGGTGGTGGTAAAGGCTATAGCCAAATTGAAGGGTCGCAGCAGCATAGGAGGTAGGAGGCTCAGAAGAAAGCCAGGCAGAAAACATCAAAACCTCTGGAGACTATGCATGCGCCTTGTGCTTCTCTTGAAGCCTGACGCCAGCGGTGAGTCCAGCACATCTATGGTCCTTCAGTCTTGCGGTCTCCAGATCCCTCAGTCCCGTATTACAAAAATTAACAGCACCTTAGCAGGTTCTACCTGGAATATATACACTCATATTGTGGAAAGCTTAGAGATGCATTTCTTCCCAAAACTCTTCATGGCTAGAGCTGTATCTAGGTAAGAAACACTTCAGAATAGGAAGGCATCCAGATTTCATTATTCAGTTTTGGTAGAGTTGGGAAGTGAGTTATTCATTTAAAATTATTCTTTATTATCTTCCCACCATTTTGCCTTTTTTGTTTGAATGCTATTTATAAAATTTTGTAAACTAAATATTAAAACGAGGAAATAAGCAATAATCAAAGTAGATGTCAACGGCCTGGAAAAATGTGCATGTCAAAACCTGGTTTCACTTAATTACCAGTATTCTTTCCACACAGCTTATCCTTTTGACTGTTAAACTTCTGGTAATAACTTTTTGGCAGACATCTTCCCATACTTGTAAACCACTACAAGGAAATAAATAGAGGCCCACACACAAATGTCCAAATGTTTAAAATGTATAACTCTAGCTAACAATCTGTCAATAAAGATTTTGCATCCTTTTTCTTTAAAAAATAGTATATAACTTCCTCATAACTAGAAGGCTGTGCTGAGTTTAGAATTCCAATTGTTATAGGACCAACAGGTTGTACAGTAACAGCCTACTGTGCAGTAACGTGCCAACCACACTCAGACAGGAGATTTGCAGCAGATAATAAGTTGAATGATCACAGTGTTCTGAGTGAGAACATTGGAGGAGACCCTCAACTCCATCTTTCCAAGGAGTTCTGGGCTGGAATTTTTAAGGGGATTGTGGAAGGTGAGGGGCTGGAAAATTCTGCTTGATTGGTCACTGCAAGGGGGTATGAAATTATCAGGATGTGGACACTGCGTTATTCGGTGAGTCAGTTGCTTCTGGGGACTGTCAGCACCACAGTCTGTAGTTTAATTGGGATGCAGATAGAACAGTTGCAGAGAACTATAAACTAGGGTCTACCTGATTCTAGGAAATAGGTAATAAATGACTATGAAAAAGCAGTTCAGAGATCTAGCTCACCTAATAATTTATTCTGAAAATGTTGCAAGTTTGGTTTATTTTTATTTCTCCCAGTCTCTTCTTCCCTAATTAATTTTATGGCGTTTAAAAGGATGGTTCCAAGACCTCAGCATGGAGCAATATTGGCTCATCTGCTCTGGGAAAAATAGGAAGAAAAAGGTAAGAAACTCCTTGTTCAGACAGGGAATTTGGGATTTGGAATTCCGAGAGGCACTCTAGGAGCCAGAAAACTTCACAGCCTTCTCCTCCAGCAGGGTTATATAGGGCAACTTTGGAAAGGCCATTAGGAAGTGCTCCACTGTGTTGGTCCCAGAGCAAGGGCCACTCTTTCTACCTTCACTCCTTCTTTCTGAAGCTGAGAGTTTGCTCTGTCCAGTGAGCAGTAAAAGCTTGTCCTTGCAACTCCTACTCTCTAACATTCCTTCTTCCAGATTTTACTTGGCTTCTTCTCCTGCTTTTGGATGGCTCTATCTACTGGTGTTGGAGAATTAAGAGATTTCTGCCACTTGAGGATTCCAAAAGATTATTTATCCCTCTCCCTCCACTATGCTTATGCATCCAGGTATACGATCACTTGGATATTACAGAGATTGTTTGTCTTTAGTCTCTGCCTTCTGCCCCAGAATTAAACCTGTCTTATCTCTGAATGGATTAATTCTGGAAAAATCCCAGATTTCAATGAAGTCCAGCCAACAAATAGATACCTTTTGGTGGAATCATCCAGATTACCCATGTACAAAGTGAGGCATCCTAGAAGCTCAGGCTCCTTCTCTTTCTTCTCTCTTCTTCTTTACCTTAACAAGTTTGCTACTTTTTATTTTCTTTTTTTGTAAGAGAAAGGTAAATATTTTTGAGAGCTATCGCTTTCAATTCAGCAAAATGGACCAAAAAATAATATGATATAACCATTCATCTAAAGACAATGTCTTGGTGCTATTTAGTTGCAGACTTCTTATTCTATGTGGTTTATGCATTTATTTTAATAATTTAGTTGCACCTACACATAATAACATCAGTATTTTTCCATATTGTTGGAAACTCACTATTATAATTCTTAATAGTTGCTAATGTGCAGATATCATCCCTTGTTTTTGCCGAATTATGGTTTAGTTATTTACTTCTGTTTAACGGGCATTTAATATATCTGATTTCTATGTATTCTCTTTTTTCTTTTAAGTTGTGTAGCTGCAAAGCCCCGATGAAAGCTTTGAAGGTAAATCTCCTCATGAAAACTTAACTAAAAAAAGTCCTTCCCCGGAGTTCACTGGCATGTCTAGGTAAAGAATCAAATACAATTCCCCACTGAATTCAATGTGGGATTGTTTTGAAAATAAAAGAGTATTGTCTTTCAACCATTATGTTAAAGATTAACTTTCAAAGTGCTCTAAAAGCTGATAAAGGAAAAGCATTCCTTGGGTTCATAAATAAAATATTACTGTGTGTCTCAAAATTAAATCTGCAAGACATCAAAACATGATTTCTCTTTAGAATATGTAATCTATACATATGATGCAATTCAACAGATTATAAGGTTGATTATCACTTATGTAAAATGCTTAAGACTGGAAAAGTTTTGGATTTTTGATTTTTTCAAATTTTGGTATATTTGCAGTATACTTATTGGTTTAACATCCCTAATACATATCCTAATACATATCCTAAAATATCCCGTATTTTAGGATATGCTAGTATTATTTGCTAAAATTAATGCTCCAATTAACATTTTCTTTCAATGTCATGTTGCTGCTCAAAAACTTTTGGATTTTGACCCTTTTTAAAAAAAATTCTTATTTTATTATTTTTGTGGGCACATAGTAGGTGTATATATTTGTAGGGTGCATGAGATGTTTTAATATACGTTTTGGATTTCTGGATGAGGAATGCTCACAGAGAATGGTGAAAAGTAATTCTGATAATTACGTGCCCTCATTATCTTGTCTTTATGCTTTTTCTGAATATCATATAGTTAACAAATATTTTTGGTACTCTAATTAAAAAAGCATCTTTTCAGCATTGGTTGTATCCTCACAAGCAAGGAAGGGAGAATAAATATCTCAGTAATCTGGGATTATTTATTTAAACAGCACAAATAATTTATATTATTAAGGACAAAATTTGCGTCCAAATTATCTGAAAAAATGTTTTCTTTATATAGCTATAATAGATATAATTAAAAGGAAATGCTAACTCACATCAGTGTTGCTGAAAGAGACTTGGGAAGTTCTTGCTGTGATCAGTCTCTGAACTCTGGCATCTGCCTCTCCATTCTAGTGCGTCCTATGCAGGGCTGCCCTATCTCAAAAGACCTATTTTTGACATAATAAGTGGGATTTGTGCTGCTCAGAAATGCCAGCGCATCCCTACTATCAATTGATTAATTACAGCATACTCTGCTTAACACTGAAAGCCCTCCACTCTGACCCTGGCTTTTTCCAGTTTTATTTCATGTTGTTTTTAGTATTGATGTATCATATTCAGCCAAACAATTGAATTTTCAAAGCCTGATTTCTTTCTACCATTTTTTTGGTCGTTACCTTTACACAGAGTTCCTTATTTCCACTTTCATCTGGCAAAATTCTATTTATCCGGAATAACAATATTATGAGGCCATTAATTTTGAAAATGTTAAACATTTATGATTAATTTATGATTAATTCTGTGTAAAATCAAAATAGTAGAACACAATTTGAACAACATTTTAAGATGGAAGGAAAAATACTTGGTGAGAATACTAAGGTAATTTCTTTAAAGTAGAATTTTGAGGGTAAGCATCTGTGTATTAAATAGAGTGTCATGATATAAATATCAAATCCTGGGAGCTGATGTAAGGATACATAAAAAGATAAGAGTAGATGACCCAGAAATAGGTTCAGTGATATATAAGCAAGTATTAGTAATAAAGAATACAGTAAAAATTGATGGGGAAAGATTATTCAACTATAGTATTGTATAAGCTATGTTAGTACCTGCTATAAAAGTAAATTTAGAACTGCAGTTCACATTGCATGCTAACATAAACAACAGGTGTAAAGAATCCCTTTGTGCCAGGAGTTCAAGATCAGCCTGGGAGACATAGTAAAACACCATCTCTACAAAAAATAAAAAGAAAATTAGCCATGCCTGGTGATGTACCCCGTTGTCCTAGCTACTTTGGAGGCTAAGGTGGAAGAATCACTTTATTCCAGGAGTTTGAGACTGCAGTGGGCTATAATTGCAATGCTGCTCTTCAGCTTGGGTGATGGAGTGAGACTTTGCCTCAAAAACAACAGAAAGCTTTAAGTAGCTATTTTATTTCAAAAGTATAATTCTTTCTTCTACAATTAATAAATTTACATATGACTAGGGCAGATGTATCAGGCAGAGATTGTTCTCCACTACTTATATCTCAAGAAAAATGAAAGAAATTTACAAGGAAGCTCTAAGAAAAACATTTTTTTTCATCATTCTGGACTTTGAGATTTTAATTCTTTAAACTGATTTCCTGTCTGGGTGGTGGATATCATCCTGGAACTTAATTTGTTCAAAAACCTCACATAATCTGATATTTTAAAAAACATGAAATTCATAGGATCCATAAATTACTGTGCCTTAAGAGTCTTCAGAAATTCAAGGATAATTTCTGTGGGATCTCAGGCCTTCTGCATTGTTGAGACTGAGACTCACAGCACTGGGCTGCCGACGTCTGTTAACAGGTCTGGACAAAGAATGATGTCAGCCCAGATAATTCTAAGGAAGGCTTTCTGCTTTGTTATAAGGAGGGTAATCATTGAAGTCTCTAGACAAGCTCACGATCATCATTCCAGCATATGCAATTACATCAGAACGGTTTCAGTATGTTCCTGGTTTATGAATCTTCATCTGTCTCTTTTCCATATTCCTTTTTTATTATTTCTTTATTTATTTTTTGAGATGGAATCTTGCTCTGTCACCCAGGCTGGAGTGGAATGGTGCAATCTCGGCTCACTGCAACCTCCGCCTCCCTGGTTCAAGCACTTCACCTGCCTCAGCCTCCTGAGTAGCTGGAGTTACAGGCGCCTGCCACCATGCCCGGCTAATTTTTTTGTGTTTTTAGTAGAGAGGGGTTTCACCATGTTGGCCAGGCTAGTCTCGAACTCCTGACCTCAGATGACCCGCCTCCCTGGACCTCCCAAAGTGTTGGGATTACAAGTGTGAGCCAGCGCACCTGGCCCTTTTTCCGTATTCCTAAATGTTTTCTCATAATTTGTTCCTTACATACTTCTTTGCTGGAATACTCAGACCCTTCTTTGCCACTCGTAAACTACAATGAGGGTCCAATTCAAGTATCATAGGAATGGTTCAAGTAAACTTTTCTATAACTAGCCAAGAAAATAAATTGTTAATACACAGTGACTAGGGAAGCCCAGAGGAAGTGCTGCTAGGTCAGTCACAGGCCCCAGGGCAGACAGTCCATGGGTTATACTTAAAAGACACTCTGTGGACCCCAGACGGGGAGAACTTTTCAGGCAGAGACTCACAGGTGCAATTGATGAGAGAGGATAGACCATGAAGTGCATTGGAGAAATTGCCAGAAATTGGGTAAAACTGGATCAAAGGAATGTGACCTCGTGGTCTCCCCATGGGACTGAGAATGTTAGAGTGCAACGAGTGAGTCTCCGTGGGGGTGGGACCCTCCTAGCCAGGCTCGGGATATAATCTCCTGGTGTGCTGTTTGCTAAGACCATTGGAAAAGCACAGTATTAGGGTGAGAGTGACCTGATTTTCCAGGTGCCATCTGTCATAGCTTCCCTTGGCTAGGTAAGGGAATTCCCTAACCCCTTGCACTTCCTGGGGAGGCAATGCCTCACCCTGCTTTGGCTCATGCTCAGTGCACTGCACCCACTGTACGACAAGCCCCAGTGAGATGAACCTGGTACCTCAGTTGGAAATGCAGAAATCACCCGTCTTCTGGGCCGCTCATCCTAGGAGCTGTAGGCTGGGGCTATTCCTATTTGGCTATCTTGGAACTGCCCCTCGGTTATCCCATTTATAACCATATGTTATATGTTTATATGTTTTCTCTTTCTTGATGGACCCTGAATCTTACTTTCATTTGAATAAATGCTCTATATCTATCTATCTGTCTACTTATCGATCTATCTATCTAAATCCTTAAAGACCAGTGAAAAAAAACAAGTACCATAAAATATACATGGTATGATTTTACTTATAAAAAGTTCAAAATTACAAAAAGCCAAAATATCAAACATGTAAATCATATAGCCATGTTTGATAAAATTATAAAGAATAACAGAGGAAATAAAGATAAACATAACATTTAAGAAAGTGAACAAGCACAACTGTCATTAGTGCGTGGAGAACCCAAAGATATTGGAAACGTTATTTTCTTCATATGGTTAGTAGGTTCACAGATATTCGTGTCATTGGCATTTTTCTCAATACTTGTGTGTTACATTATAGTCTTTTATATAAATAAAATATATTTGATTAAAAAATAATTATTTCTTATGCTATAGAGGGATTAATTTATAAAAGTGTAATTTAATCAGTGTACCAAAGACTGTGCTGAGATAATGATCATCTCAGCCTTGGGAGGCCAGGCAGGGTGTGAGACCTCTGGCTTGAAGCAGTTGTGCATATTCCCCAGTGTGCTCTATGACAAACTGATATTTTCTTATGTGTGAAGCGACATGAACAGATTAGATTTGATTCACCGATCATGCCAGAGGAGAGTTTTATGATGTTTGTCTATTCTCCTTGGATTTAATACTGAGTTTGATTCTTCCACTTCAGAATAACCTCGTATAATTATTATTTTTTATTTTTTATTTTTAATCCATGGCAAGAAAATAAAAGAAAACATATACCCAAACAAGTATATGAATGCTCACATAACTGTATATAATATCTAGCTTCATTTCTAATATACTAATTTTAAAATTCATCAATATACCCATCATGATTCTTTCTGAGTGACATTATCACACAAATTCAATATGGGTTCTCTAAAGAATCCTCTTAGGCTACTTGTTTAAAAGCCTCTGAACCTGCCTGCACTGTTAGGGCTGCAACAGAAATCTTTCTCTTCACTTCTCCCCTAGCCTTGCAAGGGTCCACTTTGCTTTCAATTTCAAACAGAGCATTAGAAATTCCTGGAAATGACTCCTCTGAATACTTGCTGTGGCTGCTTGGAGCATAGATGACATGCCTGTCGATAAAGCAGTATGCTGTTTACTAGTTGCCCAAATGATATAGAAGAGAAACACAAGAGCACTCTACAATTCTAACATTGAATATTTCTAATTTAACTATTTGAACCAGCCACTTGTCAACTGAATTTCCACATTCAATCATCTCTAAAGAGACATCTGACCGGGCACGGTGGCTCAATCCTGTAATCCCGGCAATTTGGCAGGCCAAGGCAGGTAGATCATGAGGTCAAGAGTTCAGGACTAGCCCGGACATCATGGTGAAACCCTGTCTCTACCAAAAACACAAAAAATTAGCCGGACACGGTGGCACCCATTAACTGTCATTTAGCATTAGGTAATCCCTAATCTATCCCTCCCCCCTCCCCACCCCAAAATAGTCCCTGGTGGATTTCCCTTCCTGTGTCCATGTGTTCTCATTGTTCAATTCCCACTGTGATGAGAACATGCAGTGTTTGGTTTTTTGTCCTTCGATAGTTTGCTAGAATGATGGTTTCCAGCTCATCCATGTCCCTACAAAGGATATGAACTCATCATTTTTTATGGCGGCATGTATTCACACTATGTTTATTGCACACTATTCAATAGCAAGATTGAACAACCCAAATGTCAAACAATCATAGACGGATTAAGAAAAATGGCACATATACACATGGAATACTATGCAGCTAATTCTTTAAAATAAATTACACACAGTTGATATAGTATTTCACAGAGGAGAAACTGAGGTCTGAGAAATGAACTGACTAAATGATTTATCTCAAGGCACATTACGAGTAAGTTTGTGTGATTAGCCAACCTTCTACTGTGCTTTTTTGTCCTTTTAAAAGTCACACTGCCATGTTAGAATACATAACATAAAACATGAAGAATCATCAAAAACAATCTTGTAATGTTTCACATGACCACGGCAGAAGAATGTTTTATGGAACGGGCTAAGACAGTTCATGGGATAGACCTAGAAGAGAAGGACAAACATAGAAGTAAAGAGATAAAGCCAGGAGCGGTGGCTCATGCCTGTAATCCCGTAAATTTGGGAGGCTGAGGTGGGAGGATTGCTTGAGGCTTGGAGTTGTAGACCGTCCTGGACAACATAGGGACACCCTGTCTCAACAAATTAAAGTACAAATATCACTTGGGCATTGTGGCACGTGACTGTAATCCTAGCGATTTTGGAGGCTGAGGTGGGAAGATTGAATGAGCCCAGGATTTTGGGGCTGCAGTGAGCTAAGATTGCACCACTGAACTCCAGCTTGGGAGAAAGTGTGAGAACATGTCTCTTAACAACAACAACATAAGAGGGGATGATGTGTAAGTTAAAAATATGCTGCCACTGGCCAACCAATCAAATTGTTTAAAACATGCTCTTACTCCCAAATCAGACCCTTTGATAATCCCTGGACAGAAAGATAGAGCCATTTCTGGTTGTCCAATGACCTAACCCCTTCTGCAATACATATAAGATCAACCTGGCGATAGTCAATGTTTGGCAGAATAAAGTTGCAACAGTCAAGATTTAGGAGGGAGTAAAACCTCTAAATATAAAAATGGGAAAATGAATAAATAAATATGTTTATTATATACATTATCTAGAGAGAGAGTTACTCGGTTTGTGTATACATGAACGAAAATATATTTAAAATAAGAAAGGGAATAGAATTATACACACAAAACTATAACCATGATTTTATAATTTTCTGATGAAATTAGGGAGATATTTATTTTCTGTTGTGGCTTTCTTGATCTTTACATTTTCTAAAATAAATGTATATTCTTTCAAAATAAGAAACAAAAAGATACTGAAAATAAACACATGAAAAAATTGAATTACATTGTATGAGAAAATATTGTATTTATCATTTGCTACATATATTTTGAAATTTTCCCTTGGCTTGCAAGAAATCAACTATGATATTTTCCACAGTACCAAAAAAAGAGGAAAAGTGACATTATAAGAGGAGTCATTTTTATTTTCCTACCTATAAAAAGTCTATCTGGTAACCCTAAGGATCAATAAATGTTTGTTACAGAAACATTGGTTGATCATTCATGATTCGTAATAATATTGTAATGAGAAATGAATACAGTTATAACTTTATGAAAATGTACTTCTACACACAAAATAAAAATTTCAGAACAAGACTGAACTTAATCAGTCATCTCTGGAAATTGGTTCCAGGACCCTGATAGATATCAAAATTTGTGCATACTCAAGTCCTGCAGAAAAGACACGTATACATGAAAAGTAGGCATCCCCCCTTCTGTGGAATTAACAAGCTGAACGTGAACAAACCACTAAACAAATCAAATTGATCTATCAGAATAATAATACAGATTTTAGTATAAATTATTTAATATCTCATGTTTTCAAGTGATTTTCAGAATAATGTAAGTACAGCAATCTCAGAGTCTGAAAAGACTTTCTGGATTACCTTTCTCTGCCTCAGTGAGGAAAAGCAGCTGTGTATGTGGAATCTGAAGCCACATCTGACCTCCCTTGGGTTAACTGGCCATAATATAACTTACCACATGCTTAATGCCCTTTGACATCCCGGTCTTCATATTGTTAAGACAGTGATGTAGGCAATAATATAAAACAGAAAATATTTCTGAAAAACATGGCTAAGAGTCCACATGGAATGCAACAGTTTTGTTTTATTTTTTGTTTTTTAGAAAAACATTCATAATTCTCTTACTTTACATTATTCATTAGTTCTTTGTTAGCTACATCTGAGGTTCTCAGATTTGAGCTCATGCAACCAGTATCATTCTTTGATAAAAGTTCTAACATATCAAGCTAAAGGAAAAATAATTGTTGAGATTTATTCCATAGAAATAAATTTACTCACTTAAAAGCCTTTTTTTCTGGATTTATGTCCTTCCTACTTTGTGATTTTTTAACAAAATCATTTTCTGTATGTAATAGTAATATTTGAAAATGTAAGTTTGAAAACAAAAAAAATTTGGCAATATAAAGCTTATCTTTAAAAATAAAATGTTGGCCCCCCATAATTGTGGGTTTCTTTCCTTCAATACTGTATTTCATTTTATTTTCTTAAGAGATGGAGTCTTGCTCTTTCACCAGGCTGGAGTGCAGTGGCTTGATGATACCTCACTAAAGCCTCAAACTCCTGGGCTCAAGCAATCCTCCTTTCTCAGTTTCCTAGGTACCTGGGATTACAGTGAATAATATTGTATTTTCTATCCACCTTTGCTTGCTGATGTGAAATCTACAGACAGAAAGGGCTGACTATATGTATTTTTTAATAAATTGTGGCCCGGGCGTGGTGGCTCACTCCTGTAATCCCAGCATTTTGGGAGGCCGAGGCAGGAGGATCACCTGAGGTGGAGAGTTTGAGACCAGACTGACCAAAATGCAGAAACCCCGTCTCTACTAAAAATACAAAAAACTACCCGGGCGTGGTGGCACATGCCTGTAATCCCAGCTACTCCGGAGGCTGAGGCAGGAGAATCACTTGAACCCCAGAGGCAGAGGTTGTGGTGAGCCGAGATTGCTCCATTGCAGTCTAGCCTGGGCAACAAGAGTGAAACTCCATCTCAAAAAACAAACAAACAAACAAACAAACAAACAAACAAACAAAAATTGTTCTTAATAGACCTGTGCAATTCAAATCAGTGTTCTTCAAGCATGAAAGGCATATTTTAAATTTCTATAATATGCAAATTAAAAACAGTAACATACATAGCTACCATATTTTTAAATCTTATAAAACGCTATTCTGCTGAGGCTTATGAAAGCACAGAAACAGCTGCACGTGCCAATGGGAAAAATGGTAGTGATTTGTATTTACATTGGAATAATAATTAACTGATAAGCCCATATATACAAACATAGGCCAGAATTTCTTCACCTTAGATATCCTAGTAATGTACTCACAGAAGTAATATCAACATTAAAATAAGATAATCTACTAATGTTTAGTAAGATGCTTGGCAAATTATAAATATTTGCCAAGTGATAACTAACAATATTCTTATTTTTAAAGCTAAACCTATTAGGAAAACAAAACATAGTGTTTATTTGTCTTTCTACAATATCTGGATGCCTGCTATGAATCAAACACTCCCTGCTTTCACAGAACTTACATTCCAAAAGTCGTGATGGGGTTGCTATTGCAATATGAATGATTCAATCTAATTGAAAGTGTATCAACAAGCTCTGAGTAGCTAAACAATGAGTCATGGAATTCAAATACCAATTCTGTCACAGTGTAATTAATGAGAAACAATTATTACATTAAGAAAGTGTTAATTATTATATTCACTACTTTATGTCTTACTTTTTTATAATTTAGTTTTACTAGCAGTTAGCATTTAGAACTGGCTGATCACTTCTTATGTGCCAATTACTGTTTTGAATGTTTGTACAATACACGATTTTAATCTTCAGAGCAATTCTGCAAGTTGGGCAGGCTAGTAGCCCTATTTCATAGATGAGATTACAAAGGGCCTGGAGTTAAATAACTTGCCTAAATTCACACTAGATAGTTTTAGGATGAAATGGGAGCTCCATATTGTTCTTTCAACTGCACCCTGTGACAAAAGAAAAATAGGAATAACCTATAATAAGAAAACCCCTATAATTTGGATTGCAGCTGTATTCAACGTTTATGAATTTAGCATCGTGAACTCAGATTTTGTATAGTGTATGATAAATGAAACACAGAATACCTGTTAACAGCTCCCATAAACAGATGAGACAATCAAAGGAAACATAATTTCAATAAAATGCTATGGGTTTCTGAATCAAATTCTCAAGAAGGCGTTCCTACAAATACAAAAATTGATGTGGCTACACATATGTAAATACACACACAGGCACACACAGTTCTCTTTCTATGTATCATGTGTTAACACCCTGTATCCTTTGATACAGGGGAAAGAAGTCATACAAGAAAAGCAGGATGAAGATATGTCTCTTTCTTAGATTTCAAAGTTTTGGTTGAGAAATTCAACATTCAGCTTAATTTACTTAGTGAGAGGTTACTATTATTATGTGCAACTCACTGCTCAGGTGTTTCAGGAATTGTAAACATCATATAGAGACACAGACTGAATCTTTACTATCATTTGGAGAAAATGAAACAAATATAGAAATACTCAAGGAAGAAAAAGTGTGTCCTAAACAAGCCATAATTCAAATGATGAGGCATTTTGTCAGGGAGCAAAAACATCATTTTTCTTTTAAAGATAGAAAATCAGCTTCATGGAATCTGCCATATTTGAAATCTGCTTAAATTTTCATGCTCATTGTTGATTTTTTACCCACATAAAAAATTAGAAAGAATTGTAAACAATAAGGAAAGAATTCTCCCAATATTTCCTTGAAGATAACATAATTATTATACTAATTGATTAACTCCCTTTAAGTTTTTCCTGTATTTGTTAAATAAAATTAATGAAATTACATTTACAATTTTACATCCTTTCTGCTTACTTCATATTTTGTTATAAATATCTTATATTGTATTTCTAATAATCGATTTTTTTTTTTTTGGGACGAAATCTCGCTATGTTGCTCAGGCTGGAGTGCAGTGGCTGGGTCTTAGCTCCCCTCAACCTCCGCCTCCAGGGCTCAAGCCATTCTCCTACCTCAGCCTCCAGAGTAGCTGGGATTACAGGTGCCTGCCACAGCACCCGGCTAGTCTTTTATTTTTGTTTGTTTGTTTATTTATTTATTTATTTATTGTATTTTTAATAGACACAGGATTTCACTATGTTTGCCAGGCCGGTTTCAAACTCCTGGCCTCAGGTGATCTGCCCGCCTTGCCCTCCCAAAGTACTGGGATAACTGTCATGAGTCACCGCGCCAGGCCTCTAATGATCAATTCTACTTATTATAAAATGTTCAAATTGGTGAATATCAACTTACCTAGCAATTTCTCTTCTCTTAGGAACAGGTTATTTTGAAATACTTGCTATTATCATTTTAGAACTCAAGTCTTTTTCAAAGCAGTCTTTCTTTTCCAAAATTGAGACTTTTTCTTAAGAAATAATTCAAGAAATGAAAATACTACAATAAAGTATAGAACTTTGTGACAGCTCTTGGACACTTTAGCAATATATAACTATCACTTTCAAAAAGTTAATATAATTCACAATATTATCAGAAAAGCATATGCTTCAGTGTACCAACTAGAGCAATGGGCGCTACCAAGCTATAAATTGTTATGCTACTGTGAGCAGCAGAGCAATAGCAAAAGGGTTCCATCTAATCATTTCAACATGGAAGCAAACTTTTTATTAGGATTTCTTGCTAATATCAACATATTCAGCTAAAATATTTTTCATTTCCTGGGGAATGATATAAAATATTAATAGGTATGAGAAAATACACTATCCTATGGAATGCAATAATTATTACATGAGATAAACACAGGGTTTCACAGAAAGATAAAGTCTTTGAATGTTCACAAAGAGATTCTCAGATTATTTGAATGATAAAAAAAAATTTAATAAACTTAGAGTTGACCTTGAACAACGTGGTGGTTGGGGTGCCGAGATCGCATGAAGTCAGACATCAGCATGTAACGTTTGACTTCCTCAAAACTTAGCTATCAATAGCCTACTGTTGACTAGAAGCCTTACTGATAATGTTAACAGTTGATTAATGCATATTTTATATGTTATATGTATACTGTATTTCTACAATAAAGATAGCTAAAGGAAAGAAAATGTTATGAAGAAAATGAAAAGAAAAATATATTTGCTATCACTAACGGAATAGTAAATATAATTAGTGGAAGTGGATCATTATAAGGTTTTCATCCTCATCATCTTCATGTTGATTAAGCTGAGAAGGAGGAGAAAGAGAAGGGGTTGGTCTTGCTGTCTCAAGGGTGGCAGAAGCAGAAGAAACTCCAATTATAAATGACTCACATAGTTCCAGTGTTATTCAAGGATCAACAGCATGTGTAAGTCAAAAGTTTTAAAACTATATTCTCTTTCATTTTCTAAATAAAATTAAAGTAACATTACAAAAAAAATGGGAAATTCCTGAGAATTTCAGGCAGGTAAATTGGGGCAGTGGGGTTAGAAACTACATACAAGATAAACCATCATACTATTGGAATTCCGTATAGTTCACATATGTAATTTACACATATATCATGAGAGAGGCAGTGCTTAGAGATGTAGCAGAAAAGGTAGCATAGAGTAGTTCAAGATGGGGCCTAATGCACAGCTGAAGAATCTGTATTGATTATTTATTGATTTGGACATAAAATGAATACTGCTAGGAGAAGAGATGAAATGAAAGTACATATATATTCTGAAAGGAGTACAGATTTCCTGACGGAAAAGTAAAAATCAAGCAATACTTTTTCTTTGAGACGGAGTCTCGCTCTGTCGCCCAGGCTGGAGTGCAGTGGCATGATCTCAGCTAACTGTGAGCTTCGCCTCCCAGGTTCACGCCATTTCCTGTCTCAGCCTCCCAAGTAGCTGGGACTACAGGCGCCCGCCACCACGCCAGGCTAATTTTTTATGTTTTTTTAGTAGAGGCAGGTTTTCACCATGTTAGCCAGGAGGATGGTCTCGATCTCCTGACCTCGTGATCCGCCCACCTGGGCCTCCCAAAGTGCTGGGTTTATAGGCGTGAGGCACCGCGCCCAGCCAAATACAGACAATATTAAAGACACTTCTAAGCACTAAGAAAGAAATCAAATGGTTCTGTGTGAAAGACAGTGAGAGATATCATCAGCTTAATTATTCATATTATAAGTCATCCTGTTTCTTTAAAGGTGATATCTTTAAGGATATTACTTACAATACCTTTTTCTTCAAAGTATCAACTGCCTACTGTGTCTTAATAAGTATTCTAAGCCAATGCAGAATTGAACAAAAGAGACAGATTTTCTTGTACCTAAAGAGCTAATGAAGTTGTAGGGTGAGAAACACAAGTCAACAAGTCAAAATATAACATTCAAAAAGTAAAGCTTGCCCAGTGGCTCCAGCTTGTAATACCAACGGTGTTCTTAGATTAAATTCTTACATTATAATACGAATAATTGGCTGGGTGTGGTGGCTCATGCCTGTAATCCCAGCACTTTCGTAGGCCGCGGCGGGCAGATCACTAGAGGTCTGGCGTTCCAGACAAATCTGGACAACATGGTGAAAGCCCCTCTCTACTAAAAATGAAAAAAAAAAAAAAATAGCCAGCGACAAAGCCAGACTCCTTTCAAAATAAATAAATAAATAAATAAACAAAAAACTTCTGTTTTGAAGAAACTTAATCATCTATGTTAACACCCACTTACGCCCTGTGAAATGCAATCAGTTGGAAGAAAGGAGTGTGGTCTTCAGAGATTTATAAACGGACACTTCAGGAGCCAAGCTCATTTTTCCAGAGCCCACAGAGTAGCTTTGCAACTGGCCTTGGAGACTTCCAAAAGCTACCAGCACTGCACTGTAGACTCTCATTCCTGAGCTGAATTCATCCTATTCGACAGCAAGCTTTGGTGAGAACATAGATATATTTCTGAGGTAAGTATACAATTTTCAGAGTAGGAGCTACTGTTAGGTTACAAACCAAAACAAAATTTGGGGACTTTAATTTATCTGCAAACTTGATTATTTTTAGATGAAATGATCTCATTTTCTGAGTTTTAAAAATGGCTCCATTTCTTTTTTAAAATTAATTTAAACATAATCCATAAGTTTATGGATTAAACATGGGCCACCATGTCCAGCTATTTATTTATTTATTTATTTGTTGTCTGTTTATTTATTTGAGATGGAATCATGCTCTATTGCCAGGCTGGAGTGCAGCCGCTCTCTTGGCTCACTGCAACCTCCGTCTTCCAGATTCAAATGACTCTCAGCCTCAGAGTAGCTGGAAATATAGGCGCCCGCCACCGCACCCAGCTAATTTTCTATTTTTTTGGTAGAGACGGGATTTCGTTATGTTCGCCAGGATTGTCTCCATCTCTTGATCTTGTGGTCCGTCTGCCTCGGCCTCTGAAAGTGTTGGGATTACAGGCGTGAGCCACCGCGCCAGACCTATTTTTTTAATTTATATATGTATTTTTAGAGATGGGATTATCGAGACATTTTACCGTGTCTCCAGTCTAGAGCTCCTGAGCTCAAAAAACCTGCCTGACTTGGCCTCCCAAAATGCTGGGATTACAAGCTTAAGTCACCTTGCCTGGCCTAGGTTTTTATTTTATTTCTATTTTAGCAAAACATACATTTAAAATGCTTACTTATTGTCTAGTGCCTAGTTATTTTTTTTTTTTTTTGGAGACAGAGTCTTGCTCTGCTGTCCAGGCTGGAATGCAGTGGCGCCATCTAGGCTCACTGCAAGCTCCACCTCCCGGGTTCAGGCAATTCTCTCACCTCAGCCTCCCAAGTAGCTGGGACTACAGGCACCCACCACACACCCCCTAATTTTTGTATTTTTTAGTAGATAGGGGTTTCACCATGTTCACCTGGATGGTCTCTATCTCCTGACCACGTGATCTGCCATCTCGGCTGCCTCTGCCTCCCAAAGGGCTCGCATTTAGGGCGTGAGCCACCGTGCCAGCCTCGGTGGTCAGAACAACGCTGGATTAATTGAATTTTTTTTAAAAATAACTAAATTTGACTCCTACCTCAAAACACACACAGTCATTTCCAAATAGATTCAAGTCCTGAAGGTAAGGGGAACATGATACAATATTCTCATAAGGATTTCTTAACCAGGACAAAAATTAACAATTAAAAAAATTTAGTTGGTTATATTAATGATGACTTCTGTGTTTCAAAAAACATGATACAAGATTGCAATGCAAAACATTAGTGGAGAAAGATATTCACCCGAACTATATAAAATAAAATACAATACTGTGCATGATGAATACTTAAAATGGTATTTTAGTATTTTTCCAGATTCTTCCAGATTGGCATAGAATAAACTGGATGGCAGAGTCAATGATGAGATTAGCTGTGGAATGGGAAACCATTTTTTGGAGGACAGTAGTAATGCTGTAAACTTATGAAAACAAAGAAGTATTCAGTAGCAACTAAAATGTGTCTCCATAAGATTATTTTACAGATGCGTATCTGAAATCTGAGAGAACATTCTACTCAGTGTTCTCTAGTGAAAAGATACAGCTGAAGGAAGAAGGGAGGGAAGATGAAGGAGAGAGAACAGAATGTATTTGAGAGAAAATGCTATTTAGACTAAAATAGAATACTGCAGTACACCACAAAGTGGTTAAGGTGCGTCTTTAGGAGCAGAAATGGCAGAAAATACCACAGTAAGAGATCTACAATTGGATTGTTAGTTCTGGCTTTTATTCTGTCAATGTTGTGGCTTCTAAACACATCAGTAATTCCTTTGATCCATGTGCTAATTAACAACCCACACTCTGCCCCTTCTCCCGGATTCTTTTCATCATTTTAAACCCAATCTAATTCTAATCCACCTGGTCACTGTAGCACATGTAATCATCTAAGAATTTTAAAAATATTTTTGATGAATAAATGAAAATTAGCTAGTGTAATGGCATAAACTCTAGTCCTTTTTACTTTGAAAGCTGAAGTGGGGAGGATTACTTGAGCCTGAATTCAAGGCTGCGGTAGCTAAGATTATGCCACTGCACTCCAAGGGTGAAACTTTCTTTGGCCATAATAGATAAATGTTGCCTTGGAGGAATGCTTGTGCCTTGAAAGAAACTCAAGAAACAGTATTAATCAATTTTAAATAATTTCTAGCATATGTTTACTCTGATAAGATTGATGACAGATATGCCTCATTCAGGCAGTGGTTTTTACAGTGATAGTGCGATGCTAATTTAATCAGCGATGAAAAGGTGTGTACTAATATTGCATAAACCTAATCATCTCTGTCTCCACCTTCTTAATACCCTAAATATCACTAAAGAGGTGGGTGTGGTCTTCAAAGATTCACATAAAAGGATGTAGAAGAGACAAGCTCATATTTCTCCAGAGGAGGACAGCATTTAGAGTTAACTGCATTCAGGTGACCTCTGAAAGTCAACTCTGCAGGGAATGAGCTCCTATCTTGGGGAGTACTTAAAAGAATTTTTTTTTTTTGGAAGAATTACTGCAGGAAACATTCAGAGAAACCTTGGGGTAAGAGCGACCTATATGGAGAAAATTATTTGTCTCTCCCTTTACCAAATAGTAAATTACAGTGATAAAAATATCTAACTGTCTAAACTTACTTAATGATCTTATTTGTAACTCCTATTATTGCTATTCATTTTATGACATGAGGTTATTAATTGTTGTCATTTCGTGTGTTCCAAAACTGTTTAATATATTTTTGAAAAATTTTAGATATCCAGTGTTTGCCGCAATAGATTTATGCATCATGAATATATGGAATTCACATTAAAACATATATGTGTGCTGCATGTACTAATATTGGTACACTGAATTAAGAAAAAAGAGATAATTATTGAATACTGTAAATGATGTGCTTTCATAACCTTAAGCTTTTAGACATGATTTTAAGTTACTGAGGCAATGATGAGTTAAAAATGGTGATACTAAAGGAAATAATAATGCTCTCCAAAATACCCTAGCTTAGAAATCAAAACACAATTTTTTAGCAGATAATAGTATAAGGAATGATTTGATACAAGTGTCATTTTAATTGAGGCTTACCTCAGATGAAACTATGAAAAATTCCTTGAAATGGCTCAGATGACCTCTGAAAAATATTTGCAATTCTTAAATTT